>NC_056631.2:17101499-17719832 GCF_002870075.4 Lactuca sativa
GAGTATCGAAGGAACGATATTCTATAAGAAACAACCATATTCAGAAGAGGAGAAAAAAAATCAAAATCACCATTCGGGTTTAATGTGTATTGAATAACATACCATTTTAACAATTGGAAAAAATACCTTTCAAGAAATATTGGCTTTGAAACTGTTTTTGTACGAACGATAGATACGTTTATTTAAAAAGTTATTTATTTTGTCTGAAATAGATGCCATGACACATAACGTCAACACCACGAATGCCAAAAACATGATAAAAAATCTATAAATATCAGATTGGTGAAATGGTCGAAATCAAGACTATTTTCTAGAACGATATCACTCAAAATAGATTGAAGGAATAGATTGGAAAAGGAATTCGGTACAAGAGGTGAAGATTTATAAGAAAAAAAACAAATAATTGATTTGATTATATACCAAGACAAAGACGCTATTCACATGGGACTTGACTTAAAATTGATGGAACCCCGATTAATTTGTATATCAATCCTTACTTTCAATGAAATTAATATGAAGATAATTGATGATCTTTTAACTCACAATTATATCCAATCACACGTCATTATATGTATTATATATGACTATATAACATTTCTGGTTATTATCGATTTAGAACCGATGTTGTATTACTAATATCTATGAAAAATAAACAAGGTTTCGAGAGACATGAAGTTATGTATTGAACATAAATTGCTTTTAAAGATCTTTAAGGATAAGATAAGATAAATTAGGTGCACCTTCCATGAATAATTAACCTTAATTAATTCTAATGAAATGTAGATGGATGCGCAACAAAGTCCAATCGGAGCAACCAGAGGACACGATAATCAAATTAAAAGCGTCCATTAGTTGATTATTAATAAAGCCAGAATTCTTCGACCAGTTGGAACTCTAATTAAGAAATTCAAGTTCAACACTTTAAAACTGAAACCAACATTTTCATTGATAAGTTATTAGACGAAACTATCCTTGAAGCCATACATAATTTCTATGTAAGTTCTAGATTGATTTCCACAAACTAAAGTGTACGTAATAATTAACACAAAATTTTCAAATTAAAGCATAGATTTTTATAAATATTTACAAAAAAAAAAAAAAAAAAAAAAAAAGCAAGACCAACTTGGGATCACTTTATTCTGCATATGTATTTGAGCTATAAATTCTTCATAGAAAAGATAATCAAAAACTTAAACCACCTCCACATATTCTTCTTCGCAAGCTTCTCAAGATGACATATTATCATACATACACAAGTTCTATTGATCGCGTATATATGTATGTATAGATAATCGATTTACATATGTGTGTGTATATATATTTATCTTTTTGTGTGTATATATTCAAACGGTGGAGTAGAGATCTACCAGAGTTTTCATGACTTCAACCTGCGTGGCCAGATGCTTTATATAATCAGCAGTTTCATCCAACAAACCGCATGGATCCATGGTTTCAGCACCAGGTACAAGCTTCCTAAGCTTCACTTCTAGACCGAATTCCCAAACGGGTTAACATGTTCTCTATTAGGGTTTCTTCTCCTTGTAGGCCGTGCATGATGTCGATGAAGACGAAGACTAGTAGTTATATGATGAACCCTCTTCTTGTTTCTTGTTAACACACATCGGTTTCTGATCTTCCATAAAATCGCACGGCTCCAAGCTCGTCTTGGTCCAACCACAGACGCCATTGATGCGTAGGCTGCAATCTTTACACGGTTAGACCTTTTATGGTTCTGGGTGTGGTCAAAAGCTGATCTTTTCTGGTTGAGGGTGTTTAAAGCAAGAAGGAATCGATAAGCGAGATGGATCTTGAGAGAGGTACGGTTTTTGGATGTGGGTTGAGGTGCAGACATTCTGAATCGACTTGTGGAAATAGGGTTGTTTCGAAATAAGGGCAAAAAGAAGATGAAAGATTTTCCTCTGACACAACGAGGAAGTACAAAACTGAAAGGAAATTATATGTTGTACTTTGTTTCTGACACAAAATCTAGAGAGAGGGAGAGAGGGAGATGAAGGTGTGAAGAGAATGAATAAAGTATGAGAGAGAGAGATTAAGAAAAGAAACTTGGGAATCAATCTTTATCTAATATGTAGTGATGAGTTATGACGATGATACTCTCTGTTTATTTTATACTAGGTATGAAACCCATGTATTACATGGGTTTATTTAAAAAAAAATTAAATATAAAATTTTAACAATTTGAAAACTTTAAATTTATAAGAAAAATAAGAAATTTTTTGAATTATTAAAATTAATGAGACTTTAATGCATTAGATACATTACATATATAAACCATTTTCTAATAAATACCTTACATATATATTACCTTATATATTAAATGTGGATTTTAATTTAATAAAATCAAAAATACAATAAAATGACAAGTGGAAAATAGAAAAATTTAAAATTTCTAGAAAATGCCATGTGTCCAAATGAATGAGAAGAGGACATGTGGCAAAGTCATTTTCATTTATTAGGGTATATTTTTATTTACTTGCTATTGCTATAGTTATGGTTCTAAATAATATTGAATGTGATTTGAATACAAAGTCAAATTTTAATTTTTTTTTGAGTTGTGTCAAGTCACGTTTTTTTTTAAATGCGATTTAAAGCGATAATTTTATATATATATATATATATATATATATATATATATATATATATATATATATATATATATATTACTCATTTTTATATATATGTGTGATTTAAAACGGTATTTTGTCAAAGTTTAACGGAAAATACAAGTCTTGGAGTCATGATGCACCATTACGAGCTTTTTAGAACATTGTTCGTAACCCATGTTTTAAAAAATAAGTATTATCCAAATCTTCACAATTTATCGTTTATATTTTTTTTTTTGAAAAGACAAATGATATATAATAAAGGCCAAAACTAACAAGCAACTAGTCGGCGAGTTTATCGTTTTTAGTTAATCCATTTTAAAAAAACAAACACTTAATTATGATCAAGGTTCTAAAAGGCGTGAGGCGTGGCGTGACGGCAAGGCTAAGCCTCAATCTTAACGAGTTATGGCGAACCATGACGTTTTTCAAGGTGTGATGTAAAGCGGCGATTTTGTATTCATTTATAATTATATTACCGCATAAATATAAATTTATATCAAATATACCTAGTTTTTAGAAGTGTTATATCAACAACTAATAACAGAAAATTAATAAAAAACACAATACTTGTATGTCCGATTAGAAAAGGTATAAAAAGAACAAAAAACGTGTCTCAAACAAAAAACACACACCATTACACGTCATGCCACGTGTCACGCCTAACAGCAACGTTATGAAGCTTTTCGTAACGGTGACGCCGCGCCTCATGCCAATGACACACCTTGGCGCCCGACATGGCGCACCTTTTAGAACACTGATTATGATATAATTTATTCAAATTTATTTGCAGGGACTGATTACCCGAAATACAATTTCACATTTAACAAATGAAACTTTTAATTGACTATAAATTGTGACATAAACTAATAATATATGTTAGCTTTAAAGTACGTCTTTTAAAATACAATTTGATTAAAAAAAAATAGGATATACATTTTGACGTTTTAATTAGTCTTTTAGATACTTTTTTTGAAGGGCAATAATCTTAAGATTGAAATTTATGCTATTCAAATATAAATCCATTAAATTTGAATTGTTTCATACTATACGATAACCACTAAGACCATATTGAAGATAATATCTTTGTAGTCTTATTCAATAATAGCAATAAAATTTTATGGTAAAATTAATGTGTATTATAATAATAAAACATGGTAGTTTTGACTCATTTTTAAGTAAACTTAGATTGTTTGTGTTGTGTGCACATCAAAAATTTGCAATTTTTTATCCTAAAAAATATAATTTTTAAAACATTTAATTCATTGTTATTAATTTTCATAAGGTTATTACTGTTGGTGTGTATCAATTATTTTTGGGTTTCATCAACCTCTTATTTTTCCTAACACTTAATTAGATATTTAGATTATCCTTTATACATTTATTAGCGTTCAAAATGGCACAAAAATATAATATTAAAAACATAATTACCATATAATAAGGGGTTAAGGGGTTGGCTAAAAAAACACTCATATTGCAATATGGACACCCTAATTAATTTTTTAAATATTTTTATTGGATTAAATTGCATTGTTTTCTGAAAAAAACTGAATATAAGCAATTAATTATTGATTGACTTTTTAAAAAGTGATCAATAGGATGTCCAAGACATAATTTTTAATAACATACTAAATCATAATATTTTATCATTACAAACAAGACATAATTTTTAATAACATATATATTGTATATGACTATAAAGTTTAATGGTTTTATAATCCTTAATATTTATATCAGTGATATTCATATTTATTATCGACATAATAATCTAAAATGTCACTAAAAATTAAGTCTTTTATGTCATACAAATTAGGGCGGTCAAAAAATATCACAGAAAACCACCCAATTTATTTCTAACACACATACACACACAACTGTCGTGGATTTTTTTGTTCGCTGTTTATTTAATAATGTTTGTTATGATGATGTTCTTTCAATTACCTTTTCGAAAAATAATTAATAAACAGAGAAAATGATTTAATAAAGGAAATTGAAGTAATAATAAAAACAGATAGAAACTTAATTTTCCAAATATGTAGTTGGTGGGGAAGCTCATGAAAAGCAAGGGTTAGACGTGACGTGGCAACAACCATACGACCGCACATGGTTTCCATTGACCATTTCTGGATTACTTGGTGGGCTGTAATTACTAACGAGACACTACAAATCCAATTTATTATTATCCGCCAATGAATAGATATTTTGATGAACATTATTTAAAATTCTCATTTATGATGTAATGGTTTATAAATATAACCTTATTCATAAAATGTTATTAGAAATTTTTCACAAATTCACATTCTATAAGTAATAATTACACATTTTCAACCGACCGTACAGATTTTTAAATAGAGAAATCAAAATCCACATATTATGTAATTAACTAATGTTTAAAAATTTAACTTTTCTTATTTTTTCACACATAAGTATCGAACTTTAAACATGAGAATTAATTTGTATATAATAATTTTTTTTCAATATAAAATAATTTATGTATTAAAGTATTATATTGTATAATTCCTTAAAATATAAATTGTTATGTATAAAAAAAATTATTATGTACGAAATAATCACATATTTGTGTATTTCTTTGGAATACTTTTCTTTTTGATATATAAGACTAGGTCATCCATAAAATTCATCACTAGTGTTGGGTGTCACCTCATCACCACAAACTATCACCACTGCAATGAGATACCTACCATTAAACACATTATTTTACATTATTTCTTTTTATATTTTTTTAATTGAAAAATACATTAAAAACATATATTTTTTTAACAAGTTTTTCATTGAATTAAGATACCACATTACATTAAAAAAATTACATCACTTAAAAAATGCAACGTTTAAAAATAAACCATAAAGAACTACCATTCGTTCCTATATCGGGTTCGAACGGATTCTTTAATCGTCAAAAATATCTTCAAATTGTCGCATTCGAGATCGTCCGCTTTCATTTTCAAAATCTCTATAGCGATTTTTGTTTGGAGCGTTGTTTTGCGCCTCTTGAAATGATGTTGGCACATCTATCATTCTAGTTCCACCCGACACATTATCTACGTCTTCGATTCTTGAATTTGGACATATTGGTCAATTTTTTTTCTCCAAAATGAGTTATAACACTAGATCACGAAGTCGACGAACACGCTTCTTTGCTTTATTTCTTCCAACTGGCCAACGAAGAGGGTGTTCGTCTTCAAGATCCATTGGATCGTCGTTGATGTCAATGTGTATTCGTCTATCCGATTGTTGTGAAGTTGCACCGGGGTTTCTTGAACACTTTGAATCGAAAGATGTTTGTGAGTTCCTTCTATTTGCTCTTTCCATTTCAAAGCATCTTTCAATTTTAGCTATGGTTTCACATATGGAAAACCTTTGCGGGGTGGCATTATTTTTTTTTTCAAATTGATCCAAGGCCGCCTTAAATACATCGAAATCGTTTGACCGGCTTTTCTGTAAGTTTTTGAGGTTGTAAATTACTCAAAATGTGGTGCATTTTAGTCGCAAATCGTGACACTTCAAGCTAATTTGGTCGGGATTTCGAGTTTTGACCTCCTACTAACTCATAGAACACACTTCGAACTTTCTCCTAAAACAATTATAGGTTTGTGAATCTCCTTCAATTAGGTCTTGAGAAGCCGATACCCATGCCTCTGCTAACTTCTCTTCTTCCTCTTTTGTACATGGTACCCTTTCGAGTGTATTGGTTTGGACTAGGTTTTTCCTTTTTTTGGTTGAGGTGGTGGTGGTGAAGGTTGTGTTTCTGAAAAAAAAAATGGTGAATGAGGGGGCTGTTACGCTTGTGGTTGGAATTATTGATATTGTTGGAATTGTTGTTGATAGACTGGGAAATGTTAAATTTGTTGTTAAAAAATAGATGTTTGTTGGATAGGGGAGCCGGTTTGGACCAAATTCACAAAACCACCTTGAGATGATTCCATGGTCGGGAATTGACGAGGAGTTGTATCTAACACAAAAGCATTATCGGGTTTGTAGTTTCAATAGTTGGGGGGGGGGGGGGTATTTTGATTGGGATCCATGGTTCTTTGTTGTAAAAATATTATGTGTGATTGTGTAATACAGAAAGAAAAGATTGGTGTAAAAATGAGGTCGTATAGTAAGGTATTTATAAGTAAAATTGTAGTGTAAAAAATCATTTTTTTTGAAAAATCGGCTACTGGAACCGCTACTAAAACGATCAAATTCACCAAACGATCTCATTGGTCGTTGTCTAGCGTCTTCCCCACCAGAACCCCCACGAAAACGACCGACCACGATAGGTCGGATGGTGTGCACGGACAACGATCATGGCCATGTAGACCACAAGCCAGTTCGTGGTCGGTGTTCCGGATGGTCTAACATGTTCAAAATGGAACTTAGAAATGCACATCAAAATTGTTAAAAGCCATCCAAAGTATAAAACATGGGTAGACTAGAAATTCCCAGACACGCTGTAAGATCCCAAAAATAAGAGTAAAATTTTCATTTTTAAAACCAAGCCCAAAACCATAATTGTTTACAAAACACTGTTTCCAAAAGTTATAATTACAAATCAGAGTATCCCAAAATCGAATATCATAAAATCAGAAGGATGTTCACAATCAAGCCTTCGCCTTGCCTCGATCTTCTGAAGTACCTGAAACCATAACAAACAAGTGAGCCCCCCTCTCCCCGAAGTACCACCACACTTCATATAAAATATACAATCATGCATGCTGGGTCCAATTAGTCATTAGATTGGAATACCCTCGAGTCCACAACCTCTCGGTTGGATTACCCCCGGTCCACAACCTTCCAGTTGGAATGCCCCGACCCAATCAATCATCATACTAGAATTCCTAGGTGTAACGGGTCCAATCAAATCATCATATTGGAATACCCTCAGGTCTACAACCTCCTGATTGGATTACCCCCAGCCTACAACCTTCCGGTTGGAATGCCTTGGCCCACAACCTTTCGGTTGGAATGCTCGGGTTTGTTGACTAGCAGCGCAAAACAACGCAGTCTCAACCCAACCACACTATGGTGACAAATACATAATATATATAACATACATCCAGTAAATAGATAATCACATAACCATTCAACAGACTAACAAACAGATCTATGTATCACTACTACATAACAACGTCTTATATACCAGGGCACAGATCTAACATATCACTACAACATAACAACATCCTCTATACCAGGATATATAATCTAGTAGGCTGGAATTGGTGCCTTCGACCCAGAAATACAATGAGGAAAACTCACCTGCGTTGAAGAACCTTGAAACACCACGATACGCTCCCTTCTACACTGCTTGTTTGCTAGAATCCACTAACACCAGAACCACATAAAATCTTAATCAATAGTCCAAAATCCTCAAGTTTGACCCTGAATCAAACTTGGTCAAAAAGTCAGTGATCAACAAAAGTCAAAGTCTATGGCAGCTGAGTACGCCCAACGTACTCAACTAACGCCCAACGTACATGACCTCAACCTAGTACGCTAAGCGTACTCCCAGGTACACCTCGCGTACACGAGCCGGTTCTAATATTCCCATTAAGCACTTTATCCTTTAAGGCCTTTATCAAGAGCTCAAATCTAAACTCAAAACATCGACTTAAGTCATAAAGTTTCCACATTTATGACATTCCATGCCTAGAAAAGATCCAAAAGCTAAAACCTTAACTTATTTATCGATTAAGACAACTTAACTCTTGCATGGAAGGGATAAAAGGACCAAGATCACATTTTTATGGTTCCTAATAGCTCCATAAAGGATAGAATTTCCAACTTTATCCATTAGAATGATCCAAACAACCAAGATCTAGCCTTTTAAGTTTCAAAGGGACCAAAAATGCATCTTTCTTAATTAATCCATTAAGTCCAAGTCTCTAACCTTCATATATAAACCAAAATGATGTTTAGATGGATAAAGTTTCCAACTTTTTCCATAACGAGGTCATAAAGTTTCAAGATCTAAACATTATGCACTAAAGTGACCAAAAGCTCATAACATCCAAATCTAGCTAGATCTAACAAATGCATCATCAAGATTCAAGCTTCATACCTACATAAAAAAGATCAAGGTGAACAAGGTCTGGATGTACAAGCTTCAATGCAACTAACATTTCTCCAATGATCTCCTTCCTCTCCAAGATGCACCAAGAACAATCCAAAGCACTCAAAAACTCAAGGATATCATAAATAAGGCTAGGGTTTCAATATTAGGGTTAGAGAGGATGGAGGCTAAAAGTAATAAGGGTTTGGGGGAAGTTAAGGAGCTTAAATAGGGCTTAAAACCCCGAAATTAGTGTTTGGGTCCTAGTTACGTATGCCCAACATACTCCTAGTACGCCCAGTATACCAAGTTAAACGTTCGTGATCTAGCTTGCCTAGTACACCCAACGTACCAGGCTACACCTAAAACCCTCCAAAATTTCAATGGTCATAACTCCGATTTCGATGATCTTTATATCCATGGAAAGGTATTGAAGAGCCCCACAATATTATCTAAATATATTGGACTAAAAACTTCACGAACAAAAATGCATATTTCATGCAAGAAGTCTGAAACATCACTTTTCCTGTTTTACCCTTTTACTCCAAAACAAAAACCAAGGGCTTGGATCGCATAACCAATATTATCAATATCCAATACTTTCTAAACCCTATTCCCTTGAAACGTAAGTCCCTTACTTGATCCATTTATTGTCAATAATCCCGAAATAAGAAACTTATCAAAACAGAATGTTAGAACTCCCCCATTTAAACTCCCTCTAACCATTTCGAAATCTAGGCATCTTATAAAGAAAACTCGAGAGACCACTTAGAAACCACAATTTCCAACAAACAAATCAATAACTTGAAAATGCTCAACCGCAAAAATTTTCCTTCTCTCCCTAACTGAATGATCCGACTTCTAAAGGACTTCAGAAACCTTTGTCACTATACTCCTCGAAACCGGGAGCCCTCAGAACTACAACCATAACCTAACTTTGTTACTATACTCCTCGAAACTATGAACCCATCAGTCTATACTTCAGAAACCTTACCCTAAGACTGATGATTGTCCATTCGTCAAACCTACCCCCAGTCCTTGACTAGGAACACCACCTAAACATGCTGAAAGAATACTCAAAACATACCGATCGTTAATTCCGCCCAAGTCCAAATTCGAAAATTGTGCCCAAAAACCTTCCAAACTTGTCTTTTTGACAAGTCATCACCAACCCACTACTCCCAAGAGTATAATGATGGTCTATCCAAGAATTTCACTTGCATCAAAACCCCTTATTAGCTCAGGTGTACATTCACAAGATAAATCACTCGAGACATTTACAATGAATTTTGTGACTTGAGTCTCCATAACTGATATCCAACATTGGTAACCAAAGTTCAAATAAACAACTTGCAATCCAACAGGTTCAAAATGCAACACTCTGTAAGAGACTTCTGATGTACAACTATCACTCTCAATAACCTTTAACTACCCACATGATCCAAACCAACTGGTTACTGAGTCTCCCGACTACTAAAAGCAACACACTGACATCCAACCATGCCAATAAGACTAATGATGCAATACCTAATAGTCTCAATCAAATAACCACCGGGTCCCTCCCAGATGTTTCATGCAACTATTGGTTCAGAATACATCGTGACACCATCTACCCACTAGGATGATAAGTTCACGGTGTCACACCGATCTTGCCGCTATTCCATCACTTTCATGAAGACTCACGATTAGCATCACAGGGGCCTAAAGATACTCAAACATCAACCCACCGACTTGTAGGAACCCCATCAACATCCCTCTCAACACAACCCAAGCCAAGTGCTCTTATGCTATTATATTCAACCTACATAAATCTCCAAGGAGACGCATAACCAAACCTAGACCAAATGCATTCCTTCTTCCTCATAACCTTACCCAGAGGGTGTGGTACCTGTACATTTAACCTAAATAACAAACTTCAACCACTAACAGAAACATCCTCATGAATGACCGATACAAGATCCAACACCTCGATTGAAATTGAATAGATCCAGCCAATACGTAACTAGCTATATAAACTTCCAAAGTTATTCAAAAACATTGCTAACACCCTGGTTGGACCAATCAAAATACCGACCTTGTCAACACGACATGCCAAAATTGGATTCTGAAGGGTTTTGAGAATTCTAACACTCCTAAGGTGCTGGGGCAAAACCCGAAGGTTTCGTAAGGGTAGCGCAAAATATAAAAAAACCATTGTACCACCGCGATACCCGCTATTTAAAATCCTGGCCTTTGGCTGATATTTGATTTTTTTTTCCATTATAATTGCCTAGTGAACGATACTCCAACACATTAATTAAGAAATACAACATATTTTAAGTTGGAACCACAAAAACACAGCTTGATGCATCAGATAAAATAATGATCTCCAACTCCAAAGGAGTTCTGCCACCATCGACACTAAGGTTCCTATAATCTGAATTTGTAGTTAGGATTACATCCAAAGATCAACAAAGCAAACCATTACACAACTTCATAACTGAATTGTCCTTGGAAGATTCAAATACTAAATTAAAGAAATGTAATTATTAATAAACCTACAATCTCAGATAGTAGCAAAAACAAAAATGAAAGAAAACCTTGAACAATACTTGTTTTGGAAGTTTCAAATATCATCAAGAATTTTGCAATATTTATCATCAAGAATTTTTCTGCAGCCATCTACAATCGAGAATTATGTAACATTTATTAAGAACTACATTCAAACAATGGAAAAATTGTAGCAACAAGATTTTTTTATGCAATATCTATCATCAATAATTCCCAAATTTATAGCAGACGATCTCCAAACCTTAACGAGCAGGACAAAAAACTTCAACCCAGTTGGTGTTTCTCTAAAAATCAAAACAATTTGGATGTTGAGTTTAATCCTTTTAACTCTCCCTAGTTTGGTATTCTAACATGAAAGAAATGATTTTTTTAGCATCTCAACAGTTTAATGTTCATGAAAAAGTTGTACATTAATCAAACACCTTACATGCAAAATCTTCATCAACACAATTTTCAAGTAATTATTGATTTGGAACCAGACCCATAACATAAATAAACAAACCCACATCATTTATCAAACACATACAGAGCCCTAATTAAGAAGGTATCATATTGCCTTTGTTTTGGAGAAAAAGGATAAACCTAAACTATGCTCAATCTAACTAATTACCATCTACATATATAAAATCAAAAACCGAAATCGACTAAATTGTAAAGGGATTGAAGAATTACCAGAAATCAGTTTACAGAAATCAAAGCACTATTTTGTAGAAATCTTTTGTGATTTTGATTATGCTTGCAATTTGAACCACTGATATTTGCAAATAGGGCAAAATCCGAAGATGCATCTCATGAAGGTAATGTAATAAAAAAAATCAGGGGGCACGCTTGAATGAATTATACATGTTTAGAGGGAATCCGATCACCACTTGATAGCTTTTTTCCTTTCCGAAATCAACCAAACATATATATTTTCATTCACTATAAATACATGATTCATTTCTTTCTATGATTCCTCCATAGCAAATAGCACCATGATGATTTAGGGTTTTGGGTGGGCTCTTGAGGTGTACAAATTTATTTGAGGAGTATCACTTGACATACATTCAATTAATCTAACTTATCCTACCTTCTTCTTGGGAAATTTTGAGGGGTAGCCCGTGCTACCCCTGGCTCTTAACGGGTTCTGACCCTGCTATGGTGTACATGAAACCCTAAATACCTTGGATATATGTTTTTTCTATTATACATGCAAACTTGAGGTTTCCAAGGTATTACCCTAACTAGCATACAAAACTTTGATACTTGGGTAATAAAACAAGTAAGATGACATACCTTTTGTTGTAGTTGGAAGCCTTGGAGTATTTGGCCTTTAAGAACTTAGCACCAATAGTGTGGATGCCTCAAATGGAATCACAACACACCATGGACAAAGAATGACATTTTTTGAGAGAGAATCTTCATACACCAAAACCATCCATATGAACTCCAAGAACATTGAGTCGTGATTTTGGCTATGGAGTAACATATTTATATGTGGAATTCCAAAGGTCATGGGTTAACCATAACCCATACCCATGGGTTTATGATCCATGGTTCATGTGGCCCAACTCTTTATGTATCCATACATAAACTTAGTCCAAAATGGATCATAAGCCCAACATATAAATATAACTAATTTGAACAATTAGTCCCCATTGATTTTATTAGTCTCTTTTGACCATTAAATTAATTCCAAACTAATTCTTGATCAATACTAATTAAATCATTTGATTTCATATTAGTATATTTGAACTTATAATATATTAATAAACCATAAATAACCTTTTCTCAAAACTGCATCCTAACAAATTGTCCTGATGATATGCAACCCAAATGGACCATGCTACTCTCGGGTCAAGTACATACCAATTATAGTTATAGGCTTAGACACCTAATCCAACAGTCTCCCACTTTGATAAGTCTAATGACTATTATTGCATGTACGACTCCAAAATCACGACCAGCAATTGTAGCTCTTAAAAGCCGCTATCGAACTCTGACCTAGTCAATGATGTGTCCATTAGATAAGGGATCATATATTCCTCCATTATAGATATCATATGGACTGAGACATGGATTATAATCATTCTCTCTATCCATTTGTTGTTTCCCGATTTCCGATTGATGATGACTGACTAATTGAACAAATCAAATCAGTCCAGGCCCGACCGAGCACTTAGGGTTGTCATCACTAAATCATCGAGGGGCCCACAAATATCGCTTTTATCCCTCCAAGGGTAAAGGGAATGGATAAAATTCAACACATATGCTTGCTCTATTTACTCATCAAATCACACACAATGATGCATTTTATAACACCAAGTTATTGGTGCATTTTCACATCATCAATTTGCAACCGACTTGTAAAGTGCAACTCATATCTTTTAGTTTCAAGAACATAAGATATTATCGTCTCATGATCACTCGTGTATACTCCATGAAGTGATTCTAATGAGTGTGGGCTTAATCCAATACTCGAATCTTATTCCAGGAGCACTCATAAACATTGCAACTATGTCTAAAACACCTAGACAAACTACAGACCCATTCATGACAGTCTTGCCTCAGTACCTACTTCCAAAGTATGATTGACTGTGGATGGTTTGAATAACCTAGTTATTTGGGAAGTCAAAACATGCAAAGTGAAACACAAGAATAATACTAATCCTATATGTCCCCAAAACTTTGAGTGCCATATTGATTACATATTATTCATTGTATAATGTTTCAAATAATCAGCCCAATACTTTAATTAAAACAATAGGCATGCCATGCTCCAAGCATGCACACAATATTTGTCTAAACAATAGTTATGCCATGCTCCAAGCATGCACACTATGTTTATTTATGGCCTTCTTTGTGAAATAGATCAATTAACAATATTTCAATGATGCTCATTTCACAATCCCAAATCCTTACTGTAAAATGTAAGAATATCAAACTCTTGCCATTTACTGTAATCTATTCGATTCTAAACTTATATGCAATGAACCTTTTGTAATGACTATGCACAAAAGTCACAAAGACTTGGCAACAGACATTAAAAAGTATTCCAATGGAGAGCAGTTCCATGGAAAACAAAGTCTCACATTCAAAGTACATTCCTTTGAACATCCTTCTTGCATTAAGTTTTCTAATCTTACACAGATTTAAAGAATGACTTCCACTTATGGAAACATTTCCATATTCCCATTTTGGCTATCACTTCAAAACAAGAGTTGCCTCTTTTAAGAATATGTCAATATGGTCCTTTCCAAAATTTACACCATACTTCCAAGTGTCCATGAGCAACAAATCTTTGGTAAACCTTAGATTGTCCTCGACAATTCCTTAATCATTATAGTCATATCCAGTTCTAGTCCTTTTCCCTCTTAATGCCCTAGGAATTTTGAAAATTTAGAACGTATGAATATTACAACACATATAATCGATCTCATATCCGAAGCATATGGGACATGATTCATGATGTCTCATAAAAACATGATACTAGACCAGTCTTTTGCTATAATATTTCTATTTCTATTTGCCATGTTCTCATAATTCGAAATATGAATAGGGATACTGTAATCATAGTCGAATCTTGAGAACGCAATTAACATTTCCATATATAGAATTTCCTTATGTTGAACCATTCCAACATAACATTCATATATATATATATATATATATATATATATATATATATATATATATATATATACTTGACTAAATTTGATTAAAATCTCAATCTAGCTTTTAGAATTGAAATGAAGTATGAATTCCTCTCCTTTAATTATAGCAAAACAAATTTTCAAACCCTGCAACTTGCAAATTGAAACTTTTGTTTTCTATAATTAACATTGCTAACTTGCTACATTCATCATAATTGATTATGCTCCCATTAGCATAATAATCATTACTTTTACTAGCATAACATTTATGCTCCCACTAGCTTTGACATGTACCCAGAAATCAGCTAGACTTCTAGAAATCAATATTTATTGACTTTCATTACCAAAGTTAAGATTTCTGATACGAGATACTTTGATAAGACTTTATTTAGGCTTCTTGAAATCATACACCTTTACTTAGACAACTCACATGTGTGTCTAAACAATTTAAGAACTTACAACAATAAGTCTCAAATGTTTAGACTTTTTGCCATTCCTCACAATTCGAATTATGAAAAGGTATGTCGTAATCATAATCAAATTTGAGAATGCAAATATCATAATTGTTATCTTCTTAAAAATATATTTAGTTAAAGCATTTCCTCACCATCATTTTCATGAGTTGGATAGAAACCTTATGACACTTAGATTTTCTGGTGTATGTGTTCCTATTCATGTGAATTTGTCAAACCATAATCAAAAGACAAGGTTAGTGATAAATCCAAACTCAAAGGGATTGAAGTTGTTCAATCTTAATTGCTTGCCACTTGGTAGCACAAGGGCCTACTATTGCTTCCAAGTTGTTATGGAAATAGTTGAGAACACATAGAACTCACATGCATAGTCAATTTTAATTGGAATGGGCACAGAAACACGAATATGTCAACACGATAGGTTACAAACCTCAAGCCGTGTGCTAGTGATAAACAATAGGTTTTCTTCTCGATTAGTTTTTGAAACTTGTCAAGATCTTTAAGACTCCCACTAACCTCTTGACATATAAGATTCTCTGTCAAGAACCATTCATTGACAAAACAAATATTCAAGAGTTAGTGCGGATTCTAATCAAGACAAACACTTCACATAATTGTCCTTAGTCGGTATTTGTTCTATCCAAAACATCACAACTTACCAATTTCAAATGTACAAGAGTAGAAAACATTTTACTCTACATTTGATAAGTGTTATAAACCTTTCCTAAGATTATGTCACTCAAGGCACAATCTTGGAGTATGACTCTAAGACTTTTTTTGAAACGAAGTATGACTCATCTTTAACCATTTCAGAAATTCACGATTCCTCTTCTTAGCCATAAAAATGCACCAAGATATCCTTATAGGATCAATTGTGACATGGTTTTCATAATCATTAAGATGATCATAAAACACGATACTCTAGTACTATCCCATCTTTTCAAATTGGAGAAGCTATTATCTTTCTGCCCAATTTGATTCTTCTCATTCGTTCTTCCATACATTGAAACTTTTCCAATGTTTCAGAATTATAATTAAACTTGTAAGAACAACCATATTTACTAGACTTTATTAAATCATGACGAATAGTCTTATCGTTCTCTGTGGTGGACCTGACCAGTGCACACCCAGTGTACCCGATCCCCTAGTCTTTTACGTGACTCACATATACACGTGAACAAGGAATTAGTCTTAATTTCCAAAGATGAAAATTCTCATTCATCACACAAGTTGCATGATTCCAAGTTTCTATCCAACTGAAACTTGGGTGATGAGCATCTTCCCTTATTCGGAAAATTATCGACACTACCACAAACGAAAGAATCAAATCCATTTTCCAATATTGCTATCAATGGAATCATATAAACAACAATTTTCACAAATCCCATTGTAAGGATACTTAAAATAAATAAAATCAAAAATTTTCTTTTTATTTTAAAATTGCAAAAAAACTTATCCTTACAATGTAAATACATATGGAAACTATGTTTCTATCCATTCCTAAGCAATCTATGATAACTCTTAGCAGTAGCGCAAAATTCTGATCTTCAGATCATGCGATCGAAATCCATCTCTTCACGATCAGAATTAGCTTATTCTTCCTTTAAGCTTCCTTTCCTTTCTTCGATTCTACAAAAGATCAAAATGCAACCTAGTAGCATCATGTAATAAGAATCTCCAAATACGAACTGAATAGAGTTAGATAGTGGACTTTTCTTGAAGCATAGTCAAATTTTTGACTTTTACCATTCTAGTGAACTTTCAGGTAAATAGGGCAGCTACGCAACAAATGCCCCCTCTTTCGGCAATAAAAACATATGGACTCTCTGGAATGGTACACGGGACTATCTCAAACTTAGCCTTTCTCTTTACCATTTGGTCAACCGGGGTTACTATGGTCGACCCCTTTCCATTGGGAAGAGAAATCTTTTCTGGACTTCTGATGTTACCATCGTCAATTTCCATGGAATTTTGGAGAGTAGATCTTCCAATCAAATTCTCTTTACCAGTGCACCAAATCAATGTTGATTCAGCAACAACAAGCAAATAGGTAAGATCGATAAGGTTCATGTTGTGGTCTGTCACATATTAGTCCTTTAAGGAACCCGCTATATGACTTAGGAAGTGATTGAAGAACCCAATCAACAGCCAACTTCCTTGAGACTTCGATACCCAACTCTCCCAGTTTGTCGGTATGTGACTTCATCTCCAAGACATAAGCACATACAAACTTTCCTTCCTGCCAATAGGGCTTTGAGTGACCTAGAACTTGTGGGTTAGGGAGAATTATTGGAGGAGTTAAAGGAAATGAAGTTCCACTATAGTGTGAAGAAGGGATTAATCTTTCACCTTGATCGTCTTGTGGAAAATCATCTTTATAAAGAAATTTTATTCAAAAGATTCGGGAAGACCATAGTTGTCTGAACTTAGACATTTATGAGGGAGAAATTCAGGTTTAGTTGATTTTAGTCCTTAATATAACACTCAAATAAAATATTAAGGCTGGGACCGAACACAATATTTTGCAATTCGGAAGAAGGATGCCGTAATCCTATTGCAAAATATTTGAAGGTAGGTAAATGACGATTTACTAATTTCCACCATGAAAAACAAAAAAGGAACTTTAGGTTTTAAGTGAATTGAAATTCTTAGATCCTTCGAGATTCATTGAACAATTCAATTGTATGTTTAAAACTTGAATATGCCCTTCAAGTTTGTGACTGGGATGCCGAGGATCACAAACAACGTGTGAATAACCATGCAAATTAGCTTTGTACACTCAATATTACAATCACATAATCAATATGTCGGTTAAACACACACACTCCATTGATCTATGATTAACATCAAGCAACTAATTTCCACGCATTGTCAGTCCCAGATTAGTGTGCCGGTTAACCACACACGCTCCACTAATGACTTAACAAGGTGCAAAGTGCAATTTCATGGGTTAGTACCAAATTCACATTTTCCTAAGTAACTAAGATTGGGAATTTATAAGTGTTTAGCTACTTAGTATTTCATTATACTTTTAATGAGAATTTATATGTCGTGTCAAACCTGTTCGGCTAACGACCCTCCACCGGTCAAGGAAGGAGTATGTGAGAGTAGGCACCCATTAAACTGCCATTTTATAGGCAGTAACCTTATACCCCCCTTATAGACCAGCTTCGTGAATGAGGCCTACTAACGGTAAGACTGACTTTACTCTTATATATATATATATATATATATATATATATATATATATATATATATATATATATATAACCTATAATATTATAATAGTATAAGGATTGAATTTTAAACCTATAAAATTCTAGGGTTTGGAACTAAATGTTTCAAAAGTTAGATTTTCACATTTACAAATTCCAAAACTTGAGGGCAAGTTTTGTAACTTTCAAAACTTTTGGAATCCATAACTTATGAGTTTAATAAGGATTTTCTGAAAAGACTCTTGACATTCCATAACTTGAGGACAAGTTATGGAGTTCATAAAAAAACCATTTATGAGACAAAGACTCTCCAGGTTCATAACCTATGACTTTAATGATTTCTTTAAAAAAAATTCATTTTCCATAACTTGAGGACAAGTTATGGAATTCATTAAAATCACTTAGATCAAAATTCTAATAAGAAAATCAAACAATTTTTCTATAATCTAAATTAAACTCATAAGATAAGACAATTCAAATCAAACAAATTTCATGTAATTAGCCTAACCATATAAACTAATACAAAACATGAAACTTTGACAATTATCTTTTAAATTGGATAAGCATGATCATTACCACATCAAAACAAGTTTATAAGTTCAAAAGCAGCTTAGGGTAATGATCCTAGTCCAATTCTATCCAAAAACCTCGAAAATCTGCATTCCGGAGCACCAACTCGTTGAGTGAAAGAACAAACTCGGTGAGTTGGTCAAATTTTACCTTGGAATCGGCGAATCCACCAGTGGACTCGACGAGTCCACTGTCCAGAACAGCAGAAATTTGATTTTTTTCAAGCTTAAACAAGTAGCATCAAGTATAATTGAAAACAACCCAAGGCTCTGATACCAATGAAGGGTTTTGAGCATTCTAACACTCCTAAGGTGTACATGCAACCCTAAATCCCTTAGATCTATGTTTTCTTTATTATACATGCAAACTTGAGGTTTCCAAGGTATTACCCTAACTGGCATACAAAACTTTGATACTTGGGTAATAAAACAAGTAAGATGACATACCTTTTGTTGTAGTTGGAAGCCTTAGAGTATTTGGCCTTTAAGAACTTAACACCAATAGTGTGGATGCCTCAAATGGAATCACAACACACCATGGACAAACAATGACACTTTTTGAGAGAGAATCTTCATAAACCAAAATCGTCCATATGAACTCCAAGAACATTGAGTAGTGATTTTTGCTATGGAGTAACATATTTATATGTGGAATTCATAGGGTCATGGGTTAACCATAATCAATACCCATGGGTTTATGATCCATGGTTCATGTGGCCCGACTCTTTATGTATCCATACAACTTAGTCCAACATGGATCATAAGCCCAACATATAAATATAACTAATTTGCACAATTAGTCCCCATTGATTTAATTAGTCTCTTTTGACGACTAAATTAATTCCAAACTAATTCTTGATCAATACTAATTAAATCATATGATTTCATATTAATATATTAGAACTTATAATATATTAATAAACCATAAATAACCTCTTCTCAAAAGTCCATCCCAACAAATTGTCCTGATGATATGCAACCCAAATGGAGCATGCTACTCTCGGGTCAAGTACATACCATATATAGTTATAGGCTTAAACACCTAATCCAACATGATTCTACGTAGATCCAAAGCCACGCCTGAAAAACTAAACGACTCTGCCTAATATCCAAACTTCCTATAACTAAGGACATTTTCCAATCCCTAGCTTGATAAGAACAAGAATTTTATAACCAACCATGAGGAACTAAACATACCAAAGTCTAAAACTAATCGACCGATCAATAATTGCCTATCCTATACAATAGATACCAAGCTATACAACAAGATAATAAATCTCTCAACAATCGATACTCAACCTAAGTGACCTAAATGCCTATTGACCTATTTCTTTATGTTTCCGAAAGGAGCCACTGGCTACAATGAGCCCCTTGTCCAATAGCTTCTTGTCGTGAAGACGACTCTTGGATTCCTGTCCACATACATCTGATGGAAACTTGCTCTGCACCCCCGCCTTGACCAAATTCTAAACCAAAGTTCCTCATACCCAAATCATAAATCCCTTTGACCCATTCTTTTGAATCCATAACTCGAACAGATCGTTGTTCCTATAAGCAAATTATCCAGATCTCCTCCACTTAGGGTTCAAACCACCACCAATTGATGTTGTAAACAAACCAAAACTCAAATTGGCTCACCTATATGCATAGCATCCCTGACCCTTAGGATATAACACAATGCAAAATGATGTTCTAGATAAGGACCAAGCAAACTCCAAGAGATTTTGAATCTTAGATGGAGACCTCGGGAACTCCCCAATCATGGTTGCCTCTAACATCAAGAACTCCCTGCAAATGCACAAGTAAAAATACCATCTTCTTATCTAGAAACAAATGAATTACTACACCCCTGGCTTGAACCCATCGGCTAGCACTTGACCTATGTATATCCAAAGAAAGCAGACCCTTGATCTCACCTTAAAGCAACCATACCACAAGGATCTTCGTGTATATTCCCACACCACTATATTGTCACCAAAAAACGCAACCACCTAGCCCATGTAGGGCCTCAATTCCAACTCTAAATATCACACGTTTGCGCTTTATTTCCTCCAAATCATGTTAAGTTGAAAGAACATATCATCTGTCGTAGATAGGACATTCCAATCCATCTTCCAGTCACTCAGCCTCCGGCTGAAATCCCCGAGCCGATCATAACAATTGTTTCTCTTTTGAGTCCTACGACTCTGCTGGCACTACCTCGAGCAAGTCCCTCAAGACCTAAAATTCAACTAACTCACATACGTCTGCACCATTCAAACCCAAAATGACACGGATACTAAATCCCAAACAACCACCCGACCCATATTCAGCCTGAACAACCATAACCAACAGATTGACAGATATGGAAACACTTTCCCTGGATCATGGTATCAAACCATGCTATCTTCCCCGACCAGCTCCTTAGAATCCCTGAAATGTTCCTCAATTTGAGTATGGATCTTGTGCTTCCAATAGCACGAGCCCAATACTACATCCACACCTATCCATACTTTCCTTATGAATCATCCCAAGACCTTTAAGTCACATACTCATAATAATATTCCCAATACCTGCTAAATAGCATATCAACCGCATTAAAGCACATCCTAGGCTCTCCTAAGATCCCCACCTCACCCTGCCATCAACTGCTGAAAAACCCTATTAATGTCAGTTAACCACTTCATGAATACAATTACATGCAACAAAACTTAAATAATCTTTCGGCTAAAAGATCCAACCCTACAACCGTTAGACGCAAACGAGAGTTGCGCAATGGGGATGAATCAATCATTCTAAAATTATTTAACCTTTACGGCGTGTAACTCAATATACTCATTTAATAGTTAACTCACATCAATATGAGTCCCACAAAGCACAAAGCAAACAACATTCGAGCAGTGAAATCGACTGGCACTAAGACACCATAAAATCAAGCAGATCCTTACATGCAAATTTCGAACCACTAGGCCCAAGCATCAAGCGTACATATATATCCTGTATATACTCTCTCTAGAGTGGCTAATCATTCCTCATGTTGGCCTGCTATAAACTGTAGTCACTCATGAAACTTCCACCAACCCTGCAGCCACTCGTGCATGCTAATCATACATGATGTTGGATCATAAAGACAGTCAAATACTTGACTCTTCCCTAAGACCTTTATCAAACAAGAACAAGAAATAAGGCTAAATCAAACATTCTTAGGCTATAAAATCTCAGTTATGTACAACTATAACGCACACACTAAGCAACTACAGTAATGATGTCAACTTCGTATAGCATATAAGAAATTCTGCTAGGCTCTTACGCATCATACATCATGCAATTATATCATGCAATTCGTGAAGATCCTTAGCCTACCACTAGCATGCATTTCTATCATAAACATCATAGCAAATAACAACGTGGGTATCTTCGGGTATACTTTCTTGCTCTGGTTGATCGTACTCATCTCATCATTCTCCGATTACTTCTGAAAACAGTTTGGAAATAAATTTTGAAAACCTTACAAATCCATAATTTGAGTCTAGATTCACACGAGTGAGCATCCAATTCACTCAAACCAGGGCTCTGATACCAACTTGTAAGATCCCAACAATCAGAGTAAAATTTCATATTTAAAACCAAGCCCAAAACCATAACTATTTACAAAACTATTTTCGAAAGTTATAATTACAAATCAGAGTATCCTAAAATCGAATATCATAAAATCTGAAGGATGTGCATGTTAAAGCCTTAGATATTCCCCGATAATCTGAGGTACCTAAAACTATAACAAACACCTATAAGCATGAAGGTTAATGAGTTCCACCCCAAAGTACCACCAGCCAACATATAACATGTACAATCATGCATGTTGGATCTAATTAGTCATCGAACTGGAATACCATCGGGTCCACAACCTCCCGGTTGGATTACCCACGGCTCACAACCTTCCGGTTGGAATCCCCCGGCCCAATCAGTCCTCAGACTGGAATGCCAATGTGTAACGGGGCCAATCAGTCATCAGACTGGAATACCCTCGGGTCCACAACCTCCCGGTTGCATTACCCATGGCCCATGACCTTCTGGTTGGAATGCCCAGGTTTGTTGACTGGAAGCAGAAAGCAGCACACTCTCAACCCAACCACACTATGTCGACATATACATAACAAATAACATACATCTAGTAAATAGATAATCACATTATTAGTCAGCAGACTAACAGACAGATCTATAGATCACTACCGCATAGCAACGTCCAATATACCAAGATACAGATCTAACAAATCACTACAACATAACAACATCCTCTATACCAGGATACATACTCTAATGGGGTGACATTGGTTCCTTCAACCCGCAAGTACAATGAGGAAAACTCACCTGGATCAAAGAACCTTGAAACACTACGATACGCTCCCTTCTGCACTGCTAACTCCTACGAATCCACTAACTCCAGAACCAGATAAAATCTTAATCAATAGTCCAAAACCCTCAAGTTTGACCTATAGTTAAACATGGTCAAAAAGTCAATGGGCAACAGAAGTCAACAAAAGTCAAAGTCCATGGCAGTTGAGAATGCCAAATGTAGTCAACTTACGCCGTCGTACACGATCTCAGCTACTCCCAGGTACGCCCCGCGTACACAAGCTGGTTCTAATATTCCCATTAAGCACTTCATCCTTTAAGGCCTTTGTCCAGAGCTCAGATCTAGACTCAAAACATTGACTTAAGTCATAAAGTTTCCACCTTTACGACTTTCCATGGCTAGAAAAGGTCCAAAAGATAAAACATTAACTTATTTATCCATTAAGACAACTTAAATCTTGCATGGAAGGGATAGAAGGACCAAGATCACATTTTTATGGTTTTTAATAGATCCATAATGGATAAATTTTCCAACTTTATCCATTAGAAGGATCTAAACAACCAAGATCCATTCTTTTAAGTTTGAAAGGGACCAAAAAGTGCATCTTTCTTACTTAATCCATTAAGTCCAAGTCTCTAACCTTAAAATCTGAATCAAAATGATGTTTCGATGGATAAATTTCCAAATTTTTTCATAACGAGGTCACAAAGTTTCAAGATCTATACAATATGCACTAAAGTGACCAAAAGCTCATAACATCCAAATCTAGCTAGATCAAACAAATGCATCGTCAAGATTCAAGCTTTATACCTCCAGAAGAAAGATCAAGGTGAACAAGGTCTAGATCTAAAAGCTTCAATGTAACTAACATTTCCTCAATGAGCTTCTTCCTCTCCTAGATGCACCATGAACACTCCAAAGCACTCAAAAATTCAAGGATCTAATAAATAGGGATAGGATTTCGATATTAGGGTTAGAGAGGATGGAGGCTAAAAGAAATAAGGGCTTGGGGAAGTTAAGGAGCTTAAATAGGGTTCAAGACCCCAAAAATTGGGTTTGGATCTTGGTCGCATACGCCCAAAGTACCAAGTTAAGCCTTCGCGATCTGCCTTGCCTAGTACACCCAACGTACTAGGCTACACTTAAAACCCTCCAAACTTCCAATGATCATAACTTCTTCGTTTCAACTTCGATATCGACGGTCTTTATATTTACATAAATTTATTGTAGAGCCCTACAGTATTATCTAAACATCTTGGACTAAAAAAATCCCGAACAAAAATGCATATTTCATGCAAGAAGTCTGAAACATCACTTTTCATGTTTTACCCTTTTACTCCAAAACACAAAACAAGGTCTTGGATCGCATAAGCAATATTATCAACATCCAATAGGGTCTAAACCATATTCCCTTGAAGCCCGAGACCCTTACTTGATCCTTTTATTGTCTATAATTCCGAAATAAGAAACTTATCGAAACAGGATGTTATACACGCAAATAATTACTTTCTTCCATTCTTAACGTGTGCCCCAGAAGTTCAAATTTTACTACTAAAAAGCATATTATCAAGAAATTTTTATTTAAAACAATATTTTAAGAAAGAACTTTAAATATCTATGCTATAAAAACGTATAAGCTTATAACTAAGTAAAGGTATGTATGCCACATTACATAAATAAGAAATATACTTTTTAAAATCCAATGATTTGTTGTGATATTTAAAACAACTATTATTTTAAATTGATTGTTAAAGTACATTTGTATAATAAAAAAGAGGGAAAATGACTTATTATGGTAACAAAACTTTCATTTTTTTTATTTTTTTATTTAGTCATTTTTTTGTACACCATCGACTATTTAACAAGTTTTAGGTGTTTATAAAATATCATTGCAACATGCTATTGAAGGTTTTCGACAACCTTATCATCTCTGACGACTATCCGATCATCTTCTCCTGCGACTCTCTATCCAACAAGAGTTTTCCCGAAATTTCTTTGACTAAAGGTTCTCTGAAACTTCCAGATTTGTGGGGTAAAAGTCGTAAATGGAATGAACTAATGAGGAGAATACATGTAATTTCCATTTGTTCCATCAAAATATTATTAGACAGAGAGACCATGCTCAACTAGCATCATCAGCACCCAGTGCCATCTTCCCATACATCACCATATGTCACTATTATCCCTACACTTTACCTATATAAAATCAACAACAAAACACCATCCACATTCACCACCCTGGACCATCACCATCTTAAATACCTGAATATTCCAACAAACTCTGTGAAATCTGGAACATGTGAACTATGGTTAATTTTGCAGGTGAACTAGGGTTTCAGTTTTTGCAGGTGAACTAGGGTTTTGATTTTGATGAACTTACAAGAGCAATGAAACTTCAATTTTTGATTTTCGATTTCAATATATCTTGGATTTTGAAGCTAGATTTTGGATATGGAGTGTGTTCTTCAAATCTGAACACAATATGTGGAATATGTTCTTCGTTAAGCTCGATTTTGCCATCGATTTCAAACAAAAACCCTAAATACGGTTTCAGTTTTTGATTTCTCTAATACAAACACGATTTTAGTTTTCACTTTCCGATGTGTGTGGGTTATGATGTGGTAATGCTCAAGAAGTTTTCATATTTGAATTTGACTAGAAATAAACAACAGGTGATAACTAGTCAAAAGGGTATATTATGAACACAAGCAATAAGTTTGATGATATTTTATATGTTTAGAATGAGATTTAGGGTTTTGTTGATGTTGATGTTGTAACGCCTGTAAGTTGAGGCTAAAAGATTAAGTGATTTTAGTTATAATTATTGAATAATTAAAATCTTTGAATAAGAAAATTATTCTTTATATGTGTTACAAGTTATATAAATAATTATTTATTGTATGCATGTTATGTGGACAAATATTATGAGTATATAATATTTGTAGAAAATCATTTTATTTATAAATTTATCATTGAATGATAAAATAACGTTTAAAAATAAAAGATTATGTAGGATAAATAACCATAACGAAATTTTTATTATTCGCGATGAAGATTTTGTGAGTATAAAGAACGATAAATCTGACTTCGTATAAAAAAGTTATGATTTTTCAAAGTTTCACGTTCAACCCGGCACAACAATGTGTGTCATAAAAAGTGAAATGGAGATCGGTTGCTTTTTTCCCAAAACAATCTAAACGAGAGTTGATGTACTTAATAATATGAATTCCTCGATATAAAGAACGTCCTTCGTATGAAGAGGTTATTAATTTCGCAAGGTCCTTTACAATGTAATTTTTATAGGTTGTAAAACAAAAATGAGATGCAAATTAGATGATGAAGTCTAAATGAAAGTTATAGTACTCGTCGATACGAAACCAGACATATAAAGAACCTCGAAAATATAGTTCATACGCGAGACTTATTATTTTTTTAAAATTGTGAAAAATACTCGTTAGAGGTGAAGTAGCCCAACGAGGGGGAGCCATGTGGAAAGTGACATGCGTGCCTTTTCTAATTGACTCAACAACAAGGAAAAATGAGACGCCAACACGTGACACAAGCTGGGATAAACATCGAGTCACAATGGGGCGTGTCCATGTTGACAACTTATAAATAGATTCGAAAATCAGCTATTTCTCACTACTTTCCCACCAAATCCTCTGGAGACTTCTCCACAACCCAAGGCCCGATATTTTTGAGCATCCAATCATTTTAGAAAAGCGTTGCGACATCCAGTTGTTGGGTTTTTATTCAAAATTAGTTTAAAAAACATAGGATTTAGCAATGGAAGACTTTAAAATTAAAATAAACATAAAACCGTTTTATACCCACCAAGGATCTTCTTGCAAAGTTTGGAAAGAAAACAAGCACCAGAGAAGAAGAAGAGTTTAACAACCTTTGTAGACTTTGGATCCTCTAAGGGAAGCTTCGAAGCTGATAGAGAATGTATAACCTTTAAGAAACCAACAAGAACTCAACTTGATTTAAGATGCTAGTCTTGTAAAACTCTTAAAACTATTAAGCTTAAAGTTCAAATCCAAATATGAAATTCAAGAGAGCAAAATGCAAGCAAGTGATCTTCAAAAGATAAACAAAAGTTAGAGACAATGCATCTAAAATACATGTTACGTTTTTTTACATGTCCAAAAGAGAAGTGAAATTGCAAGCCCCATAAAGCCAAAACTTTACACAAAGGGTCTTCCACTTTTTAGTTAAACCATGCACATAATGTTCCCCATGCTTTATTGCTTTTGATTAAAGTAATCAAAACACCATACACTACTAGAAAACAGCCATTTAATGACGCGCAAACAATGACACACATTGATTTACGATACATATTTTGTACGTGTCCTAAAAAATATGCCAGCTTTTCAAAATTTCAAGGATAGAGGACACGCATTTGTATGTGCCCTAAAATTAGTGTCGAATAAAAAAAATTACAAACACGGAGGGCGCTTTTATCTTAAATGTGTGTCGTCTACAAATTTCGCTTTATAATTTTTACTGAAACGTGCGTTTCTTATCACAAAATCACAGGGATAACTTCTAGGGCTTTTTCAAAGAACACTCAAAACACTCATTCGACTTTCTTTTCTCCCCCCTCGTCTCTTTATTTTTTTCTCTGATATCCCCCTTCCATGACCATGCCTCCGTCTCCGTCGCTCATCCATATCCACCGCTTCTACCCCTCAACGCTAGAGCCGACAAAGAAGACGAAAAATGATGCCCTAACTTCTAGTGGCAGAGCTATCTTGGAGCCAGGGGTAGAATTTGCTACCCCTCAAATGATGCCCTAACTTTTAGATATCCAAGTAGAAGTTTTAACACAACAACAGGCACAAGGGTGATAACGGTCACATGGATTGGAAGGTCAACCTGAAGATGGATATTGTATCAATAATCACTACTTTCCATTCAGAAATACGTGAAAAGATACGTTTTTTTCTTACATTTTCCTTTCGAGTAATCTTTTTATATTTTAACCTAATTTTTATATCTTCAGGTTCTTTTAACATCATCAGAAGTTGTTCTTTCTAATCTTACACTTGCTCTTGTGGCGGAGGCAAACATTTTGAGATAGAGGTTTGCCGATCGCTTCAACCAGACACTTTTTGGTATGTATCCTAGAAGTAGGACAGGCGAGTCTTCTAGAAGGTGAAGTAACTGGATCTAGTGGGGTTGTGACACATAAGTCAACAGGGCGTAAGCCTATCGAAACTGATGGAGCTCCTTTAGTTGACACAGGTGATCTCAAAGCAATGATTCAGTTGCATCGAGTAGTTCAGGTAGTAATCCGGAGTGACTCTGCTCATAATATTTCATATGCTCTCAAACCTTTTGATCCTTCTATTCTTTTTCTTTTGTTATCCAGCCAATAAACAAGCCTCAACTTCAAAGGCTACTCTTGAATTTAAGGGCTCATGCGGACACTAGATCTGATGTGGTAAAAATATTAATAGACTTTTTGGTCCTTGATACAAGAAAGCCCAATAGTGATTCAAATTCTTCTCTGCTCATTGCTTGCATGTGAAAGTTTTGGATTTTTTTTTCTTCAGCTGTGCATTATGATTAAAGGGTTTATGTCACATTTGATATTTTAGCAATTAAGTTTTTATTCAGGGAGTAGAAAAAGAGGAGCTTTTCTCTTTCAAAATTGTCCATGGTTAGTTGTTCACCCTATTTTGACTGAATGTCGTGTTTTAAAGTCAAAATTGGAGCTTTCTGTCATCCAGTATGCCAATGATATAAGTTTTGAATCTCTCATTGAGGTAGTAGATATCATTCCACTATGTAAGGACTAAACTGAAATTAGCTCATTACTAAATAATCTTCAGTTTACTTTTATTTAATCGGTTGCTTACGATGAAGGGACACCTTGAAGAAACTATGTATAATTCAAGTGGAATTAGAACTGGATTGCAGAAATTATATCATTCAAGTGGGTGTTGAGTAATTTGAGTTCAAGTTAGACATTGAAGCCACCATTGGCAGTTAAGTACCAGTTTAAGCCCAGTTCCATTGGTGAGCCGGGAGGATCAAAGAGTCTCTATTCAACTTTGGATTGGCTCTTGGCTTGGGAGATGAAAATCTACCAAGAAGTAAAGGTAACAAAATTACTATTCTAACCTCAAAACTGATAAGCATAGACATGATTCCGACACCACATATTATTTTGGCATGATTAAGAAATTCATTTGTTTTTTTCTATTTATCTTTTTCTCCAATTGTTTTAAACAAAATCTTGAAATAAAGATGTACAACCGTGGAAAAAGGCTTCCTTTGATGATGATATTCTTTACTCTTTAGTGGGAATTTACTATAGTGACGAAAATGCCCCTGGTCAATAGTGGCACATAGATTTTGACTATTTTTACCATTGCAGCCAGAGGTGAAATCACTATATTGGAATAGTTTTATCCATTGTGTTAATTGTTCTATATAAAAGATTGTCTTGAAAAATAATATATTACTTTTTCCCAACTTTATCTTGATTTTTTATTAGCAACATATGATGCTCCTTTAAGTTCTAATTGATAGTCATGTTATGTGTGACTTTAGCCCTATTTCTTTTTGTTCTCTTTTTGTTAAATTGGTGTTTGGATACTAAGGATGATGTTTGAATAAAAAATGGTTAAAAGATAGTATTTAAGAACATGATGAAAATTAAAGAGAGTGAAATGAGGGCAAATTTGTAAAATTTCTCTATTGGGTCTTCTCTCTGTATCAATTAATTAGAATAACAATAACAACACGTTTTATGACATTCAATCCTGTTAGATTGTTTGTATGGACCACTTATCAGATATAAGCTGGTGAAAAGCCTCCTAAACATGAAATCTTCAATGTTTCTGAGGTATGACCACATCCTTTTTTTATACCTTTAGTTTTGAAGATTAAAAATTCATTTCGTTTCTAAATTTGATTTTTTTTTTCATCTGAAAAATCGGTTGTGGACATGTACAATGTGAAGAATGACAAGAAATAAAGAACCAGCAAGGCAAAAACAAGTCCTTTTCAACTTCAAGCATATTAAAAGTGAAGAAAAGTTCTTACAAAAATGCATCAAAGGGTTCATCAAAGAAAGGATCTTCAAGTAAATTAAAATCAAAGTGAAATGCATTTTTGGGACATTAGAACTTTACTAATCAGGTAATTTTGGTATTATAGTGCATGAGTTATGTTATAGTATTCTTGTCCTTTTTTTTGTTTCATTTTACATTATTCACCATCAAGTTAGTAATCTTTTTCTATTTTATGGACTTTTATCTAAAAATGTTATAGAATTATCCTATCTAACTTTTATTCTAAAAATGTTATAAAATTATCCTATCTAACATTTACCAAATATTAGAAAACTTACTCCGTAGTAATACCATTGCCACAAGCTTCACATGCCAAAAGCAATGCCTGTAAAAGTAACATCATTCATAAGTTCTTCATCGTTATATTGCAATCATAAATAAGAAATCTATTAAAATATACCTGGTTTAATAGTGTGGAGGTACCACATTGCCATGATGATGCTTTCGGTTCTCGTTCACTTTAACTTATGTTTTGTGAGGCATATGCTTCAGCAGTTCCAAAAGTTTCTTGAAAAGATTTAGAAGCACACCATAAATCATCATGGAGTCTTCTTTCTACTGCCATGATAGCAACTTGGATTGGGCTGAGAGTAGTCTTCATGCTGCTATCTCCACCAAGGCGATGTGGGCCAGAAGGCAGCAATGTCCCCACATGAGCTCTATTTTGTGCAGTTGATAAGGCTTTCTGACGGAGTGACGATGGAGTTTGTTTTTGACGAGAATACCCCCTAATCTTCTCCCAAGAAGACCAAATCCTCGCCCTGTTCCCATTATGCCCTTGGCCATCTATTTTTTACATTCCTGTATGTTGTATGAAAGATTGAAAGATTTGGATATGAACGACTTAAAGTGACAAGCTTTCTTACCTTTCTAATTTATATATTTAACAAAAATTCAAATGAATAACTCTCTCTCTCTCTCTCTCTCTCTCTCTCTTGTCGGTAATAACCCACAACTGGCCTTCAACTCACTGTCTGCCTCCATCAACTGCTGCCGCCAGCTCAAACTCTTTAATCAACTGCCACTTAGATATCCACAGTCCACATATAACTGCCTTTCTATCATGCACATTGTTTTATACATTTTCAATATTTTAGAACATCATTCACTTCATCTTAAATCAAATATAAATTGATGTGAATTTCTACATGATACAATTCAAAGATTCACTCTTGTATGTGTTATGAACTTTTTGTAAATTTTGCTTTGTATAGTGCAATGAACAAAATAACGATATGAAGGAAATGTATATGCAACATGTTGGACCTAGTTATGCTGCTGTTGCTACTAGAATGCACTTTCAAAGGTACATTACTATTCAAGGACTATGAACAGATTTTTCATTGTTACAATATTTAGTTTTGATATTAATACCCGAGTGAATAATTGTTGATCATGCTTGCTTTGCATATTCTCACATATCTGTCCCTTTATATGATACCATTGGTTTGTATTTCATTATTTTGTCAAACTTTTAAATCACCTTTCGATATGTTGCAAATGTATTTAATGCCAAATCTTATAGGTCCGGATGCCATGGAGTATATTGTGAACCACTCTTCTACAAAAGCCATATTTTGTGTTCCACAGACATTGCATATTGTAAGTTTCACCCATTTTTTAATACTTTTAAATTGTTAAATTTGTGATTAGTTGCTAATCATTTTGACACTTCAGTTGTTGAACTTTTTTTTCAGAGATGCCTTGCCTTTTGTGCATTTGATAGTGGTATGATGGTTAATCATTTGTTTCATTTCTATCAATTTCACTCATAATATTCTTTACTGAATATTGACTTGTAATATAGGTGGTTAAAGGGCTAGATAAGCTAATTCCATCAGCATCTGGGGTTAACGTTGTGTCATTTTCTTAACTTATTACTCAGGTAACTTTGAATCCTTTTGTTGAATCATAATCTTTTATGATTCTGCCATTTGATTACTAATTTATTTTTCATATTAATTAGTGATCCTTATGGATGTAATGATCATCACCCTCTTTCTCCACCAAAACCAGATGATGTTGCTATAATATGTTTATACAAGTGGTACAATTGGGACAGGGAGAGTACATAGCTCTTGAGAAAAAAAATTTATGTTAAGAGCAAATTTGTTAAACAATGCTCTGTTTATGGTAAGTAAACATACTCCTTTCTTAAATTATTCATTTTTTTAATTGGTATGATTTTTTTTATATACATTATGAAAATTGGTTTGAAACAGGTGACAACTTCAGCATATACGGGTCCACACAGACAATAGGAGGGTCCACACAGACAATAGCAGAAATTGGTTAGCATTTTAGTACACCTACAGTTTGAAATAAAAAAAAATATTTTCTTATTTTTTTCTGATTAAAGGGTAAATTTAATGGACCATCCGTGTTAGGGGTAAAAATTGGTTACAGGGACAATATGTTAAAACTACGTTCATTTGGTAAGAAAATAAAATCGATCTATTTTTTTTAAATCCGGCAACCCGACCAACGGGTGGGTATAACACTTGTTATTAGTGTTTTCTCATGATTAACACATAAATTTGTTAAATTTTGTGTCATTGCTTTATGTATGCACTCAGGAATAGTGTTGTTGTTACATTTCTATGTTGATTCTAGCTAACGATTAAGTAATTTATTAGCTTATGGTGACGATGTTAAAACATGAAATAAAACCTGATAAATCTAGTGCGTCATCTGTCCCCATAAATAAATAATTTCTTGTGTCTTCTTATCTTTCCTCGTTCTCAGTCATAATCATTAGTTTGTTTTCCATTGTAACCTTTGTTCCTAGCTTTAGAAATTGTGCATAATCATCTGCTTTCCTAAAAGATAAGGGTCAAATTATCCCTTGTGTATCCTAATTTATGACTTAAATATAAAGAAGTATCAATCTCTTTTCATGACATATATAGTTTCTTTTTACATGTATAACAAAATGTCTGGAAGGAATCGAATGCCACGGGCCCTCCCTCCTCACCCTGTTGCACTTGAAGAAGAACTTGAACTCCAGATTTGGAAGAAGCAAAAGCACAAGAGGTACTGAAATTTCAGAATTCTCTAGAAGCTATGCAAAAAAAAAAACTTGATGAAGAAAATGCATTGGCTATAAAGGAAATAGAGGCAGTTAAAAACGTTATTGATGAAGCGCCTACGGTTGTTGAAGAAAAAGAGATTGCTATTGAAGCCTGCATTCTTGGTTAAAGGTATTTTTCTACATGCATATTAAATTTTTATATTTTATAACATAGATTGATGATGCTTGAAGCCTTTCTAAATACTAATGTGTTAATGATGAAAACAGGTATCATGTGGAAACAGAAGCATAACAATAAGAAGTAGAAACAAGAAGGTGCCTCTTAATAGCAATGTAGTATTAGGTTATATAGTTAGGGAAAAACTCTTAATAACAATCTAAAGTTAGATCCCATTAATACAAATGTATTACAATTTTTTTGACATGATTGTTTTGGTATATATTTGTTTCCATATTTTTGTATTATGCGTAAATGAGTATCGTAAAGACGCGTCGTATATGCATATCGTAAATGGTTGCTTAAATTTATGACACGCAAATGCGTGTCATTTTTATTTATGATAGGGGCTTTAATGATACGCAATGCGTGTCCTAAACGCGTGTCGTAAGGTTACGACATGCAAATGCGTGTCATCTTCCTTTATGACAGGCCCTTCGTTGACACGCAATGCGTGTCGTAAATATGCATTGTAAATGCGTGGTGTAACTGTGTGTCGTAAATGCGCGTCATCTATAGACGACACACAAAAGTGTGTCGTCTCTCGTTATGACAGGGCCTTTCTTGACATGCATTTGCGCGTCGTCTGAGTGTTTTACGACACACATTGCGCGTCGTAAAAGGCTGTTTTTCTAGTAGTGATAACTTGTATCTCAAAGAGAAATCTATCTTTTTGACTAGTAAGAAATATAAAAAAGTTTGTATATTTCATAAACTCTTTTATAAAATATAAACCGTAACTTTTTGGTAAAAGACAAAAGAGTTTTTCTAGTCCAAAATTTTGTACATGACTTAATAATTCAAACCATATGAATTATATAATGTTACTTGCTACAAAAAAAATTATTTACTAGAAATAAATAATTATTAATTAATTATAAGATTTTATTGAATATTTATTAAAATCAGTTTTTAATAAATAATCATTCGTATCGAGTTGTTTTTAGTGTGACCCATTAGTATCATATGTTAATTAGTAATATCACTTTAATATGATTCTTGAGCATACAAGATCCTTCAATCTCCCACTTGTGCAAGACTCATATTAGACTAGTATAGATAGTGGTGAACGTTTAGCAACACTTCACTGCCCCCATCAACATATGACTTTATGCCATTCTATTAATGCTCAATTCCCAAAAAGCTCAAAGCTACAATTGGTGTATATGGTAAGTTTATCATTTATCCCTTTGCACAGGCATCATGTTAAATATGAGATACGGATCACAATCAATCTCATATGGTGTCAAGATTTTGGTAAGGCGCCTTATATGTCTAACTCTCAAAACATAAAAAGAACAAATCTCATATTGACTACATAAGCCTCTAGCGTATTTCATACATACCTGAAATAACTTTTATAATTTCCTGGTTAAGGACCAATGTTTAACCATATCTAAGAACAATACTCCCTACACTTAAGTCTCATTATGTATCTCAGGTGTTAAGGATAAAAAGATAGTATCTTTTAATCAAGTATCATTCATGATAGTTGTCCATGAGATGATCTTAATGCGAGTCAGTTCAATACTAGTTCTTTGACAAGTACCTATTAAACTTGGTTACAACCCATTTCATACCTTCATATGGTGAAAGTCAACCAAACTAATTCATATTATTCTTACTTGATAATTTCTCCCACTATTATAATTGACTATGAACTTTTAGAATAATAAGATTATTCACGGATAAAACATGTTAATATATAACATAACAAGTATTTATGTTATTATCATATCCTAGTATATCAAAACATTATATAATAGTTGTTGTCACAATGTTGCAATATCCAGATACTAAATTTAAATCAAAATCTCATTTCTAGAATAATAAAGTTTTATAACTAAAGTGTGACCATTCTTAATTAGCTCAGGAGAACGACTTTATTAATGGGTTCAACTAAACTTAATTTATATGAATTCTACGAATACTATCATCGCCATATTTTACCTTACTCAAGGTACAGTTAAATATCTTAGAGTATATGTTTGGTGTTCTTTCTATACATACTCTTTTATCTCAATTAAGTATACTCTCGGAATCATAAGGATTTCTATGTGATCCTTTAATGGCAAAAATCAACATAGTTTTTCATTGAACTCATTCATCCAATCATATTAGATTTCAACTTCTAAAGTATTGTATTCTTATTTTGTAATAGATTGTGTCATTTTGTTTTTCTTGGACGTCATTCCAACTAAACTTACTCTTAATCCCACAATGATGTCATAATCCAATTATAATTCATAATTATCTATATTTGCTTAGAAATCAGAATCTTATGTAGCTCTTTACATGAAGATTTTATTCCAAACTAATTATCTCATATAAACTCTCTTAGTTCTTCTAAAGTACTCTTAGAATGTTCCTATAGTCATTTGGTGACTTGACCATGTATATAATTGGTATCTTATGATATAATCGTAGCATGATCATATACTAGATCTTATGCACAATATGACATAAATGATGGATTCAATTTCCAAGCAAATAAAATATAAATCATTTCAGCTAGTTCAAACCTATGAGCTAGGTCCTTTTTAGACTGACACAAAACTTAGCGCCATGTGTTGATGTCAAGATTCCTCCAAAGGAATTTGTTGTCTTGATCTTTTTTAATATGTTCTTCATTAATGCATAAAGATATAAAACTTTTAACATTAATTTTATCCATCTCTATAGATTTTATATTCCGAGAATGTATCTTGTTCTTCCCAAGTCTTTCATTTTAGAAACATATCCTAAGTCAAGGTGAAAAAAGCCTGGCATGGTCAGAATGTAATATCCTATGATTAAGCATGTCTGACTCATACAAGATTAGGAATGCCACTATTCTCCCACTAGTTCTTAGCAAACACGCATGTTCTCTTCATTTTGATATAAAAGCATACCTTGTGGCTTTATATAAAAATGATGATTGCAATATTGAGATGCTTGCTTTATATCCATAAGGGGATATCAAGCTTTACACATTTTGCTAGTAGAACATGGATTAAGAAAACCTCCGGGCTAATATATATAGATATCATCTAGTAGATGTCTATTAAAAAAAGTGGTCTTACTTGAAATCTATTTGATATATATATCATATTAAGAATATGAATTATAGTAAATATTATCCTTGTTGATCTAATCATAGCTACATGTGTAAAAGGTTTGATCATAGTCAATGTCATTGACTATGGTATGATAAGGACCATAGTCAATGACATGAGCATGAAAAAAATCCTTTTATAACAAGTCTTGTTTTAAGTGTGCACACTTATCCATGTAATGTAGTCTCTATAAAAGAAACACTTACTCAGTCTATCCTTGCTATAGGGAGGAACTTTAATCATTACCATACTTGATTATTATGCATGGATTACATCTCATATTCATGACTTTAAGTCATTAATCAGATTTGAGATCTAACATAGCATCTTGGTATTTGATAGATTTTCCAGAAATCATCAAAAAAAGCTCATCAATGAGAGATTCGATATTTCTCAAGTCACAGATGATTTCTGCCACTAATGTGAATAATTTATGTTTATGAATAGGTATTATTCAAGTTTAACAATCCTTGTTAAAACTAGTTCCAATTGTAACTACATCAGGTTATGGTTCTTGAGCTGCTTCAAGTTCCATGTACCTCCCACTCGTTTTGTCACTAAAAGCTTGCTTTCTGCTAACACAACTATCAGAGGAATAAGAAACTTTATTATTGGTGGGTTTTCATATTATAATCTAAGCTACATTTAGATTATTATACAAATATGTATCAACTAGATTTTAGGTTTAGAAGCTTTAGTCCAACATAGACTTCAAATCTATAAAATATTTAAGTAAAATAGGGATGGAGCCTTTCCAAACAAAATCTTATAAAGAAAATGTTATATCTACTAGTTAGTTGGTTTTTTTACTCAAGGTACAATTGATAGTGTTCTAGGTGTTATCCCAAGGAAATAAGAGGAGGACATTTCTATCGATTAGAAAGTAAATCATACCAAGTAATATTTAATTCATCCTTTATTATCGTTAAGGTCTTAGATAGTTCTTACCGATTTGTATTTCAACTTTATATTTGAAACCTTCAACAAATATTTCACAATTATGTTTTAAAATGTTAAACATAATTTATAACTACTATAGTTGTTAATAAAGTTAATTTGGTATCTTGTGCTAAATTTAAACAGTCACTAGAAAGGAAGTCATACATCATAGTGTATAGTTCCTTAGTAATTATTTTCTTTACTATTTAGTGAAAAATCATTAGGAATCTTATATATATATATATATATATATATATATATATATATATATATATATATATATATATATATATATATAAGATTTACATATGTCAAATAAACTACATTATTTGCCTTCAAAGATCCTTTCTTGCAGTTCGAATATGTGAATTTCATTTATATAATAAAGATAACAATGTCAAAGATGAATTTGATTTAAAAAAATTTGAAGTCAAAACTATTTCTCATATAGAACTTTCTATTTATAAAACATTGGTATTTAATTTATAAATTGTAACACCCGTCAAAATTAGGTCAATAACAATCACATGTGATTATACCAATCATGTAATGTGATTTTGTTAAACTAGTAATATAGTAAACTCACTATGTATTTCATGACAATGCTAATATAAATATGAACTTTCATACATAATTTATGATACAACTTAAAGTATACGTCTATACGATTCCAAAGTTATAGAGAACGTCTAAATCTAACTTCGCGTGAAGAAGTTATGATAAACCGAACACTATAAATATCTATAATAAAAGGAATTTAAAATACACTTAGAATTATCTATTGGAGTCTAAAATAGAGTTGTAGTACTCATAAATACCTACGTCTGGATATAAAGAACGTCAAAAACGGAGTTCGTATGCAAAAGTTATGGCCTTTCGAAGATGTCGCTGTCAGAAAACCCTAATTTGACTGAACTCACGAGGTGAGCATAAAAACTCACGACGTGAGTAGTCAAACCGCTATATTTCGGATCTAGAAGGTGTGACGAGGCTACCCGGCGGGGGGGGGGGGGGGGGGGGGGGGGGATAAGATCCAAACTCACAACGTGAACAAGGCATTTTTCACGTCGTGAGGGCTCATTTTGCCACCTTCGGAAGCTAGAAGACGGATGACAAGTCTACGAAGAGATAAGATCCAAACTCACGACGTGAACAATGAATTTTTCACGTCATGAGGGCCAAAAATCTTACTATAAATAGCAGTTTCGACCTTGACACTTCCTTACACCATTTCTCTTCTTTCTCTCTCGTTTGCTGGAGCCGTTTCGCTTCCCGAACCCCGACGACCTCGTACCGCTGACCGTTTCTGCTTAGATAACATAAAATCACGCTACTAAGGTGAGTTTCACGGCCCCACTTTCTAATATTTCGGGGGGAAACACATGCTAAATATTATATATACGTTATTATTATGTCTATATGATAGTATATTAGTATCAAAGTAGATAGTTATAATAACATGGATATAGTTATTTCATGTCTGAAAGTATACAACTATCGTAAAGTTATTAGCACGTTATTGTTATAGTAGTATACTAATGTAGATCTTGATTTATACTTAGGATTCTATATATATGTTGTGTGCGATATAGTTCCGAAGTTATATTCGGAAGTTCTATATGTTATTATTGTTAGTTTTATGTCAAGATAAAACTTAGTATTGTTATTGATAGTTTTATGTCAAGATAAAACTAGGAACGCTATATGTTGTTATTATTGGTTTTAGGTCGAGATAAAACCTGATTTTACTTCAAGATATAGTTGTTATACTGCCTAAATGTTATGAAGTTAGGAGTAATGTTTAAAAGCATAGTCTAGTAACTTAGGGTTTTAGACATGAAAATGCTTTTGTTGTTAGAGCTATAGGAAGTCGTCAAAGTCTACATGAGCTACCTCATTCATCAACTAAGATTGGGGATCTTAGGGGGAAGTCCTCTAACCTGTAACCGTTAATCCCGTGTGAGCGAGGAAGTCGTGTATGAATAAGATACGGGTTGACGACCCCACTCATGGTTGTTATTTACAACCCAAGACAAGTGAGTGACGATTCGTTCCTTTTATTTTTATTCCGGCGTCGATGAAGCACGCGGTGTTGTCTCTCATGGTAAATCATGAGTGTATTGTTTCTCATGGTAAATCATGAGTGTATTGTTTTGTCAGAGGTTTTGTTGTCAAGCAGCGGTTACAGACTCATGGTAGCAACTTGTTAGAAACATTATACTTCGTCGCTATACAAGTATTAATGTTATGTATAAGTTTCCCCTACTTATACCCTAGGTACTACTTGTATATTAAGTAGATAATTATACCTAGCACACATACTCGTATAGAATTGAAATAGATTTATATGTAGTGGTTTTACTCGTATAAAATTGAAATAAGATTTATACATAGCAACTTTCGTTTGTATGGAATTACAAACACTTATGTTATATTATATGAGACTTATATGTAAACTACTTATTTGGTAAGTAACCTTTTATACCTAGGATATATATACTAAACATTGGAGAGTCAAAATGATACTTTCAAAACTATACTTTTGAACTTGGAAATGTATTATTTTTGTATGAAGTCAAAAACATGTGAACTCACCAACTTTATGTTGACGTATTTTAAATGCATGTGTTTCCAGGAAGTTGATAACTATGATACGTGAAATGACGTTACACTACCCGGTGTTTCCGCTGATGGCCGGGGTGTGACATAATTCTTATTAGGAGATCTAATCTCATAAAAATAATTTTAATCATTTCCGAATATGAATGTGATCCTTATGAAAAACAATTCGATTAAATTCCCAATCATTCATAAATTAAAATAACTGAGAGTCTAAGACATATATTTAGACAAGCTAAATTAAAACATACATTGTTCCAAAACAAATATCGTTTCATATTACAAGCACATTATGTTCTTAGCATAATTAATAAACTAATCCCAGAGAGCGTAGTTCCAATTTGATTGTGCTCAACTGCTTACACTTCTGTAAATATTAGTAAGCTAATTACAAATATTAGATTGACATTTAAGTACCAAGTACTTGAGTGTTATATGAAAAGTATGAGTTATATCTAGTAGTTACCTGAAATACTAGTCTTATCCAGACCTTATTTCCAGAAAAGAGGAGCAGATTCTCTTCCAGTGTCTGGTTTCTCCACAAAAGAAATAAGATACATCTATGTGAGTCTTATTAGATTTATTGAGCTTAAAGGTGTTCAGTCCATAAAACATGGGCCTCCTAGATCACACAAGGTGAATCTTTTAGCCTTGCATTATTCCATTGTATGAACTAGTCTAAAACAAAATATCACCGTATTTATTGGAATATTATTCAACATGTTATATCATTAGATATATCACTAAATTATTTAAGACTTCTTGGAAGCCGGGATTAACTATTCCTAGTTTGATGTTAGAAATATCTTTAGCATCACAGTGATGCCTTTACTAGTTGTCGTGTTCAGGTCAGTTGCTCAAAGCAAGTAGTTTAGGACAAGGACTTTTAAGAGTATACAATTTCATATCTCTCACGAGATTGTCTCTTAAGACATGAACTCATTCATTGAAGTTGTATCTATTGAATGATATTGTTTCATTAAGTTGTTACGGAAAATGAAAATTTCATGGTAATGAGAATGGATTATTTAACTACAAAATTTTAACAATATTAATTTAGTATTTTCAATATTTAAACTTTTTAATAATTAATAACATTTTAGTTTCCAAAAACATTAATTATCAAAGTCTATGATCCAAGTTGCGAAACCAATAAATGGTTAAGTGACCTTTATCCAGAAACCAACCCAGTAGATATCGATTATCAATTATATCTTGCTATATAATTCCTAGATTTATGGGATCACTAATAACAAATTTAATTAGACATGTTTGATCTCATCTATGCCTCAGAACTCTCTAGCTTAGGTAACCTTTATCACAAAAGATTTCCGATCAAATTATCAAATTCGAAAAACATGTGTAATCAGCCTATAACTTGGTTATTGAAATCACGAAGACACCCTGACCATCAAAAAATAACACTAAGCGGTTAGGTGACCTTTATCCCACTAGTGCATACAAGAGATGTGAGAGTGTTTTTTAAGATATATTGCATAGATTTGAGGTTTGTAAGGGGTCTTTTATGTTTTATAATTATAGTTTTAAAAACATATGATATCATGGTTATTACATGCATATAATAAGTCATGGTACCAATTTTCAAAAGAAAATCACTTTTAAAGGTTATATATAAAAAACTAGTTTTTATATAATTTTAGCACAATTCAATTTTAATAATCGGTATTAAGTTCGAGTACATTTGAACCTTTTATATTTTTAATAAAACTTCATTTTATTACTTATATATTTGAAGTTTGTATAAGCTACAAAAATCACCATTTTAAAACTTATAATTGAGTATTTCAAAATTTGACGTTATTAATGTTTTTATAAAACCAAATTTTATTTTAAAGCAACAACTTGTTACATTTTATATCCACATTATAAATTTTAAAAAGCCAACTCCATGTGATGTTTATTTTGTCAAAAATTATTTAAGCATGCGAAAAATTAATTTATCAACCACACATAATATTTGCATAAAATAAATATCACAAACATGAATAAAAATATATGTGCATAAAGATAACCAACTAATGACATTTTTGTGAGCCAACACAAAAATACATAGTCCATTCCTAAAGGGACATTTTAAGGGACCAAAAAATCTTCTTGTAATGTTGTTGTAGAAGCTCCCACTTGAGAAAAAAAAATCATTGCTTGCAAAAGATTGGAAAAGCTATTTGAAAGCAATATTTCAACAATTGTTGTTAAAAGTCCAACAACCCTTAAAAACAATATTAGTGACACTTTTCAGAAATTGTCACTAACTTTCAACATGCTATTTAATTTCGAAAATTTCTCTTTGGTCTTCAAAAAATGGCTCCAACTTCATTTCTTGTTACATTTTTACACAAATGAATCATTTCTAACTAATCTAGTATTTACAAAAAAATAAACCAAGAAAACTAACATATTTAATTTTTTACATACCATATGAATAAATAAACTATTACAACTATTTTTATAATAAAAACAACAAACACAACAACACAACAACACAACAAACACAATGATCATTGGCTAGTTTATGCACATCATACATATCAACATACACATTAAACAACCTTTGTTTTTCTAACACAACTTTAAATGACAAAAGATGCATGAAACTTTTGTCATATAAAAAATAACAATTATAAAGTTGTCATAGAAATATGTATGAACTTGTTTTTAAACAAAACCAAGTTATCCATATTCTCCAAAAACTAACCAAACTTGCAAGGTGTCTCTTGATACCAATTGTTGGGTTTTTATTCAAAATTTGTTTCAAAAACATAAGATTTAGCAACATAAGACTTTAAAATTAATAAAATCATTCTATACCCACCAAGGATCTTCGTGGAAAGTTTGGAAAGAAAATAAGCACCAATGACGAATAAGAGTTTCACAACCTATGTAGACTTTGGACCCTCTAAGGGAGGCTTGGAAGCTGATAGAGAATGTCAAACCTTTGAGACACCAACAAGAACTCAATTTGATTTAAGATTTTAGTCTTGTAAAACTCTTAAAACTCTAAAGCTTAAAGTTCATATCCAGATATAAACTTCAAGAGAGCAAAATGAAAGCAAGTGATCTTCAAAAGATAAAACAAGTAAGAGAGAACGCATCTACACTACATGTTATGTTTTTTTGCATGTCCAAAAGAGAAATGAAAACCGCAAGCCTCATAAAACCAAAACTTTACGCAAAAGGTTTTCCACTTTTAGTCAAACCATGCACATAATGTTTCTCATGCTTTCTTAATTTTGATTAAACTAATCAAAACACCATAACTTGTCTCTTAAAGAGAAATCAATATTTTTGACTTGTAAGAAATATTTAAAGTTTGTAAATTTTATAAACTCTTTTAGAAAATATAAACCTTAACTTTTTGGTAAAAGAACAAAGAGTCTTTTTACTCCAAAATGTTGTACATGACTTAATAATTCATACTATATGAATTATATAATGTTACTTGCTAAAGAAAATTATTATTTCCTAGAAATAAATAATTTCTAGTTAATTATAAGACTTTATTGAATATTTATTAAAATCAATTTCTAATAAATAATCAATTGTATCAAGTTGTTATTAGTGTGACCCATTAGTATCATATGTTAATTAGCAATATCACTTTAATATGATTCTTGAACATAAAAGATCCTTCACCAACATCCCGAAAAAAATCACTATTCTGAATCAAGGTTCTGTTCTCGAATTTATTAACTTTTGCTAAAATTTCTGTAAGTTAAGCAGCACTTTCTACATTTTAAGTGTAACTTATATTTATGTTCATAGTGGTTACTATGAACCTGTAAATAAGACTTATTAGTGATTGCAATCATAATACTGATCAATCTACTTACGGGAGTGATGTTTAGGCTAGATCTATGAGGTGTTTAAAGTGGATTTTCCAAACGGTATACTCTGTATACCAAACATATCCTACCTCCAAAGCGATCTTACATGATTATTCCTTATTTGATAGAACTCGGTATTCCTTGGGATTATTAAAGAATCCAAAAATAATGAGTATAACCTTATAAATACGAACAAATAGTAAGACATAGTAATATTCATATTTATGTTGTTTTAAAAGATAAAAAGCTTAAGTGTTAGGCAAAGAACTGGCCTAACTGCGGATCTTCCACCTCAATCAAGTGAGTGCATAGTTACTTTCATAAGCATAGTATAATAAGACAAGACCACCTTTCGTACATTTCTACTGGTCCAGACATTCGAATAGCGAATGAAAGACCAGAAGATTGGATCTAGAAAGCACTTCCATATGAGTAGAACTTTCTGGTATAGTTTGATCACTCACTGTGATATCCTCGTTTTGACTACTAGCCGTTCAATGATAGCATGAGATCCTCGCTTCGGTAAGTTACAAGGATGAATGCAAATAGCTATAAGTATTGAATAGTTATATAATTAAATATATGTTGAAAGTTTTTTTATTTGTATTCTATGTTGATAGTATACTTTATATGTGAATTAAATGCCTTTTATTTTGGAATACGTGTATGTGTATATTTGATAATACTATGTAACACTCTATGTGAGCCAAAGATAATTATATAAGTGCTAAAAGTGTTTTTGGTTATACCACGTGACATTCTTATTACATGTATTATTACTTAAAAAGATATAAGATATAGCGAATACTTACTAGTTGAACTCTGTGTTGATTATAAATGCATGTAAGATGGAAAGTATTTCATAAAACAGGAAAAGGATTTTGGAAGTTAATTTCATGCATCTTAGTCTTGTCAAGATATAAAGTAAGACTTATAAAGGATGATTAGTTTGAACTAAGTTGAAAAAATAGGTACTAATCAAACAATGGATGTATGCGAGATTGGAACAAATAGTATAGCTTTTTTCTATGGCAGTATTATGTGTCGGGGTGCGAGTTACGTACTGGCGTTACCTAATTAGTTTAATATTGGATAGTCATAATTTGGGGTGTGTGTGAGATTGGAACAGGGAGGAGAGTTCTGTTTTCGTGTCACTATCACTAGCCCGAGAATAGGTTCGGTACAAGTCATCTATCGAAGTAAGATGACGACTACTAAGCATTCTAAACAGTCTAGTTGAACACTATCAAGCTCATTACCTATATGTGTTATGAATCATATTATGTGGGAGTATGGATTGTGTGTTCATCCGGGTATTTCATATCCTTCATGCCTGGCTTTATGATTTACAACGGCCAATGAATCCCCAAGCTGTGTAGTCAAATAGTTGTTTTTAAACGATTCATCTGGTAATGTGATTCTTCCAGATAATCGTTGATTAGGATTCATGAAAATCGATTGGGCGGGGTATGCAAGAGTATATTTTTTTAGATATATCTTCATTGGGGTATATATCTTATAGTGTTTGGTAAGAGTTGGTTTTCAGGTTTATTGATTAAGAATTATTATCATAAAATATAGTGGGATTGAAAACCCTATGTATCTTACCATGTTTTCCAATCAACCCCACTCAATTTATAAACATCACAGGTAGATGTGTTGAGACTGTTGAAAACTGGAATAAGATGTTGAGTGATTAAAAGAAGGTTTGCAAGAGTATTCATGATTGTTAGGTCTTTATGTCATAACTTATGTTATGTATTTGTTATGACATCCTTAAAGGTTTGATAATTTAAAACAATCATTTGTACTCAAAATGTTCTAATATAATAGGATATTTTGCAAACAAAGATATTATGATTTTGAAAGCATAAATATATATATTTTTTGTTATAAAAAATAATGGTTGTCCCAATTGTTGTTGTTGTTATTATGTGTATAAATAACATTTTCAATATGCACACATCACAAAAACAAAAAGTACACATGTACATTTAAGTTTATGCATATGCATATATGCCAGTTGGTTTTTAATTTTTTCTAGATATTTTTTTAAAAGCATCCTAATTGGCTAAATCACTACTATAAAAGGTGATTCCTTAAAAAAATAATTCAAAAAAAATATTTTTTGAAGTGATGTGCATATGATGCAAACCTTTTGTTATAGGTAAAAAGAGTAATAAATAAAAAATAAATATGATTTGGAAATAGCTTAAAAAATTATAATTTTACATATTTTTAGTTATTTTTTCAATAGAAGATAAACATTAAAAAAGTGATTTTAACGATTTTAAAATAGTTATTAATCTAAATAGATCTTTTTCTCTCTTTGTCTTTGTCTCTCTCTCTCTCTCTCTCTCTCTCTCTCTCTCTCTCTCTCTCTCTATATATATATATATATATATATATATATATATATATATATATATATATATATATATATATATATATATATATATATTAAAATAGTGATTTAACAAGAAAATTTTATGATTAATATATCAAAAATGAGAGATGGACTGATGGAGAAAGAGTACCTCATGCAAGGTGGTGAATGAACAATTATCTTCATTTTCATATTTGAATAATTTATTGTTAACATTTTATTATAACATACAAAGAACTGAGAAAAGAAAAAGAATAAATTTTAGCATTAAAACGGGACCACAATCAAGTGGACTAAAAAGATTATAGAATTTGTCTTTTTTTGATAAGGCATATAACCCACGAGTTGATGCTTATTACAAATTTAATTATTGTTATTTGAATATATATATATATATATATATATATATATATATATATATATATATATATATATATATATATATATATATATATATATATATATATATATATATTAACATTGTGAATGTGAAAAGTATTTTCCGGATTCACCGTGGGAATCCGGATTCACGTTGTGAATTTTCGAAGATTCACATTGTGAATTTGACGTAAAAAAACAAAAAAATTTGAATTTTATATCGTTGGAAAAATGATAAAAAGTTATGAATTTTTGTATTTTTAGTTTTTTTTTTTTTTTGATAAAAAATAAGTTTTAAAAGTTGAAAAAAAAAATGGTTCCTTGGTTAATTATAGTTCTCTATTGAACCTCACCCTATATATATATATATATATATATATATATATATATATATATATATATATATATATATATATATATATATATATATATCCAGTAAAAAAATTTTTAGTAGGAAAGTAAAAAGTTTTTTTTCTACATGTTTTTTTGACGAACGAAACAAATGTATCACTAAATGAATTTTAGGATATGTTCTATTTAAAATGAGAGAAGTTAACCTTCATGATGGATGTGAGTGTTTTTTAGTCTGATTTACCTTGACGTGTAACATACAAATTTTTATGTATGTTGTTAATCTAGAGAAGGCTGCAAAATGGCCCCTGAATTTCACTCTAGTTTGAAATTAAGTATGTGATCCATGTAAATAAAAAAACATATTTTAGAACATTTATATGAAATACGTTTCTTTTTCTAGAACGTTCATAGAAATATATGTTGTTATTTTCATAAACGTTTATGGAGCACGTTGTTGACGACTTGTTTAACTCAGATTGTTTTAATTTTTTTTTTCAGGGAAAATGACTTTTCAGGGTAATTAACTTTTGCGTTTGTACTCATTTGGTCCCTTTTCTTTTTTTTGTATTCAATATACCATCGAACTTGTTGTCGGTGTTTACCATAGCCCTTTTGACCGGCTTTTGACCTGTGATAGCCGGTCAAAGGGCTATGGTAAACACCAACAACAAGTTCGATGGTATATTGAATACAAAAAAAAGAAAAGGGACCAAATGAGAACAAACGCAACAGTTGGTTACCCTCCTGATTCATTTTCCTTTTACTCATTTACAACAAATCCCACATCATCTCCTACTGATATTAATAACTTTTATGAGATTCATTCTTGCTTCTCTTCAAAACATAACCTACGAAAGGACATTATTCATACATGTACAACTTTGTAATGCACTTGAATATTTATTAGGGAAATCTTGACTAAGCAGGCGCATTTCATGACTACATTTACATTTCAATCAAATGATTTATCGTATCATGGATTCTAGACAAGTCTACAAACGAGTGGAATCATAAGTGCTATGATTTTTGAGTTTACTTAGCTTTAAGATCGAACTCATGGGATAAGATACAACATCAATATGTACAATATTATGGTGTATTGTACATATTGATGTTGTATCTTATCCTATGAGTTCGATCTTAAAGCTAAGTAAACTCAAAAATCATAGCACTTATGATTCCACTCGTTTGTAGACTTGTCTAGAATCCATGATACGATAAATCATTTGATTGAAATGTAAATGTAGTCATGAAATGCGCCTGCTTAGTCAAGATTCCCCTAATAAATATTCAACTGCATTACAAAGTTGTACATGTATGAATAATGTCCTTTCGTAGGTTATGTTTTGAAGAGAAGCAAGAATGAATCTCATAAAAGTTATTAATATCAGTAGGAGATGATGTGGGATTTGTTGTAAATGAGTAAAGGGAAAATGAATCAGGAGGGTAACCAACTGTTGCGTTTGTTCTCATTTGGTCCCTTTTCTTTTTTTTGTATTCAATATACCATCGAACTTGTTGTTGGTGTTTACCATAGCCCTTTGACCGGCTATCACAGGTCAAAAGCCGGTCAAAAGGGCTATGGTAAACACCAACAACAAGTTCGATGGTATATTGAATACAAAAAAAAGAAAAGGGACCAAATGAGTACAAACGCAAAAGTTAATTACCCTCAAGAGTCATTTTCCCTTTTTTTCAAGTGGCATACTATGTCATGCGGATGACAAGTTAGAAATTTAATGACATGTTTAAACACACAAGACACTAACATGATTTCTAAACTTGATTTTATTTAAAATTCTTAAAATAAAAAATGTTTTATTTTTGAAGATAAAAGAAAATGTATTATATTAAATAAGAATTCTTTTGCACTTCATTAGGCCATCTTCAATGGTGGTTTAATGGGGAGTTTAATTCCATTAAACTCAAAATTCTCATTGTAGGTTAATGACATGGCACTCAATAGAATGGGGAGTTCAATCCCCATTGAACTCCACACTCTCTCTCCTCTCACACACATATAAATGATGTGGCAATCCATTAAATTGTATTGGGTTTAATGGAGTGTAGAGTTTAATAGGTAAAATTGTATTGTAAGTGGAATGTACATGTGGCAATCCATTGAACTCATTTGAGTTCAATGCATTGAAGATGGCCTTACTACCGAAGATTTCCCGCGTTAGATTTGGATTGTTTGGGTGATTGATTGTTTGTAAAGTAGCATGTAAGTTTGCCACGTTTAATAGATAGGATGCCAAAATAAATTTAGCAAATTACCAAAACCGCATCTATCTATTCCCGCACAAAACCTCTACGACTACCATAAGTTCTGCAAATAAAGAACTGACATACATTACCCATGAACCAATCATCACAATATATGACATATTAAACTAATAACAATGATTGATTCCTATCCATTGCTGAAGAAGTAAACCAAAGTCTGAATGTTTTTCTAAAAAAAAAACTATTGTGTGATGCTATGCTAAGTAAATGCTATTTTTTAGTAGATGGAGATTTATCGACCTCCTCATAGTTGAGACCCATGTTGATTATTCTCCAATCTTTTTGTTGTAAAATCATGAAACAACGGGTTGTTGTTAGGGTCAAAATTTGTTCAACTGTTTTTTCTTGAATCGATTTTGACTTATTTTAGAGTTATGAGTTTAAAAGGAAGTAACTATTTAAAAAATTTCCAAGAAAAGATATGTATCTTTCGGTTCCAACAGATCATTGTGAACACTGAGCACTTAGGTATCTTAGCTCATCCTCAGGTAAAGCTTTTGAGAGAACCTGCAAAAATACATCAAGAATTAAACAAAAAATGCTACACAATTTGGTCGAATTTAAATATGATTGTCATGGACGAGCTGCAAATGTAATGCATCTGAACACATGTTACCATTTAGTGCTTCAGATGTTGGGACCTTCCAAAGCTTCAATTTAGTGTTCTTTGCTTCAAGTTCTTTTACTTTTAACTTCATCATGGTTTCATCTTCCATCATACTTGTACTCCATTTACTCAACATATTTTGCATATCCCTAATTGAAAAAAGGAATAATGTGTTATAAGCCAACTATTAGAAAGTAGGTTAGTATTTTTTTGGTGATAACGTAACATACAATTTTAATAAGCTCCATAACTCTTATTTCTTCACATACATTGTATACATGTATTACACAAAGAAGCAACCCAACATCCATGTGCTCAAAAGAACTAAAATTAGATTTGTTTCCCATATATAATAAATGGGCAATAATGTAAATTCAAAATTTTATATGTACCTTCCTTGCATAAATGAACAAATTGTTGAAACCAATTGGATCCCTGCACCTAAGTCGGGCACATTAAACACACAGCTACTCGTATTCAATAATGAAAACAAAATGTTTAAAATTAGTGAGTTTGAGTTATTATATATTATTGATTAACCACCAACTCACCAAGTAACCTTTGCGAAATTCCAAAATGCCAGCTAACAATCAGTCATCATCCAACTACATTTCCGTCCAGATTTCTAATGTACAGTGGAACACTAAATTCTTCTTACCAACCAAACCTCGATATGGAGGATTGTGTGAATGTTTTTGTGGCCTGATTAGAAGGGTAGGGCTCCAATCGATAACTTCATCAACAATCTACAATGAATCAGAAGGGGGCGGCGGGATGAACTTGAAGGCGGTGAGGGAAACAAGATTTTCGAATCCCTGAACCCATCAAATAATCGGAACCAATCTAAGCAAGAAACCGAAATCGAAAACCATCATCTGTCACAACCTGAGAGATAATGTTGAATTTAGGGTAAAATATAATGGGTGAGACGTAAGGCGGTGAGGAGAAACAGTGATATCTATTATAGGTATTTAGCTGAAGCAAGGTAGAAGAATATTCACGGACGGCTAGCGGTGGATTCGAAAGGTTCTAGAAGTATTTCGATGGGTGGAGTGGAGAACAATGACGATGATGAGGGGAGAACATAACACGTGTGACGTGTCTTCGACATGTATCCGATCATTGACCACCCAGCATGTAAAAAAAACAACCAATAGGAATCAAAAACTGTTCATAAAGGGAGTTGCATATATATATATATATATATATATATATATATATATATATATATATATATATATATATATATATATATATATATATATATATATAGGGTTAGGTTCATTTGAGACCACTTATATTTTGTGAGACCGTGAGACGCATTTGTTTATTTATTTTTATTTTTTTTTAGTTAATTCATGTTCCGAATATAATATTTAAAAAAAGAATTTTTTGATTTTTCCATTTATTTTGCATTTTAAAATTATTTTTAGAATATGTACAGTGTAATATTTTATTTAGAATATTTCACGTATTTTTCAAAAAAAATAGAATTTTTTTTTTATTTTTTTTAATTTTTTTTTTATTTTTTTTAGCTAATTCAAGTTCCGAAAATAATATTTAAAAAAAGAATTTTTAGATTTTTCCATTTATTTTGCATTTTAAAATTATTTTTTAGAATATGTCAATGAAATATTCTATTTAGAATATTTCACATATTTTTCAAAAAAAAAACGGAATTTTTTTTATTTATTTTTTATTTTTTTTATATTTTTTTTAGTTAATTCAAGTTCCGAAAATAACATTTAAAAAAAGAATTTTTGGATTTTTCCATTTATTTTGCATTTTAAAATTATTTTTAGATTTGGTCTCACGGTCTCACAAAATTAAAATGATCTCAAATGAACCTTAACCTATATATATATATATATATATATATATATATATATATATATATATATATATATATATATATATATATATATATATATATATATATATATACATATATATATTCATCAAAATATAATAATAAAAATTAAAAATAAAATATATTTTAAGCCACAAATATGAAACCTTCTTGTTATCTGCTTCAAACTTTTGTAATTATATTTAATTCACGAATTTTAAATCAACAAAAATAACATCATGTGCAAATCTTACTAAATAGATTCACACAAAACCATTTTAGTCTTTAATTCAAACATTTAACCCAAAAAATAGTTGGTTCAAAAGAAATGTGTTAATGTTTTAAGAAAATATTGAGAGATTTTAAATTTATAAAAAAAATCACAAGGAAACAAAAAAATATACTAGGTTCGAGTGATACGGGCTTCAAGAAAGAAGAAAAATAAATATTTAAACCCTCTTTTAGTTTAGGAAACATGAAATTTATTACAAAACTAATAATCTTTAATGTTATTTTTGGTTGTAAGAGTGTAATACACATGACGAAGCTAAGCTCAACAACAATTCTTTATGTAACATCTTTCTTTTTCTCAGTTAGAAAAACCGTTTTATTTATGTTTATTTTAAAACATTGTTTATTGTGAATGCGAAATTTGTGTCATAAAAAGTATTTTTAAGAAAAGTTTTTTCATTGATTTTTATATACTTTGAAATGTCATAACTGATACAACAAACATAAGTATAAACGTAATTATTATAGGCCTTACAATAACTCATTGCACTAATGGTCTATACTCCTTGGATCTCTCTGTGGATTGTACATTCATACCGTTACCTGTGATACGAAAAAACTGAGCGGGTCAGGCTTGAGAGTTTGGTGAACACATATGGTTTTCAGCCAACAATATTATTATTATATTGTTTTAAGTTAATATAACACACCACGCATATTAATCCCGATTACCCATGTAAAATCCCGATTTTAACCCAAATTTTTCATTTTTATTTACTAATATATCATACTATAATTACATTTAGTGGAAACATGTTGCGAATGTGCATGTGTATAGTCGAACATTGCCCTTCTCACGAACAAATGAAATGCCTGAAAAACATTTATAACAACTAGGTAAGCGCTAGGTTTAGCGATTTCCCCACAATACCATATACAACAATACATATACATGCATAATAACCGAGAATTATGTAGGCATAACTGTAACATTTCTAAATTTTCAAGCTAAAAATTTCATTTTTAATTAAGTAACTTATAAAATCATTTATGAAAACATAGTCGAGAATATCACAATCCATAACACCATAATAATCATGTATTCGAAATCATATCATCAAGTAGTAATAAAATCATAGTACAATCCCATGAATCATAAAATACGGAAAAATGATGTGTGTGTGATGTGCAGCTACCGCGTCGGCTCCTCCCCTTCGCTGAAGAGGAACCTGAAACAAAACTAAAAACTGTAAGCACAAAGCTTAGTGAGTTCCCCCATCATACAACATACCATATAATCAAATAGCATACATACTGTCGGGAAATTATGGGGTGCCCGACCTACCCGGTCCGACCATTCTGGGGTGCCGACCTACCCATGTCAAGCCATTCTGGGGTGCTGACTTACCCGTGTCAAGCCATTCTAGGGTGCTGACCTACCCTTCTGTCACACCCCCGAACCAGTCGGCGGAAACGTCCGGGGGCTGTCGTGACTCAATTGAATACCATAACATTGAATATATATGAAACATAACAACATTCGTCACCATTCATCAACATAGTACAACCAGTAGTGTTTACATATCATACATTGTTTAAACATTACATTTCCCAAAAATTAATTTGTTCAATTCGTACAAAAATAAACTGCAACCGTCACTGAATATGATTTCCCTTGATTCACTGGTTCCCTGAGAATACAAGTATTTTGAAAAACGTCAACATATGAAATGTTGGTGAGTTCATAAGTAGTGTTTGAAATCGAATGTTTGTATTGTTTGAGAAACCACCAGAAAATCCGATATTTTCTGAAAAGATAAGCTTTTGAAAACATTTGTGAAGATCCATAGGTATGCTTGTTTGTTTCTATACTTGTAAAAAAAATGTTCATTGAAAATGTATGCATTTCAAATTTGTTCGTATTGAAAACCCTAGGAAAACCCGATGTTCTCCTAGTTCCTTGAATTACGTGATGTTACATTGAAACCATTGCATAGCGTATAGTGTCAGTCCCAGGCGACGTTGGAAGGTTCTCGAGCAGGATTATTTACTACAAACCCGCGTTACACAAACGCCCAGTTTATAGTTATACTAACGACTCCGAAGGCGTCATCAGTACTAATCGCGTTATCCAATCGCCCTGACTAGGTGTAGTCCCGCATCCGAAGAGAAAGAGGTCACGAAGACCCCGGTAACTCCATTAGCCGGTTGGGGATAAAATGTACAAGGGGTCCCCGACCCGCCTCGCATGAAATGTAGACTTTACTAGCAATACCAAAGGACCCTTGGGGACCGGTGGTATACAAGCCATTGAAAGTCCATTTACGTTGTGTCGGATAGGTAAAACCCAACACTCCGTAAAAAAAATGTCTTCGGGCCTTAAGATCAGGTCATTGGGCTAGCTAGGCTCAACGAACAAGATTTTACACTTGTGGGGCCCAAAGATGGTGCGTAGACGTCTGTGCACACTCGCATGTATATGTATTACCAAACGTTACTTGTATGAATCGTAGTGTCGTAGTGTTAGTAGTTGTAGATTTCTATTGGCTCGAGACCGAGCCAATTCGTTTAACAACGACTTTTGGTATTGTAATGTATTGTAATTCGTCGATAGTCGCGGTGCCATTATTTAATCAAATTGTGTATATTGAACTAGCCTTGAAATATTCCTGTTTTCAGCCCCTCATTATTTGTAAAATTTACATTTTCAACCCTTTTTATTAAATACTTCCCGGTTTGGTCCTTAAACTATTTTTCTTGACATTTTAACACCAAAAATTATTGAAATTAATATTTTTCAGCACATTTTTCATAGAAAACAGTTTAAGTCCCTGAAAATGCAATTTTCTCGGTTTTAATCCCTTCTTTTCGCAACTTTGACAATTTTGGCCCAAATTGGAAAAATTTTGCAACTTTGGTCCTTTTTAAATTTAAAAAGCGTTTTAAACCTTTGAAAAGGATTTGGAACACTTATAGTCCACTGTTTTACAGAAAGTTACAGTTTTGGCCCTCCAAAACAGAAAAATTCGCATAATGGGCCTTATTGGGCCGAAATTTTCATTTTTAGCCCATTAAGCTTGGAATTTATGTTTTTAATCCCCTAAATGAGTATATTTCCAGAAATTTATTTATGGAAACTGATTTGGCACACTTCATCCATCAGAATCTGTGAAATGTCAATTTGGGCCCTTATTTTTGCATTTTTCACATTTTAGGCCCAAAATTTGTGTTTTTAACCCAAAGAAAATTATTACTAAACCACTTAGCCATTTTTCTTGAAGCACTTTGTGTTTAGAAATATATTTGAAGCTAAAATCATTTAACACAAGATATATCTCGGTTTTGATGAGTTTTAAGGCTAGATCCAACATAAAAACACATAAAAGCATACATATAAGCATGGAAATCATACAAGGCATACAAAACACATATAGATCTACACTTTCACTTGTATTCCCCCCCACAAAACTCATAAAAACAGAAAATAGGGGGTATGAAGCTCACCTTGGGGTGTTGACTCGGTTTTTGGAAGAAAAGATGGAAGAAAAATGAAGTGTTTTTGGCCTTGGCTCCCTTTGATGAAGATCTTGAGTTTTGAGATGATTCTAGGGTGTAAGATCACGATTTTTGTATAGATTAGGGAAGGATTTTGATAACAAAAGAATTTAAACCATAGATCTATGCATAATCTTACCTTAGATGAAGAATATTGTAGAGATTTCCTCTTGAAAGCTTCCTAGAACTCAAGATTTTGGAGAGGGAAGAGGAAGAAGTCTTGAGTGAATTTTAGAGAGAGTTTGTGAGTGTTTTGTGTGTGTGTGGTGATGCTCTCGGCCAAAACAAGAATGGGGAGGGAGAGGGAAGAATGGAAGTGATCTTTGAAGTGAAATGCATGGAGAAATGAGAAAAATGCATGGATATCCTATGGGTAAAGATGAGGTGTCACTTGAAAGTCAACTCCTTCTTGGGTTTGGGCCTTGGGCCGAGAATGGGAAGGAAAAAAAAGATTTTTGGGCTTTTTGCTCCTAAGCCCAATATTAGTGTTAATTAGGGTGTGTTTTAAGCTTAAGATAATGTAGTAGGATTTTTATGTTTTTCTTGAACTAGTCTTAGGTTTCTCATGTACCAAAGCTCTTAATCCATTTCATTCTAGGCCCAACATGACCTAAAATGTTAAAATAAATAAGTGTGGGTCCAATTAGAGTCCAATTAGGGCTCTAAGCCCATGATAGTCTAATTGGAAGCTTATTGGCCCATTTGGATCCAATAAGGAAGTTCTAGTCTAAATTAGACTTAATAAGAACTTCTAGGGTCTCCAATTGTTTGATGACTATTTGTAGTACTTGCATGATGTATTTGATTGAAGTTTTTGATTCACATTAACTTGAATGTATAGATTACATGGCTCAAAATTTACAGTTGTGACATCATCCCCCCGTTAGAGGGAATTTCGTCCCGAAATTCTGTTTGAAAGCTAGATTTGAGAATTATTAGAATAGGTGCGGGTACTTCTGCTTCATTTGATCCTCGCGTTCCCACGTGAATTCTGGCCCACGCTTTGCGTTCCACCGTACCTTCACGATCGGGATGCGACTTTGTTTAGTACGCTTCACCTCCCTGTCCATGATTTCGATTGGTTCTTCGACGAACAGGAGATTCTCATTGATTTCGATTTCGTCAAGAGGAATGACAAGGGTTTCATCTGACAGGCACTTTTTCAGATTAGAAACATGAAACACGGGGTGTACACCGTTTAGCTCCGTGGGTAGTTGTAGTCTGTAGGCTACCGGACCTATTCGGGCGACGATTTCGAAAGGTCCAATGTACCGTGGGTTTAGCTTTCCTCGTTTTCCGAAACGTATAACTCCTTTCCAGGGTGAGACCTTCAACAATACTCGATCACCGACCTGGAACTCTAAGGGCTTTCGCCGTTTATCAGCGTAGCTCTTTTGCCGGTCACGCGATGCCTGTAATCGAGCTTTGATCTGGACAATCTTTTCTGTGGTCTCGCGAATGATTTCCGGTCCTGTCATTGCCCTATCCGACGTATGTGTTCTTGCTAGCTGGGTGTCACCTACTTCAGCCCAACATAACGGTGATCTACATTTACGCCCGTACAGTGCTTCGAAAGGGGCCACCTTAATGCTCGAATGATAACTATTGTTATATGAAAACTCGATCAACGGTAGGTGGGTATCCCAAGACTTTCCGAAGTCTATCACACATGCACGAAGCATGTCTTCAAGCGTCTGAATGGTTCGTTCGCTTTGACCGTCCGTTTGTGGGTGATACGCGGTGCTCATATCAAGATGAGTTCCCATTGCCTTGTGGAGCGACTGCCAAAAGCGTGACGTGAACCTACTGTCCCTATCCGAGATGATGGATTTTGGCACTCCATGAAGTCTTACAATCTCTCGTAGGTACAAACGCGTCAGCCTCTCCATCTTGTAGGACTCTTTGATGGGCAGGAAATGGGCAGATTTCGTCAGTCGGTCAATTATTACCCATATGGTGTCCAATCCGTCCGACGTCTTGGGCAGCTTGGTCACGAAGTCCATAGAAATCCCCTCCCATTTCCACTCAGGGATTGCCGGTTGCTGTAACAATCCGGAAGGTTTCTGGTATTCCACTTTTACTTTGGCACACGTAAGGCACTTACTAACATAAGTTGCGATTTCCGCCTTCATGTTAGGCCACCAATAGTGCTGCTTAATGTCCAAATACATCTTGTCCGAACCAGGATGAATGGAGTATCGTGTCTTGTGGGCTTCCTTCATAACGATCTCCCTGAATCCTCCGATTTTTGGAACCCAAATACGGTTCATGAAGTAGTATGCCCCATTCTCTTTGACTTCCAGGTTCTTCTCCATTCCGCGCAATGCCTCGCTAGTTCTATTTTCCGCTTTCATAGCCTCTGCCTGGACTGATGCAATTTGAGTGGTCAGATGAGACTGAATGGTTATCGAGTGCGTTTTCGTACGGCGATTTGTGTATTCCTTCCGACTTAATGCGTCAGCTACCACGTTGGCCTTGCCTGGATGGTACTTGATCTCGCATTCGTAGTCGTTTAACAACTCCACCCATCTTCGTTGTCTCATGTTCAGCTCCTTCTGATTCAAGATGTGCTGGAGGCTCTTGTGGTTTGTGAAGATGGTGCACTTAGTACCGTACAGGTAGTGCCTCCAAATTTTTAGGGCGAAGACCACGGCTCCCAGTTCTAGGTCATGGGTTGTGTAATTTACTTCGTGCGTCTTTAGTTGACGGGACGCATATGCTATCACTCTTCCACGTTGCATGAGAACGCAACCTAAGCCTTGATTTGACGCGTCACAGTAAACTACAAAATCTTCCGTTCCTTCGGGTAGAGATAGTACAGGAGCGCTACAAAGAGCTTGCTTCAAGGCTCGAAACGCAATCTCTTGTCGGTCTGTCCACTTGAATGGCACACTCTTTTGCGTAAGTGAGGTAAGTGGCTTGGCGATTTTAGAGAAGTTTTGGATGAATCTCCTATAGTAGCCTGCTAGGCCTAAGAACTGACGAATTTCTGTGGGCGTAGTCGGAGTTGCCCATCCTTCCACAGCTTTGACCTTAGAGGGATCCACATGAATTCCATCTTGGCTAACTACGTGACCTAGAAAATTCACGCTCCGTAGCCAAAACTCACACTTAGAGAGTTTGGCGTAAAGCCTTTCCGATCGCAGCGTTTCTAGGACTTGTCGGAGATGTTGGCCATGCTCCTCTTTGCTTCGAGAATAGACGAGGATGTCATCGATAAACACAATGACGAAGTTGTCCAAGAACGGTCGACAGATTCGGTTCATTAGGTCCATAAATGCGGCAGGGGCATTTGTTAGACCGAAGGGCATTACGACGAATTCATAATGTCCATAGCGGGTTCGAAAAGCGGTTTTTGGAATATCCTCTTCTCGGACTTTGAGTTGGTGGTATCCGGACCGTAGATCTATTTTAGAAAAATAGCTAGCTCCTTGGAGATGGTTGAATAGATCATCGATTCGCGGGAGTGGGTAGCGGTTTTTAACAGTGAGTTTATTCAACTCTCTGTAATCGATGCACATTCTGAAAGATCCGTCCTTCTTTTTGACAAAGAGCACCGGAGCTCCCCATGGCGAGTAGCTAGGTCGGATAAATCCCTTGTCCAGAAGCTCGCTGAGTTGGCTGGACAATTCCTGCATTTCAGCAGGTGCCAATCGATATGGTGATTTAGCGAGAGGAGTTGCTCCTGGGACGAGGTCGATTCGGAACTCAACCTGTCTCTCTGGGGGTACTCCTGGAAGATCTTCGGGAAACACGTCCGGAAATTCACACGCTACCGGAATGTCTTGGATGTTAGTTTCTTCTTTAGTCTTGTCCACTATGTGAGCCAAGAACGCTAAGTTGTTCTTTCGCAGGTGTTTTTGTGCTTTGATGCACGAGATAAGACGAAGATTCGTGCTAGGTTTGTCTCCGTAAATTACTAGGGTTTCGTGATTCGGGAGACGAAGGCGAACGGCCTTCTCGTGGCACAAAATCTCAGCATGGTGGGGGCTTAACCAATCCATGCCGATAATCACATCGAAACTCCTAATTGACACTGGCATCAGATCTATTCGTAAGACGTGTTGGTTAAGGGTTAGGGCACATCCAGTGTAGATTTCCCTAGTGGATTCGGTCTTCCCATTGGCCATTTCCACCGTATATGTTTCATTTAGCTTCTGGGGTTGTTGTTTTAATAAATGTTTAAACTTCTCGCTTACGAAACTTCGCTCCGCTCCGGTATCAAATAAGATGCATGCATAAGTGTGGTTTAGGAGGAACGTACCGGTCACAACTGCGGGGTCCTGAACTGCATCACTCTGACCCATAGTCAGCATCCTTCCTGCTCCTCTGTTTCCTGAGTTGTTGTTGTTGTTAGGGCAGTCTCGACGGAAATGTCCCGTCCTTCCACACCCGAAACAGGTGTGGCTAGGCCCTGCATTGTTGCTGCCGGCATTGGTATTGTTGGTATTGCGGTGGTTGTTGTTGTTGTTCTGGTTGTTTCCCTGACTCTGGTTCTGAGAAGGATAAGTCCTGCAGAACCTTGCAGTGTGTCCCCTTCGGTTGCAACTGGTGCAATGGAACTCCCTACATTCTCCTTGGTGATGGAAACCGCACTTGTTGCATTTGGGATGATTACCGGAATAAGGTCTTGAAGTATTTGAAGTAGCTGAGGCTGGAGCATGTGATGTGACTGGTACCGGCGCAGTGACAGCGTTAACTGCCACCGTTTGCTGCTTTTTAGAGGTCTCGGGACCCTGGCGCCCCTTCCTCTTGTTGTTCCATCCTTTCTTACCATCACTCTCCTTCTTCTTCTCAGTCTCTACCGGTTTCTCGCCCTTTTTGTGGTTATGATCATATAGCCTCTTTGCCAATCTCTTCGCACTGTCAAAGGTTTCAGGGTTCGTAGCTATCACATTCCCTTGAATGGGGGATGTCAGTCCCCAAATGAATCGTTCAATCTTCTTCCCCTCTGATGTGATCATACCCGGGCACAACAGAGATAGTTCGCTGAATCTCGATATGTAAGCATCGATGTTCCCATTCTGCACCGTGAGATTCCATAGTTCCTGCTCCATCTTCTGTATTTCGCCTCGGGGGCAGTACTCAGCCGTCAACATCTCTTTCATCTCTGCCCAGGGAATAGAGTTGGCGACAGGGAGTGTCATAGCCTCCACATGACCATTCCACCAAGTGAGTGCTTGGTCCACAAAAGTGCAGGCCGCGAACTTCACTTTCATCTGCTCGGGGCACTCGCATATCTCGAATACCGACTCTACCTTCTCGATCCATCGCTTTAGGGCGATCACTCCTCCGGTACCGTTGAAAGTTCGGGGTTTAGCGTTCGCAAAATCCTTGTAGGTGCACGTTTTAGTGAGTCCTTGGTTCGTCCCGTTGTTCGAACTTCCGGATCCTTGCCCGTTACCTCCTCCGTTGTTCCCTCGGTGAAGTTGTGCCATAGCCGCTGTGACTGCAGCAGACACGGCTGCCTGGAAAGCAGTGGAGTCAACTTCCGGCGGGGTTGGTTCGGGATTTCCGCGAGTAGCTGGGCGAGGCATCTTTCTGTCATGAAACGGAAAGATGTTGAGTGTACGTGGTTTCCGTGAGGTGGCGACTCTACTAACTAGGTGTATGGTGCGAACCTAAACATTACTATCATCAAGCATGCAATCATAATGTCTCAACACATAGCAACTGAGAATAATTTAGCAAAACACACAAAAGTTTATTAATATTATCCGCATTTAATACAAGAAAATTTGCTCGTAGGAGCATACATAAGTAACACTATTCCGACAGCATAACGGCTCCATGAGTAGTGTAGTCACTTAAACATAGAGCCGGAGTACATAACATAGTTCCTAGTAACCTACTATGATAAGTCTATCCCTAACCGCGATGAGCTGCGTCAGGAGGTGGTGCCGAAGATGTGGATGCTCCCTGAAGACGAGCCACTAGGCGTTCTGCATCCTGGAGTCGAGATTCCCACCTTACCTGCCTCATGTGAAACTCCCGGAGGACGTCACGCGTCTCCTGTTCCGCACGCTCGACCCTAGTCCACAGCTGGCGTACTTGATCAGCAGTGTCCTGAGCAAGGTCGCCGGTGTCCCGTAACCGTCTCACCATGACCGGTAGGGCTCGGTCGGCCGGTCCTCCGTCCCTCAAGTCAAAGAACTCGCGTGACATGCCAAACGGGGTTCGCTGTCCCTGATGTCTGCTCCATCTCCAAAGATCAATGCCCCAAGGAGGGGTAGGTCCAGTGGGTCCCACACGATAAGCAGGCACCCTGATCGGGTAAGGGGGATCGATGACCTCGGACTCTGCGTCCGAATCACCCCCTTCGCTGTCATCAAGCTCCTCTCCGAAAGGTTCTTCGTCTTCCTCGGGTTCGGCAGGCTCGCCCTCGACTTCTGCCTCCGGTTCCCCATCTGATTCCTCTTCGGGGTCCTCCTCAGGTTCTTCTTCAGGCTCTTCCTCAGGCTCCTCCTCCTCTAACCACCCGTTGTTTCCCTGATTAGGGAAGTAGGGGTCTCCCGGGTGATGAAAGCCAGCCATGTTGTCTGCGCGAGTACGTAATTATGCTACATTATTCCTAGGGTACTATGACTATTACACAGACTAAGCAAATATTCTCTTTTTGAGTGATAGAGGGTAAATTTTTTTTTTTTTTTTTTTTTTTTTTTTAGGTTCCCTGGCTATTCCGATCTCATCAAGACATGTGTTAGTTTTACCTTGGAGAGAATGTAGTTGATCAGGCTACATTCACTCCTTGGTATCACTAAGAACAGTCCCGAGTTAACCGAGATACCAGCATTATGGTGTTTGATTCAGCGTTGGATCCTTATTCCTAATACAAGCAAGTGTATTTTATTTATTTGTTTTGTTCAGAGTTATGTTAGTCCCTCTTTTTGGTTTATAGTTGCATATCAATGTATGGCTCGACATGCTAGTTCACTATAAACAAAGCTCTGATACCAACCTGTCACACCCCCGAACCAGTCGGCGGAAACGTCCGGGGGCTGTCGTGACTCAATTGAATACCATAACATTGAATATATATGAAACATAACAACATTCGTCACCATTCATCAACATAGTACAACCAGTAGTGTTTACATATCATACATTGTTTAAACATTACATTTCCCAAAAATTAATTTGTTCAATTCGTACAAAAATAAACTGCAACCGTCACTGAATATGATTTCCCTTGATTCACTGGTTCCCTGAGAATACAAGTATTTTGAAAAACGTCAACATATGAAATGTTGGTGAGTTCATAAGTAGTGTTTGAAATCGAATGTTTGTATTGTTTGAGAAACCACCAGAAAATCCGATATTTTCTGAAAAGATAAGCTTTTGAAAACATTTGTGAAGATCCATAGGTATGCTTGTTTGTTTCTATACTTGTAAAAAAAATGTTCATTGAAAATGTATGCATTTCAAATTTGTTCGTATTGAAAACCCTAGGAAAACCCGATGTTCTCCTAGTTCCTTGAATTACGTGATGTTACATTGAAACCATTGCATAGCGTATAGTGTCAGTCCCAGGCGACGTTGGAAGGTTCTCGAGCAGGATTATTTACTACAAACCCGCGTTACACAAACGCCCAGTTTATAGTTATACTAACGACTCCGAAGGCGTCGTCAGTACTAATCACGTTATCCAATCGCCCTGACTAGGTGTAGTCCCGCATCCGAAGAGAAAGAGGTCACGAAGACCCCGGTAACTCCATTAGCCGGTTGGGGATAAAATGTACAAGGGGTCCCCGACCCGCCTCGCATGAAATGTAGACTTTACTAGCAATACCAAAGGACCCTTGGGGACCGGTGGTATACAAGCCATTGAAAGTCCATTTACGTTGTGTCGGATCGGTAAAACCCAACACTCCGTAAAAAAAATGTCTTCGGGCCTTAAGATCAGGTCATTGGGCTAGCTAGGCTCAACGAACAAGATTTTACACTTGTGGGGCCCAAAGATGGTGCGTAGACGTCTGTGCACACTCGCATGTATATGTATTACCAAACGTTACTTGTATGAATCGTAGTGTCGTAGTGTTAGTAGTTGTAGATTTCTATTGGCTCGAGACCGAGCCAATTCGTTTAACAACGACTTTTGGTATTGTAATGTATTGTAATTCGTCGATAGTCGCGGTGCCATTATTTAATCAAATTGTGTATATTGAACTAGCCTTGAAATATTCCTGTTTTCAGCCCCTCATTATTTGTAAAATTTACATTTTCAACCCTTTTTATTAAATACTTCCCGGTTTGGTCCTTAAACTATTTTTCTTGACATTTTAACACCAAAAATTATTGAAATTAATATTTTTCAGCACATTTTTCATAGAAAACAGTTTAAGTCCCTGAAAATGCAATTTTCTCGGTTTTAATCCCTTCTTTTCGCAACTTTGACAATTTTGGCCCAAATTGGAAAAATTTTGCAACTTTGGTCCTTTTTAAATTTAAAAAGCGTTTTAAACCTTTGAAAAGGATTTGGAACACTTATAGTCCACTGTTTTACAGAAAGTTACAGTTTTGGCCCTCCAAAACAGAAAAATTCGCATAATGGGCCTTATTGGGCCGAAATTTTCATTTTTAGCCCATTAAGCTTGGAATTTATGTTTTTAATCCCCTAAATGAGTATATTTCCAGAAATTTATTTATGGAAACTGATTTGGCACACTTCATCCATCAGAATCTGTGAAATGTCAATTTGGGCCCTTATTTTTGCATTTTTCACATTTTAGGCCCAAAATTTGTGTTTTTAACCCAAAGAAAATTATTACTAAACCACTTAGCCATTTTTCTTGAAGCACTTTGTGTTTAGAAATATATTTGAAGCTAAAATCATTTAACACAAGATATATCTCGGTTTTGATGAGTTTTAAGGCTAGATCCAACATAAAAACACATAAAAGCATACATATAAGCATGGAAATCATACAAGGCATACAAAACACATATAGATCTACACTTTCACTTGTATTCCCCCCCACAAAACTCATAAAAACAGAAAATAGGGGGTATGAAGCTCACCTTGGGGTGTTGACTCGGTTTTTGGAAGAAAAGATGGAAGAAAAATGAAGTGTTTTTGGCCTTGGCTCCCTTTGATGAAGATCTTGAGTTTTGAGATGATTCTAGGGTGTAAGATCACGATTTTTGTATAGATTAGGGAAGGATTTTGATAACAAAAGAATTTAAACCATAGATCTATGCATAATCTTACCTTAGATGAAGAATATTGTAGAGATTTCCTCTTGAAAGCTTCCTAGAACTCAAGATTTTGGAGAGGGAAGAGGAAGAAGTCTTGAGTGAATTTTAGAGAGAGTTTGTGAGTGTTTTGTGTGTGTGTGGTGATGCTCTCGGCCAAAACAAGAATGGGGAGGGAGAGGGAAGAATGGAAGTGATCTTTGAAGTGAAATGCATGGAGAAATGAGAAAAATGCATGGATATCCTATGGGTAAAGATGAGGTGTCACTTGAAAGTCAACTCCTTCTTGGGTTTGGGCCTTGGGCCGAGAATGGGAAGGAAAAAAAAGATTTTTGGGCTTTTTGCTCCTAAGCCCAATATTAGTGTTAATTAGGGTGTGTTTTAAGCTTAAGATAATGTAGTAGGATTTTTATGTTTTTCTTGAACTAGTCTTAGGTTTCTCATGTACCAAAGCTCTTAATCCATTTCATTCTAGGCCCAACATGACCTAAAATGTTAAAATAAATAAGTGTGGGTCCAATTAGAGTCCAATTAGGGCTCTAAGCCCATGATAGTCTAATTGGAAGCTTATTGGCCCATTTGGATCCAATAAGGAAGTTCTAGTCTAAATTAGACTTAATAAGAACTTCTAGGGTCTCCAATTGTTTGATGACTATTTGTAGTACTTGCATGATGTATTTGATTGAAGTTTTTGATTCACATTAACTTGAATGTATAGATTACATGGCTCAAAATTTACAGTTGTGACACCTTCGGTCCTAACAACCGAACCCTGGGGACTATTTCACCCCCTACCACTACTACCGCATATATCATAACATAAACATACTGTCAGGCATATATCGGGTGCCCGACCTACCCTTCGGTCCTAACAACCGAGCTTGGGGGGCTAGTCCCCTCCTACTACCACTATCACATATAACATATCATGCTAACACATAAACATATCAGGCAGTGGCAAACCAGACAATTATCACAAAGTCAATCATCTCAAATATGATCAACTACTAGTGGGTCGGCCTTGGTGCCTTAGACCCACTTCTACCGGAAGGTAACTCACCTTGATGTCATGTAGTATCTGCATAGTCCTCGGTACGGGAATCAACTCGTCTCTACTCCTCAATCCCTACAAAACAACCATTCTCGATTACTAATACATACTCATAACCCCCTTACAAGGGTCAACCCAAATCCAAGTAAAAGTCAAGGTTAAACCCTGATCAAAGTCAACTTTGGTCAAAGTCAACATCTGGTTGACTCGACTCGCCGAGTTGGTCCACCAACTCACTGAGTCCCCATGTTCACCTACTGCCATAATCCCGTCCTTACTCTTCGAGTCTACCAAGAGCTCGACGAGTTCGCCTTCAACAACACATCTGAATATCTTCAACCGACTCACCAAGTTCTTCCTTGAACTCGTCGAGTTTATCTTCATCTATATGAAGATGTTCAGTCTATGACTCGTCAAGTTCATCCTTGAACTCGTCGAGTCCGTCTTCATGTGATTGGGACATTACCTTGAACACGTCGAGTCCTATGATTTCCAGGTCCAAAACAAACCCCTAGCGGGCTGAGTCTTCCTTCCACTCAACCAAACCATTTCCAGAAAACATTTGGGGGAAAAAGCAACCCGAATCGCCGAGTCCCTCCTAATCCAAAACTATACAGTCGATTATAATGGGTCTTAATGCATCAAAACCATAGATCTAACCTCCTAGGGTCCATTTCATACGTAAAGCTACAAACTTGATGTCCATGCATGGGGTTTTTGGCTCCAAAATCCATGAAAAGGGGTTTATAAGATGCATGGGCTTCCCATGGCCATAAAGTTGGCACCTTTATGCCATGGGAACCCTCAATGGTTTAATATCTAAAGTGTAACTCCATGATACACACTCAATCCGAATATGGACTTAGAAATGCCCCAAAAGGCCAAAATGATAAGATCTAATCCCTAGAGGAGATCTATCAAATGAGAAGTCGAGGTTGAAGCTTTTTACCTTGAATGGGATGGAAATAAATCAAAACCTCTGGATTTACTAGTCTTCTCTTGATCTTCAAAGCTTCCTTCTCTTCTTCAAACTTCAAACCACCACAAAACACACAAAAATGGCTCAAGATCACTCAAAAAAGGTTTGGGTTTCAATCTAGGGCTTCTCTGAGTTGGGAGGGGTGATTAAGGCTGGTTTGGGACAAGATAAAGTGTTTAAATAGGGTGCAAACCCTAAATATTAGGGTTTTGTCCAGACAGCCCTACTCGTCGAGTCAGTCCCCCGACTTGTTGAGTAGATCACTAAAACCCTCGCATAATGTCGAGTCTACACGACAAGTTGGGCCTCCAACTCACCGAGTCCCGGAGTAGAATACCAAAATACTTGAATTTAAATACGTACCAGGAACCAGCTGCTACAATAACTCTAATCTAGGAGCTTCAATTCACCGGTTATCTAATACCGCATGGCTTCGCTAAAATAGTCGGGAAAATTAGAAAGAAAAAGGCCAAGAGACACGAAGGAGTTCCAGAGTGGTTGTCAAGGAAAAAGAGGTGTGAGTAATAAATGAAAATGGTTGCCTATTTATAGCTGATTTTGGGGTGTATGTCATGCAATTAGGTGGAAGTACTGACGTGGCGTCGTTTGGGTGGTGACACATGGTAGAAATATGGTGGTGTGACAGTGCACGCTGCGTATGCTGTCTATACGCACGACTGCGGGGGGAATTTCTATTTTCTTAAAAATAGCATAACTTCGTCGTACGAGCTCTATTTTCAACACATTTTATATCCACGCATATCTATCGATGAGATCTAGAAGTTTCTTTAGACTCTATCGGCTATCTTTTACTTTATTTTACAAGTTATATTTTTATAGGCTTATACTGTTAACGTCCGTGTAAAAATCATAACTCTCTCATACGATATCCGTTCTTGAATGTCTTTATATCAACGGATAGGTATGGACGAGATCTTCAACTCTCATTTAGAGTGTTTTTCCTAACAATCAACCAATTTCTATCTTGGTTTCTGTGTCGTACACTATTGCGCTGAAACTTCTAAAAATCATAATTTCCTCTTATGAAGTCAGATTTGGACGTTCTCTCTATGTATGCTCTCGGTTTTACGATTACTACAACTTTAGTGAAGACCGTTTATCCTAAATATCCTTCTATTAAAGACGTCTATTTATGTGACTAGTTGTTTATAGTATAAAGTGAAAATGGGGTGTTACAACTCTCTCCCACTTATAGAGATTTTGTCACCGAAATCCTACTCCTAGCATACCTTAAGATAATTTGTATATTATCCTGTTGGGGTTTTCACCAGATCAACTCAGGATCTACCCGACGTTGCTGCGTCGGATTTGTCCATCCATACTTATTTTGCCGTAGAACTTTCTTTTCTACCATAGGCGTACTCCCGAACTCCTTGGAAAGTCTTCCAAAATCGGGAATTCATCAGTTTGGCCAGCAATTGACAATCGCCTTCAGATCCGATATGTCGACATGGTCGACTCGTTATAAAACGCTTAACTATGGAAGTTTATCTATGACATCCTAACGAAATTCACTTTTTGGAACATGCCTCCATAAAGGCTTAAACACACACGAATCTAGATTAAAAATGTTATTCCGACCTAATTTAGGTGTTCTAACATCCTGAATTTTAACCAAAACTACTATCACGGGTTTATTGGTTTGAAAACACTCGAAGCAATATTCCAATATTGGCGACGGACTCATGATAAGGCTTTTTTTATCTACTATATTATAACGAACACTAGGTCGTGTAATAGTCATCTCACAAGGCTCTAACTACATTACCTATATCGAGGTACAAATATTTTTCGAGTTATTCATTCTCATCAGTATCCCCCCAGGCCTGAATACTCACGGTCAACCTTTCTGAATGTTCTAGTCATCATCCTTCCATTGATATCTACTTATCACCATCGATGTTTGTTTTCTGAATTTTGAGGCTAGAACTAATTTAGAGGTCCTTAGTCTACACTATACGGATGTTAAAATCTAACTTTCGTCCTATGTTACCCTATGAACATTTGAAATTCAATCCTAATTCTCTATTAATTCTTATGCTTATCGACTAAATGGACAACTAAACTAAACACGTAGTCTATCTTGATGCCTAAAGTTACACAAAAGTATTACCATATCCTTAGTGGTCATAGTCATTTTCAAATGGTCTCCTCCTATGGGTCTCTAATCATACTTATGAAAATACTCTATCCCTTGACGTTGATCCTACGGCTATAATCAATCGGCTCAGGTTAACTAAATCCTTTATGATTGAAATCAAATTCCTAAGTCTGGTGTATGCCTGGATTATTCTACGCTCTCTATAACAGTTTAAGTAATCTACTAAATTTCTAACTAATCCTCTACTGCGAGGATAAATCCTATATCCTCGAAGGAACGAACCTATATGGTTCTCTTGGCTATGTGAGCCGCACCTAAGAATTTGGTAACTTCATAAATCCTATCAGACGTTTGGAATGAAGTACTAACATTTCCTTGAGAAGCAAGAAACTCATAACCTATGGGTAATATAACAGAAGATTTCCTTATTCTGTTACCTGAAAACGAAACTAACTATCTCCACCTACTCGTTTTGCTGCTCTCCTGGACCTTGATGTTGAAATAGAAAGTCGAACTACTTTTTTCACTTTCTTCTTAAGGGTTGGTTCTCCCCCACTTGGGTTTCTCATCCTCATCGAGGCAAATGATGGCACAAGTGGCTATTTGGTTTGAGGGTTATGTGAGTTTGGAGTTCGGTAAAACTCCCCGCCATGTGAATCGCGTCTTCTTGGGGGCTTGATAACAGAATTTGCGAAAGTAGTTCGGGGCTCCATTCATGAATTGAGTTCAGTTCGGGTGTTCGGTCGAGTGCGTGCTCGACTCTGTATGCGTTTCGAATTGATAGATCAGGGGTAAGGCATTGGGTTGCATTTGTGTTAGGATGAAAGTGTTGTAAGACTATGGGGGAGCCGTAGCATTCACTAATGGTCAATTGGGGTGAAAGTGTTGTAAGACTACAGGGGAGCCGTAGCATTCACTAATGGCCAGATAGGATGAAAGTGTTGTAAGATTACAGGGGAGTCGTAGCATTCACTCATGGTCAGTAGGGCGAAAGTGTTGTAAGACTAAGGGGGGTCGTAGCATTCACTAGTAGTCAGATAGTGTGGAGAGTGTTGTAAGACTGTGGGGGAGCCGTAGCATTCACAAGCGGTCAGATAGTGCGGGAAGTGTAGAAAGACTATAAGGTAGTTGTGGCATTCACGGATTTGTTTGGATGACTTAGGCTAGTGTGGGCCAGTTTGCAAGGTTGTGAATAGGTCACAACATAATTGGAATTAGGTAACGGTAGGTCGAAGGAGACCAGGTATGATGTAAGACTACAATTATTCTGGTAGCATTCACCTTTTTGCATCGGATTCAGTGGCGACAGGTTGTCAGCCTATATGATCGAATGGACCAGAAGGATTAGATGAGCCATGAATGGCGGTATAGATAGGGCAGTTATTATCAGACGAGGTATCCTTTAGTGTTCATGTGGGACTGCTGAGTGTGTTTTTGGATCAACAATCGGTTAGTTGTCCGTTGTTTCGACGGATTATCTCAGCTTCGGTCAGGTATAAGTGTACTGCAGGGAAATTTGGTCTATGACTCTATTTTCTAGTGGGAACCTCATGTTATCAGAAGTTGAGTAGCCAGTTGGGAGATAAGTGCAATGATCTCGACAATGATTCAGTGTGAGCGGTCTGTCAGGAAGCCAGACCATCTTGAGACTTCAGATTTCGGATTGAGTAAATATGATCATATTGAAAGGAATTTGTTTATCCTCAAGTTTTAGAACCCTGCAAGGTTGGTTTTGGTTGCCTTGGAGAGGCTATGGTATGACCGAGACTGTGGCCATGTTGCTCAAGTTATTTGGCGTATGAGGAGTGGTAAGGAATGATTTCAAGGACAAAATCTAATTTAAGTGAGGGAGAGTTTTAACATCTTGTTTGAAATAGAGTAATTAATAATAAACCAGGAACCCCAAGATGTGAATTTATAATTTATATTATTTTATAATGGCCCTAAAACCAATAATATTTAGTGGGGCGTTGGTTTCGGGGAGCCAAATAATATAATTTGGACTGTTGAGGGTTAAAGTGTAATTTCAGGATTTATTTTGTAAAGATTTTTCAGAAGTCAGGGGGTGTTTGGTATCATTTGGATTTAGAATGAATGAATTTATGGAAGCAGGGGCAAAAGGGTAAATTTTGGACTTCAGATGAAAATAATTTGTAGAATGAGGGGTTGATTGGTAAAATTCTGGACTTGATTTGTAAAGGATTTCATAAGGCGGGGTTTAAATGGTAAATTACGGATTCGTTTTGAAAAGAATAATAGAAGAAGGGACCATTTCGTTTATTATGGGATAAAGCTTAAGGGATCGGGGTATATAACCCGTCACCACTCGTCCAACCCTAACCCTAAATGACATGGCCGCCACCTTATGTCTTCCACCACCGGCCGCCACCCTCTTTCTTCAATTTCCGGCCACCACCACCGTTGTTAAGGTCTCAAACCACCGTGCCCCATTCTAATGACCGAGAGACCCACTGTTGACCAGAGGCGGAGCAAGGAATATCGATACATGGGCTGTGAATGACAAGGTTGCTGCTGTCATTGCGCCACAACCGATGAAGACGATGAGCCGCCACTACACCCGTTTCCGATCAGTGAAAGGCCACCAGCAACCACAGGAATGTCGTCGTTCTTCTCCTTCTCATTCTCCAGTCGTCATCATGGAGCCCCTCAACCACCGTCAGCCGACGTTGTGGATGCTAGAGTTGTTACTGCTGTCACCGTGTGTCACCAGGTGGGTGGCTACATCCGTTTTGGCGTAAAGTAGATTGTTGTTGTTGCTAATCGTTTTTTTGAGCGTTTCCGTTAGCTGGAATTCTCGGAAAAGCCACTACCACCACCGTCAGGTGGTGCCTGCCACCATGTACCACCACCAGCCACCACAAGGGTGGTTTTGTGTGTGTGTGCTTATCTTAGCGTGTGTGTGTTATTTGGGATTTTGGCATTGTAAACTGTAATTAGTGACTAGTATAATCAAGAAAACTCATAACCACCACCGTGAGGTGGTGGCTGCCACCTTTCCGCCACCACCAGTCGTCGTATCGGGTGGCGGTGTGCTTTTACTTGTGTTTAGCTTGCTTTTGGATGCTTGGACATAACAGACTAGAACCATAACCACCACCACCACCGTGAGCCGTCGTTGACTACCACTACCCGAGGTGGTAGTGGGTGGTGCCCGACTTAGCAAAACCCTAATTGACCTGATGAAACCCTAATGGGCCTAAGGACTTATCTTTTGGGCCTAATTGTATTGTAATGGGTTGGAAACCCTAATTACGATTTAGAAAACCCTAATTTGGATATATGGACTTTGGACTATCAGGACCCGTATTTTTAGATGACTAGATTGGAATTATGTATTAAGCCCGGCCACATTATATGATTGACCCAATAGATTGATGGACTTAATGGATTAAGTCCTTAATGGGTTAAGTAAGAAACACTTAACCCTAATCGTCATTTTATGTGAAAACCCTAATCTTGCTTGGGACTTTCTATTGGGTTTTGGTGATTGGGCTATTGATGGGCGATCCAAGAATAATCATATGGACTAAGAATATATGGATGGGCCTTAGGGTAAGGCCTATGTGAGGGTTTGGGCCCAATTTGGAAAATTGGGCCATAGATGGGTCATAATTGGGCCTTGAGGATTATGAGAGGTTGGACCATTGGAATACCAAGTGGTTGGACAGGACCAAATGGTTGGGCCTTAAGATAAGCCCATGTAGAGGTTTGGGCCCAATTTGGAAAATTGGTCCATGTCTTGGGCTTTGGTCCATAGTTTGACTTTTAGGCCTTTGGATTGGGCCTTGGACTGAATAAAGCTAAGTTAGGGGTAAAGTAGTCTTTTTACCCCAAGCATGGACTTATGGTAACATGTTGGAACCCAATTATTAATTGGGTATCGTTTTGATGTTGACAGTTCGGGAACCTGTCAACCAGCAGATAGAGTTTTATCCACGGGACTTTAGCAATGTGAGGTGAGTCTCCTCACCATACCAATGGGTCTAAGGCACCAAGGTCGTCCCATTTTATGATACGTGGTACACTAGTTGATGTAGTGTTATGTGGCATATGAGCTGGTTTTGTGCTAGGGAGTATGATAGTCGTATATGTGTTATACTTGTCTGGAAGACCATGCGAGAGCCCATGGCACTTGGATGTAAGACCATGTGGAGAACCCATGGCTTTCCTATTAAAGACCATGGGGGAGCACATGGCACTTGGATGTAATACCATGTGGAGAGACCATGGCTTTCCTATTAAAGACCATGGGGGAGCCCATGGCACTTAGGTTTAAGACCATGTGGGGAGCCCATGGCATCCTGGAGTAAGACCTTGTGGGAGCCCACGGCATCCTTATATGTTTAGATACTTGGCTTGTATATGCTAGTTGATTATGTGACATGTGGTATGATAGTTGTTTATGACAGTATGTGATATGCTAGTTGTCTTTGTGATAATTGCATGGAAGACCCCGAGGAGGGGGGAGCCCGTGGTAGTTGGATATCAGACCATGTGAGGGAGCCCATGGCAGTCCATATATGTTTATATACATGGCTTATGTGATTGATATGGTTTATGTAGCTGTTATAGCTAGTATGGATTATGTGGTTATGTGGATTGTGTGGGGTACACTCTGGGGAACTCACTAAGTTTTGTGCTTATAGTTTTGTTTATTGTTTCAGGTATCATCGGTTTGGAAAGAAAGGGCTTGACTTGATCGCAGCGCATACACCCATGTTTTCCACAATGAATGATTTTGGGATGAACTCAGATAAATTTTTTAATCAGCGATGTTTTAGAATGTTTGGAATAAATGATATCTACGTTTTGGCTATATTAAAAATGAAATTTTACCCTTGATTTTTGGGTCGTTACACGTAAGTAGTCCTTCAGTAGATAATTAATAATACTTGAAATTGTAGGTTAAGGGATATATCTAAACCTAATAGAGTAAGCCCTAGACTATAGTCATGATTTCCTAAGAAAGTATTCGTTCTCTATAGTTAATAGCTCTGATACCAATCTGTCACACCTCCGGCCGGCGGCAATAACACTGGGCGGTGTAACTTCAGTCTTTGTATCACAGTTATCAAACATATATTGAACAGTACAAAAAGAATTATTATAAACTACATACATTTATTGATGATAGAAAGTTACATTATTCTTGTAGCCTGGTGATTATTACATAGTATCCGAATTATCGCACACGTCTTAACATATATATATATATATATATATATATATATATATATATATATATATATATATGTGTGTGTGTGTGTGTGTTCCTTATGAACAGAAAGGATAGCAATAAAACTTTCGTTGTTCAAGAAACATTACAGTTTATCTAGTTCCTGAAAACACATGCATTTTAAAAATGCGTCAACATAAAGTTAGTGAGTCCACAGGTTTTGACTCTAAGTAAAAATAATATTTTTTCCAAGTTACAAAAGTATAGAACATAGTTTGAAAATATCATTCTGACTCATACTTGTCTCTAACATACAATATATATCCTAGGTATAATGGTTTACTTACAAAATAATTAGTATACATATAAGTTTCGTATATTATGAATATAAGTGTTTGTAATCCCACACAAACGAAGGTTGCTACGTATAAATCTTATTTCAATTCTATACGACTAAAAATCGCTACGTATAAATCTTATTTCAATTCTATTAGAGTATGTGTGCTAGCTATAATTGTTTACTTAATGAATAAGTATAAGTGTTTGAGAAACTTATACTTAACAATTTAACATTAATACTTGTATATCAACAAAGTATAAGGTTTCTAAAATTGTGCTACCATGAGTCCATAACTGCGGCTATATGACATACAAGACCCTTGATTAGTACTACAAGTGTAGTACCTTGGTAATAGATTCTGCACGCTTCATCGACGTAGGAATAAAACAAATTAGGCAAGTTCGTCAGCGAAATAAACCATTGGGTTGTAGCTAGCAACCACGGGTGGGGGTGTCAACCCGTATACATCTATATTCAACTTCCTTGTCACTCGAAATAAACCATTGGGTTGTAACTAGCAACCACGGTCGGGGGTGTTAACCCGCATAGATCTATACACAACTTCCTCGCTCACATGGGATTAGCGGTAACAAGTTAGAGGATTTCCCTTAAGATTTCCAATTTTAGTTGATGAATAAAATAGCTCATGTAGACTTTGTCGAGTTCCTATATTTATAATAGTGAAAGCATACTCGTGTCTAAAACCCTAAGTTACTAGACTACGCTTTAAACATTACTCCTAATTTCATAATACTTAGGCAGTATGACAGTTATAACTTGAAGTAAAAACCAGGTTTCATCTAACATAAAACCAAAAATAGCAACAAACTTAACAAGTCTATATAGAACCCCCGAGTATAACTTTGGGGTTATAACACAACATAGTATATAGAACTCCCGAGTATAACTCTGGAGCTATATAAATCTATGATAACAACATGCTAACAAGTTTAAGATAGTGGTATGATTTCAAAATATTAGATATATTCTGGGTATATATGATACAAAACAACTATATATCGGTTAATATAACTATTTATGTTCATATGAATATACTATCATATAAACATAATATTAACTCATATATAATATTTAGCATGAATTTCCCCCAAAAAATATTTAAAAAAATGGGGCCATGAAACTCACTCTAGTAGCGTGATTTGATTGAATCTAACTAGAAATGGTTAGCGGTTCGTGATCGTCGGTCTTGGGACAAGGAACGCCTTCAACAAACAAGAGAGGGGAAAGAGATTGTGGTGTAAGGAGGGTTAGGGTCGGACTTGTTATTTATAGGATGTCGAAGGACCTCTCACGTTGTGAGAAATCAATGCTCAGGTCGTGTGGTCTGGCTGCATCACCTCGTAGACTTGCCATTTGTGTTTCTAGCTTCGGAAGGTGTCTGGTTGACATCTCACGTCGTGAGAATAACATGCTCACGTCGTGAGCCCTAAACATATCACTCCGTAGACTTACTATTTGTTTTCTAGCCTTGAGAAGTGTCTTGGAGCACTCTCACATCGTGAGAATACATGCTCACGTCGTGAGCTATAACAAATTCGGGTTTCTGCCACGTGTCATGCTCTCGGACTCCTTGATCTTCGGAAGATCATATTTTTTGCATACGAACTCCATTTTCTACGTTCTTTATATCCACGGGTAGGTATTTCCAAGTACTACAACTTTCTTTTATATTCCAATAGCTAATTCTCACTATATTTTAATTTTTTCTTATTATAGAGATTTATAGTGTTAGAGTTTATTATAACTTCTTCATGCGAAGTTAGATTAAGATTTGTTAAAAACATTTGGAATTTTATGGATGTGTGCTTTGATTTATATCATAAGGTATGTATGAAAGTTCATATTTTTATTAGAATTTGCCATGAACTATAAAGTAAGTTTATTATATTACTTGTTTGACGTGATCATATGTGACTGTTGTTGACCTATTTTGACTAGTGTTACAAAAAGAGGTGTTCGGGTTGGAGTTTTGTCCGTGCAATTTCCTGGTTTTCGCTAAAACCTCTATAAGTTAAGTTGCACTTATTTTATTTCAAGTGTAACTTATATTTATATTTATAGTCGTTCTTAAAAATTTATAAATAAGATTTATCAGTAATTCCAAGTCATTATACTACTTGATCAACTTACGGGGTGATTATGATAAATTTAATGAGGTGTTTAATGTGGGATTTCCAAACAGTATACTAGCTATAGTTGTATACCAAATGGATCATACCTCAATATGATTTTACCTGGTAGTTTTTACTTGATAGATTTTAATGTATACATTGAGATTGTTTCCAAGTCATTATACTACTTGATCAACTTACGGGGTGATTATGATAAATTTAATGAGGTGTTTAATGTGGGATTTCCAAACAGTATACTAGCTATAGTTATATACCAAATGGATCATACATCAATATGATCTTACCTGGTTGTTTTTACTTGATAGATTTTAATGTATACATTGAGATTGTTTAGGAATTGTATTTAGATGATATTTTATGATTATATTAATGATATTTATTAAAGAGAATCAAAAAAAATCCCAAAAAATGATATAAATTATCATTATTGTTTTTTTAATAAAAAAATATATGAATTTTTTAGTGAAAGGAATGTAGATGATATATTTATTTTATGCTTTTTAATGGGATACGCCATGATAGTGAATGTTGTAACATCAATTTTTTTAATTGAAAATATATCGACACTAATCTAAATGTAAAGTATAAAACTTATTATTTTTGATATGTTTTGTTATTTTTTTAAACAATAAAAGTGTATAAAACCAAAAATATTAATTAATTTCTCTCTCTCTCTCTCTCTCTCTCTCTCTCTATATATATATATATATATATATATATATATATATATATATATATATATATATATATATATATATATATAGTTCGTTGACAATATGTACCATGACTGACTTTTTTTTAGAACGGCAGGCATATAAAAAAAACGAAAAAGCTAGCCAGGAGCTAGGAGGTACAATGGTCTCAAGAAACCAACAAAACAACAAAGGAAAGACCAAAAGAAGCAAACAAAAAAGCAGAAGACAACCAAAAGAAAGAAAAAAACTGGAAAGGGAAATAAACTAAAATATCTACATCCTGCCATAGCACTCCAAGATTGGATCACAACACCACTCGAGCCATCTAAGCTTCCTTCCCTTCCGATTCCTCGCATTGATCCATAGATGCGAAAATGTTTGTACCTCGAGAGCCAAAGCCAATCTTGATCCGGAGTTTAGGTTTGAGCAGTGAGCCTTGTTGTTCCTGAATCTCCACATTACCCATAAGAACACCAGCATTATAGCCTCATGTATCATTTCCAGTCTATTATGTCCCCTTAATGATTCTTTACAGTTTAACAGCTCCCTACAATCATTTGGATAGTTCCCCAGTAGACGCCACCAGCTACATACCTGCGCCCATGCTTCCTTTGCTATCGGACATCCCACACAGATGTGATCTACTGATTCTGTGGCTTCATGACACATTTGACATAAGTCTGAAGAACTGATAGCAAGCTTATTTAAATTCTCCATGCATGGAAGCCGACAGTGGCTGACTCTCCAGGCTAATATGTTTACCTTACCCGGCACAAGCGGGTTCCATTTCCAACCAGCATTACTATAAGGCAGGGACCGGTTATCAATGTGTTTCCGCAGTGAGGATACAGTATAAACACCCGAGTGATCAAGAGACCATAACCATTTGAATGAACCATCGAGATTTAATGAGCTTTGAAAGAAGGAAAGGAAAGGCACCTGGTCTTTGTCTAAAAATGATGGTAGGCAAGCTATCGAGCCCCAGCAACTGCTTTTTCTTCTAACAGCCTTTGGACGAGCCACACCACCCTCTGAACCATGAATGGCTTGAATTACCATGGCCCAAATGTTGTCCTGTTGGGTTCTGAAACGCCACCACCATTTACCCATAAGAGCAAGATTCTGCGCTTTCAAACTGCCAATCCCAAGACCCCCTCTTTCTTTGGAAGCTAGTATTTTTTCCCAAGCAACCCAGGCCATTTTACTTGCTTCCAAACTCCCACCCCAGAAAAAATTCATCCGAGTTCGTTCCAGAGATTTAAGTACTTTTGAAGGGGCCTTATATAGCGAAAAATAATATGAGCCGAGGCTACCTAAAACGGATTTGCAAAGGGTCAATCTACCCCCAAACGACAGGGTGGAGGCTTTCCATCTCGAGAGTTTTGCTCGAAATTTTTCGATTAAGGGCTTCCAATGAGTTTCACGAACCATCGACACACCAACTGGGAGACCTAAGTAGGTAATCGGGAATGAACCGATCGAGCAGTTAAAGCTGCACACCACCAACTCCAATTCACAAGACTGGACACCAAGTCCGTAAATTTTGCTCTTTGACATATTAACATTGAGCCCTGAAGCCAACTCATAACACCGTAATATTCTAATCAGATTTTTCGTGTTTTCCAGCGACCATGAACCCAAAAAAATCACGTCGTCAGCATACTGTAGATGCGAGATTGATGGACCACAGCGAGGGAGCTGAACGCCACTATAAACACCATTTTCTCTTGCCGATTCCGGAGCTACATGGAGACCTTCAGCGGCTAAGATAAACAAAAAAGGAGACAGCGGGTCCCCCTGCCTTACACCCCACTCCATTCTGAATTCCTTTGTTGCTGCACCATTGATAAGAACCGAGATCCTTGCTGAAGTTAAACATCCACGAATCCAGGCTCGCCATTTATCCCCAAATTCCATTTGTTGCATGATTGAGTCCAAGAAATCCCAACTAATACAATCAAAAGCTTTTTCAAAATCAACTTTGAAAATGAACGCTTTCTTTTTGTTCTTCTTCAACCAGCTAATAACTTCATTGAGGATTAGAGGCCCATCTAGGATGTTCCTATCTTTAATGAAAGCTGTTTGCTCTTTACTTACCACATGGTGGATCACTTTTTTCAGCCGTTCAGCAAGGACCTTTGAAATCGTTTTGTATAGACATCCGATTAGGCTGATAGGTCGGAAATCGTTTAACGTGATCGGGTCCTGGATCTTTGGGATTAGGGTGATAAAAGATGAATTGCATCCTTCATCAATAAGCCCTGAGGCTTCATAATGCTTGACTGCTAGGTAGAAGTCACTACCAATTTCCTCCCAATGCTTCTTTAGAAAAGCGAAAGAGAATCCATCAGGCCCGGGGGCCCTATCTGAGCCGCACGCCCAAATTGCTTATTTGATCTCATCGATGGAGATAGGGTCTTCCAAGGACTCAATAGCACAGGGGGGCAATTTCTTGAAATTGGAGTTGATGAACTTAGGGCGCGATCTAATAGGTTCCGCAAATCTATCGGCAAAGTGCTTTAGAACTCTCTCCTTGATATCTACCGGATCAGTGATCCAGAAACCGTTTTCCTTAATATCATTTATACGCTGAGATCTTTTATGTTTGTTAATTAGTCCATGAAAAAAAGTAGTATTCTCATCACCTTCTAGAGCCCATTTAACTCTAGACTTTTGCTTCAGGTCCTTAATGCGCTCGGACTCGATTTCAATGATTTTTTGTTGAGCGTTCTGACGGGCTTTGAGCATTTCATTGTTTATCAGCCCCTTCTCAGCCAAGAGATCAATGTCATTTATTTGGGTTGTAAGCTCATCCAATTCCTTTTTCGATCTCCCGATCACCTCCTTCCTCCAAATTTTGATATGCTCCTTTAGGTTCTTTAATTTATTTGCCACCAAGGAGAGAGGAGATAGATATAGCTGACGCCTGGGGCAATTACTGACTGACCAACCATTACTTAGTATTTTCGCAAAGTCCGGATCCTCGAGCCATGAGTTATAGAACCTGAAAGGAGTGGGGCCGAAATCTAACTGGGAAGCTGAAAGGAGAATTGCACAATGATCTGAGTGTACTCTAGGCAAGGCAGTGACATTTAAATTCGGCCAAGAATTTAAGGAGTTTAAAGAAACAAGAAATCTGTCCAGCTTGCTGTGCTTGTCACCAGCAGAGTTCATATACGTGAATCTGCGCCCCCCCATTTTGATTTCTAATAGACCTAGAGTATGAATAAAATCATTGAAGTAATAGGCACTACTTTGGCAGAACCCGGAACCCATCCTTTCCTCCGGTAGCCTGACAACATTAAAATCTCCAAAGATGAACCAGCAAGCGTCCGAATCTGAGTTGACCAACCCGACCAGGTTATTCCATAAAGATCTTTTCCTTATAGGCTCCTGGGGAGCATACACATTGACAAAACAGCAAGACTTCCTCAAACCCAGCCAAACACCTTTGATTGCAAGAAAGCCTTCACCTTTAATTGCTTCAGAGGCTTGAAAGAGAGATGGGTCCCAAAATGAGGCAATACCACCAGAGAGTCCATCTGGATCAATAACCTCACATTTGAAATTTGGAGAGCCCCATATTTGCCTATCCAGGTTGTTTATTATGTCCCTGGATTTAGTTTCCTGAAGCCCCATAAAAAAAGAGTGGTATTTAATGCGACAATCTCTGAGCCAGCCCCGTTTGACCTCGCACCCGATTCCACGAACATTGTTGGAGAAGATATTCATTGTTCAATGATAGTCACGCCACGAGCTTTAATCAGCTGTCTAATTTGGTCTGAATGATTACCTACTTGAAAACCCACCGATTCTCCGACATTGATGGTCTTGAAAACCTCCACTGAAGTAGCATTCGACTCCACCGGTTGGTTCTCCGAATTTTCAGGCTGCTGGGACCGGATCAACATGTCTTGAGTGGATTGTGAGCCGCCGGGGGAGCGATCTGCCAGGGGGGTCCGATCGGGAGAGGGGGATATTCTAGATTGATTACGCTCAGAGCATAAGTCAATGTTTCCAGATGGATTTGAAAGTGATGGGGCTATATTAAGGTCCAGGGGGAAATTAGTCTTGGGCTGGGGGGAAATAGAAGTGGGAGGAAATTGGGCCTGGACCTTATGTCGGGTCTTCGAAGCACCGGATCCGGATGAGACCTGGCCTACACCCGGGAACAGTGGCGAACCAGCTTCATTGCTTTTTTCCACAGGTTTAAAGGATCGAGGAATTTCATCGGCCGCCATACTGTGCGACACTTCCACTTCCCCATTCACATTCTGATTCCACGCTTTCCCATACAACACCGGAGAGACGTCCGGCTCTTGCTGGGTCTTTGCCGGCGATGCTCGCGGAGATTGGAGGCTGGCTTCAGAGCGGTTCGAAGTTTCACTGTTGAGGCTACCATTTTCACTTTTACTGGCTTCATCCCACCAAGACATCCTTTGATAGAAATCATTTGCAGCAAGAACCGGACTAAGTTTCAGGGATTCGAAAATATCCTCCATGATATTAATCAAATAAGGTCTTCCGTCCACCGTGATTTTTATGGAAGAACTGATGATTCCAGGATGGGCTGTGAGGATTCCGACTCTACCAAAAGCCAGATTAGGGGAATCTGTATTGCATTCTTCCGGAATTACCACCGTCCCCCATGTTCTAGCAATGATGCTGAAAGCTTCCTCACACCATGCATGTTGTGGCACTCCTTGAATGATTATTGAAGCAATTCTTTCATTAAAGTTTTCTCCTGCTTCCCAATTAGAGACCTCTTTAAACCACGACTTCCATATCTCTTTCCCATTATTCAAGAACTCATCTTTTTCCTGTTCATTCACGAATTCGAGCAACATCTTTAGACCCCCCAAGTACCTCAGATTCATTGACGGGCATCCCTCTACCTCTTGGAAAGCTTTCACGTTCATTAGGTCTTGGAAGCTTTCAACTGTCCCCACCAAGGTGTTCTGCATGGCATCTATTGACTCCGGGCTGGATAACATCTTTATTGTTTTTCTCGTCTGGGTCGAACCACCCACTGCTTTACTTGACTCCCCCGTTTCGATATCTGCACTTGACGTTGCCCCCTTGACCACCTCGGCAAACGATCTACCTTGTCTTCGTGTGTTCTTTGCTGAATCTGGAACTAGGTCTGGTTGTTGTCTTCTTGTGGGATGGTAGTTTCTTACTCGGTTCAAATTGTCAGCCCTTTGATATCGTGCAACGTTTGCTTCCAGTTTCTGAGCTCCAATGAAGATCTCGTTGAGACGTTTTTCGAATGAAACACAGTCTTGGACCCGAATAAATCGGACAAACCCGAAATTTCTTTGGAGCCGGTTCAACTTTTTTGCTATGTAGACGTCGACAACGGTCCCAAATCTACTGAACATCCGCCACAGTGCAGATTCATCCCAATCTGGAGGGAAGTTCTGTATATAGAAGGATACAGCCTTCCCATTAACTATGAAGTCTCTCCCATAATTTTTTCAACGGCGAACTTGACTCCAGCCCTCTTGATCTCTCCAGCCTTCTCGATCTCCCATCTCTTAGACTACCCTTCGTACTTCTTTTCATTGTACCATGACTAAGGATATAGTGTTGATGATGTTCCCTTAAGTACGATACACTAAAGAAAAATTCAAACAAGTACGGCGACTTCACTATCATTTCACTCGGATCCAATAGCCACGCCATTTATTTTCACGGAATTCCATGAGAATTCATCTTCATTTTAACTTGTTTGATTAAAAGAATAGATCTAAACAAATTTGAGATGCAACTAGATCAAACGAAGAGGGCAAATTAATATTTTTAATTTTGTACCCTTTTTTATTGTTTTAAAAATAACCAAACATATAAAATTAATAATCTTTGTATTCTATAATTACATATTAATATCGATATATTTTTTCATGTAAAACAAAACTTTGTTATAACATTCATAGTTTAATGATTATAGTTTTTATGAATTTGTTACTGTTGTAAGATAATATTTTTTATGAAAAAAATTGATTTTGATGTGTACTTAATAAAATTACAAAATTAATAAATGTCATATGTAATAAACAAGTGCTAAAAAATATGAATTAAAAAAATGTGATTTCAAATTGTAAACTAAAAAAAGTTAGGAAAGATAATTAGCTATGTAAAATGTCTTGAAAATGTCGTTAAACTAAAAAAGACATGAAAAATGTAACAAACTATCATTTTTGTTTTTATCGGAAGAAAAGGCTATTGCATATGACAATGATATGTTAAAAACAAAAGTTAAAATTTGGTACCTTTTAAATACGTTTTTTTTTATTGATAATATTTCTAAATCACTTTCGATACTTCATCCTATTATGACACTAGTTTATAGTTTGTAAGAACCACGGTTACAAAAATAATTAAATTTTTATAGTAAAAACTCATAATTATTAATCAATTACTTTCAATAAACTATTAATTAAACATGTTTTTATAGGATTTTCAATATAAAAATACAAATAATAATCGGCAATCATAATTGAAACTTATTCAATACGAATTTAGATTTATCCTAAATATCATGAATCAAATAAATAATTATCTAACTTATTATCGACCAATACTTTTAAAAAAAAAAAAAAAATGATGATAAAATGATTAGTGTAATTTTTATACCAACATTTGAAAAGAAAATCATAAATTATAAGAAAATAACAAATGACATAAATACGTATTCTTTTATTAGTAGAAAATTTACACAAACAAATAAAAGGTAAAAGGGAAAACGATGTACAAGAAGCAAGCAGAGAAGAATGAAAGTCAACACAAAAAGGAAAACATCTAGAACCAATATTTTATGATAGAAAATTATAATAATTATACATTACAATTAGCATACAATAACTAGGAAAGTAAAATATAATAAATCTTGAACTATTTTCATAAGACATTACTATTATTATTATTATACACAGCTACAGTTAAATAAAACGTGTCACATCCTTGGCAACATTTACTTATAAATGTGTCATATCTTGAACTAATTTCTATCATGTAATTACTATCTAGACCATATAAGGGGGACCATCCTCCCCGTGTTTAGCTCTTCGCACCAAAAAAATACTCAAATTTAAAAATCACATTTAATCATTCATGGGGAATCATTTTGTGGGATGAGATAATTCGGTAAGTCTCTGATTCGATAACCACTTCCCCAAAAGGACGCCAGACAGAGTCCCATTATTGCCATTGCAACAACCGAACACGCTGGCGGGACCGCTTGGGTGCTCCCCAAGAATTGCGTCGCAAGAAGCCCCGCCAGCGTGGAGCTTTGCATTCCCGTGCAAAGTGATATCGTTCTGCTTACATCTTCCTCTTGCCTACAAATCCCAATACATTGATGAATATTATGGATACAACACTTTATCATTATTACTGATTTAAACCAAGAAACAGCCGCATATGTTTATTTACCTACAAAAGGGAAGTTTGGAAATCCAATAACCGAAGGTAAATGCAGCAGTGTGAAATGTCAAAACAGGCCAAATCAACTTGAGACCTTCTGCAGAAAGAATTTGGCTCTGGTTAATAGCCAGAGGGCTCCCAATACAAATGGAGGTACAAAACATAGCAACAAATGGCATCACGGGTTGAACGATAGATACAACTGGTTTTGCGTATGTGTTGAGTACTAAACCAAGTGTAACTGGAAGAAGAACAACCTGAAAAAACTCGGAAATCAGAACCCATGGAGATCAAACTGGATCATGTTCATTAATCTGTACGTATTAAGTACCTGCAAGATTGATTTGGACATTGCAATGGCGTCCACTGGGACAACTGATCCGATAAGAAGACCAGTTAAAAGAGGGGTAACAAGAACAGAGGCGATAGTACTTGAACTTGTTAAGAGAATGCTTAAAGCCACATCCCCTTTGCTTAAAAAGCTAGCATAGCTGGACAACTGAGCTCCTGCAACACATGACATCAAGACAAATCCTGCATAGAACACAGGAGACATCCCGAAAGATCTTGCTACGAACACGCCCAGAACAGGTTTCAATACGTATTGAGCAAGAAACCCTATAGATAATGGTAAAGGTCTGCAAACACAGATGAAAACAATCAAAATCCAAAACTTGGAATCGGGATTGATTTAGAATTATTAGTTATTGGAAGCAGAGACTGACCTCTTAAACGCAAGTTTGAAATCTTCGATTGAAAGCTTAATGCCAATTGACAACATGATTCCACCAAGAGCAGGAGCATAGAGTTCCTTTGACACCCTGTAATCAAGAACATTACATAAAGTAACTAAAAGAAAGATTCTTTCCGATTAAAATATATGGTAAAACCCCAATATTAAACCTCAGAAGAACATATGTTAAAACCCCAATACATAAACCTCAAAACTGGATTAAACAAGTAGTATTTTATTGACATTTATTAAGTGTCATATGATAGTGTCAGTGGTTCATGTAAAAAAATATATATATACTAAAACCTTTTTTAGTTGACATAAAGGAAAGAGATAAAAAGGGTGTGATTAATAAACAAATGATTACCAGGTGAAGGTTAACGGTTGAGTTAGCGCGGCAATTGCGGTGAGCGCCACCACAAAGGGAAGCATCGCCGAGAGAATTTGGGAAATATCAGCTTTTACGGCCATCACGGATCCAGTATTAGGGTTCGTGCCGTAGGATAGTAATATGAAGTTGCCTTCTCTTCTATGCAACCCGACTTTACCTATAAAAGGGTACGACGTGGAGCATGCGGATGCCGCAGAAGCACCGGCGCTGATAGAAGAGGATTTTCTAATTACGGAAGAAGAAAAACGAGGGTTTTGATTGATGGATTTTAACGAGATCGAATTTGTGGGATTCGGGAAGAAGATGAGGGGGTTGTGTATTGAAGTGTTTGTGTGTGAATTGAGTGGTGGCGTTACTGGAAGGTAGGGGATTGACGATGCCATTTGTAAGGGTTTAAAGGTAACTGTGCTGAAGGTTTCTCGCCGGTAGATAAATTGGGTTTTTTCCGGCGAAGATGGGGGGGAGGGGCGAAGAAGAATGAAGAAACGACGATAAGAAGATAAAAAAAAATATAATAAAAAAATATTCAATTTAAATTATTTAAAATTCTGATTGTATTATTTTTGGGGCTAATAAGGGAAATTAGATTCATAGTATGGACACGGAAGGTGCGTCTGTCTATGAGAGAAAGGTGTACACGTGGTCGATTTATGTTGGCACTTGATTGAAGGCGAAATACATGCATTTTTTTAATATATATTTTTAATTTTAATTAATATTTAAAATCTATTTTTAAATATTTTCATATAAATAAAAGAATAAAGATGCAGCAATTTAAAGTAACTTTTAGAATATTGGTAACTATATAATAATTTCACAAGGAATCATTGGTAAATATATTTTTATGTCGTGGATAGTTAAACGATAATTTTCAAAATACAATATTAAATTATAAACTATATATTTTACATACAATTTGATTTTTCACTCAAGCATGCCAAAAAAACGATCTACGAGATTTGTTAGAAGTATCTTAAGAAGTTATGTCGGAGATATGTTAGAGTTATACGAAATACGTATGTTTTGTCCATCACATTGTAGGCGGCACAAAGACTTTCACATTGAATGACCTTCATAATTAATAGTTGTCTTCCAGGCTCTAGCCCTTATATATGCATGTTAAGTATGGACAATATTTATTATATTAGCCAAATGCTAGGTTTGTACTAGAAGATGTCTTTGGAAGACTCTCTGGTACGGGTACATTAACGATGATGGAAGGTTGACCTAACCCTCCTCAACGATATGGATCCAATTGACACATTGTCCCCTTAAACCTATTATAAATCAAACCAATAGACATGTAAGGAAACCGACATATAAAATTGAGAATTATATGTCGATTAGTTGCGAATAATAGATCCAATCATTATTACTACGATTACCAAGTTTCGTCCAAAAATCAGATTAATCATTTTCGATTAGATCTGATTGTAAGAAAAGTAGAACAAGAGTGTCATGTTGTTGGACGAAAGTAAAAGGCAATACAATAATGTAAAACTGACATGTTAACGGCTGATCTTGATTGTAGAATAACTGTACGGATCGAAGTCCTGTCCTTAAAGGTTTTTACTTCGCTCTTATTGGCTGTAAGGAACAGAGTAAAACCCATGGCTTTAATGTAGATATATCGATTTTTCAACAGCACTAGAAATCGATAAACACAAAGTGAATACTCAGAAACTGGAAGAAATCGCAGAGAGAGAGAGAGAGAGAGAGAGAGAGCTTCGAATTTTCGTGAGTGTCCAATACGGCTCCTAGGGAGCAGTATTTATAGGTGTCGAAATCCTAGAAGGCATGAAACGGACCCTCATAGGTCGGGCCCTTGAAACCCAAGGACGACGACTTGCTCTCCAAGCAAGCCGTTTCCTGATCCTTCCATAATATCCCGACTTGTCCTCCACGAAGTCAACGACGGTCAACCATTGACCGGATCGGTCAAACCGGCTTGACCCGAACTTGTCAAAATGTAACATCCCAAAAATACAGCCTGAAAATTTCGTTTTAAATCGGTAATAAAATCATATTCATCAACGTCATAAAAGAACCATAAACTATGTATCTCAAAATATCGTAACAACTGTCAAATATATCAGAGTATAAACATCCCAGGCTGACCAAATGGTGTGTGCACTGCAATCTTCCCGAGCTCCTCTTTTGAAAACTGAGTACCTGAAACCAAAACTGAAAATTGTAAGCACGAAGCTTAGTGATCTCCCTCAAACTACCACATATCGTACAATAACATATAAAGCAACTACTGGGCCTTGCCCACTGCATCGGACCGAACTCCGGAACTAACCAGGGTCTTGCCCTCTGCATCGGACCGAAGTCTGGAACTAACCAGGGCCTTGCCCTCTGCATCGGACCAAAGTACGGAAACTGCATCGGACCGAAGTCCGGAACTAACCAGGGCCTTGCCCTCTGCATCAGATCGAAGTCCGGAAACTGACTGAACATAGCATAGCATAATCACAACTACTAGCATAACACATATACTGCATAATGCATCGGACCAAAGTCCGGAACACATAACACAAAGACATACTTGAATCACAAAGACATCAAGCACATTGAACTACTGCATCATACCGATGTCCGGAACTCACTGAACATAACATAACATGATCATGGCATATAATATGAACACATTGTTGGATATAGTGTTTAAGTCCATAACTATATTTGGTATGTACTTGACCCGACTCGGCATGGTCCATTTGGGTTACACTTCACCCGAACAATTTATGGATAATATTTGAGAATAGTACAAGTTATGATTTATTAATATATTATAAGTTCTAATATATTAATATAAGATCATATTATTTAATTAGTAGTGATCTATAATTAATCTAGGATTAATTTAGTGATCAAAGATATTACTAATTAAATATGGGCTTCTATATTTATATAGTGTGGGCTTATGCTTATTTGGAATGGGCTAGGCTTGGATGGAGAAGTCCATGGATACTCCATGGAGCTTTAACCCATGGATCTCATGGAAATGAAGAGACATGGGTACTAGGGTTTACATGGATGTAACCCTAATCCACCACACTATATAAAGGAGGTCTTGGTTCTTGAAATCACACTAGTTGACACATGTTGAGGTGAGGGCCGATTTCAAGAGAAGTGGTGACTATTCTCTCAAAGTTCCAAGTTTGTGGTGATTTGTGACTTTCATTTGAGGCATCCACACTATTGGTGCTAGGCTCTAAAACTCCAAGCAATCAACTACAACTACAAGGTAAGTGTTTCTACTAGCTTTATTTGATTCAAGTTCCCCATGCCATGCTAGTTAGGATATAAGCCTTGGAAAAATAATTATTTGCCTGTATCTTAGACAAACATAGATCCAAGGTTTATTAGGGTTGCATGTATACTTAGGAAGTGTTAGAATGCTCAAAACCCTTCAGTGGTATCAGAGCCTAGGTTTGTTTGTTTGATACTTGTTGCAATATGCTTGAAAAAGTCGAAAATTTTGTTGTCTGACTGCTGGACTCGCCGAGTTCACTTGTATCTTCAACCTACACTACAAGAAAAATAGCCTTTTACGACGTGCAAACCACGACACTCGGTGATTTATGTTACGCAAAGGAGAGTGACATTAAAAGAGTGTCGTCTATTCAAAAAATTTAAGGATTTAGGTCACGCATTATTGCGTGCCCTTAAATAGTGTCTCATGTAAAAAAAAATTAAAAACACGGAGGGCACTCGTGCGTCCTCTGTGAATGTCATTTTATATTTTTTTAAGAAACGTGTGTCTCTAAGAGGGAAAATGAAATCCCCAAATTTTTTAAACACCCGCCTTCTTCTCATACATTCATTTCCATATGACTCTCATATCTACCCTACATCGTCTCCACCTCTCACCCACATCCACTGCCTCACAAAATTTTCACAAGCTAACGATTCCATAGCCTACTAGCGATTGAGGGTTATTTTCACATCTGCTCTACTTCCCATCTTCCATCTACTTCTGCCCCAGATCCGACGATTAAAGATTACAAATATGTGTAGGGTTTTATTTTATTTTAAGCTTCCAGTTCTCCTATTTCCGTGGTGATCGACCGGTGGTGAAACGATTCAGCGCCAAAAAAAGAAGCGGCTCTCCATTCTCTTCTCGAATGAGATTTCTAAGGATTTACATCGGTATCTCAAACGACTTCAACTCTTTTCACAGATTTCTTCCCATCTGATTTTATGATTTCAGATTTCTTATTGGCGACTCATTTCCTCTCCCATCGAGTTCAAAATTTTCACTCAAGGAAGTAATGGCAGCGGAAGATGATGAAGGGCCTTCAATGGTGCTTTGTTTATTACACTATGGTAGCGGAGATGACGGTGTTGTTGATAGCCCTAAACAATAGTCATCTTAAAAGAAATTATCAAAGAGAAAGGTATGTATCAGTTCTAGAGTTCTTATATAAAATTAGGTCAGTTGTACCCTTCTTATATAAAATTAATGAAATCGATTTTAAAAGCAAGCCATAATATTGATTTTGAAATCGAGCCCCAGATTTCGGAATATAGCCCTGCCTGTTACCATTAAAATTTACCCCTGCTTCTGATTTTTTAGCTTCCTGGTCAGGCCGACTCATAGAACTATTCCCCACAAACCCTTTGACTTCCAAAACATCACCCCCATCCTTGTTCTTTCCCATAACCTTGTTACTTTTCCAACTTTTCCCCTGTTCAATCTTTGAATCATTAGACTTTCCTTTCATTGGCTGAATATTCCCATAATACCCCTGCCCATTTTTACCTCCTGTCTTCCCACCTCTATCAAAACTAAATTCCAAATTTTCCTGATTATTCCCATTATACCCTTGATAGCGAATTCCAGCAGAAGCCCCAGAATTTCCAATTTTCGGATAATTCCCTTTTTGCCCCTGCTTGCGGTTTCCAGCAAAAACCCCTGAACCTTCATTTTTCGAGAAATTCCCTTGATTCCCCTGACTCGAAAACTGTTTTTCCCCCCTGTAGCTTCTTTTGAAAACAAATTTCCATTATTTCCTTTGGTTTTCTTCACCACATCAACAAACCCATCATTTTTTTCCTTAACTTCTTTAGTGCTGGCAAGAAGCACTTGCATAAGATCCACAGTAGCTCCTTCTTTTCCTTTCTCTATTTTACTTCTCTCCTCTTCTTCTTTCATCTGAATAGCAGTAACATCAATCGAGATTAGTGGAAATTGGTTTTTATTTTTTATAGTTGATACTTGAGAAAACCTTATATGTTTTTTTTTATTTTGTGAAAATTAATTCCAGGTGAAAACAGAAAATGGTATGTTGTGTTAGAAAATGACAATCATACCCTTGGTCACAGTAGTCTCATATCATTATTTCCATTCTCACCTTCACTCCAATGCCCATTATTAGAAGAAATCAATGAGCTCCTTGCCAGCTGCTGCTGCTGGAAGTCGGTCTGATAATGAGATGAAAGATGATTGTTGCCAACCATCCTTGAAGGATTTGCAGCATAAAGTTTCTCTTGGTCATGCCATACACTGTTATATAGTTCATGGTTCTACATAAAGTGAAAACTTTTGCTTCTAGGTCATCCAAATGTACAATGTGATTTTTCTTAACATCAGGTACAAATGTAGATTTTTCATAACAGCAGTGAAAATCTTAATCAGTTGAATGTGTGTTTCATAACATCAGGTACAAATTTACAATGTGATTTTTTTATTCAATTACAGGGTAATCTTATTCCGGAAGGCCATAAAGTTCTTATCTTTTCCCAGAGTTGCATAATGCTTGATATTATTCAGGTTTGTTTCAATGCCTAACTAAATTGGCTATGTTTCTTGTTCTTTTTCTTAACCAAAGTTTATCAACTTTGTGAATATTATTCTGACTTGTTTTGATATTTTGTTCTTAATGTTGGTTCTAACTTCTTGTTTTTTCTTTTTTTTAAACAGTTACAAGGGACCTGAATAGGGGTTTTCTGAATTTGTAGTGATGGCTGCAGACACTGAAGATTTTGAAATGATTTCCCATATTCAATTCCTTACTAAATATAAGGTATATTTCCCATATCCCATATTCCATTCCTTACTAAATATAAGGTATGACACCTGAAATTGTACAAGGGAGGGGCCATGATAAGGCCGCTGATTAGTGGAGTGTTGGAATTTTACTTTTAATAAATCACTATTAAATTCCCATTACTTTTAGCGTGAGGGTAATAATGTAATTTTGTTCGACCTTGTATCTTTGCAGCCTTCGTTTAGAGGTGGAAACTTTTTGATATTGATATCACAATGCTAGTAACAAGTGTTCAACCTGATGATCATAAGCTGGAAGAACTTGTGGTTCGCGAGGTATATCAGACATTCAAGGAATGGTAAGGCGTAGATGGCATTTGTATTTTCATTTGGTATAACTTTCTGTTTAGCTCCTTTTACTTGTTTACTTTTTTTTCTATCCACTCATTGGTTTTTATTCTTCTTTTACCCAGTTCCAATGATCTACATGATGGATTGCACAGAAAATGACTGTAGTTCACTACTCAAGTCATCAACTAAGGTACTTGATATCCCTTGATTTTGGCTAGTGTATGTATTTGTAAATTCAATTAAAAGTTTTGATATGTGTATATCATGTTCCATGTTAGAGGCATGGGATATCATGTTTACATCTATGAAATGTTGACTACATGTTCATCTCAATGGTTTACTTAGATTTCATGTCTTGTATCTGTATCAGTTCTTAGTAGAACTTTTTTTTAACAATGGAATCACGGGTGGCTATGATTCTGTTTTCCATCAGATCTATAGTCATATTGTAAAAATCATACCTTGAGCTATAGAACTCAAACGGACCCCAAACCAGTTCCCAAAGTTCACAAATTGAGTTGGCTAACTTTCTTAAGCAGCCCAACTTCACTGGTAAGGACTTTATCTATGTGCAAGAATGGAATCTTTGTTGTTAGGTCTGATCCGGGTCTGTTCTGATATGTCATTTTGTTTTCATCATTTATAAGGCTTGGAAAAGGATCCAGAGTGATTCCAAGTTTCTATATGTTCCTGATATTATGAATTTAAGATCTGGAGCAGATGGGGTGTTATTTCCAATTATAAATTGGTTAGAATTGATCCAGACTCCAGATCAATGGGCAGTCACCAGCTTTTACTAGTGTTGTGATTTTCCACAATGTGAATTTTATATCCGGAGCTTGGGAAATGCTTTTCATTCAATTCCAACTCTGAGACTTTCATTTGTATGTCCTTTACTTCTCTGAATTTTGGTATGGACGAATTCTACTCACAAGTTGGGTAGAATTGGCCAACCTCACTTGACTGTCTTGTTGGAGATAGAAGTGATACACCTTTTTGTAAAATTCATATTTAATTCATCCTTTGGAGTTAGAAGGAGTTCTTTATAGTTCTGGAATCCTGAACAATCATAGTTTTCTATAAAATTTAGTTAAAGCTATGTTTCTGTTTTAGATTTTGGAGTAAATCCGTTTTGAACAGCAGGTCTGTTTTAGAGACCTTGCTGTGATTACTCGTTTCTCAACTCATAGCTTCATTACTTCTCCTTTCTAACCTTTAGTCCTTCTAAGATGGGTTTTAAAAGTTTAAAATTTTTGCAAGTGTGCTACTGAAAATGAAGATAAACCCAATTGTGCTACTGAAAATGAAGAGCTTGTTCAGGTATCTCAATTTCCAGACATACCCTTTTGGGTTTTTCACTTTCCTGAAATACCCTTTTTGATCTTTTACAATTTCCAAAAATACCCTTCTTGGTGCCTAAGTGTTACAGTGTTACCAGTTGCAGTTGTAATATATATATATATATATATATATATATATATATATATATATATATATATATATATAGGTTGCAGGACAATGGTGAACAGTCAAGATTCGTATGCACAACCAGTTGCAGTTGCAGCCACACATGGTGTGGTCGATGTGTACCATGAATACGGTAGGGCTGCAAGCGGACAAACCCTTCTTGTTCAGGTTACTTATGCTGAAAACTATGGTACCCAGCAAGATCCCTACTCTTCTGCACATACATCATATTACACACATCATAATCAAAAAGTTTATAACATCAATTCCGATAATATACTATATTCACTATTGTTATTGTGGCCTTTCAGGTTTTGTTTAAGAATCTGAATGTTGATTTGAAGGAAGTAAGCCCATCATCCCTTCTTATGGACAAAGTGAGAGAAGTTGAAGGAAGCCCTGATTTTTCCAACAAGATGTCATGTCAACTCAACAACCACCAATGGTTGGAGAAGTTAAAAAAACAAAGTATTATCTTATTGATTAGCGATTACTGGTGTTGAGCTTTAAGCAATTTCAGGCCCTCTATTTATTAATCTTTTATAAGCTAGATTGTTGTTTTCTTTCCTTTTTATAAGTTGAATTGTGGCTAGAAATTATAGTAATCTATTCAAAGAAGGTGTTGGAACGTGAGTTCAAATTGATGACCCTTTTACATATAAATTTGATTAACAGATTGTACAATGAAATGCAAAGAATAATTATGGGAAGGAGGTTAAGTATTAAGCTCATGAATGCTGCAAACGTATTTGTTTCTCTCAATTCACCTTTTGAAGGACCTGGCACGTGTCTATATTACAGAACCTATAAGTTTTTTTTCCTTTCTTTTATGGGTAAACTACAGGAAATAACCTCCTACTTTATTACTCTGTATAGGATGTATATGTAACAATTCTTTACACATGATATCAAACAGGAAAATGAGGTAGCTAACTAAACTAACTACTTCAATTTTCATATACTTCAATAAAAAAATTAAAATATATTATGTTTGTTAATGATTTTGTATTGCAGGTACCTTTTCAACACTTTGCTGAGAAAATTGGTGGCTATCTTTTGAATAGGAGGAGTTAGTAGGTATTTAGACATGCATACCAAAGATAACATTTTGTACAGAGAGTTCTTGGCACATAGGAAGCTAGATAATGCAATTGTATATAAATGAGTTCATTTTTTTATAACATTTACTCACTACTGGAATAGTTATTTGTATTTGACATATTAGTGAAATGAATTATCTTTGTTATTTATGGTATTTTATTTTGTATTATGAGATTTTTAATGTATTATTTAATTTGAAAATTAGAAAAATCTATAAATAATATTTTTTTTAAACATTTAAAATTATGATACGCAAAAATGTGTGTTATCTTCATTTATGACATGGCCTTTCTTGACAGTGGCTTTCTTGATACGCATTGCGTGTCATTAACACGCGTGTCGTAAGGTTACGACACGTGAATGCGTATCTTCTTCCTTTATGACAAGGCCTTCCTTGATACGCATTGCGTGTCGTAAACGCGCATCGTAAATGCGCGTCGTAAATGAGCGTCGTAAATGCGCGTCGTCTTTCTTTATGACAGGGTCTTCCTTGACGCGCATTTGCGCGTCGTCTGAGCCTTTTACGACGCGCAATGAGCGTCGTAAAAGGCTGTTTTTCTTGTAGTGCTACTCGCCGAGTAGGTTCATGCACTCGGCGAGTAGGGTCGACAGAGTGCAGTTTTTCGACTTTAGTTGCTGGAAATGGATTAGAAACATTACCCTAAACTGTTTTGGTACTTGAAAACTTGTTTTAGAAGGTGTAATGTCTTTTCTAACTCATTTACAACAACTAGTTATCAAAATTACAAAGATTAAGTGTGATTTTGATATATGAAAGTGTTCACGTTCATGATCTTGTTCTTATGATGTTTAGATGATCATAGGAATTATTTGTAACCTATGTGGTAGATTAATTCTTGATCATAATGTGATTTAATGGAGTCCATAACTTGTCCTCAAGTTATGGAAAACCAAAAGTCTCTTGGATTGAAAACCATTAAAAGAACACAAGAGTTAGAAAAGTGAAGAGTCTTCATTTTATTACTCTATTAAACTCATAAGTTACAAGATATGAAAAGTTTTGAAAGTTTACAAAACTTGCCCTCAAGTTTTGGAACAAGTAAAGTCAAGTTAAAACTTTAGTTCCAACCCTTAGAATTTTAAAAGTTAAAATTCAACCCTTATACTTATATTATTATGATTTAATAATTATATATATATATATATATATATATATATATATATATATATATATGTATGTATAAGAACAAAGTCGTCTTACCGCTAGTACGCCTCATTCACGAAGCCGGTCTATAAGGTGGGTATAAGGTTGTTGCCTATAAAATGGTGACTTAATGGGTGTCCACTCTCACCCACCGCTTGCTTGACTGGTGGAGGGTCGTTAGCCGAACGGGTAAGACAAGGACTTATAAATTCTCATTTAAAGTATGATGAATATTATAAAGTAACTAAATGTTTTATTAAATTCCCAATCTTAGTTACTTTAGGAAAAATGTGAATAAGGTGCTAATCCATGAAATCACACTTTACACTTTGATTAAGTCGTTGGTGGAGCGTGTGTGGTTAACCGGCACACTAACTTGGACTTAACAAGGTAGGTAAAGGGTGACTTAGGGTTTATTATAGTATCGATGGAGCATGTGTGGTTTACCGGCACATCGATTGAGTGATAAATCTTAAGGGTACCAAGTGATTTGCATGGTTACTTCACACCTCGTTTTGTGATCCTCGGCATCCCAGTCACAAAACTTGGAGGGCACACTCGAGATTGAAACATGCCTTTGAAAAGTTCATTGAATCTCAAAGAATCTAGGAATTTCTAAGAACCAATCAAAAACCTAATACTTAAATATTTCGGTTTTTGTGGTGGAAATTGGTGAATCATCATTCACCTACCTTTCAAATATGGTATAGCTTAGATTACGGCATACCTCTTCTAAGTTATATTATATTGTGATTGGATCCTAGTCTTAATATTATATTTGGGTGTTTTATTAAGGACTCTCTTATATCTAAACTAATCTTGTTCTCTTCTTTTCAGATGTCTTCAAACAATGTTGCTTCTGGCTCTAATCCTAATGGCTCCTTTACCCTTATGAACTTGTGTGGGAAAGTCACCTTTGATGGATCCAACTTCAATGAGTGGATCAGAAACATCAGGATGATTACCCGCTACGAGGACAAAGAATATGTCCTTGACAAGGAGCTTAAGGAGATTGATGAGACCACTGCAACTCCTCAGGAGATCGCTGAATTTCGGGCACATGAAAGGGATGCTACGAAAGTGGCTTGCATCATGATGGCCACGATGACAGCGGAACTCCAAAAGTCTTATGAGGATTTCTACCCTTATGAAATGCACCAAGATTTGATGGAAAGATACCATCAAAGTGCAAGACAAGAGAGGTATGAAATCATCTGCTCCATGATAACAACCATGATGAAGGACGGGGAATCCGTCACGAGCCACATGCAGAAAATGCAAAGGTATGTGGATCGTTTGCTGAAGCTTAATGTGAACTTCCATGAGGATCTTGCAATAGATATCATTTTGCACTCCTTACCATCGTGCTATGATCAATTCCGCATGACATATCACATGAATAAGGAAGAGGTCACACTCAGCAAACTTCAGGGACTTCTCAAGACCGCAGAATCAGGTCTTAAGGGGAAGTCGGTTGCTATCACTCCTACTCCAAACTCAACTCCGGTTTTGGCAATTGGGAAAAGTCGATGGAGGAAGAGAAAGAGATCCTCGAAGGGTACCAAGGCTCGGACCCTTGATGGCTCTTCTTCAAGTGGAACCAAGAAAGGTTTCGTCACTCCTTCTTCTGACACAAAAGAGGCTGAATGCTTCTATTGCCATGAAAAGTCTCATTGGAAGCGGAACTGCCCAAAGTACCAGCAGGATGTAAAGGATGGGAAAGTCAAACCCAACCATGCAGGTATTTACACTATCATTTCTAATAACTCACCCCATTCTAAATCTTGGGTCCTTGATACCGGTTGTGGTATTCATATTTGTTGTGACTTGCAGGGACTAAGAAGAAGTGAGGATGTGGAGCAAGGAAGAATAAACTTGATCATGGGGAATAGGAAAGCTTCACCTGTCACCAAGATTGGAGTTTATACTTTATCGCTAAGTAGTGGGTTTAATTTAGATTTGAATAAATGTTGTTATTCACCAGGAATGGCAAGAAATATTATTTCCTTTCATGCTTTGTATAAACAAGGGTTTACCTTTTCATTTAATAATGAAGTTGGTTCTATTGATGTTTTCTATAATAATGTTTTTTTATTTTAAAGCATTACCTTGTGATGGTGTGTATGAAGTTGTATCTGTTATAGATAACTTAGGAAATAATGTTTTGTGTATTGATTCTACTAATCATAATAACTTGGATAAAGCATCATTATGGCATTGTCGTCTTGGACATATAAGCAAGAAACGCATAGGCCAACTCCAAAAGGATGGAGTCTTGGAGTCGTTTGACCTAAAGTCAGATGATAGTTGTGAATCATGCTTAATTGGAAAAATGACAAAGTCACCCTTCACAGGCTCGTGTGAGAGGGGTGAAGGTTTGTTGGACCTTGTACACACGGATGTGTGTGGACCATTCAAACATGCCACAAGGGATGCTAATCGTTATTATTTGACTTTTACTGATGATTACAGTAGATATGGATATGTCTACTTAATCAAGCATAAGTCAGAGACTTTCGAGAGGTTTAAGGAATTTAAACAGGAAGTCGAGAATCAATTGGGCAGGAACATTAAGATGCTTCAATCCGATCGAGGAGGTGAGTATCTTAGTTCAGAGTTCCTCGACTATCTTAGGGAATGTGGGATTGTCTCACAATTGACACCTCCCAGGACACCACAGTTGAATGGTGTGGCTGAGAGGCGTAATCGAACCTTATTGGATATGGTTCATTCCATGATGAGTCGAGTTACGCTACCAATCTCATTCTGGGGGTATGCCTTAGAGACTGCCGCCCATATTCTTAATCTTGTCCCTACAAAGAAAGTTGCCAAAACTCCTCACAAGATGTGGACTGGCAAAGTACCTAAGCTAGACCACATCAAGATTTGGGGTTGTGAGGCTTTCGTGAGGCGCGAGACTCATGATAAGCTCGAACCTCGAAGCGAGCGGTGTATTTTCATCGGCTATCCACAACAATCCTTTGGTTACCTCTTCTACAGACCTAGTTATAATGTGGTCTTTGTAGCAAGAAGAGGAGTTTTTCGAGAGAGAGAATTTATAAGCCAAAGAGACAGTGGGAGGCAAATTGATCTTGAAGAAATTCAAGAGTCAAGCGGTGAAGGAACTTCGAACCCTAGCCCTCAACTTGAAGAGGAAACTCTTGTTGAGTCAGTTGATCTGCCTGTACCTCTGAGGCGTTCCACGAGAGTTAGGAATGCACCTGAGCATTATTATGGCTTCCATATTACTGCGGAAGGTGAGACACTTATTAGTGATGAGACACTAGTAGGTCTGGATGAACCTAACAGCTACACGGAAGCCACGACAGGCCCTGAGGCTGCTAAATGGAAAGAGGCCATGGATAGCGAGATACAATCCATGTATGACAATCAAGTTTGGAACTTGGTTGAGAATGTACCTGGTCGTAAGACTGTAGGGTGAAAATGGATCTTCAAGAAGAAGACCGACATGGATGGTAATGTACACACCTATAAGGCACGACTGGTTGCAAAAGGGTATTCTCAAACTCCGGGAATTGATTATGATGAAACATTTTCACCAGTGGCCAAGATAAAGTCTATCAGGGTTCTGTTAGCCATAGCTGTATTTCATGACTATGAAATATGGCAAATGGATGTCAAAACCGCTTTCCTTAATGGAAAGTTGGCTGAGGATGTTTACATGGTTCAGCCAGAGGGTTTTGTCAGTACATAGTACCCCAATAGAGTGTGTAAACTCGAGAAATCCATTTATGGATTGAAACAGGCACCTCGCAGGTGGAATCTTTGCTTTGATGAGAAAGTCAAGGAATTTGGCTTTTCAAGGAGTGAAGATGAATCTTGCGTCTATATCAAGGCTAGTGGGAGCATAGTCAGTTTTTTGGTACTGTATGTGGATGACATACTACTCATAGGAAATGACATCCCAACCCTGCAGGAAGTAAAGTCCTGGCTTGGGAAGTGTTTCGCTATGAAGGACCTTGGTGAAGCTGCCTATATCCTAGGGATAAAGATTTTGAGAAACAGGAGTAAAAGGATAATTGGACTTAGTCAAAGTACCTACTTGGACAAAGTGTTGAAAATATTCAACATGCATAACTCCAAGAAAGGTGAGTTACCCATTCAGTGTAACGCCAGATTGAGTAAGACACAAAGCCCTAGTACTGAGGCTGAGATAGCAGAAATGAGTCGACTTCCTTATGCTTTAGCTGTAGGATCGATCATGTATGCCATGACGTGTACTCGACCTGATGTAGCCTTTGCTTTGAGCATGGTTAGCAGGTATCAGGCGAACCCTGGCAAGGAACACTGGACTGCGGTAAAGAATATCCTCAAGTACCTGCGAAGGACTAAGGACTGGGTCCTTACCTTCGGTGGGAGTGATGACTTGAGAGTTGTAGGGTATAGTGATGCTAGCTTCCAGACTGATAGGGATAATTTCCGCTCTCAGTCAGGCTGGGTCTTTACCCTAAACGGAGGAGCAATTTCTTGGAAGAGTTCCAAGCAGGAGACAGTGGCTGATTCCACTTGTGAATCAGAGTATATAGCAGCAAGCGAGGCAGCAAAGGAGGCGATATGGCTAAAGAACTTCATCGGAGACCTTGGAGTTGTACCAGCTATAAAAGAGCCAATGGAGATTTTCTGTGACAGCAATAGTGCGGTTGCCTTAGCCAAGGAACCAAGGGATCACGGTAGATCCAGACACATCGACAGAAAATACCATTTTATCAGACATCGAATCGAAGAAGGACTCCTCATGGCGAAGAGGGTCTCATCGGATGAGAACCCAGCAGATCCCCTCATGAAGGGACTGAGTAGGGTTAAGCATCTCCAGCATGCTCGGAGCATAGGACTGAAGGATGATATAAGTTTTAGTAGTTAGATAAATTATGAAATTTGTAAAGTGTAATTGACATTTGATGATGAATAAAAGGTGTTTTATTTATGAGTAAAATGTTGCTATCTCTTGTCGATCTTTTACTATATTTCTTTTGCATGTTTTGACTTCCAGAATAATTATGTTTGGTATATCATATTACTCAAACCTCCACAGTCGGTCATATGTCGAAAGTAGGTATGAATCAAGACTGTCATGATTGGTTGTAGAGGTCTAAGGTGTTGGACATGGCTACAACATTCATGAGTGCTCATAAGTTCTGAGCATTGGACTCAACCCACGCTCACTGGAATCACTTCATGGAATTTTATCTCGAGTGATCGTGAGACGGTAATATCATATAAGTCTTCAAACCTAGAGATATGATTTGTTACTTACAAGTTGGTTATGCATTGATTGTACGAAAACGCATTGGTAACTCGATGTTATAAAACGTGCTTTTGTGTGTAATTCAATGAGTGGTAGAACAAACATATGATTCGAAGTTTATCTGTTCCTTCTTGGATTAGAAGCTGATATCTGGGCCCCTCGATGATTTTGTTTTGACCTATGTACCGGGCCCGGTCAGAACTAAATTGATGTGTTCGGTTGAGTTCTATGTCAAACAAATCGGAAATCGGGAAACAAATGCTGGACAATAAGCAAGACAATGTTCCATGTATTTGTCCGGCTGATATCTAGAACAGAGGATTATATGATCACTTATCTAAATGGCGCGTTCTAGTTCAACAGAGTTTAAAGAGCTACGATTGCTGATCGGTTCCTGAAGTTATACTTGCAAATATAGTTACTAGAATTATCCAAGTGGGAGACTGTTGGATATAGTGTCTAAGTCCATAACTATATTTGGTATGTACTTGACCCGACCCGCCATGGTCCATTTGGGTTGCACTTCACCCGAACAATTTATGGATAATATTTGAGAATAGTACAAGTTATGATTTATTAATATATTATAAGTTCTAATATATTAATATAAGATCATATTATTTAATTAGTAGTGATCTATAATTAATCTAGGATTAATTTAGTGATCAAAGATATTACTAATTAAATATGGGCTTCTATATTTATATAGTGTGGGCTTATGCTTATTTGGAATGGGCTAGGCTTGGATGGAGAAGTCCATGGATACTCCATGGAGCTTTAACCCATGGATCTCATGGAAATGAAGAGACATGGGTACTAGGGTTTACATGGATGTAACCCTAATCCACCACACTATATAAAGGAGGTCTTGGTTCTTGAAATCACACTAGTTGACACATGTTGAGGTGAGGGCCGATTTCAAGAGAAGTGGTGACTATTCTCTCAAAGTTCCAAGTTTGTGGTGATTTGTGACTTTCATTTGAGGCATCCACACTATTGGTGCTAGGCTCTAAAACTCCAAGCAATCAACTACAACTACAAGGTAAGTGTTTCTACTAGCTTTATTTGATTCAAGTTCCCCATGCCATGCTAGTTAGGATATAAGCCTTGGAAAAATAATTATTTGTCTGTATCTTAGACAAACATAGATCCAAGGTTTATTAGGGTTGCATGTATACTTAGGAAGTGTTAGAATGCTCAAAACCCTTCACACATATACTGCATACTGCATCGGACCATAGTCTGGAACGCATAACACATACCATGCCTGTATCACAAAGACATCAAGCATACCGAACTACTACATCAAACTGATGTCCGGAACTACTACTAACTTAAACGGGCCGACATTGTGGTCGTAGACCTGTTCCTACTGAAAGGAAACTCAACTCACACTGCTGAAGTCCCGTAGACACAATCTCATACTGCTAAAGTCCCGCAGACTCAACCTTAGCTGCTGGATGACAGATTCTCAAACTGTCAACACAAAAATAACACCTAATTAATAATTAGGTTCTAACACATAACTATAAATACATACTTTGGATAATTACTAAATTACCCCTAGCTTGGCTTACCCAAGCCCAAAGCCCAATCCATAGGCCCAAATTCAACTAAGGATCAAAGCCCAACATATGGCCCAATTTTCCAAATTGGGCCCAAACATCTACATGGACTTCCCTTAAGGCCCAATTGATCAGTCCAGTCCAACATGTCTCATTCTAGGGCCCAATATCATACAACTCTCTAGGCCCAAACTATGGCCTAATAATATACCCAAGTGAAATTAGGGTTTCTCATAAAATGACGATTAGGGTTAAGTGTTTCTCACTTAACCCATTAAGGGCTTAACCTACTAAGGACTTAATCCATTAAGTCCATTATTGCTTAGATTAATTTCTGCCAATGATTATTATTTAATATTTCACTTATTAAATAACTCTCGTGTGTGTCCTAATAAATTCTCAAATATTAGGATTTCTCTCAATTAGCCCATTAAGAACTTGATCCATTAATTCCTTTACTCTACTAGATAAATGGCATGGAATAATTTGGGCTTAATTCACAATCCAATCCTAATGGCCCACAAGTGGGCCCAATAAGTCTAAGGCCCAAATACTCACAATTAGGGTTTTCCACCCAAACATGGCCCAATAGGCCCAAAACTAATCCATAAGCCCATTAGGTTTTGCTAGTGGGGCACCACCCACTACCACCTCGGGTAGTGGTGGTCAAAGACGGCTCGCGGCGGCGGCCACCACCTCACGATGGTGGTTTGGTTCATTTTCATTATTCCATGCTAATTAAAATTACAAGGCTTTTATCCAAAATACACACACTAACTAATACACACATTAACTAATACACACACACACAACCACACCATGGTGGCCGATGGTGGCTCGTGGCGGCAGCCAGCGGTGGAACGACGGCACGCAGCGGCAATGGTGGATCTTTCTTTCCGGTTCCTATCCAAAGAAGACCTACACATCAGTAACATTATGAAAACGGCGTACACATAACCAATCACACACACAGCCACCCTCGCATGGTGGCTGGTGGCGGCAGAACACGACAACAAACATTGGCAGCCACCACCGCATGGTGGTGGCAGAGGGTTCTCCGTCCAAAACTGCACCTAAGACCCCACGAATGTGGTAACCAACATGTACACTCGAACACATGCCTATACAACCACCGCTTGGGTGGCAGGTGTCGCCGGAAAGGACGAGAACCACAGCCCAATGGCCACTGACGACTGTAACGACGTCGGAGACGTCATATCTACATAAAAGAACGAGAAAACGAGGAAAGATGAGTTTCAGCCGGACTTACCATGCGATTCCGGTGGTTCCTGACCCTCACACGACGCACACAGCACCTCCCTCGGTCTTCAATGCATCCCTCGGTGGTTCTTGGTGTTGCTGGCAGCGGGTGGTGGTGACAGTGCTTCAAGAGCACGGTAGCGAGCGGTGGACGGTACATCGACATTGCGGCGACTAGGAGATACCCTACCCATGGTGGTGGCGCTCGCCGGCGAGGCTGTAGGCGACCTCCATGCCCGATCGGAGTGGTGAGATGAGGAGTAGTGGCGGCTGGAACAAATATTCGGGTTTAGGGTTGAAGGATGCGATCTGGGGAAGGGATACGGGTATATCCCGTGTTCCTTTTCAAACATTTGATCAATTTAATCAACTTCAGCCCCTCCATCCTAATTCGTTTTCAAACTAAATCCAAAACATACCAAATAGACCTTTAAGCCTTCAAATCTTTTCAATTTAAGTCCTAAACGTACACTTTTAACCCTCGACTTTCAAAATTCTTCACAAATTAGTCCGGGACTTACTTTTCTTAATTTATTTAATTAAACGGGGCATTACACAAAAATAAAAGCTCATCGGCTGCCAGCAACCGATGCATCGTGCGAAGTGCAAAGTTCGCCTAAATCGCTCCATTTCGTGCACTCGCAGCGTCGGCTAGTGCTAGGCTAGGCTAGGTGTGCGCGTGGGCTTGGCCCATTCCTTTGATCCACTAAAGTCTTTGATGGCCTATCAAGAAAATAAGCTTATAAACCCATAAAGATTTCTTCCTCCCACCAATGTGGGATACAAAAGGAAATTACCAACTTGCAGTTCATTTATATATATAAAGTTCCAACAATCCCCCCACCAAGTTGGAATGTTTCCTTTCACTCAGACAGATGATGTTACTTAGGTGTCATGAAGATTAAACTCTAGTTTAATGAGAATAAACAAGAAGAGACCGATTCCATGGTATACGTATAGCTTTAAACCACGAACCTTAATGGCATCCCCGGTTTACCCCCACACATCACAAGTCTTCTTTGCGTTCTCCCCAAGCGCTAATATGGTCATACGTTATAAACCCTTTTTATGACCCTTTAGAAGATAAACCACTAATCTTCTCTTGAGGCGGCACCACCTCTAGATCATATTGGAAAAGTTTTATAACATCTCCATTCCTTAGATGCCTTCATAAATTTGTTAAGAGTTGTAACTCAACCTCGTTCTCGACAACGATGTACTATCCTACCTCACATGGATCTATCATTAATGATAGTACCTTCTATCATTAGTGATTTCGTTGTTACCCTTTAAACTTGAGAATTATGAGCACTAATGTCAAGTTAGGTTTCCATCACTAAGTGATTCTATTGTGGTTTTAGACCCATGACTCTCGTGGTAGATGTTACCAAATCTCTCGTCAGAGGTTTGGTAAACGAATCTGCCAAGTTCCTACTTGTCTTGAGATAGACAACCTTGATGGTACCACTTTCAATTAGTTGTCTCACAAAATTGTGTCTCAGACCTACATGTCTCAACTTCCCATTATAAACTGCATTATATACTTTAGACAATGTGGCCTCAATGTCACAGTACATGGGTATTGAAGGCATTGGAATATCCCATATACGGATATCCATAAGTAGATCTCGAATCCACTCTGCCTCTTTGCCTCCTACTGCTAAGGCAATTAGCTCTGCTCCCATTGTTGAATGAGCTATGCATGTCTGTTTCTTGCTCGCCCAAGAAATAGCACCACAAGCTAGAGTATAAATCCACCACTTGTGGATTTTGAATCACTAGTGTGATCAATCTAGCTAACATCGGAATAACCTTCAAGTATTCTATTAGATTACGAATAGGTCAACTCAAAAGTACTTGTCCTTTTCAGGTATCCCAGTACTCTACCCACTGTCGTCCACTGCCCCGTCCCTGGATTAATAGTATACTAACTCAGTTTGTTTACAACAAATGCGATGTCAGGTCGAGTGCAGTGAGTAGCATACATCATGCTTCCAACTGCACTAGCATATTCGAGTTGAGCCACTGCTCGACCAGAATTCACATTTAGTTTAACACTTGAATCAAAAGGAATGTTGAATTCCTTAATGTTCAAATGTTGAAATTTGTCATAATTTTCTCCATATAACGAGATTGACTTAGAGAAATTTGACCACCTATCCTTTTCAGCTTGATACCAAGAATTATATCAACTTCTCCAAGATCTTTCATCTTAAAATTCGAGGATAGGTATTTTTTCGTCTCAATAATACCTTCTAGGTGAGTGCCAATGATCAACATATCATCAACATAAATACATATAACAACTGTGTATTCGAAAGAGCATTTAGAATAAACACGCTTGTCAGCACTATTATGTTGGAATCCGAAAGCAGTTACAGTGGTGTCAAATCTCTCATGCCACTATTTAGGAGCTTGATTCAACCCGTACAAGGATTTAACAAGTCTGAATACTTTGTTTTCTTGTCTATGTATCACGAAACTTTTAGGTTGCTCCAAGTAAATCTCCTCCTTAAGTTAACCATTCAGAAAGGCTATTTTCACATCCATTTGATGAGTGTATAATCCTTTCAAAGCTGATATTGCTATGAGAGTTCTAATAAAACTAATCCTAGCAATCGGGGCATAGGTATCAAAATAATCGTCCTTTCTCGTTGCCTATAGCCCTTAGCAACTAACCTTTCTTTATAGGCGAATATGGATCCATCTGGATGATATTTTCTATTGAATATCCATTTGGATCCTATGTGTCTCCTACCCTTGGGCAGATCAGCTAACTCCCAAGTTCCATTACCCATAATTGAATCCATTTCATCATTGATGGCTTCCCTCCACAAAGGAGCATCTCTAGACGTCATGGCTTCAATAAATGTCTTAGGATCATCATCCAAGTTATTGGTGAAGATGACCTCTCTTGTCACTTTCTCTTGTGTTTCTTCGACCAAATAGGAATATAAATCATCTCCAAAACTTTTATCTATTCTAGCCCTACTACTTCCCATTGGTTCCTCCACAATAAGAAGAGGTGGGAGTATTTAACGAGAAGTACTTGCAGGTCTTGTATAACTGGAGTTTTCTTCATCCCTAGAAAACTTGTCCTCAAAGAATTCCACATCTCTGGATTACACGACAACACCTGATTCAATATCTAATAATCATTAAGCCTTGCTATTATGAGTATATCCAATAAATATACTCTTATTAGCTCGTGCTCCCAATTTGGTTCGCTTAGGATCTGGAGTCCGGTAATAAGCAAACACACCCCTACACTTTCAAAATGTCTAGGTTAGGCTTTCTGCCTTTCCACGACTCATAAGGGCTTGTAGGAATCACACGACTAGTGATCCTATTATGAACATAGCAAGCAGTTAATAGTGCTTCCCCCCACAGATTGTTTGGTTGTCCCGATTTGTTCAACATAAGTTGACCATCTTACAAAGGGTTTGGTTCTTTCTTTCAGCCAAACCATTATGTTGGGGAGTATATAGTGAAGTTCTCTCATGTTTGATTCCATTCTCTTCACAGAATGTGTCAAACTCTTGGTTGAAATATTTTCCGCCTCTGTCCAAGCGAAGAATTTTGATGTGTCTTTCAAGTTGATTTTCGATTTCAGCCTTATACCGTTTAAATGCATCAAAAGCTTCATCTTTTGATCTCATCAAATAAACATGTAGATATCGACTGGAGTCATCACAAAATGTGATGAAATACCTTTTTCCTCCTCGTGTAAGTATTCCATTTAATTCACATATATCAAAATGAATCAACTCAAGTAATGATGTATTTCTCTTAACTGATGGAACTGGTTTCTTTGTAAACTTTGATTTCACACAAGTTTCACATTTTTCAAAATCTTTTAAGTCATATTTTAACATTCCTTTAGGTTGCATTTTTTCAATGTTTTTAACATTAGTATGTGCTAAACGTTTATGCCATAAAGAAATTGAACAAACAAAATAACTTGAAAAGTTCACTTCATTCACATTAGCAACCAATCCACCAATTACATATTACTAGCAACACAAGGCACACTCACAACACTCGAACTAGCACTATTACTCTCAACACTTGGCCCACTCGAACTATCCTCATCACTAAGGCACAAACGATACATCCTAGAACAATTGTTCGCCTTCCCAACATATCTTTTGCCCTAATTGATTGTAATTTTGCCATGCTCAAGCACCATCTTGAACCCACCCTTGTCAAACTTGTAAGCAAAAACCAAACCCTTCGAGATAGGAGGAACATGAAGAACATATTGAAGGGTAACCCATTCACCACGTGTAAACTTCAGATGAACATCAACATCACGTTGAATGTAACGACGTGAAAATTTAAAACAATTTTTCATTTTTAAAATGCATACTTTTCATAACATATCTTATAAAAATCTCTTTTATTTAATTACAAAGCACAACTCCATTATTAATCCAAGATCCTCTTAACTCTTTCTCTGGTGTGTACAATCAAGCCGGTGTTGTCCCGCGATCCAAACAAAAAAACCTGAAACACATAACACATAACACGATAAGCACGAAGCTTAGTGAGTTCCTCAAAATACCACATACAACACATATTAGCCACTCAAGGCTATAACTCTGTTTGACCCTCTGGTCAATGTGTCTCAGTGGGACCCTCCAGTTCCATAACTCTGTGGACCCTCTGGTCCTAAGCTCGTTGGACCCTCCGATCCGGTCTACTTGAGCCTTCCGGCCTCATGAATCGTTGGACCTTCCGGCCTCATGAATCGTTGGACCCTCCGGTCCGATCTATAAACTCTGCATAGCATAAATCACAAAGACATAATGCATATCATGTCACATACAACATGATAACATAATAATCAATGTAAGCACATAAGACCTTCCGGTCACACATAACTACCACTCAAGGTAAAGTATAGTGAGAAGACTCACCTCGAATGAAGAACAACTCCTATAAACATTGCTGCCACACTCCGACCTCTAACTTTGTGCCAAACCCACAATTATCTCAATTAGGAGCTAAGTCCAACCTCTCACTATTTGGGTCTAAAGATAGACCACCTACCAGCCCATTAATGCCCTGAACCCATTGGGCCCACCAAGGCCCAATAATAAATGGGGCCTCACACGACCCAAAACCCCAAACTAAAAGGCAAGCCCAACTCAAGAGCCCAAAGCACATACGTATGATTCTCTGATCCAAGGCTCTATTGCGTGAAGCCCGAATCCCAGGCCCAACACATCACTTAGCCCAAAAGCCCACAGAGGGGCTACGCGGGGCGTACCTCCTTTGGTACGCTCAGCGTACTCAAGCATGCACAAATCTGATCGGGGACCTCAGCCCAGTACGCGGGGCATACTAAAATTACGTTGGGCGTACTCTCAGTTTTGCTTAAATTAATTTATGGATCTTAACCCGTTAAGACCTTAACTCATCTCTTAGATCTGGACTTCCTAACATCTCCTACTCCATAAAGCTAATGACTTTAAGCCTTTGCATGGCTGAAGAAGCCACAAGCACACAAAACACTTATTCTCTTTACCCATTAAGCTCTTTACCCATTAGATCGTGGCCCACGAACCCTAATCATGGACAGTCCGAATCAAGATGTTACATTGAACTTCACCTCTTGAACCATCAACACAGACAACTACCGACCCTGGTGGCATTGGACGGTAAGTGTGGAAGCTATCTCGTTGCCCACAAATATCAGGGTCTTGCTATATATTGTCACTTATATAGGAGACATACATAAGTGTTTATTTAATTAAATGAAACATGGAGATTTTGGAATGTTCCAGATAAAGGATTTAAATATCAGGATAACTGCAAAGTTAGATATAATTATTATAAGCCATGATATTTATCCGTTTGAGTTTGAATTCAAACCCTATAAATAGAGAGGTCAACACCCAGATTCAACAGTTAGAGAAATCAGTCAAAATTATAAAGAATTCGATGGTGCTCTTGAAAATCCAAAAAACCCTAAAAAGCCTAACACGCATCGCAGAGCTCCTCCTACGTGTTGTGTAGAATTAATCTAGTGTCAAATCATTACGATTTTTGGTGTGCTTCCAGTTAGTGTATTTTATTATCTGCTTTTTGATTCTTCGGTGTGATCACAAGAGAAGGGTTTTATGTTGGATCTTCCGAGTCCAATCAATTGGAGAAATCAAACTAGTCAAAGAACACAAGTGTATATGTATTCTACCTTTCTTGTTTTCATTTATGTACTAGTTGCCTAGATCTGGTGAACAGAGGTTCCTTATGGGTTATGATTATTATGTTACATATGTTGTCCCTTTCTTTGTCTAAGGATTCTCATAACCCAACAACATGCTTCTCTCTCTCTCTCTCTCTCTCTCACACTCCTTCAAGTAAAGGTTACTTGTACATCATGCATAAAACCTGTACTAAAATGTGTTTGTATGTTTTAAATTTCTTTGTGAATTAGTTTTGTATAATTTTAATAATTTGTGAGTTATTTTTATAAATTTTTAATTAGTTTGTGTTTCTTTAAAAATAAAAAAATGAGTAGGTTGAGAAAGACGAGTTTTCATGTGTTGTGGAATAGAAAAGAAAAAAAAAATGATGTGGAGTTGATGTACAATTGGATTGAGTGGGTTGGAAGGGATATATATCCTCCACTTTAAGCAAATGAGCATACCTATTTATAAAGCTTTTTTGGAAATGGAACTTCCCTAGCGAGGGTTCCAGACCAGCTTTCGTGCACCGACTAATCTCCCGCTACTAACATGAGGCTATGTCTCATGTCATGGAGTCACTGCAGACGAACTTTCATGACTATATGAGCTGAGTAGTGTCATGATTTGAACATAAGTCAATAAGTTATCAATCATATCTTCCACATGTCTTACAAAGTCATAACAACTAAAATGGTTACCTATTTGTAAATTTGTTATAATAATTTACTGATAAAAGCTGATATATCATTAAGGTCCACCTATTTTACTAAATTTCAATCAAATTTACGAATATCTTAATAATTATTTACACACGTCGAATGTTGTAATGTTGTGTTATTAAATTGTGTATTTAGCATGTTCGAAAAACCGTTATAATTATTTGAAAAAAACTATAAAAATTGTCCATATAGTTTGCTGTTTTCTGTGTTTTCTTTTGCAAAAATAATCACTTTTATGTGGTTTAGGTTGTTGATTTAGTCTTTAACTTAACATTTTTTTTGTTTTTGTATGTTAAATATGCTAAAATGCATTTATCTTTTCAATTAATTTTTTGTGTTATGGTTATTGAAACAAAAACCCTTAGTTTTATTAAAAAAAATATGATTTTATCATAAAATCACTTTTAGCACATTCACAACATGGAGTTTTTTGCTTGAACTTTTTTCATGAAAAATCTCATAATACAAAAACTCATTGTGTCTCTCATAATATATGAGCTTTTTCGTTTGCTTTTTATTAGTTGTGTTTATATGTTGTATGATTTTAATTGGTTAAAAATATATAGGTTAGAAATATATAAGTCTCACACAATAAACGAAAAATCATTTGGTTAGAATTATAAAAGCTCTTACTATTGGTTTCTCTAGGGATAAGTTTTTAATCGAAAAATCGAACAGGAATCGAAACCGGAATCAGTTGGAACCGATTAGTGGTATTCAACCTGGTTCTCGATTCCCCCAATCCATCATTTTTGCTTATTTCACTTCAGGCTGGTGTCGGTACCGAACACCTTCTTAGATAACATATTTTCTAGTAGAACCGAACCGGTTCTAACCGGTTAGTGATATTCGGTCCAATTCTCGGTTCTCCGTTCACTTTTTAACCTGTTTTCGGTTCTTCTGATTTCGTTCCAGTTCGATTGGTTTTAGACCAGATTACATCTCTATGTTTTTTATTTTTCAAGGGTTTTTTGTTCGAAAAATCTCATACTGTAGATGCTCTTTGGTGCATTAAAACTGAAAGTTTCTATTTTTTTCTATTGTTACCTTTGCGGCATGTTATCTTAAACTTTAAAGTCTATCATGAAATAAAATTAACAAGAAAACCCTTAAGTTTGAATTTTTTTAATGCTTTTACCTTAACTATTTTTTTTCTTCATATTATACGTATTCACATATAAATATATATATATATATATATATATATATATATATATATATATATATATATATATATTTACGTATTTATATACTAAAACAATATTTAAATAAAATCGTATTTATGTTTTTTTAAATGCTATTTTTATATACATTTTTTTTGCCTCTTTAGTATTTATATGGTCTAAAACGTAAAAATACTTATTCACATTTTTATAAAATGGTAAAAATGTAAAATTATTAAAATCGTTTTTTATGTAATTTAGAAGCAAAAATATATTTTTACATATTTTTTTTACCTTTTTAGAAGATTCAAATTATATTTTTAGAAGTATAAATAAAAAATTTAGAAGTGTAAATATGTTTTTTAGAAGTATAAATACGTATTTTTATGTTTTTTTAGAAGTAAAAATATATTTTAGAAGCATTGAATAAACTATTTAGAAGTATAAATACGTATTTTTATGGTTTTTGAAGTTAAAATATATATGTTTTTGTCTTTAGAAGAAAAAAATAACCTTACGTCTTTAAATTTTAAAAGTATAAACATGTTTTAAAAGTAGAACTACATATTTATACTTCTAAAAAACATAAAAACATATACTTATACTTATAAAAATATAAAAATTTGTATTTACACTTCTAAAAACATATTTATACATTAAAGATGTAAAAATAGGTATCGGTATTTCTAAAAATATAAAAAATATGTAAAAATGTATTTATACTTCTAAAACCGTAAAAAATATTTTTAAGAATTTAGTTATTTCACCATTTTATAAAAACATAAATACGTATTTTTTATGTTTTTTAGAAGTAAAAATACATTTGTACGTCTTTAGAATTATAAATATGTTCTAAACCATATAAATAGGCGAAAAAAAACATATATAAAGAAACAACATTTTAAAAAAAATATAAATGTGATGTTTAATTAAACAATTTTTAGTGTATAAATATGTACAAGGGTTTTTGTCATAAAGCCCCTAATTTTACACAAAAAAAACCGGTTATGCCCAAAGCCGTCTTTTTTTTGCCACAGATGCCTTTACTACCGGAAATTTTGTTCACTTTTGCCCCTTGCCAGATTTTACCTTCTGTGCCAGTCACCTTTGTCATAAAAGCTCTTATATTTACTTATCACCTCCACCACTACACTTTTCCACCACCACCACCATCAGCCACACACAAACCACCACCACCATTATTGTCCATCATCCACCATCACCACCACTACCATCCATCATCCACCACCATCCAACGCCACCCTTCTCCTTCCATCACAGAAACCCATCATCACACCACCATCATCTTCTCCATTCAAACATACATACTGAAACACAAACATACACACATTCAAGCAAGGATTCAAAACTCAAAGATGATTTTCAGAACAACTTAAACAAGGAAATGATTTTCAGAACTAAAGACAATTCAAAACTCAAACACAATTCAGAACTAAAACAAGAAGAATTCAACAATTCAAAACTCAAACACAATTCAGAACTCAAACAAGAAGAATTCAAACTCAATTCAGAAATCAAACAAGATTTTGGAAACGAGACTTTGGAAAGCAAACCCTAAACCCCTTCAATTTTTCATCGTCTTCTCTTGCTGTTGCTTATCCATTATCATACATGCCTGAAATCGATAACCTAATACCATAAGCCACCACACAAACACCTTAAAACCACCATTACCCTCCATTACAACCACTTTCCACCAACCTCCACAAACCTTCAATAATCGACATTTTAGCTACCATTGTCTTCTCCCTACCCTGTTCACACACAAAAAGACTTCCAGTCATCACCATAGCCCCTCCAAGTTAAATCGAAGAGGGTATGGTGCGATTCGAATCAGAAAGAGAAGGGGATAAGGGTGCAATTGAAATCTATTGTTGTTACATACCTGCGTGAGGGAGAAAGAAACACAAAAGTTTTACTCTGGGATGGGCCAAATGTTGCTAAGGTGTCGCTGTTTGAGAGGAAAGAGTGAGAAGCACTAAACGAATCAGAGTTCTTCCGATGGAGGCAGCTAGGATTTCGTCTGTTGGAGGTGGATACGGGTTCATCTGATGTAGGATGCTAGGGTTTTATTTGGGGGGTTGGTGGTGAAGGCAGAAAGGGAGTTGGAGATGATGACCATTGGAGGTCGTGAAAGCATGTAGCTAGGGTTACACAAGAAAATAAAGCTGTGATTTTTGGGTGATTGTAATGGTGAAGTCGTAGAGGGTGTTGAAGACACCGTTGGAGATGGGAGGGGATGTTGCCGGATACAAGCCTGAAGGTGGTGGTGGTGACGACGCCTGGCGTCGGTGGTGGTGAGCAGCGACCAAGTTTTTGTTAAGAAGGATCAAGTGAGTAGATGACCGGCTACCTGGTGTTAACTTGATAAAAAGCCATAAGTGGTAAAATTTGCTCAAATGTTAGGCATTAATGAACATAAATTTGTACTTTGGGCATAATCAACTATTTTGTGTAAATTTGAGGGCTTTTACAGTAATAACCCTATGTACAAAATACATATTTATGTATTAATACATATAATATGAAGAAAACAAAACATAGTTAATGTAAAAACATAAAAAAAAGTTACAAACTTTGCGAAGTTTATTTTATGATAAAATTAAACGTATGATAACATATCACATGGACATATCACATAGACAATAGTAGAAAATTTCTCATTTTAATGCACTTAAAAATGACCCACCCGTGACACATCAATTAATCCGACCTGTATAACCCCATTTTCTTTCATCACCCCTTACATTAGCTCCCACCAAAAACCTAAACCATCGACTGTTAATATGTTATGAACACCTCCCTCAAAATCACTAGTCAAACAAACACCCACCAACAACTCTAGAGATCGGAGGAGGTTGTTTGTGGTTACGGATGTGTTGTTAAAGAAGCTACTCCATCTATGCTAACAACACTTAAAAATGAAAGTAATAAACTATGCGCTGTATTCTAGTTATTAGAACCAAACAAATTGTTAATGTAGTTGAGGTTTGTTCTAAATCAAAGAACCAAACAAAAAATATCCCTGTTGTATGGATAATAATAAATAAATGGATATTGATTTGTTTCACAAATTTAGATAGACTTTTAACTATCCAAAGTACCGAATAATATATTAATATTACACAAAAAAAAATGTTAAGTGTACTTTGACAATCTAAATTTGTGAAATAATATTCATGATTACAATCAAACACACTTCATACAGTTACTCCAGTAAATTAAATAATTACCTTAAGCACACTAATTATCATGTGTTAGTGGTGCATGCTAAACCGCTAATCATTAATGGTACCCGATTGTTACTTTTGGTGTACATAATTTCTTTACTTTGTTATCATTTGATAACAATCATAATGAGATTTACATAAGAATATCAAGACCATAAACCAGTTAACATATATTTATTGTGAGATATTACAAAAACAACATAAATAAATATTGTTATTGTACTTAAACTTCAATTGCAATTTGTTTTACTAAATAAAATCTCAAATATACTTTTCCTTCCCCTTATTTATATAATTTGAAAGTAGAGTTGCACCTGAAGCAACAACTAATTGTGTGGATACCTACAAATATAGTAAACAATCAACAATTGGCAAGCCACAAGTAGGTGAGTATATCTACTAACCACCCACTTTTAAGCTCTATTTCTACATCACAACAATTTTCTACATAAATTTCACATCACTCATGCATTAAATACTTGTACAGTATACACCACTTATACAATCATAAGTAAAGAAACATGTAGTAAATGGTTGATGATGTAAACAAAATATATACTCCAATATATTTCTTATTTATTCGATCAAGAAGTAGGTATGACTTAGTACTTAACATTACAAAAACAGAATTCATACATGAACGAATGGTTTTATGATTTTAAATATGAATTAAAATAAACTCGTATGATCACCTGATATACAACCTTTGATCCCTTGCTCCAATATGTATTACTTTGAAAATTCACATTCTTCTGCATTGTGTTCTTCATATCCTTTCAAAAATGTCGATTTGCGACTTGTTTACAGACTCTATACTATTATATATAAAGAACACCCAAAACCAAGAACACCACAAGATTTTCGGATCTTCTAAAAAAAACATGTACATACAAGGAACGGAAATACCCATAACTTGATTGAGCTATTGTGCCATTTTTAAATTTAATCATCTTTATGCAGCCAACAACTTCAAATTCACAAAACTGCCATTAAATCTTCTTGAAGGTGGTGATTTGGGGTCCGGAGTTTTCTTGATAGCCTCTGAAAATCAGAAACACAATCAGAATTTTACTTCAAGTGCAATATGTAAGCTTTCAAGCTTTTGATTAGGCAATTGGTTGATTATTAATAAAAAAAAAATAGAAGATGTTTTAAAGATTCTTTCAACACCCAATTCTAATCAAGAAAATCAAGAGCATGGCATTGAGAAACAACAAAGTCAAAGCTAACCCATTTTCAAAATTGAACATATTACACAACTCAGATTTCAAGTTCTTGTAATACATTCTAATCGGTGGTCAAATTATCAAACTCGATAGCAAAAAAGTCAAAATAAAAAGAAAGTCAAAGAAAATTTAATTCTGTTTACCTTAGGCACACTCTGAATGATGAGCTGATTATTAACAGACATAGTAGCAACCAAACAATCCCTTGGTGTATCAAACGAAGACAAAGAAAACTGTTTATGCACAACACCCACATCAAAATATATCAAACCGGTACTGGGAATATCGACCCGGATTTCCTTAACAGTAAACCACATGAACAAATCCTGGGCTGAAATACCCGAGACTCCGTTGATCTGGCCATAAGTCAACGTGCCGGAAACATTCCGATCGTAGTGAAATTCATTCTCGAATTTGGAATTACAAGCTTGATCCAAGTGAACCTCAAACCGACCCGAATCGTCAAAAGTGAAATTGGTGATGCCTTTCGGTAACAAACCCATTGGTAATCCGTTTGATCTAAGGATATCGTAGATAGTTGCCGATTGTTTAGAGGATGAGAGACAGAAATGAGTTGAAAGTGAGAGAGTGAAAAGGGCGCTAATGAAAAGTTGTTGAAGAAGAATGTTTGCCATATTTTTTGAAGTGGGGTTTTCTAGGGCATTGGAGTTTGGGGATTAATTGTAGCGAAAAAAGACCTTCAGGTGTTGGTGATTTTATGAGAAGATTAGGGTTTAAGGGAATTGAAGGGGAGAGGGGGCGGAGGGTTGCCAGCAAGAATCCAGAGTGGATTAGGAGAATGATCAATTATTGGCCTTGTAAGGAGGGCCGCCTCCACCCAATCAGCTGTAGCCATGTGGCTGGTGGTGCAATTACATTCTTGATTTTCCAAACAATCATTATAATTATATTGTATGCTCTTTGCTGTTTTTTTGGCTTAATTATGTGTTGTTTGATTTTGATTTAAGGAAAAAAAAAGAGTTCATTTTCTGAATAATGTGATTCCTTTTCTTCTAGATTTAATGAAATATATATATATATATATATATATATATATATATATATATATATATATATATATATATAGAGAGAGAGAGAGAGAGAGAGAGAGAGAGAGGTGGGTTCAATTGAGAAAATAAAAAAAGTTGACAATGGGAGAATCATTCTCAGCCATTCATTTAATTAGCCTTTAAACATAAAGGACACGGTGGCAAACTTGTAATATGATATAATAGCCTTCAATCACAAATACGTAAGTGTAGAAAATTAGATAACAGTTGAAATTCATTCTAATCGATCGTTTATCATCCAAATTTCTCTTCCAACCTTCAACATTCATCCGGATTTCTTCAATTAAATCATCGATCAACGTCATCCTATGTTAATCAATCATCGATATTCGTCAATAACACGTGTTGACAACAAAAATTTGTTTTTTGCTCTTTCAATCCAACCTTCAATTCTGCTTGAATACGATCAGATCTTCAACATCTACGATTAATTATATGTCCAACGTTATTAGATCAACATCATCAATAATCAACAAAAAATCCACTTCATATCATTCATTCAACATCGATTCTCAAATAAAACTTCAAAATTGAGGTTAGAAAAAGATCAAATTGTTTTTTGTTTGAAAATTTTCATATAATTCTCTATCTATCTACTATTTTGTAAGATTTAAATAGTCAAACTATCATGTTTTTAACATTTTTAAAAAAGTTAAATTGTATGCACTCCAACTGTTTGATGAAATGCATAAACTAAATTACCACGTAATATTCATAAAAGAATATATTATCTAATATTCACAAGTGAATATACTATGTAATATTCACATGTGATATACCATGTAATACTATGTAATATTCAAATATGAAAATATTATCTAATATTCATAAGTAAATATATCATCTAATATTCACAAGTGAATATACTATCTAATATTCACAAGTGATTATTAAAACACAAAACAAATATGCAAGTCTGTATGTTATTCATGTGTGAATAACATATAAAAATTATATATATTTCTGAAAACACCTTGTAATATTCATATATGAATATAATGTGCAATATTCACATATGAATATACCAACTATAATTCATAAGTGAATATACGATCTAATATTCACAAGTGAATATACTATGTACTATTCTCATATGATATACTATGTAATACTATATAATATTTACATATGAAAATATCATCTAATATTCATAAGTGAATATATCATATAAAATTCACAAGTGAATATATTATGTAATATTCACAAATGAATGCATCGTTTAATATTTAAATATGAATATACTATGTTTATTATATGCTATATTCACATATGAATGATACTAAACTGTAAAAAAAATTAATCATATTTTTTATTCATAATTGAATAACGATGTACTGTAGTAAAAAACTGATTCGTTTTTATTCACTTATGAATAACGAAAGCTGAAACTATAAAAAAAATAAAATTTTTATTTTATCTTAAAACTATATCACTATAGATGTCTGTTTATAGAGAATAAAAAATTATGAATTTTGATATATTTAAAATTATTTTTTGATAAAAATAATTCCTTAAAAATAAAAAAAAAATAAAAAAAAAACTATGTTTTTGTACATATTAAGGTAATGATTAGCATAGTTTAAAGGAAACATGTTTTGTTGGAAAACAATTGTGCATTCCTTTCCCATTTCCGCCGGTAAGTTGGAGCTTTTGCGGCAAAAATAAATGATTGGCTGAGAATGATTCCCCATTTTCAACCTTTTTTTTTCTCAATTGAACCCTCATATATATATATATATATATATATATATATATATATATATATATATATATATATATATATATATATATATATATATATAGAGAGAGAGAGAGAGAGATAAATTCAAATGTTTCTAGCAACTATTGTGTGTCTAAATGCACCGATGAAAATTTAAGAAATAATAAATAATTAAATAAATCATTAAAGGGTATTTTGGACCTTTTGTATTTTTAATTAAGGAAATCATTTAATTGAAATCCTACAATAAAGGAAATAAATTAAATATATTTGACATAGTTTCTCTCTCTCTCTATCTCTCAATCTTATATCCTCTCTTATATTTCCTACGCATCTTCTTTTTCACCTACTAGGAGGATGAAATCAAAATGAGGAGGTTGTTACCTTCGCTTAAGCCGCCAAGAGACACCTCCCCTTGAGGATCGTTCCTGATGTATACCCTTCACCTTCGTTTCCTGCCTGGAACATCACCACTAAAGAGAAGAAAATCAGTGACTTCCCACCACCGATTGCTGCCCTTCCTTGCGATCGATTAAGAGTCACCGGCCATTTTTCTGATTGTTTTTGTGTTTCTTTCTTCTTCGATCAACAAAGGACCGAAGTCTTTCCCTCCCTGTGTGATTGTTGTTGGATAGAAGAAGGAGCAGCCTTCATTGCCACTTGACGGCAACATTGTTGCATCCGTTCCTTTCCTTTCCACAATTGGTGGCTAACGGAGACGGAGATAGTGAACCAAGGGAAGCCTGTCGGAGATTAGATCTCCCTTCCTCGCGATTTGTTCAACCACCAGCGAACCCATTGGAGCTGCATTAAGGGGCTTTGTCATGGAAGTTGTTCTAACACTATATGTAAGTGTTTGATTTTCCCTAATTTTATTTACCCATTTGATACTATATTCTTGATTTTTTGAGATCCATCATATAAAGATGGTGAAGTAGTCAATGATTCACTTGCTCAACCTGAATTTTACTAATACAACAAAAAATCAGATGGTGAAGTCATCCGACTTCAGGCACATAGAATTTTAGAATAGTTTCAGATAACATATAAAACAATTACTTTATTATGTTTGTATTCTATCTTGTAGAATTTGATATTTGAAAAAGACATTGGTGAAAAATTTATCACTTATCTTCCTCATGAATATCAAGCACCAAAGGAATAATCTTCAATTAGTAGCAGTAGCAAAATCGCCTTAGTATCTAAAACTTGTTTATTTTTTCTGTACTTACTCATTGGTTTTTGTATTTTCTTCGATTCTTACTTATGGGTTTTGGTGCAATTCACAACTTTCAAAAGCATTTACGGTCAAATGGCAAGGCCACACCGCAACACCACTCTTGGTGTCACGATAGTAGCGGTTTGTTGTATTTAGCACGAGAGGGCACGACCAATGAGAAAGTTTGGAAGCTTTAATTCTTTGGCTTGTGTTTGATCAGCTGTTTGAATAGCAACATGCTTAAAAAAATGCCACTAAATATTAATCATTCCATTTTTTCTATAAATACTAGCTGTTTTGCTATAACTTTTTTGCATATGTAACACCCAAATTAGGTATGAGTTAATACTATTAAAGGTTAAAGTTTTAACTTAGGTTTTGGGGGTTTTGCCTTCCCGTGACGTGGTGGTTGGGCTGCCATGGCATGGTGTTGCCACGTCTGCGAGGCGTGGTGGCCATTTAATTATCGCAGCATGGCGCCGCAATGCGCACAAAACTGTATGTTTCGAGTCTTGAGCTAGAGTGTCATCCACCCTCAGCCTCCATCACCCCCAAAGAGTCATTGTCAAACCCTAATCCCTCCCTTATAGCATTTTGAGCAATTTTGGGTTGTTTTTGCCCTTTGAAGGAAGAATAAGAGTACTAGTGGATCAAGGAAGTATCAAGTTAGCACGATTCAACGTCTTAAGCATCTTTTGGACTTATGCACGTCTTCTAAGCTCATCTTTTTGTTGTTATTTGTAACATCCCAAAAAATATTAAGTAAAAAAATCTCTTTTGAAACAACCAAAACATTTATTCACTCACTCCCAAATATAATCAGAGTATAATGTGTTATAAAAACATAAAATATCGGTCATAAAAGATAATGCAAAAAAAACTCTAGGGGATGCAGTGCGATCAAGTTGGGCCCTTCCCATTCGAACCAAAAGTACCTGAAACATTTAAACATAAAACTGTAGGCACAAAGCTCAGTGAGTGTGACATCCCCATTTTCACGGCCAGAAAAAACCGATTTTGTTTATGCTTTATAAAAATCAGAGTACTTATTTTAACAAAAACGTTGCGGAATTTGTTCCCAGAAAAACATGATAAATACGTTAATCAAACATTTTCGAAGAAACGTATTTATTTCATTTTAAAACGTTTGGGATGTCATTGTTAATACAGAAACATAAGCATAAACAGAACTTACAATTATTTACATTAGTGATCTACATCTCTTTAAATCTCTTAGTGTAATGTCACTTCATATCGTCACCTGTGATATAAATAAACTGAGTGGGTCAGATTGGGAAACCTGGTGAGTACATAGGGTTTCAACCCACAATAATATAATTATTATGTTTAAACAATCAAACAATCAACCCAATTACTCATCCCCATTATCTTCTTTACTCTTAAGGATTTATCCTAAGAGTCATCTATCCTGCATTCGTTTATTCCGAAGTCCCTTACTTCTAGGGTTATAGGACTGACACTAAATCCATAGCTGTCGATGTTCGTTCGTAAAGCACTAATTCCATAGCTGCTATATTCTACTCATCGGGTACTAAATCCATAGCTACCAGTGTTCAATAGGTACTAAGTCCATAGCTACCAATTTCCTAACAGGTACTAAGTCCATAGTTACCAGCGTCTAACTAATAGGTACTAAGTCCATAGCTACCAATTCCTAACAGGTACTAAATCCATAGCTACCAACGTCTAACAGGTACTAAGTCCATAGCTACCGGTGTTCGTCCCATAGGCACTAAGTCTATAGCTGCCAATGTATACTCACATAATCTTCTATCTCTCATCATTCATCTACCCATCTCATACCCAACATATTTGTATATATAAAATACGTATACAGTTTAAATCCTTTAAAACATGGATAAAACGTTCATCCAACGTAGACACCAAGTATTTAGATAATATGCACACATAGCACGTAGTTTATATAAAATACTTCATATCTATGTGTAAGATGAAAGCGACCATGCACTCACCTGAGTAGGTGGTGACTCAGCACTCGGACAACGCTTCGATACTCTTTAAACAATTTTCCTTCGATAAAACCTAGTACCAATACCACTAGAGTTTAGTCTAACGATAACTGCGACAAATTAATTAGTCTGACTATTATTACTCAATATAACTCATAATAATAGCCCAAATAATTATTTTAAGGACCTAATAACATTCCTATAATTATTTGAAAGCTATATTAAAAATTGCATAAGCGTAGCACACTTATAGCGAATTTTATCGAAAACCGGAACTTAATTGGAGCAGCGTTTCGAAACCGAAAGGCTCTTTTTCTCGGGACTCCGGGAGCCTTGGGGCTTCCATCGGGAGCTAAGGGGTTTAACTAGGTCTTAGGGGGGGTTTAGATGAGCTAGAGAGAGAAACTAGTGAGAGAAAGATATGAGAAATGTGTGTGAAATCCGGAGCACTTCGCACCTCTATTTATAGTGACAGGCTTCGGTCATTACGCTGGGCGTACCGAGGGTACGCTGGGCGTACTCCTCGGATAAGACCACCAGCTCGGACCCAGCTGTCTTGCACCCATCGGACGGATAAGAACCGAAGTACGCGGGGCATACTTGGCCTCGGACGCGGGGCGTAATGCGAAGGCTTCGTGGCATGATCCGAAGCGAGGTCTGATCAGCGATGGAGGGTCCAGATGTTGCCACGTCATCTCAGTTTCGTAATTTTCCTTCTCGACTTCTAAAAATCATATCTTTTGCATACGAGCTCCATCTTCGACGTTCTTTATATCCACATGAAGGTGGGAACGTACTCTACAACTTTCGTTTAGACTCCATCGGCTAATTTTGGCTCGATTTTAAATTTTATATTATTAACAGGCCGGGACAGGATTGGTCCGTTAAATTCTCATAACTTCTTCATCCGACATCCGTTTTCGCCCATCTTTTTCTCGTTACGCTACTCTTATCGAGATATTCGATTCTCGTTGAGGTCATGTCGGCTAAAAATCACTCGATCTAATATTCGAATTTCGGGTTGTACACTGCTAATCCGAAACTTCGAAAAATTATAACTTCTTCATACGAAGTCAGATTTGGGCGTTCTTTTTATCGATGTTTTTAGTTTAACACATTCTACGACTTTTGTTTAGATTGCTAAGGCTAAGTCTCGTTCTATCATAAATTCACTATTTACACTTCCTGGTGTCGTGCTGGTTCCGTCGCGAAACTTCAACGGATCATAACTTCTTCGTTATAACTCGGATTTCGGTGTTCTTTATATCTACGAAAACCTCATGGCATATTCTACAACTTGGATAAGACTATTTATTATAAATAATCTTTTGTCGAAAAGTCATTTTTGACCCCTATTGCCTCTAAATTGACGAGCCCGGATCTACGGGCGTTACAATTATCTCCCCCTTAGGATGATTACGTCCTGGAATCATCAACGAAACAGGGCTCGTATAATGACTCTATATGTCATCTTTTCATCCTCGGTATTAATTATAACTTCTATATTCCTTCAAGTTTATCTCTTAGACTTATTGACTGTAAGCAGTGCTTAATCGTGCACCTGCTCTTTACCTCAGGTTAGACCCCAAATTATGACCTATCATCATGCGATGCACGCTTAGACTCAGGTCTCTTAGTGTCAAATTCTAAAACAAGCTATGCCTTCCTTCATGTTCTAATGTGATATAATCACACTACCAACTTTTTTTTAACAACGAGTGCGATACTTCTATTGATCGCTTTGATTTCAATCGTTTGGTTTAAGTCGGACGCTACATCGATCTTGATTTTCTAAACCACATAGCATACTTAGCGTAGTCGGACTCAATTCGATATGACCACTAGGGTCGGAATATCAACAATCTTCTTAGTCATTACCGAAACAATGGTAATGACATACTTGAACAAAAAGAAATCAATTACTAGCTTCTTGGTAACCTTGTGACTTTCCCTGATCCAAGTGTGAGTCCTGTGCTTCCGATAGTATAGGCCTCTACTACCATTCACACCTACGCATACTAGTCCTAAGTATAGTCTCGTAGTTTTCCAAGTCACCATACAAGAAAATCACATAACAATTTAACACACCAGATAACAAAACGAAGATTTTATTATTTCTTGAAACTATTACATAGGTGTTCAAGTTCACCCTGGACTATGCCACTAACGGGCTACATCATACGATACTATGGCTACTGCATAACTTGATCTTCGGGTATAAAGTCCTCATCCTTGATTCCTCGCATGGTTCTCTGCTTCGTCGAGGATCATGTGAAATGCCCTTGGCCTTGGTGGCGTTTTTGGTCTTGCTGCTTTATTTTTCCTTGGGCAGTCTCTAGACATGTGCCCCTTGCCTCCACATCCATAACATACTTTATCATTATGTGTGCAGTCCTTGGAATAGTGACCAGTCCTCCCACACTTGTAACAAGTCACTTCTTCGTTGGACTTCCCACCATGCTTCTTCTTGCATTGATCACACCATCTCGCTTCACCTCCATCTCCTCCTCCAAGCTTTGAGAATTTGCTTTCTTTGTTGGACCTTGAAGATCATTCCAACTTCCGCTTCTCTCCTGCCTTATCTTTTTCTAGACCCTTTTCTCTTATATGGGCCTCTACGTTCTTAGCTGCCCTAACAGCTATTTTCAAGGTAGTTGCCATTTTGACCATTAGGCCAAATTCAGTGTGCAGTCCGTTAGCAAACCTATCAATCTTGGAGAGTTCGGTAGGCACCAAGTAGGGGAATAGCTTCATCCTCTCGGTGAATGCGGTGGCATACTCATCCACACTCATCTTCCCTTTCTTCAGGTTCTGGAACTCGTTGTTTAGGTCTATTAAATCTACCTCCAAGCAGTACTGCATTTTCAACTGTTCCAAGAACTCTTCCCATGACATCCTTAAGGCTTCTCCTCGTGGCATCGTATCTGCCAATAGCTTCCACCAGCTCAAGACTCCAGTTTTCAATTGTCTCACAACGAAGACAGTCTTCTGCTTCTCGCTGCAGTCGCAACTTTCAAACATCATTTCCATCTCGGAGATCCAATCCATAATCTCAATAGGCTTTGGGCTTCCTGAGAGACTTGGTGGTTTCACACCCAAGAAATTCTTGTACATCCACCCATCCTTGTTGTTTCTCCCTTCCGGGACATCCCTTTGCTCACCTGGAGTCCCTACTTGACTCACTCGGCGGCTGTAGTTCCCTTCCTCAGATTGCACGGGAACTGGCTCCGTCGGTTCAACACGTACGGTAGGTTCGTCCCTATTTTCGTGGAGCATCTGTCTCATTTCCTCCCTTTGTTCAGCTATCATAGCCCGAATCATGGATTGAACTCCAACCATGGTGACTGGCTCAGGCGCAACTTCTTCTACAACAGGTATTTGCTGAACTACTGGGGTTGGTTTCTGTTCCCATTTGCGTTTACGTTTCCGCTACGGGTTCTTGCCATCTTGATCTATACACCGAATAAGGTGAATCTAGACCTTTACTTAGAATTGACGTTTAAATCATCCTTATCACTCCGAAACGTTTACATGCTAGTTCTAATATCGTAGTCGTACGTTTAGAATCCTAAACACATAAGGTTTCCAGATCCGGTCGGCAACAGACCATAGATCCGAACAATTAACAACATATCATGCACAAAGCATTTAGCACATAAAAGCAATTTAGGCATCATTCCTAAAATAGGCTAGTGCTCACACCTCACAATCATCGCTTAGCATTCTAAGTTTAAGTCTAGAAATAAATCCATATTCCTAGTTCGCTTAAACTAATGCTCTGATACCAACTGTGACATCCCCATTTTCACGGCCAGAAAAGACCGATTTTGTTTATGCTTTATAAAAATCAGAGTACTTCTTTTAACAAAAACGTTGCAGAATTTGTTCCCAGAAAAACATGATAAATACGTTAATAAAACATTTTCGAAGAAACGTATTTATTTCATTTTAAAATGTTTGGGATGTCATCGTTAATACAGAAACATAAGCATAAACAGAACTTACAATTATTTACACTAGTGATCTACATCTCTTTAAATCTCTCAGTGTAATGTCACTTCATATCGTCACCTATGATATAAATAAACTGAGTGGGTCAGGTTGGGAAACCTGGTGAGTACATAGAGTTTCAACCCACAATAATATAATTATTATGTTTAAACAATCAAACAATCAACCCAATTACCCATCCCCATTATCTTCTTTACTCTTAAGAGAGTCATCTATGCTGCATTCGTTTATTCCGAAGTCCCTTACTTCCAGGGTAATAGGACTGGCACTAAATCCATAGTTGCCGATGTTCGTTCGTAAAGCACTAATTCCATAGCTGCTATATTCTACTCATCGGGTACTAAATCCATAGCTACCAGTGTTCAATAGGTACTAAGTCCATAGCTACCAATTTCCTAACAGGTAGTAAGTCCATAGTTACCAGCGTCTAACTAATAGGTACTAAGTTCATAGCTACCAATTCCTAACAGGTACTAAATCCATAGCTACCAACGTCTAACAGGTACTAAGTCCATAGCTACCGGTGTTCGTCCCATAGGCACTAAGTCTATAGCTGCCAATGTATACTCACATCATCTTCTATCTCTCATCATTCATCTACCCATCTCATACCCAACATATTCGTATATATAAAATACGTATACAGTTTAAATCCTTTAAAACATGTATAAAACGTTCATCCAACGTAGACACCAAGTATTCAGATAATATGCACACATAGCACGTAGTTTATATAAAATACTTCATATTTATGTGTAAGATGAAAGGGACCATGCACTCACCTGAGTAGGTGGTGACTCAGCACTCGGACAACGCTTCGATACTCTTAAAACAATTTTCCTTTGATAAAACCTAGTACCAATACCACTAGAGTTTAGTCTAACGATAACCACGACAAATTAATTAGTCTGACTATTATTACTCAATATAACTCATAATAATAGCCCAAATAATTATTTTAAGGACCTAATAACATTCCTATAATTATTTGAAAGCTATATTAAAAATTGCGTAAGCGTAGCACACTTACAGCGAATTTTATCGAAAACCGGAACTTAATTGGAGCAGCGTTTCGAAACCGAAAGGCTCTTTTTCTCGGGACTCCGGGAGCCTCGGGGCTTCCATCAGGAGCTAATGGGTTTAACTAGGGCTTAAGGGGGTTTAGATGAGATAGAGAGAGAAATTAGTGAGAGAAAGATATGAGAAATGTGTGTGGAATCCGGAGCACTTCGCACCTCTATTCATAGTGCCAGGCTTCGGTCATTACGCTGGGCGTACCGAGCGTACGCTGGGCGTACTCCTCGAATAAGACCACCAGCTTGGACCCAACTGTCTTGCACCCATCGGACGGATAAGAACTGAAGTACGCGGGGCGTAATGCGAAGGCTTCATGGCATGATCCGAAGCGAGGTCTATCAGCGATGGAGGGTCCAGATGTTGCCACGTCATCTCAGTTTCGCAATTTTCCATCTCGGCTTCTAAAAATCATATATTTCGCATAAGAGCTCCTTTTTCGACGTTATTTATATCCACGCGAAGGTGGGAACGTACTCTACAACTTTCGTTTAGACTCCGTCAGCTAATTTTGGCTCGATTTTAAATTTTATATTATTAACAGGCCGGTACAAGATTGGTCCGTTAAATTCTCATAACTTCTTCATTCGACGTTCATTTTCGCCCATCTTTTTCTCTTTACGCTACTCTTATCGAGATCTTCGATTCTCATTTAGGTCGTGTTGGCTAAAAATCACTCGATCTAATATTCGAATTTCGGGTTGTACACTGCTAATCCGAAACTTCAAAAAATCATAACTTCTTCATACGAAGTCAGATTTGGCCGTTCTTTTTATCGATGTTCTTAGTTTAACACATTCTACGACTTTTGTTTAGATCTATAAGGCTAAGTCTCATTCTATCGTAAATTCACTATTTACGCTTCCTGGTGTCGTGCCGGTTCCGTCGCGAAACTCCGACGGGTCATAACTTCTTCGTTATAACTCGGATTTCGGCGTTCTTTATATCTACGAAAACCTCGTGACATATTCTACAACTTAGCTAAGACTATTTATTATAAATAATATTTTGTCGAAAAGTCGTATTCGACCCCTATTGCCTCTAAATTGACGAGCCCGGGTCTACGGGTGTTACAGTGAGCTCCCCAAAACACCACATACCATACGTAACCATGAACATGCAATACGACCAGTTTCAACCATCGAACCTATTTCGTTCCATGTGAAATGATATCGGCCCAATCCTAGACTTACAATCACTACTGTAACGGCCTATTTCAGCCTACATGCCTATTTCATCCCAAGTGAATGCACCATGCAAAATTCGTAATCTTACAGCACTCCTGCAATTCCCATGGCCTTCCCCATGGACTTTCATGCAAAACATAACATCAAGAGTCACAAAGACAACAAGCACATCTGATACCTAGTGTCCTATATAGTATTGTGAGAAGACACACCTGACAAATGTAGCCGACAGCTAACAAGCTCACACAGTCGAAAAGCGGTTACTACACACCACCTAGTAAAATATACAAGGTAAACCCTTAGTCTACCTTCTAAAACTAGCAATAATACCAAAAGTCAATGGTCAAATCATTAACTCATAAGACCACCACGCCATGGCAGCTAAATGCCAAAACAGTCGTGCATACTACACTCTTCACGTCATGGCGAGCTCCATGTCACATCGTGGTCATTGCTTCCAAATGGCGTAACGAGATAAGCCCTTAATCCGTTTATTCCTTCATTCCAGCTTTCCATACATTTTCGAGGGCATAGCATCCATTTATGTTTATCTTTAGTGTTTGATTTCAAAACAAGAACTCAATTTTCGCTTTTGACAATGTTTTTGTGATACTATGTTTTATGTTGTTATGGATGAAACCCATGTTTTTGGAAATGTCATAATATGATTAGACATAGTCATTCGTCCTTAGTCCGAGAGTATGGAGAGGGCATAGTCATTAATCCAAGAGCATGAATTAGACATAGTCATTCGTCCCTAGTCAGAGAGTATGGAGTGAGTATAGTCATTTGTCATTGATTCGAGAGCATGGATTAGACATATCTGATCCGCGAGTATGGATTAGGCGAAGCTGTTAATTTTAAATCCGAGAGTATGGATTGTGTTGTTGAGAGGATCGACAGGGTGGGTAAATTGTTTATATGTGGTGATATTGTATATTGCGATTTCTAATATTATATATATATATATATATATATATATATATATATATATATATATATATATATATAACATTGTGGGATTGAAATCCCCATGTACTCAACAGGATTCCCAACTTGATCCACTCAGTTCATTTGTATCATATGTATCGATGCTAAGGTACATTACACTGAGAGATTAAAGGAGATGTAATTCATTAGTGTAAATGAATGTAAGGTCTGTTTATGCTTATGTTTCTGTATTGAAGATGACATCCAAATTTTTTAAATAAAAAATACATTTCTTCGAAAATGTTTTGTTAACATCATTATCATGTTTTCTGGGAACAAATTCTGCGATACTACTTTTCAAAAAGGATACTCTGATTTTAAAATAAGCATAATCAAATTGGTCTTTCCTCTCTGTGAAAATGGGGATGTCACACTCATCTAACCTCGTATGTTGACTTAAACTTGTTCTAACCATCTTCATGATGTTACAACTTCATATTATCATCTTTTACTTATAAATGACCAAATTGCCATTTTGGTCAATATTTGACTAAAATTCAAATCTTTCTAAATTTTTGGTTGTTACACCACTACTAAATTATATTGCTTTAAACTATTCCTTATGCAAAAATATGAACATAGGCGAAAACCATGCGTAAATCTGAGTCTGTATATGTTACACCCATGTTTCCTGCTAGATTAGTCATCATCTGTAATCATTTTGGCCAAGTATTGTAATCTTTTTATTAACAAATAAGAAATTATTATTCATATATTTATGTGCTTATGTGTTTTATACGATATTCTACGAAAATTATAAAATAAATAGGATTAAAATACGCGTCAAAAATAATAGATTATTTAGGACAAATAATCTTAACCTAATTGTAGTATACGTAATAAGGATTCCGAAGATATAAGCAATGTTCAAATCTGACTTAGAGCGAAGAAGTTATGGTAAGTTGAAGTTTCGTGTTAAAATTTGGTATGTCTATGGACGTCGCAAAATAGTAAATCGGAGATAGATTTCATACTAGCCAAAGTGATCTAAATGATAGTCAATATAGTCGTTAAACCGAGAGCGTGCATATAGAAAATGTCCAAATCTGACTTCATTAGAGGAAATTGTGATTTTTTCTAAGATTCAGTGCAACAGTATGCAACACTAATATCGAAATTTAGATCGGTTGATTTTACCCAAAACAATCTAAACGAGAATTGAAGATCTCGTTAATAGGAGTATGACGATATAAAGTTTATCGAAAACGGACGCCAGTGAGAAATTTATGCATTTTATACGGGCTTTAACAGTCTAAGTCCGTGTGAGAAAAATGAAGTCAAAATTAGCCGACGAAGTCTAAATGAATGTTGTAGATCCTGTGGATAGCTATGTTGTTGGATTAAGTGTCTAAGTTCGTAACTAAATTGGCATAATGTTAATGAATAAAAGTAAAATCCTTTTTGGGTTGCCTTCATAACTAGGAAATTACTTGGATTGATCAAATGAGAGATAGATAAAATGTTTTGTTAATATATTATATGATTAATATATTATTTAGAAATTGTTAATTAATTATTTGTTAAGTTATTATATGAATAATAAATTAATTAGAAATGGGTAATGTTTGGATAATTATTAGTCAGAATTAATCTGGAATTAATTTGGGATTAATTGGAATTAATTAAATGTGCAAGGGTGAATTGTAATTATTCAATAATTAAACAAAAGATGCAATTCTACAATGGTCCATGGCATGGGCGGTTTTGGAGCCCTTCTTAGGGTTTCCTGAAGCCTTTTAATGGTAAATAAGGAAATGATTTGGATTGAGATTAAATCTATTATTTAATCCTTTAGATCTTTTTTTGTCCCTAAGTTACCTTAGACTATAAATAGGACCCTTGAGCATCTAAAATTCGTGACTATCACATACCTTAAGGGAGAGAACAAAATTCTCCACCTCCCCCTATCTATCTCCATCAATCCTAGGGTTTCTTGTGTTTTTGGTGTGAACCATTAGAGGCTCGCACACTATTAAAGGTAGGTTTTCCAAAAAGATAAGAAGAAGACGTTGATTAGCTTGATTGGGATCTACAAAAGGTATGTAACCCTCTTTTGTGAATATGTAAACATATGAAATGAATTTGCATTTGAGTGAAATGCTTCACCAAAAGGCAAGACAAGAATAATTTGAAAAATCATCAAAAAGTTTCCTAATTGCATTTGAATTGAAGAAAAGATTGTTTATGTAATCAATGAGAGCTACATAGACAAACTCGAGAGTCTCAATGTTACCCTTGACAAGAGTCTTGCAATAGATGTTGTGCTTGGATCTTTCATTAGTCCTTATGATAATTTCGATTTAATTTATCATATGAATAGTATGGATAAAACATTGATGAGATTCTTAAAACTAAGAAAATGGAAAGAAATTATAATTCTTATCCAATTCCAATTATCGCTTTTGAATGTTGGTGGAATGAATTGGAAATGTTCAAATCCTAAATGGAAAGGAATGGTTTCAACCAGAACTTCCCATTATGAAGGAATGTAATTATTGTGTCCTCTATTCCAAACAACCGTGATTCAAAAGAGGCAAGTTGCAATTAATGTAATGACAGAGATCATAGGAAATGAAGATTGCCCTAAGTATTTTGGGATGGAAAAGTGAAATGTTTGAATCTACATCAAGTACTTAAATAAGAAAACTTCAATACATCCAATTCTTGGAAACTTGAGGCATGATGCGATAATCACATTTAGATGGCATTATAGAGTCTATAGGAAAGAAGGAAGTTAAGCATAAAGAGCTAAACCCGATCATTGGAATGGACGAATGTTGCATGTATCAATGATTGAGGACTTCGAGCTTGTGTATTGTAATGGAGTTAGGATTAATATAATCGCTTGATATTACGCTTCGAAGATGTTTAGAAACAAAGTTTCATCCTATGCGTTGTATAAACATGAATTCCAATTTTCATTTGCAAATGGAAAGATGTTTCTAACAATATAAGTTATGACTTGAACATTGATTCCTCTAAATATGACAGTTTTATGTTTAAATCATCTTCTTGCATCTGGCATTATGAAATTGCAGTTTGTGTTTCTAATAATATACGTTATGACTTGAAGATTGATTCCTCCAAATAGTTTAGATATGATCACGCTTTTGGCATGATTGCTTTGGCCACATAAGTGAGAATTGCATCAGCAAGCTCTAATTGTACCCGACTTGGAATCATTCGACTTTGAGTTGGATGATGTATGCGAGTCTTGTATGTTGGCAGTACGACTTAGTCACCATTCACATGAGCATGTAATGGAGACAAAGTATTATTGGATCTTGCACACACTAGTGTGTGTGGACCCATCAGATCCACCACAAGGGATGACATATACTACTATAATTATTGATAGGCTCAATAGATGTGGTTATGTTTATATGATTGAGCCTAGTTCTGACACTTTGAAAAGTTTCAAAAAGTATCATAACAAAGTAGGGAATCAGGATTGGGCATGAAGATAAAGATTCTTCAATATGAAAGAAAAGGATAATGCCTTAGTATCGAGTTATATGATCATCTTGGAGATTGTGGAATGGTTTCCATAATCGACTTCTCCAAGGACATCATAATGTAATGTTGTTAATAAAAGGATAATCAAACGCTATGTAGTTCGATCTATGATGAGTCGTGCTTCTCTACCATTCACGAAATTTTGGGAATATACACTTGAATTAGTAGAGAATTCTTAAACATTGTATCAAACTAAGTAGGTTTTGATGAGGCCTGATGAAATGTGGAGTTGGAAAGTTCCATTACATTTAGATATTGTGTTTTTAGGTCTTTCGTTGGACGAGAAACCAATGACCAACTTGAATTGAGATTTACGAAGTGGTACATTGTTGGGTATTCACTAAAGACTTTTGATATTTGTGCTTATAGCTCAAAAGGAATGTTCCTTGAGAGAAAAATCATATAAATATCAAGAAGTCAATGAGAGTCACATTGAACTTGAAGAAATTCGAGATGTGATCGACAATGAACCTATAGTTAGCACTAGCTCTCAACCTGAGGGTGATAAACTAGTAGAGTCAAATGATATTACCTTACCTCTTCACAAAATATAGTAGAGTTAGAGCACCTCCCAAGTTTTATGAAATTCATCTAACTATGGAAGGAGACTTGTTGATTAGTGATAAAACATTGATCAATTTGGATAAGTCTAATATCTATTAGGAAGAAATGAGGGTCGCTATGGCTGCCATTAGAAGAGTCTAATGATAGCGAAATTCAATCCATGAAGGGTAACTAACTTAGAAATTGGTTGATCCAAAACATCGTCTTATGACAATGAGTTGCGATTAGATCTTCAATGTGAAGACTAATCATGGATATGAATGTACATACCTTCAAAGCTAGTATGGTAGAAATGGGATATGCCTAGAACTCAAGAAATTGATTATCAGGAAACATTCCCACTAGTAGCTGAGAAGGGTCTATTTGGTTATTTGTTACCATTGATATAAGATATGGTGAAGTGGATGTTTATATGACTTTCCTCAATAGGAAAAATTTCAAAGAATATATGACATATTCTGAAAGTATTTAAACATACAAAGTATCCAAATAAGGTGTGTAAGATTGAGAAATCTATACATGGATTTAGACAAGAATCGCGTAGAAGGAATATGTTCTTCCATGAGAAACTCAAGAGTGTTGTCTTTCTAAAAGTCCAAACGAGTCTTTAGTATATGTCAAAGCTAGTGGGAGTGTCATTGCCATCCTAGAATTACATGTAGATGACAATACCCCTCATAGGAAACATTGTCCTAAGTTACAAGGGGCAAAAGCTCGGGAATTGTTTCACTATGATGGACAAGGAGAAATGACATTTATACTTGGTATTTGGATCTAAAAATATAGATTGAAATGTTTAATACGATTTATTAAAAGCACAATATCTTGAAAGGTTTCAATATAGAAAATTCCAAGAAATGGATTGTTCATATGCTTCATAGCAAGGAGTTTAGTGAATCTCAAATGGCCTTTTATACTTGTCATGAAAATGACAGGATGAGTCTAGTCCCATATGCATTAGATATAGGATCGATCATGAATGCTATGACTTGTGCTTATTCTGATGTCTCAGATGGTTTAAGCATCGTGAGATTGTATTATAAATTTGTTTGACCAGATCGCTAGACAATTGTCAAGAATATTCTAAAGTATTGAAAGATACGAAGGAATGGTTGCTTGTAGAAAGTAAAGAACATGATTGAGAAGATTTAGAGTAACATGAATTTTATAGATGACTATGAGTCATTATCTAAATGGATATTCATTTTGAGTTTTAGTATAAAAGGTTACATGAGGATAGATTCCTAGTTGCGAAGTGAATATCTCTCTGATGATTTGTTTATAATAATGATAACTAAAGGAAAACATGATATGCATGTTAAGAGCATTGGCATGAGCATTTTTAACAAGTTTAGTTGTCAAGTCGATTACCTCGAAACATTTATACAATAGATAAATATATAATTGTTATGATGATTAAATAATATAGAATATTTATATTCAAAGAGTATGAAACTATGGAACAATTAGTTTACTAGTTTTTCTTTCATTGCGTTTTACTTCTTGAATATTAATTTATTCAAAATGCCACAGTTAGTCACACTTTTGAGAGTAAGTATTGATTTAAGACTATCATGATTTGATTTTAGATTGTCCATATCGATTGGAAATTGCATAGGGATTGCTACAATATTCATGAGTACTTTGAAAATAGGGATTTTTAAGTATTGGTTAAACCCACACTTTGAGAATACTTTATGGATTAAATCACGCGTAACTCTAAGACGATAATATCTTCTATTTTTCAAACAGAAATATACAAGTCATGTTTTGCAAATCTGTTGTGAATTGATTTACTCCAACGCATATCGTAACTGTGTGTTATAAAGTGTAATTCCATGCTTGATTTGGTGAGTGAAATCAATGATTATATATCCGATGATATCTTTGGTCCCCTCAATGATTTGTTGCCGACATGTGAAGTGCTTCGCCGACCCCAGACTAAATTGATGTGTTCAAATAGTAGTTTAAATTCAGTCGTCATAAACCAGGAAATTGAAAAACAGAATCTTGGACCATGAGATTTATTCTAAGCCATGTCTCGTGTCCATATGATATCTTGTAGGACGAAAGGATAGCTGATCACTTATCTTAAGACCAACGTCTAATCAAAGTTTGACGGTGTCTTTGGAAAACACTCTTTACTAGTTATTCATAGTTGTACTTGCAATTGTAGTTAGCAACTTATCCAAGTAGGAGACTCTTGGATTAAGTATCTAAGTTCCTAACCAAATTGGTATAATGTTGATGAATAAAAGTAAAGTCATTTTGGGTTGCCCTCATAACTAGGAAATGGTTTGGATTGATCAAAGGAGAGAGAGAGAGAGAGAGAGAGAAAATGTTTTGTTAATATATTATTTGTTTAATATATTAATTAAACATTGTTAATTAAAGATTTGTTAATTTATTATATAAGTAATAAATTAATTAGAAATAGGTAATAATTATTTCATTATTAGTCAGAATTAATAAGGAATTAATACAAGATCAATTGGAATTAATTAAAGGTGCAAGGGGTGAATTGTAATTGTTCAATAATTGAACAAAAGAGGCAATTCTAGAATAGTCCATCGCATGGATGGTTTTCGAGACCTTCTAAGGATTTCCAGAAAACTTCTAATGGTAAATAAGGAAATGATTTGGATTGGGATTAAATTTATTATTTAATCATTTAGATCTTGTTTTGTCCCCAAGTTATCTTGGACTATAAATAGGACCCTTGGGCATCCAAAATTCGTGACTATCACATACCTTAAGGGGGAGAACGAAAGTCTCCTCCTCTCTCCCCTCTCTCCATCAATCCTAGGATTTCTTGCATTTTAGGTGTGAACCATTAGACGCTCGCACACTATTGGAGCTAGGTTTTCCAAGGAGATAAGAAGAAGACTTTGATTATCTTGATTGGGATCTACAAAAGGTATGTAACCCTCATTTAATATGAATTTCGATTTCATCTAGGGTTTATAAGTTTTTTTGTTCAATCGTATGTTACTTCATTGTGTTATGACTTAGATAAAAGTAGTTTGAATGTACCCTTAAGAATATAAGGATTCTTCCACATTATTACATGTAAAACCCATTATACGTGTTTATATAAAGAATGTCAAAATGGAAAGAAGTTACGTAATTTTGAAAATTTGAAAACAGGTGCACACAACGTTCTATAATCCACCACGTAGCCCCATCCTTCTTCGAACACGTGTCAACAGCCTTGTGGAGCCATCCCAGCAAAGTGCGTGGAGCTCCCCTATGGTGCACGGCGCGCCTTCCCCAAAACCTCCTATAGATAGTTGCAAACCCCATACTCTTCTTCACACCATTTCAATTGCATTTCCTCTAAAATATTTGACATTTAGCATTAGAATTCTCTAGTTTCTGGGTAACTAGTTAGGCTCTGGAGGATCTGAGAGTCCAACAATTAGTATAGTATGATTCGGATTCCTATCTACGAACTTTCCAGACTTTTGGTCAGGAAAACTATATAAATCTCGCTACACTTGCTATGCTTCAGTGCAACTTATCGTTATAATCATAAGTCGTTATTATGAACTTGTAATAAAGATTTATCATTATACTAATTGATCTAGTTAAGGGAGTGATGTCTAGGCAGGATCTAGTGAGGTGTTTAAAGTGAGATTTCCAAACAATATACTCTATATATCAAACAGACCCTACCTCCAATATGATCCTACCTGGTTATTTCTTATTTGATAGATCTTGATGTAGACATTGGGATCGTTGAGGAATCTAAACCCTTAGGATAATAGTTCATGAATCATGAAATTAGACCAAGACTTAGCATTATGTAAATCTAGGTCTTTTGGAAAAGTGTTAAGATGAAACGCTGCCCTAACTTTGACTCGCCTACAATTGTCAGCGAGGACGTAGTTACTATTAAGGACATAAATTTAATAAAAGTATTATTGTGTGTTAGATGTATTTATATGTATTATGTGTTAATAATATAAGTAAGTTAGTACTGCCTATTAGGATTTGTAATGGACATATATTGCCTTTAGTATAAGTCTGGATTAGTTATATTAGACATGGAAAAGGTATTTAGTTCCCAATAACTTGGACATTAGATAGGTCTAATTATGGGGTAGGGTGTGAGATCAGATAGCAGAGTTTCGTATTCCTCCTCTTTCTTGGATGACCAAAAATGGTGGGTCCATATCAGACAATCGGTAGGTATGTTTGGGTCATTGACCAGGGTAGATGACAACACTTAACTATTATAGGTGGTCTAGTGAATTATGTTGCTAGCATGGACTTATAACCTATAGATATAGATAAAATGGGATACCATATTTATCAAATCTCGAAAGATTGGTTGCCTTGCATATGAATTACACTGTCTAAGAACTCCCCTAGCTATGTAGTCAAACATATACTCAAACAATTCATTAGGTAAGTTGATTCTTCAGAGATGATTGTCGAACTAGGACTCTACTTTTCATAGCTCTTGAAGCCTCATTCCAATTCACTTTGTACTTGTTTAGGTTGTCACATATGTTTTGGAGGTATTTTATCCTCTTAATCTTTAAGATCATTGAGTGCTCATTGAAATGTTTAAGATCATGATGATCTTTAAGCTTTAAATGAAAATTTAACTAGTCTAATTTCCAATTGCACATTCTAAAATTCACATAGTTTGTTCCTAACTTATTGAACACTCATATAAATGTGGTCAGACACATAAAAGTATAATAAATACAATTGTAAGTGTTTAATTTAACCATGGAATCCTAAATTTCATAATTACACTCCAATGCTTATAAAATCTTCATTGAAAGAGTTAAGAGCTCAAATTTCTCAATAACATCCTTCAACCTATATGATTTATTCCCAAATCATTTATTGCATCATTGGGTATTGTCTAATGCATAAAACATGTTATAACACGATCTAATACCATACTAAGCTCTTAACATCAATGAAATTGTTCAATTCCATAGTAAATTCCTAAAATGCTCTTATGGCCAAATACTCCATAAATTCAACTAGATATCATTCAAGTCTTCATGTTTTTGCATTCAAATCATTATATTGGCACCCATTCATGGTTATGTACTTCATTTTCTTAAAAATTGCTCAACTTATCGGATTTCATTGCTTTCATCATATTGTCCCCTTATCCATTTCAATCTAAGCCTATACATGATTCTACCATCATGGATGAGCATGATTCTGCCATCATGGATGAGTTTGATCATTCCAATTGGATTTATTGTTGTCAAACATCATCTAGGTCATTGAATACATTCCAAGTTAACATATAAACAAGAAATCCGCAATTTGGATTTCGGTTTTAATTAAAATCCTCAAATCCATCAATAAGGTGATTAGATTAAGATTAGAATCATCAAAACAACTCAAGGAAGGTTAGAAAACCAAACCCTTATCCTCACATGAGATGACAATCGTATATAACTCCCAATCCACAGATGAAACTCGAATTTTACATTAAGGGAGGAAGAAAGTATACCATGAACCACTTGGTTTCTTCACAACTTGCACCAAATGAACCAAGAAGGCTTAAGATCGACTCCTAGTAGGGATGAGCATAGGCGGTACCCGCCTTATTTCGCAAGAACCGGAATCAGTGGTTCCTTGAAAGTTAGAACCGGAACCAAAACCGCTCTAGGCAGTTCTTAAATGTTTAGAATCAGTCCCGGAACTGGCAGTTCCGGTTCTGAGAGCGGGTAACCCGGTTACATTAATTTTTGTCAAATTTTATCAAAAAAACTGCAATTTAGTTCGATTCAAATCAAATCAATTAGGACCAAAGATGGATAAAATCAGACCAATATATTCTAAACCAGTCTAAGTAACACACACATATGTAAATGAAATATATATGTATATGTATATGTATATGTGTGTATGTGTGTGTGTGTGCGTGTGTGTGTGTGTGTATATATATATATATATATATATATATATATATATATATATATATATATATATATATATATATATATATATATATATATATATAAGGCGGTTCCGACAGGTACCCAGAGGGTAGCGGTTTCCGAAAAAATGAGAACTGGAACCGCTTAATGCGGTTCCAGTTCCAGAACCGACAATTCCGAGGCGGTTCCGGTTCCAAAAGCGGGTACCCAATTCCGATGCTCATCCCTAACTCCTAGGGTTTATCTTGCTCTTGAATCGCCATTTCACTTCCTCCTTCCTGCAAAAAGACGAACAAGGGGAAGGAGAATGCTTGTATTTTCCAAAAGTTTACCATTTGGTCCTTCAAGTTTGCTCATTTTGCCCATTTCCACCGTAAACTCATATTTTGTGATTTAAACTTAAGTTTTGACATAATAAATTTTTCCTTCATCCATTATGTAACTTTAGTAGTTCATCCTATTAATTGAGTCAACTCTTTGATCAACTCATTTTGCCACTTTAACAATTTTGGTCCTTTAACTTTCAAAATGTTATTATTTTCCCTTCTAACCTTCTAAACTTCATATCAACTAATGATATAATTATCATTTGATGATTTAACTATATATATCATTTATTTTAGTTATTTACTTTATTATTTTAAGAACACAATCTTAAATTTTTAGGATGTTACACCTAATCATGTTATCATATAACCACACTTCATTCAACGTCGTAGCATAACACATACTTTTTTATTGGTTAATATTAATTAGGAAAGTTATTGACGTAACTTATGTAAGGTAAATATCCTCTTCACTTCATTTATGATTATCAAAACAAAAATAGCTTAAAGAAAATTATATTACAATTTTTTAAGTGTATAATATATATACTATAAAATAAGAGTGTCTTTGAAAATAGAGATTTAAACACTCGTTATAGGACGATTTAATATTTATACTTTCCCTTCAAAATATTTTGATTTAACCGTCATATTTTTAAATTTAAATTATTGGTATTTCATAAATTACGATTTTTGTTAATTACTATATTTTAAACCTACTGTTTTAGTCTTTTACATAATTATTTGTTTAGTTTTGTTTCATTAATTTATTTAAGATACATTTTTAAGTCTTAGTTTTGTCGATCTCTCACACATAATTGTTTGGATCAAAACTTTATTTTGACATTTTTGTGGTATCGGCACCATATTGTATTTGGAATATTAACATTTGTAATCATATTTTGTACACAAATTACAAAAGAGTTACCTAATGCATTAAAGTTATGGTTTGGGTCCCTTGCATAATTTGTTTTTATAGTTTTTATTTTTTATTAATTGCAAACGAGTTCTCTACGACAATGCGTGGAGTGAAGTAAATACAAGTTATTATATGTTATACAACCTTAAGATAATTTTTTAATATTTAACGAGTAAACCCAAAAATCGAATAACCCACAACCAATTTTACCGAACATTTATTTGGTTTGGTTACGATTAATTTTGAGATGTTAAAAAACCGATTAAACCAAACTAATTAAATCGACAAGATAACGCTCATACATAAGATTGAGGTTTTCCTTAACAATTCATTAGACTGTGTTTTGCGCGCCATAACTAGCTGATAAATTATCTTTTTTTTTTTTTTTTTAAATTGTTATGTTTGGCGTACCAATAAGTACCTTACAAGCTAGCTTTTAAAAAAAACTATTTAGACTAAATTTTTAGGAGCTTTTATTTTTTTTCAAATATAATTCTTAATTAATTATAGAAAAACATTCTTTTAAATGTTTTTTCATGTTATTTTATATATTTCAGCTAGCTTTTTCAAATGTCATTTTTTATCAGCTAGTTTTTCAGTTATCAGCTAAATTTTTATTTAACAGTTAACTTTTCATCTATCAGCTAACTTTTAAGCTAACAACTATTTTTTCAATTAATATGTCAAACGTAACTTTAGCTTTTAGGTCTTGATATTATTTGTTTTTCCAATATTATTTTGGTTCCATTTTCATGGGCTATATAAAGTAAATCTCTTTTTACTAACAACTTTCGTTTATTACATACTCCAAACAAACACTTTACTCGAAAAAAAACAAATTGACTGTTTATATGATTCATATAATTTGTTAGTACCGGAAGTCTGCAACCACACTGTGACATTCTCAATTTCATGGTCAGAAAAGACCGATTTGTTTATGCTTTGTTTTATAAAATCAGAGTAATCATTTGATTAAAAGAGTTGTGGAATTTGTTCCCAAAATAAAATAAAATTTATCAAAACATTTCTTAAAGAAATGTATTTTCATTAAATAACAAAATCTCGGGATGTCATGTTCCGATACAGACCAAAAGCATAAACAATATAAAGTAGACCTTACAACAATTATTTATAACTACTGATCTATAATCCAAAATCTCTCGTCAAGTCCACCAACTTATACCCTTGTGTCATTACCTGTAATGCAAAGAAAACTGAGTGGGTCAGGCTTGGGAGCCTGGTGAGCATATAGGGTTTTCAACCCACAATAATATAATTATTATATTTAATCATCAAATAATCAACCCAATTACCCATCCTCATTATCTTCTTTATTTTTTAAGGTTTTACCCTAATAACCAATTATCCTTCATTCATTCATTCCTCAGGATTTACCTAAGGAATTGACACGAAGTCCATTGCTGCCAAAGTTTATCTATCAGGTACTAAATCCATAGCTATCAGGTGTTAACTCCATAGTCACCAAAGTTTATGTAACAGGCGCTAACTCCATAGTCACCAAGGTTTATGTAACAGACGCTAACTCCATAGTCACCAAGGTTTACTCAACAAGCGCTAACTCCATAGTCGCCAATGTTCATCAAATAGGCACGAAGTCACATCGTCGCCAAGGTTTATACAATAGGCGTTAACTCCATAGTCACCAACTATCCCATCTACCCATGTTCTACCCAACATTTCGTAGATACAAATACTTACACAGTTTAAATCATTTAACACCTGTATAAAACATTAATTCTATGCCTATATCAAATAGACAAACAATATATAAACACATAGCACGTATTTCATAGCAAATACTTCGTATTTATGTGTTAGAAGAAAGTGACTATACACTCACCCAAAACATATACTTAATACATTCAAACAATACTTGTATTAAAATCGTGTTTATGAAAGGGACTATATACTCACACATATAAACAACAATATATATATATATATATATATATATATATATATATATATATAAACACATAACACGTATTTCATAGCAAATACTTAATATTTATGTGTTAGAAGAAAGTAACTACACACTCACTTGATCAGAAGATGATCGAACAGCACTATGGCTTGTAGAAGTAGTATTCTTTGGTAGATCTGGAAGATCTTCACACACCAGGCTTCTCGCAAGCAGAGCTTCGGCTCGGGAATTTCGCTTCTCAGGATCTTCGGGGCTTCGGGACTTGCTTCGGGTCTCGGGAATGAATTCCGGGGCTTCGGGATATTTCTTTCACGTAAAACGGGGTAAAAACGAGTGAGAGGGAAGAGTTTGAACAAAAGAAATCGGCAGCCATCGACATCTATTTATAGGGTGTTGAAACCTCGATTACGCTGGACGTAAATCTATGTACGCTGGGCGTCCTAAGCCTTACATTGGGCGTACGCGACATCATTGCATGTGTATGTACTCGAGTGACGTCATTGCATGCGTAGCTGAGGCGGTTCCGTTTTCGTCTGTCTTTTCACCATTGCACTACTATCAACGAGATCTTCGATTCTCGTTTAGATTGTTTCGACCAACAATCACTCGATCTCGAATTCGAGTTTCGGGCTGCATACTACTAAGCTGAAACTTAGAAAAATCATAGCCTCCTCATACGAAGTCAGATTTGGGCATTCTTTTTATGCACGCTCTCGGTTTAACGAACTCTTTGACTTTCGTTTAGATCACTAAGGCTAAATATCTCTCTATCTTAATTTCGTATTTTACGTCATTCAGCGTCGTGTCAGTTCTGTCTCGAAACTTCGACGGGTCATAACTTTTTCTTTATAACTCGGATTTCGGCGTTCTTTATATGCACGGAAACCTTGTAACATATACTACAACTTGGTTATGATTATTCATTCTAAAAACTCTTCTATCAAAAAGTCATTTTTGACGCTTATCATCTCTAAATTGAATAGCCCGGATCCACGGGCATTGCACACACTTTGATTAGATCATCTCCAATCCTTTTTTCCCCGCCAATGGTATAATAAAAAATAGGTTAAATAATATTTCATCTTCAATCTTACTTTTTTTTTTCGTTTTTTACACTAAACAGTATATATTCCTAGTATATTTTATTCTTATAATCTATATAGATTGTCAAACATATCCCTTCTATTAGTTAGATTTTAGCAAATATATAAGCTTTTTTTTCATTACAATTAAATTATAAGTTATCTTATCATAAAATTATAATAAAATAAATTGTTCTTATATAATAAAATTAAATTAATTTTGAATTTATTAAAAACATAATTAAATAGATAAGACCGTATTTATAGCACACTTTTAAATAGATATTATGCATATATTTATAGAAATATTACACATACATTTGAGAAAACCAATATATATATGCATTGGAATAAATTTTCCCCAAATGGTCGACTAACATATTTCGTAGACGGGATGAACTTCTTTATCTATAATACATGTATATCGAATAAAAAATTGTTGAAACTGACTGTCTTCATCCATCACCATTTCGACCTTTATCGGTGACACTTCTCTTACAACTTCATTTGATGCATCAAGATCACATTCATCCTCAATTTTTATTAAATTACGATTGCAATATATAGGTTAGTAATGCCCACAATTTATGCCTAGACGTTTTAAGTGATTTTAGTTATAATTATTCATTTATTGAATAATTAAAATCCTCGAATAGGATAACTATTTGTTACACATGTTACGGACTATATAAATATATATTTAATCTATACACGTTATGAGAGCAAATATTATAAATATATAATATTTGTAGAAAATCTTATTATAAAATTTATCATTGAAACGATAAAATAAAGCATAAAAATAAAATATTATTTAGGATAAATATTCTTAACGAAAGTTGTAGTAGTCATGATCACGAGCACATGAATATTAAGAACGCTTAATTCTGACTTTGTATGAGAAAATTATGATTTTTTGAAGTTTTGCATTCAACCATACACAACATTGTGTGTCATAAATATGAATCGAAGATACGTTGCTTATTAGCCTTAGTGATCTAAATGAAAGTCAGAGTTCTCGTAATGATGAATTTGTCGATATAGAGAACGTCGAGAATGGAGTTCGTATAAGGAAGTTATGAATTGTGCATTATCTTTACATTGTAATCTTCATAAACTATAAAATTAAAAATAGAATGAGAATTAGCCGACGAAGTCTAAACCAAGTTGTAGTACTCGACGATACAAAACTAAGGATATAAAGAATGTCGAAAATGAAGTTCGTATGCGAAATATATGATTTATTGAAGAAGACGAAATTTTACGTGTCAGCACTAGAGAAAAGAATGTGTTGCCTACGCCAGACTGTGGCATGACATGCTATAAACCGCGACCTGACACGTCCCTTTCTTAGCTTATAAATAAGTTGTGAGTTTTCTTCACCTTCCTCACAAATTCAAACACAAACCAACTCTAGATCTTCCCACCTTTGAATCCAAATTTTCCTAGCTTTTTAGAGTACTTAACAAGGCTCTGATTCGCCACAGAGTTGAAAAAAAGAAGTCTTCAGAGTCAAAGTTCTGCTTGCAAACTTTCCGAACTTTTGTTAGAAAACTCTGTAAGTTAAGGTGAACTTATTATGCTTTAAGTGTAAATTATATTTAAATTCCTAGTCGTTATTATGAATTTATAAATAAGATTTATCAGTGATTTCAAGTCAAATTACTGATTGATCTACTAAGTTGAGAATGATGTCTACGATATATCTAGTGAGGTGTTTAAAGTAGATTTTTCAGACAATATACTCTTTATATCAAACGGATCTTACCTCCGATATAATCTTACATGGTTATTTCTTATCAATTAGAACTTGAAGTATTCATTGTGATTATTGAGGAATTTGGGAAATAATTATAAAAACCCATATATACACGAACAAATATTGAGACGTAGTTATACTCATATTTAGGTTGTTTGAAAAGGGATAAGCTGAAGTATTCGCTGATGAGCTAGCTTTCACATGGATCTTCCACCTCAATCAAGAGAGTGCATAGTTACTTTTATAAACATGATTTTAATACAAACATTTATTAAAAATATTAAATATATGTTGAACTTTTTTATGTGAATTAAATGTTTATTATCTGGAATATGTGTTAAATGTATATTTGATGACATACACTCTATAAACTAGATATGGTTATATATATGTTAAGGTGCATATATAGATAATCTTAATAGAAGTATGATTACTGAAAAGATTAATGTATATTAAATACCTAATATTTTGTGTTGAATATATACACTAAAAAAGATTAATATATATTAAATATATAATATTATCTTATTATCTGAAATATGTATTAAATGTATATTGAAAAATTATAATGTAAATTGGTAAAACTATAAATCTGTGTAGAATTAGTATAAGAATATAGTATAAAATAAACTTGCATGCATATGTTTGATATTTGACAGCATAAAACTTTTTTTTGTACGATATAATATACAAACATACAATAAAATAAAAAAACAGATTAATAAATAATTGATTACTAATAAAACAATTTTGTTATAGTTGACACATAGTTATTTAATTCTAAACTTACAAAGTATGTTTAAACGTTAATTTTAAATGTATACTATTCAAAATAAATAACTAGAAATTCTTTATTTTAACTTGCCCCAAAACGAAACATTGTTTTTGGATAGATGCGTGATTGGCACGTTTCAGTCGACCAGGAGGAGGTATGTAGGGATTGTATATTTTGATTAAAACAAACCGTGAATTGACAGCAGGTCCAATTCATTTTGTTCCTTTTTCAAATATATCACTCATTAAAACCAATTATTTCTTTTTCAAACCCCATTTTGTTTAATAATACCAAATGGAATCATCCTACACATTAAAGATGTTTGGTGGTAAGCTAACTATATTATTTTTTCAAAAAAAATGTTTATTAAGTATGTTTTAAACTATAGCATTATAAATTCAATTATGTATATTTATATAAAGTTCTATAAATTGAACTAATGTACACCGTATTAATGTTTAGATGAACATTTATACAAAAACCTAGAACTTATATGAACAAATCGATTATTGAACATATGTTCATAAACAAATAGATGTTTATAAACGAGAATCACCTATATGCAACCTATAATAATAAATATTCATAATTGAACACTTATACAAAACTCCAGAAATTGGTAATATATAGAATTGGACATTCATATTTATATAAATTCATAGTTGAACATTTATTTAAAAAAAAAAAATCATACATGTTCATACAAAATCATACATTTTCATAATTGAACATTTATACAAAATCATGATTATAATCACTGTTGGAACCTATATTTTTCAAAGAACATACGTTCAAAAATGAACAATGTTCATATATTAATACATGTAAAATCAAGTGTTCAGCAAATTTTAAAACATTACATATCAATCTACGTTCGTAATGGAACATATGTTCGTATACGAACATATTGCCTTGATGTACTTGATCTCCAAATCCTTTAATTTTTGCTTAATTGCTCTTATCATGTGCATTGCTCCCATCACATGCAGATTCCACACTTACTATTATTCATGTTAGATGAAAAACACACTCAAAAATGAAAAAAGAAACCATCTAACAAATTAAAGATACAAAAGAATCTTTGTAACATCCGTTTTGAGATATTTCTTATGTAAATGGTTGGACCGTATTTTGATTAGGCAAAGGTCTCAGTTCTTAAAGGATTAAGTTTGGACCTTAAAGGAATAAGATTTTTGGGCTATGAGTTTAAGGCCTTGGGCTAAATGTTTAGTTTTTGGCCAAGAGTAATTGGGCATAATCGGATTATGGGCTTGTTGGTTCAGGCCCGCCGCAACGCGGTAGATAGGTTACCACAACACAGTCAACGTTACAACCTAAGCCCATTAGGATTAGGTTTTCCATTATATTTAAAGGAATCACCTTCGTGTTTTAGGTCATGTTCAATCTCCATCACACCTGAGAGATCCTTGGGAGCAAACCCTAGCCTCCATATTGTCCCCTCTCCATTCTCTTCCAAGTTTGAAGCTTTTGGTGCACCCTTGAAGATAGAAAAGGTGATTCTTGGTGAAAGGAGTGTTGCTTCAGTTTAGATTTAGTCTTATCTTGTGTTTCTAGAATTAAGTGAGCCATAAAGTCCATACCTTGAGGCTTTCTCTCTTTGTTATTTACTTGTTTATGCATTTTTGGTCTCTTTTATGGATACTCTAGGAGTTTAAGGAACTTTAGAGCCTGTTAAGGCATTTTTAGGGTTGTTGGACTTCTGTTAAGTGAGAAAAAGGACCATGCTTGGGTTTTATTGAGTCCATGCACTAAGATTTAGTCTTTAGAGAGCTTAATAGACTTTGGGCTTAAGATCTTGCATTGTGATAATGTCTATTTGGATGAAGTTGGAATCTTTATCCATTAAGTCCCCTGAGTGATTCAGATCTGAAGTAGCGAGCTTTGATTTGAAAGGATTAAGCACTTAATGGAAAGAAGATTTATGACCGAAATCACGACACGGTTACGCGTTGCTTCACGTTTGATTTGTCGTGATCGGGTCGCGGTGGGGCTAAGGATTTGCCACGACAAGATGTCCATTGACTTTTGTTAACCGTTGACTTTTTGACTATTTTAACCTTGGGTCAAACTTGAAGGTTTTGGGTTGTATACTGGGGTTGACCTCTTTTTTTGTGTTAGACGATTCGCAAGTCTGATCGATACAAGAAGTTGAGGGAGTAGTTGTACTTCTTCAGTTTTTCCAATTTAGGTGAGTTTTTGTTAGATTAAGGTGTCTAAGGTCCTAACTAAATTGGTACAATCTTAGTGAATAAATGTAAAGTCCTTTTTGGGTTGTCTTCATAACCATAAAATAGCTAGGATTTATAATAAGAGAGAGATAAAATGATCTTTTAATATATTATATGATTAATATATTAATTAGAAATAGTCAAGAATTAATCATAATTAATTGTATATTAATTTTGGATTAATTATAATTAATTAAGTGTGCAAGGTTTGAATTGCAATTGTTCAATAGTTGAGCAAAGGAGGCAATTCTAAACCCCTCTTAAAATTGGACGATTTTGGAGAGGTCCAAAAGGGTTATGGAAGCCTACAATAACAAATAAGGAAACAAATTTGAATCAAGCTAAAATATTATTATTTTAATATTCAAATTAGGGTTTCTAACAGCTACAAAATAGGGACATACCCTAGCCAAAATCGTACCCTACACACATCTCATAGAATTTGGTTTTCTTATCCTTCCCTCTCCTAAATTTCGATGTCATGGTTTAATAGGGTTCGGGTGTGAACCATTAGGACATCCACATTATTGGTGCTTTCTTTCCAAGGAAGATTTTAAAAGGGTTATTTGCATTATTCGAATTTTGAAAAAGTTATGTATTCTAACTATGTAATTCCGATTTTTCATAGGTTAGAAGTTTGTTTCATAAGTATGTTTTTATTGTTGGATTAGATGTCTAAGCCCATAACTATTATTGGTATGTATTCGACCCGAGAGTAGCATGGTCCATTTGGGTTGCACTTCACCGGAACAATTTATATGGATAGTCTTTTGAGAATAATATGTTTATGATTTATATTAATATATTATAAGTTCTAATATATTAATATGGAATCATATTATTTAATTAGTATTGATCAAGAATTAATTTAGTGATAAAAAAAGAACTAATTAAATATGGACTCTTATATATATATATATATATATATATATATATATATATATATATATATATATATATATATATATATATATATATATATATAATATTTAATTTCAACTCCCCATATTCCATATAAGGGTTAATGACCTAGGAAGGTAATAAGGTTTTAACTTTGTCCACATAAGGTCCTTAAGGTATTTTTGTACATATTACACCAATATGATTGTTATAAACCGTTTAAAAAGGGTAATACAGTTTTAATTTTGTCCATATTAGGTTCTCAATGTCTTTTTTTGTACATATTACATCAATATGGTTGTTATAACCGTTCAAAAAAAAATGTAATAAGTTTTAAGTGTGTCCACACTAGGTCCATATTTTTAATATTTTTATCATTTTATATAACTCTTTTACAATTTATATTAGTATCTAGTTAGATGACTTCATCATTTCATCTTTTCATTTTAATCGCCCATTCACCACAATAACGATTTCAATCGAAAGGTTACATAACATTTTTTTTCCCATTTTTATGAAAAAAGCTAATAATAATGAAAGTCTTAATGATTAAGACTATGTTTGGCGCTACAACTAGCTTATAAGCTAGTTTATTTTTCGATATTTTTTAAGTTGTCATATTTGGCAAGCCAAAAAGTAGCTTATAAACTAGCATTTTGGAAAACTACTTAAACTAATTTTTTAAAAGTTTTTTTTTTAATTTCCAAATATACCTCTTAATTAATTAAGAAGATATCTTTTTAAATGTTATTTTATGTCATTATATAAATTTCCTAATTCGTTAACCCTCCGTATGATTCCTATGAACGTACATGTCCTAGAGTTTATTTATTTATTTTGTTCGTTGGAGAAGTAATGAAATATTGTTTTATACTATCATGTATGTAAATTTTTGATGACCTTTAACTTATTTTCAAAATTCTTGACAAAAAAAAAGTAGATCGGCTTTCTGATCTTCGATAAATTTCGTTGTTCACTTGGATTCCTATCCTATTTCCGTGTTTGATTGGAGATGGTTTTATCGCAAAAGATTCATGCAGCATTCAAAGGTACGGTAGAGAGGATCACAAACCCTAGAACTGTATCCGCTTTCAAAGAGAAAGGCGTACTTAGCGTTAACGAATTCGTCATCGCCGGTGACAATCTCGTTTCCAAATGCCCTACTTGGTCATGGTAGATTCGGTTTCCCTTTCCTTCAATTTATTCATCTTTGATTGAATGATGTCCCTTGAGTGTTAGTGTTATAATTCGATGTCATCTAGCAGCTTATGTATTGGATTTGAATCATGATTAATGTTTTTAGAATGCATATTCATTTATATGGAATAAGTGTAGTGTTCCTGAAACTTAGATTCTATTCATGCTTATGAACAAGGGAAAACAAGCTTATAGCTGCATTATGTTATCCTTATTATGAACCAGAATTGAAATAAGCTAATTGCTTAAAGTCCTCTACTTTCTATATCATCAATTGACTTCTCTTTCACCCATCTGTTTTGGAACATAATCACAGATAAACAATGTTTTCCTCTCCTTGAATATGAGTTGCTCTTTCCTCTGTAGCATCAGCATGTTACATTTGGACTCTACATATATAAATCTGTTTTCTTATTCTCATCAACCAAATGGTTTTACTCTACATAAGCAATGTATCTCAAAATATTATAACAACTGTCAAGTATATCAGAGTATAAACATCCCAGGCTGAATAAATGGTGTGTGCACTGCAATCTTCCCAAGGTCCTGTTTTGAAAACTAAGTACCTGAAACCAAAACTGAAAACTGTAAGCACAAAGCTTAGTGAGATCCCCCTAACTACCACATACCATACGATAACATATAAACACATATTGGGCCTTGCCCACTGCATCGGACCGAAGTCCGGAAACTGCATTGGACCGAAGTCCAGAACTAACCAGGTCTTTGCCCTCTGCATCGGACCGTAGTCCGGAAACTGCATCAGACCAAAGTCCGGAACTAACCAGGGCCTTGCCCTCTGCATCGGACCGAAGTCCGGGAACTGCATCCGACCGAAGTCCGGAACTAACCAGGGCCTTGCCCTTTGCATCGGATCGAAGTCCGGAGCTAACCAGGGCCTTGCCTCTACATCGGACCAAAGTCCGGAAACTGACTGAACATAGCATAGCATAATCATAACTACTATCATAAACACATATACTGCATACTGCATCAGACCGAAGTCCGGAACACATAACACAAAGACATGCTTGAATAACAAAGACATCAAGCACACTGACCTACTGCATCGGACCAAAGTCCGGAACTACTGCTAACTAAACGGGCCGACATTGTGGCCGTAGACTCGTTCCTACTGGAAGGAAACTCACCTCACACTGCTGAAGTGTCGAAGACATAACCCCACATTGTTGAAGTCCCACATACTCAACCCCAGTTACTGGATGATAGATTCTCGAACTGTCAACACCAAAATAACACCCAATTAATAATTGTGTTCCAACTCATAACCATAAGTCCATACTTGGGTAAAAGACTACTTTACCCATATCTTAGCTTGACTCCAGCTCAAGGCCCAAACCAAAGGCCCAAAAGTCTAATAATGGACCAAGGCCCAACTATGGCCCAATTTTCCAAATTGGGCCCAAACCTCTACATGGATTTCCCTTAAGGCCCAATTATTCATTCCAGTCCAACATATCTCATGCTAAGGGCCCAATATCATACAACCATCTAGGCCCAAACTATGGCCCAATTTTCCAAATTAGGCCTAATCCTTCATATGGGCCTTACCCTAAGGTCCAACTAATTTCTCTAGTCCATTTGATTATTCTTGGATGGCCCATTAATAAACCATTTACCAAAACCCAATCGAAAGGCCCAACACAAGGCCCAAGTGAAACTAGGGTTTCATATAAAATGACGATTAGGGTTACGTGTTTCTTACTTAACCCATTAAGGACTTAATCCATTAAGTCCTTTACTCTACTAGATCAATGATATGGAGAAATTGGGCTTAATACACAATCCAATCTCAATAGCCCAAAAGTGGGTCCAATAAGTCGAAGGCCCAATCACTTATAATTAGGGTTTTCTAAACCCTAATTAGGGTTTTTCACCCAAACATGGCCCAATAGGCCCAAAACTAATCTCTAAGCCCATTAGGGTTTTGCTAGTAGGGCACCACCCACTACCACCTCGGGTAGTGGTGGTCAATGGCGGCTTGCAGTGGTGGCCACCACCTCACAGTGGTGGTTTTGATTCTTTTCATTAATCTTTTCTCTAATTATAATTTCAAGGCTTTTAATCCAAAAATAAACACACACACTAACTACTCTAACACATACACAGCCACACCGTGGTGGCCGGCGGTGGCTCGTGGTGGCAGTGGCTTCCTTGGTTTTCTGGCTAAACAAAACACACACCATAAAATACGCCTCCTACTCGGGATTACACACAATCACCCACTTCACGGCGGTGTACGGAGGTCCGATAGCAACAGCAGCGGCACAACAGCGTCGACCACCATTTCCAATGGTGGTGGTGGTCCTTGTCCAAAAAAACACACATACTTATTCACAATTAATACTTAACACACACACAGCCACCTCCTACGGTAGCTTGTGGCGGAAATGGGCGGCAGAACACGGTGGCAACCACCACCATGAGGTGGTGGCGATGGGTTTCTAGGTCCAAGCTTACGCATACAACCCGTGGCAACAACACATACATGAAACGACTCAAGATCAAGCCCCCAACAGCCAACTAGGAGGCTATTGTCATCAAAAAGTCGCACACAGCGGCCCCATGGCCACCGCCGTCAACAATGATGCTTCCGACGTCGTACCCACAGAAGACAACGAAAGAGAGAGAAGAGGGGGGGGGGGGTTGCGGTGGACTAACTAATAGTTTCTGGTGCCTCACGACCCACTGTGGATTTAATGTTTTTCGGGTTGTTTGTGGTAAGGGCACGATATGACTGTACACTCGCATGGATGTTACTTGGTTTCCATTGTTTTGTAATTCAACTATGTCATATCTTATGCTTTTCAAACAATTGGATGTTACCTTATGTTTTCAAGTAAATAGTCTTTAAATGCTAAATCTATTTTTAAATGAAAATTTTGGTCAAATATGGGACGTTACAATATTAATGTATTTTAAAAGGTATTAAAAAGGATCAAAGTAGTGTACCTCTTGGTAAGTGCTATAAAGATATCCACAAGAGAGTAAAATAAATATGGTGAACAATGAAGGATGTCTTTTAGCTATAATAATTCTCAATATCGTTCCTAACTGTTTATCAGAATATATATATATATATATATATATATATATATATATATATATATATATATATATATATATATATATATATATATATATATATATATATATAGACACACACCTTAAGAAACATTATGTGTAAAAATAGCTTAAAAAGGCAATTTATTATTAGAAATAGGTGTCCATTGTCATAACTAATTGGTGTATCTTTAGGAATACCTTAAGAGCTAAAATGTCTATAAAAAAGATTTAAGAGAGTGAAATTAATAATTTATTGATTTGTTACAAGTTAATAAATTAATTATAAACTATTTGAAATCAATTTAGAATTAATTAGGATTAATATTGATTTAATTAAAAGGTACATAGGCTAAATGTTAATTGTTCAATAGTTGAGTAAAAGGAACATTCTAGATCCTCAATAGAGATGGACGGTTTTGAGGAAGCTTTGGGACATCCAGAATCAATCCATGTATTATATAAGGAAAAAATATAAATTAGGATTAATTTTAATTATTTAATCGATTCAAATCAACTTTATCTGCAAGTTACCGCAACTATATAAAGATCCATATTGCCTTCATAACATCCGATCCCACTCTTTGTAAGGTTGAGATTTTTGGTTTTCAATACCCTCTTGCTTCTCTCCTAAATTTTCTAGGGTTTTGGTCTTTTAGGTGTGAGTCTTTAGAGACATTCCTACTTTGGGTGCTAGATCCTTCTAAGAGTAACCAAAAGTTTAATATCTTTAAGGAATCACAAGTATATATGGTTATACTTGAACGGTTAGTAATTTCTACCTATTTGTTAGTTTATATTCATAGTTTTCAATGTAGGTTGCCATAATAGTAAAACCAAGATCTATGGTGCATGTACACTTAGGATTATTTTTGAATGCTTTTGTTGCCTAAAATTCGTGTATAGTTCCATAGAAAACCCAATATTTATATCATGGAAACAACTTTGAGGTATATGTTAAGTTGAAAATTCCTAACCTTACTCCTATTATATTGGTCATACAACAAATAACTTTTATCAGTAATATATAGCTTGGAAACAAGTGTATAAGTGACATCAGTATTATTGAAAAACACTAACTTCCATGTGGGACTAGTTGTTATAAATATGTGACAGATAAGGCACATTGTGCCTAGTATGTGCTTCATATATAGAAGTATGTATTAGGTACATTAATTGGAGTTAGGAAAGTAGTAAAACCTTTGTGACATTATCAGCATGTGCAAGAAGAAGAAAGAGGAGTGGTGTAAATGCAATTGCCAATTCTACAACAACATCCTACTCTATCAAAAGGTCACTAGATAGTCGAACTAAAAGAAGACAAATAAAATGATCATATTTGTAATCTTTTAGACTTATACAACACTAGTGGAAGATTTTATTTGCTTCAAATCATAATTGAATTTCTTTCCTTGCCAAGAAAATAACATTATTCCTAATTTTCCCTGAACCATCCTACATATTAAAGATATAGAAGAATCTTATTATGCAAGAAACAATAGTTAATCTTATTGGATAAAGAATAAGTCAACAATCTAGGGTTTAGGTGGTAGGAAGCAGAATTAGATGGAATGAGAGTTAGGGAAGATGGAGTTTGAAGTAAATAGAAAGTGACCGTAATGGTGGCGAAGCGCCGACTATATGTGGTTTAGAGCGACACTGGTCGTGGTGGCTGTGGTGATTTGATTTCACCTGCATTTAAGGTTAGGTGGTCTCAATAGAAGGTGCAGACACCAACGTTGGTGTATAGGTAAACAAGGGCTGAAGGTAGCCACATCATGTGTTATCTAGGGGTAGGGTTTAAGACGGGAGGAAGAAAGACATATTAAGAGAATGGTATGAATGAGGGGTTGTTATTGGTGTCAAGAAACAGGTGTGCGACGATATCGAAATGTAACTTGAGAAAATTAAGAAGAAAAGGGAGACTGCTGAGAAGGAACGTAACTTGAGGAGAGCGAGGGATTGATAGAGATGAATGAAATATGCCTTTTTTTAACTAGCTATGTTCAGTTTAATTCCTCGATTTTTGGGAATGATTACGGGAACAAATAAAGAAAATCTTATTAAGGATGTCATTCGAATGAATGTGATTGAATATATGTCGTATACTCACATCAAATTCATTTAAAACTTTCAAAACCTTCCAACTTTCAACAAATTAATCATAACCATTCAAGAGTTTTTTTAACTTATGTCTTATTAGGCACTCAAATTAAGATAATATAAGTTATGCATATTAGGCTTCAACTAAATGACTTTTCATGTTCTAAAAATTCATAACATTTACTAATGATTTTTTAATTTCCTCGTGTTGTACCAATATATATTATAAATTAGTTAATAATGTGAAATTAATGCAAAAACTAAACTCTAATCATAAATTAACTAAACTATAATATTAAAATATCATATTTTACTTTTATTTATAAAATTATGATTTTAACTTTTTAACATATCATAATTAACTTATTAGTCTAAATATGTTGTCCTATGTGAACAATTGTCATTTTAAAGTCATAACATTTGTATAATTTATAATTTTATGCAAAATAGTTAAATTATTAATTTCAATATAATGTTAAGCGGTTAACTTAAATCAAAATTTCAATTGAACTTGAAAAAAATCGAGATCATAATTTATAAATAGTGAAAAGTTATAAACTATAGTATTAAACCTAAATTGTAATCATAAATTAACAAAAAGAAAACCATGAAAATATTTTTTATAATAAATAATAATTTTCAAATAAATAGCTTAAAAATAACTTACAATAAGAATATTATACGTAATATTATATAAAAATTATTATGTTATCTTCAAAAATAAAAACAAGGTTTGTTGTTTTAAATAATTACAATCAAAGAAACTAACAATATTCATCAAATAAATTTTAAAAAAAGTCAAATTTATGAAACTAAATTAAAATAATTAAGAGTTTTCAAGTATGTTATTTTAAATGACTTACAACAACAATAGTTAAAAGTAATAGTAAATACAAAAATTATATTGTCACATTTAAAAACAAATATATATATATATATATATATATATATATATATATATATATATATATATATATATATATATATATATATATATATATATATATTTGATGTTTTAAATCATTACAATGATAGAAATTAAAATCTTAAGCAAATAAACTTTTAAAATTAATTAATCATAACAAAACTATAAATATCATTAAACCGTATATTATATTTAATTTTATTCATGAGTATGTCGTAGGTAAAGGCCATTGAGACAATTGAGATTGTAGAATTTTAAAATATGTCTACATTATCATATAATTAAAAACAAATAATGTTTATACCAATTACATACGATTTATTATATAAGAACAAACAACAACATCATTGATATATTTTAAAAAACAGATATTTGTAAAGATTTCAAGTATGTTGTTATATTATGCGCAACGTGCGGGTATTCGCCTAATAAATATTATAAAGGATCTCATCCAAATGAATGTGCTTTAATATATCTCACATTCTTGCACTATATTCATTTGAAACATACGTAACTCTTCACTTTCACCTAATTAATAACAACAAGTCAAGAGTTTTTCTAACTTATGATAGTTAATGTTACTAATGACACCAATTTATATATATATATATATATATATATATATATATATATATATATAGAGAGAGAGAGAGAGAGAGAGAGTTAGGTTCATATACATTCAACAAGTATTGTGTGAATGTATGAACCAATGAAATTTTAAGAAACCTTTAAATAATTAATAATAAATATAAGGTTAAATATGTAATCAGCATGATAAGCAATTAATTAATTTCCAAATGAAATCTCTTTAAATTAGGAATTTCAAATTTAACAACCTATATCCACAACCACCATCGTCTTCATTGGCTGCCAACTACCAACACCATCATCTCCATATGTTGTCCATCTTCGATCACCATCTTCCGTCATCATCGGTTAGATATAAGAGGATGAGTTAAGGAAATATGAGTACGTCATCGTTCTTCACACCCACAAATAAGAAAAACCTCAATCGCTTCCCCTACAACAGTAAAAAATAATAATTAGTTTAATTGTTTTTTCACTATTTCATCTTTATATTCATCTCTGGGTTTAAGTTTAAATGATAAATAAAAATATGAAAATATCATATCATTTTTATCTCGTATCCCCTATAATATGTACTTCTATTTCCTTAATGTCTTATCTACTGAATTCATTATTCTAACATATGGAGGAGATTAGTTGTGGAGATTTTCTTTATTAAACCAAATTTACTAGAGAGGATCGAACTACTATGTAATTTAATTTCTTAAGTTTCTTAACTTTTTGCTATTTAATTTATTAACCTTATGTATCTAATTTCTTAACCATTAGTTTTATATAAAAAATAACATAATCAAGGTTCTAGCTAAATTGAGCAAACTAAACTCAAGCAACTGTTCTAAATTTTTGATACATGACTTATTCTTTAAGCATTAATCGAATGTTATCTATTTCTTTGTTAAAACTATGAAAGAATGGGATTTGAAATTATATATTCTACAAGAATGTGTATGTTGATTTTATTTATATATTCACCAATAATGATTTGTTTGTTTTATCCCTACATGTCACATGATAAATGCTTAAGGATTGTATCTATATTTGTTTCACATTATATAATTGAAAATTGTTATAACTGAAATTTTGTGGTGATTAATATGAATACCAAGTAAAATATTTTTATAGAATTATGGTTGTATAAATTGATTCCTTACTTCACTTGTGTATTCTACTAACGATATTTCTTGTAATTGTAGGTGTATTACAAGTAGCAACACAGCAACAACTAGACGTGTACAAACTCAACTTGTTTAAGAGGATGGATGATCCTACATGTATTTACAGATTTATGAAAATAGTTGTTTAGGGAATTCTTTAAGAATATTGGGTTATGTAAACAGTTGATTCTGGTATTCTTTAAGAATTGCATTTTTAAGTTATATACAAGTTGATTATGGTATTCTTTAAGAATTGTAATTTTAACTTATATACAGTGTGTTGTGTTCGAATAATAACAGTTGTATGATAATGCATTCTTTAAGAATTCAGTAAAATAAGTCTACATTTGAATATTCGTTAAAAATAGTATGTTGTAATTGGAATAATAATTGAACAATAATGGTTCATTCTTTAAAAATTCAATGAGTATTGCTAAATTTTGGTATTCTTTAAGAATTGATCATGTCAGCATTATGAATAGACGTAAATCTAAAAATCGTTTGAAAAATTCAAACGTAAATTTTATAATTCCATATATAGCTATTTTTCCTAAAAAACGGATCATCTTGCTTATAATCCAAAAATTCCATATATACTATCAACCATTTTTACAACTTTGCCCTTATAATTAACTAAATGTAGTTATATAGTAAATGTTAGTCCATATTATTAATATGTACCCCTAAATTCACATCCATTTTTTTTAATCAAGTGGCTACAATTTGGTTACACATTCACACAATACTTGTTATTCACATTTGATCCTAACCCTATATATATATATATATATATATATATATATATATATATATATATATATATATATATATATATATAGGTCATCTTAGTTGATTATGTTGGTAGAGTTTTAAGAATTGTGGGTGGTTGTGAGGTAGATTAAAGTCTTCAAACAAAAAGTTTGAATTTAGATAAATCAGTGAAGATATTATGTCAAGATGCATGTGATACATATACAATTATTTTCAGTTTTCTATCAGAGTTTTCTAAAATTGTATTGATATTATTATTATTATTTTATAGGCATACTTATGATGTTTATTTTTATGCATTCTCCTGTGAATTGTATAATTGTATATGACATCCCCATTTTCTTAGAACCAATTAAAACTTTTACTTTAAGCTTTAAAATAATGAGTTATCTTTGTTACGGAAAATCTCAGTTTAATAAAACATTTTGAGATAACAAATATTGTTTTGAAAATTAAAATACCAAGGATGTCGCAATAATTTTCCGACATAGGTTACATCGTAAATACTTAAAAGGTCCTGAAAACTATTACAAGTTTATATCTTATTTCACTCGGCATCTATTTGCTTTCCAACAGCCTTAGTTTCACTACTTGTGATGCATACAAATTGAGTGGGTCAAGTTTGAGAAAACATGGTGATATACATAGCGTTTCCAAGTCTATAATATTTTAATGAAAATAAATCATATTAATAATCATGGAAAATAAGCATTTCCAAACACTACAGATATATAAACCCAACATAAATATCTATAAGACACTCTAGCTATAGATACTCGATCCAACCGACTCTCACAAATCCTAGTTTAACGATTATGTAACACTCTAAATTTTCAAATAATTTTTTCATTTTTAAAACCTCACAAAATACAATCTCAAATTTCTCAAAACCCAAATGTATAAGTTGTTGAGAACACAAGGCAACAAAATGTTTTACATTATCCCATAATCCTCAAAACAAAATCTCAAGCTGTTGTGTACAATCATGTCGGCGCCTTCTCGCGATCCTGAGATGTACCTTAAACACATTTCACACAACACTGTAAGCACGAAACTTAGTGAGTTCCCCAAAATAACACACACAAATAATTAGCTTCTCATAACTATATGTCGATAAGGACCCTTCGGTCATGTGTCTCAGTTAGGGGTGAACATTTTGACCGATGGACCGAACCGGACAGTTGAATCGGACCGGTCCGGACCATTTTTTTGGACCCCCGCACCAGTTCTCGGTTCTAGGAATCCATAAAAAACGGTTTGGTTTTTTTTTCGGTCCGGTCCGGTATTTATCGGGTTCAAAATCGGTTGGACCCGACTTAAAAAAAATTTGTAATCAGTGAAATTTTTTAAACAACCATAAGTCATTCATTTGAAGTCGGATTGATATACGGTTTTTTCCAACGTTTAATTTATATATTATAGATGAATTTAGACTAAAATTTTGTTGATTTTGATGTTATATTCAATTAGTTATAGTCTTTCAAAGTTGAGCTATTAAAGCTGAAATTTTCAGCTTTTCAGCAACATTTTAAAAATTTTGTAATTTGTGAAAATTTTTAAACAACCATAACTCATTTGTTTAAGTCGGATTGACAGACGGTTTTTTCCAATGTTTAATTTACAGTTTGTAGATGAATTTAGACTATAATTTTATTGATTTTGGTATTAAATTCAACGAGCTACGGTCTTTCAAAGTTGAGCTATCAAAGCTGAAATTTTCAGCTTTTCAGCAAGATTTTTAAAATTTTGTAATCTGTGAATTTTTTTAAACAACCATAATTCATTCGTTTTAAGTCGGATTGACCTGCGGTTTTTTCTAACATTCAGTTTACAATTTGTAGATGAATTTAAACTATAATTTTGTTTATTTTGGTATTATATTCAGTGAGTTGCAATCCTTCAAAGTTGAGCTATCAAATCTGAAATATTTCAACTTTTTAACTATTATATTAGACTATAATTCTGAATTTTATGTATCTTTGACAAATAAATCATATTTGAAAGGGATCTTGGTGAACTTGATTTATATGTTAGTTTCTTTTATTTGGAAAATTAATTTTGCAGGTTGTAATATTATAACATCAATGTACATTAGTTATGCATGAAACATAAACGTAATCATTTTTACAAGTTGTATCGTATCAAACCCAATAACATATTCGTTTTAACGAGTTCTATCAAACCCAAAAACTTATTTTAACAACTTGTACTTTATGCAATTAAAGTTGTATCGGTACAAACGGGTCCAAGAACCAGAAAACCCAGACCTGGACCCGAACACGGACATGAGCACGGACATGACTCATCTGGTCCGGTACACTGTCCATAATATTCTCCATAACCAGTTCGGTCCGGTCCAAATGCTCACCCCTAGTCTCTGTAAAGACCATCAGGTCTCACAGCTCGGGTTGGACCCTCCGGTCCTGTATCTTAGTGAAGATCCTCTGGTCCCACGAAGACAAAATAACTAAATTAGGCACAAAATAATATACAACATAAATCACAAAGACAAAATGCATAATATATCACATAACTCAGTATAAGCACATAAGACCCTCCGGTCGCACAATGATTACCACTCAGCTAAGTATAGTGAGAAGACTCACCTCGTAAGTAAGCAAGTAGGTCTCGTACTCAACGATTGGTCTAGACTTCGCCTACATATCATAATTATCTCTAACTAACAATTTATAACAACAACTTCCAAATATGTTAAGCTAACCCCTTTTCAAACTCTCTGAAAGGGTGAAAGACCATTTTACCCCTCCATGGTCTCCATCACCCATAACTTGACCAAACCCTAAAAGTCAACAGAAGTCAACACTCGATTCAACAGTCCATGTTGACCCAACTCGTCGAGTTCCTTCGTTTTTCTGAAAAATCGGGAAAATCCAAGTCAACTTGCCGAGTTGTCTCTGTAACAGCGTAAAATTTTCAAAATAATTTTTCATTTTAAAACATTCATTCATTCCTAAATAATGTCAAACACATTGTATCAAATGATAATATCACAAAACCTTTCCCTAGAATCTCTACAAAAACTCCAATGCGTGTGTGTACGAATCATGTCGGCGCCTTCCCGCGCTCATCACTGGTACTTGAAACACATAACACAACAACTGTAAGCATAAATGCTTAGTGAGTTCCCCAAAATACCACATACAGCACATACGCCACCCAAGGCTATAATACGACCCTCTGGTCAATGTGTCTCAGCGGGACCCTCCAGTCCCATAGCTCGTTGGACCCTTAGGTCCGGTCATAGCTCGTTGGACCCTCCGGTCCGGTCTACATCGTCATACAACATACAAATATCAAATAGCACATAATCTCATAAATAACACATAAGACCCTCTGGTCATCACATAGTACCACTCTAGGTAATGTATAGTGAGAAGACTCACCTCGATGTCTCGGAAATATCTGACTCGGAAGAAGTATGATCTAGCCTCCGCCTAATCACACAAAGTGATACTCTCATATATACAACTGTACTCAACCCTAAAAGTCAACAAGGTCAACGGTCAACTTGACCCGACTCGGCGAGTGCACAAGGGCGACTCGGCGAGTCTACACGTGTCCACTGAATCTCTTAGACCCTCTCTTGGCACGTCGAGTACTTCCCTGGACTCGACGAGTTCCACCTGGCATGAATCGCGGGGCCACCCCGACTCAACTCGTCGAGTCTCAAGAACAACTCGGCGAGTACCGCCCTGAACCCCAATCCTCTAATCCCCTTCTGACTCACTGAGTTATCCCCCAACTCGGCAAGTCTACTCACAGAGCTATTCGCGTGAAACCCTCACCCTACTCGCCGAGTCTCAAGAACTACTCGGTGAGTTCAAGCCATGCACCAACTCTATTGACCTCCTGGGGTCAGATCTGTGCCCCTAATCCACAGATCTGGCCTTCCCAAGCACGAAAGTCACGTAAATATCGAAACTTGATGCTTATATATTAACATAATGGCATCAAAGGGTGATTTAGTCCCAAAAATGGCAACCTAAGTCCAATAACCCCAAAATGACTCATAAAGCTCCATGGTTTAAAGTCTCTGGACCTCTTTGAGTCCAGATCCAAAGCACAAACTCGATAGGGGACTAAATGTTCTACATATTCTTCTTCTAAAGGGTTTAAAACCTAACTCTATGAATCAACACCCAAAACTGGAGAAGGTCCGAAGGAATACCTTAATATGAAGCCTTTGATCTCTAAAGACACTAGATTTGCACTTCCTTCAGCCTTCTTTTGCCTTGGTCACCTTCTCCTTCAAATTTCACCAACAAAAGATCAACAATGGCCTCTCTTCTCCTCACAAGCGATCTAGGACTCTCTCTAGGGTGTGGTAGCCGCAATGGACGGCCATAAGGGCCTTTAAATAGGTCTCAAACCCTGGAAATTAGGGTTTCATTAAACAGCATGGACTCGTCGAGTCCACTCATGAGCTTGCCAAGTCCACTCATGAACTCGCCGAGTCCAACTGTGAACTCGCGTACAAATCGGCGACCATACTCAGTGAGTCTAGACGCCAACTCGCCGAGTTCCCCCACAAAACCCAAAAAAATAAAGGAACAAAATGTCATACCTGGGAATCCGGGTGTTACAGTCTCACCAACTCACTTAGTTTTCAACGTGTCCAGACCATCAAGGAAACCCTAACCAACTTGTCGAGTTGGCTCACGAACTCGTCGAGTTTCCTCAATCCATTCTCTCATTCAGATGTTTTCAAGCAGAACTAAGGCCCCATACTCTAGATCTAGCCTTATAAGGCTGAAATACCATGTAAAGCTGCAAGCTTTACATCCATGCGTGACATCTAGGGCTAAGTTTGCCAACCCAAAGCTCAATAAAGGGTTTAAGGCATGAATTGGAAAAAACTTGATAAAGCTTGAATCTTTAGGCCCAAGGGACTTAGTATGGTCCAGATCTGAAGTCTCATCTTCAAGGCATGCTCAAACAACTAAAGGACTCAAAAAGAAGATAGAAATGGCCATAAACTCCTTAATGGAGAGATCTAACACACAAGTGGTCAAGGTAATAGCTTTTTACCTCTAAATGGTAGCTTTTTACCTCCGCGGAGAAAATACGAGGGCCGATGCTCTCAGAAAACCGGCCTCGACAACTTTCGAGCATCTAACCAAGAATGTCGTAGTGGAGATTCTCCCAGAGATAAATATCGACAACAAGCAAGTTGACGTTATCGCAACAGCTCCAGATTAGACCAAACCCTTCATGGATTATCTCCTACATGTGGTCCTCCCAGATGAACCCACAAAGTCTAGGAAGATCAAGGCCAATACCTTGCAGTTCACTGTAAGGGACACACAATTGTACAAGAGGAGATGTTTGGCACCATGATGGAAATGCATCACCTACTTCGAAGGGCATTCACTTTTAGAATAAATCCACACATGGTAAGCCATATCACATGATGGTGCACAAGCACTCACTTGGAAGATACTCTGGCTAGGGGTGTATTGGCTGGACATTTACATGGATGCGGTCAAGCTTACAAAAAAATGCCCAGAGTGCCAAGTTTTTGCTCCTTTCCAAAACCGACCCACTGTACCACTGAAACTGTAAGCACGAAGCTTAGTGAGCTCCCCCAAACTACCACATACCATACAATACATATAAAGCACATACTGGGCCTTGCCCACTGCGTCAGACCGAAGTTTGGAACTAGCTGCATCGGACCGAAGTCCGGAACTGACCGGGACCTTGTCCCCTGCATCGGACCAGAGTCCGGAACTGACTACATCGGACCGAAGTCCGGAACTGATTGCATCGGACCGAAGTCCGAAACTAACTGCATCGGACCGAAGTCCGGAACTGACTGATCATGACATAGCATAACATATAACAACTATTATAATCACACATACTGCATACTGTATCGGATCGAAGTCCGGAAGACATAACACAATATGCTTGAATCACAAAGACATCAAGCACTCTAGCTACTGCATCAGACCAAAGTCTGGAACTACTGATAATTAAACGGGCCGGCATTGTGGCCGTAGACCCGTTCCTACTGAAGGGAAACTCACCTCGTGAACTGGCTGCTGAGTGAATAGCTCTGAGGGCTAACTGCTGCTGCTCCGGTATCTCCCCGGCTACAAGTCCATAAACACACTCAATCAAATACTAAACACTGCACTGGGTAAAATGACTCTTTTACCCTTGGTCAAAGTCAACTCTTGGTCAAGGTCAACTCTCAGTCAAAGTCAACCCACAGTTGACCTGACTCGCCGAGTTGGGCCGCCAACTCGCCGAGTCCCTATTCTCACTCCTCGACCCTGCTCGCTGCTACTCGTCGAGTATGGCATCGACTCGACGAGTACTCTCCCGATCCAAGAACTCAGACAATCTTCATCTGACTCGCCGAGTCCTATGAACAACTCGACGAGTTGTTCTTGAGCTTAAGAAGATTGCCTTGGACTCGCCGAGTTGTATGAACAACTCGCCGAGTCCCTCCATCACTGAGTCTACCCTCGAACTCACTGAGTCCACTCCACCACTCACTGGGCCCACTCGACATCGCTCAAAATGAAGGAATCGGGGACTCGCGACTTGACTCGCCGAGTCGTTCATCCGACTCGCCGAGTCACCGCCATGCAACTATTCTACACTCGATTCTGCTCGAATCCAATACATACAAATGATAGATCTGAGTCCATTAAGCTGATTTACCACGTAAAGTTTCCAACTTTACGTGTACAAACACATGAACAAGGGAATAAAGGCTAAAAGATGCTTAAAAGGGGTAGATCTAGGGTTAATATGCAAAATAGCTCCATAAAGGCAATAGATCTGGGCTCTACAACTCCTAAATGAACAGATCTAAGGTTATCTCGGCATAAGAGAGCTTCCATATCAACATAAGGCTTTGAGAAAGGCATTAACAAGATCTAGAAAGGGTTTTAAGGCATAAAAGAGAAGGAAAACTGAAGAATACCTTAAAGAGCTCTTGCTTTCCCTTGAATCTCTGCTCTACAATCCTTCTCCTTGCTCCTTTCTTCTTCTCCTTCTTCAAGCCTTCACAATAGCACACAAAATCACTTAGAATCACTCAAGAACGAATTAGGGTTTTCTCACAGCTTTTGAGGGTGAAGGAGGCGAGATTGGGGGCTATAAGGTGGCTTAAATAGTGGGCAACCCGGGGATTTAGGGTTTCTCCTAGACGGACAGACTCGCCGAGTCCAGAATATGGACTCGCCGAGTCGCCAGCTAACACGTGCTCGAAATCCCGACCCTACTCGGCGAGTCAGGCTATGAACTCGCCGAGTCCCACTTGCAAAACTTCAAAATAAATACCAAAGAATTATCATACCGGAGACGGGTCGTTACAATTCTCCCCCACTTATCTCAGACTTCGTCCTCGAAGTCTGCTACGGCTGAATCTGCAAATATCTCTGGGTAGTGCTCCCTCATCTCCTCCTCAGCCTCCCACGTCCACTCAGACCCCTTCCGGTGCTGCCACTGCACCTTCACTAACTGAATTTCCTTGTTCCTCAAGGTCTTGGTCTTCCGGTCCAGAATCGCGACCGGTCTCTCAATATAATTCAGGCTGCTATCAACCTGAATATCCTCTAGGGGAACGACTGCTGACTCATCCACCAAACACTTCCTCAACTGAGACACATGGAAAGTGTTGTGGATCTGACTAAGCTCCTCAGGAAGATCTAACCGATAAGCAACCCGACCCACCCGGGCCAAAACCCTGAAAGGACCAATAAATCTGGGGCCCAACTTGCCCCTCTTCCGAAACCTGATGACACCCTTCCAAGGTGAGACCTTCAGAAGGACCATATCCCCCACCTGGAACTCCAAGTCCGAACGCCTCCTATCGGCGTAGCTCTTCTGCTGACTCTGAGCAGTCTGCAGTCTACTACGGACCTGCTGGATCAACTCAGTCGTCTTGAGCACCACCTCCGTGCTCCCGATGACCCGCTGACCGACCTCGCCCCAACAAATCGGGGTCCTACACTTCCTCCCATACAGCATCTCAAAGGGAGGTCGATCAATGCTCGCATGATAACTGTTGTTATACGAGAATTCCGCTAACGGAAGATACGTATCCCAACTGCCACCGAAATCCAGGACACATGCCCTAAGCATGTCCTCGAGAGTCTGAATCGTCCTCTCGCTCTGCTCGTCTGTCTGAGGGTGGAAAACGGTGCTGAAATGGAGACGAGTACCCATCTCGTCGTGGAACCGCTTCCAGAATTTGGATGTGAAACGGACATCTCGGTCTGACACCACCGATACCAGCACTCCATGACGTGCCACAATCTCTCGCACATAGATATCGGCTAACTTTTCCGCCGATATACTCTCCTGGATCGGAATAAAATGGGCACTCTTCGTAAACCGATCCACTACTACCCATATCGAATCCACTCCTCGTGCGGTCCTGGGAAGCTTGGTGACAAAATCCATGGTGATGTCCTCCCATTTCCACACGGGAATGTCTAACGGCTGCATCCTGCCGTGAGGTCTCTGGTGCTCCGCCTTGACCTTCCGGCAGGTCAGGCATCTCTCGACGTACCAGGCGACGTCCCGCTTCATGCAGGGCCACCAATAATCAGGTCGAAGATCTCGATACATCTTCGTCGCCCCTGGGTGGATAGAAAACCGAGACCTATGAGCCTCATCCATCAACACTTGCCGTACTCCACCCCAGTACGGTACCCACACTCTCCCGTGAAGCGTCAGCAAACCACGATTATCATAATCAAACGAGGCTACTCGGCCCACGATCCTCTCACACTTCTGTCTCTCCTCCTTGAGGCCCTCCACCTGAGCCTCCTTGATCCGCCCCAACAACGGAGTGATCACTGTCATCCTCAAACATAGATCGCTGATAGGGGCCGCCGACACTTTGCGGCTTAGGGCGTCGGCCACCACGTTGGCCTTCCCTGGATGGTAAAGGATCTCACAGTCGTAATCCTTTAGCACATCCAACCACCTCCTCTGCCTCATGTTCAGACTCGGCTGATCCATAAGGTACCTCAAACTCTTGTGATCCGTGTAAATAGTACAACGGACCCCATAAAGGTAATGCCTCCAAATCTTGAGGGCAAACACAACTGCCCCCAGCTCCAAATCATGGGTAGGATAATTAGCCTCGTGAGGCTTCAACTGTCTCGAGGCATAAGCTATCACATGACCTCGCTGCATCAAAACTGCTCCCATACCTGTGATCGAGGCATCACAATAGACTACGAAGTCCTCTACTCCCTCTGGCAAGGTAAGGATCGGAGCCTCGCACAACCTCTGCCTGAGGGTCTCGAACGTTGTCTGCTGCTCCGGACCCCAACGAAATACCACTGACTTCTTGGTCAGTCGGGTGAGCGGCACTACTATCTTGGAGAAATCCTGAATAATCTCCGATAATACCCTGCCAACCCTAGGAAGCTCCGAATCTCAGATGGAGACTTCGGGACCTCCCACTGCATCACGGCCTCTATCTTGGCCGGATCTACCAAAATACCCTTCTGGTTGACGAGGTGACCAAGGAACTGCACCTCGCGCAACCAGAACTCACATTTGGAGAACTTTGCGAAAAGTCTCTCCCTCCTCAAGGCCTCCAGCACCTCCCGCAGGTGCTCCTCGTGCTGCTCCTGCGTCTTGGAATATACCAAGATATCATCTATGAACACTATCACTGACCGATCCAGCATCGGCCTACACACGCGGTTCATGAGATCCATGAACGCGGCTGGAGCATTGGTGAGCCCAAATGGCATCACCACAAACTCATAATGACCATACCTGGTCCTGAAAGCAGTCTTCTGTACATCCTCATCTCTAACCCGCATCTGATGATAACCGGAGCGTAGATCGATCTTGGAGAACCAAGATGCTCCCTGAAGCTGATCAAACAAATCATATATCCTCGGAAGTGGGTAACGGTTCTTCACCGTTACCTTATTCAACTCCCGATAATCTATACACATACGATGCGACCCATCCTTCTTCCTCACAAATAGGATCGGCGCTCCCCAAGGCGAACTGCTCGGCCGAATGAAACCCTAGTCTAACAGCTCCTGCAGCTGTGTAGACAACTCCTGCATCTCAAGGGGAGCTAGTCGATACGGTGCTTTGGCTATCGGAGCCGCACCAGGAATTAGGTCGATCCTGAACTCGACCTGTCTCTCAGGAGGTATTCCCGGCAAATCCTCGGGAAACACGTCCGGGTAGTCTCGAACAATAGGAACATCATCAACTGTCGTCTTGCCCTTCTCCCGGGCATCCAAGACGTAAGCTACAAAACCGGCGCAACCCTGCTGAACATAGCGCCTCGCCCTTGCGGCGGAACAAAAGGTCGGTCCTCACTGTGGCCTCTCGCCCTGAATCACTAACTCTCCCCCACTGGGAGTGCGAACCCTCACTAGCTGAAGCTCACAATCAATCACCGCCCCATTGGGGCTTAGCCAATCCATGCCCATAATAACCTTATTCCCTCGCAGGGGAATAGGTACCAGATCCACTGAAAACTGCTCCTCAAATAACTGAAGAGAACACCCTCTATGCACTCTGCCGACCCTCACGGTCCTATCATCTGCTATCTCAACCTCTAATGGACAATCCAGCTCCCCAGGAGCTCTACTAAATCTCTTGCTAAGCGCAAGCGATACAAATGATCGGGTAGCCCCCGAATCGAACAATACCAAAGCAGAAATGCCATTCACAGAGAACGACCCCGTCACCACATCAGGAGTCGCCCGCGCCTCCTCTGCTGTCATCTGAAACGCCCTGCTCTTCGCCACTGGCGTCTCGGCTCGGCCCTGCCGGCCATCTGTAATCCTCAAGGTAGCAGGGGCAGGTGCAACCACCTTCCCTGCTGCAGCTAAACTCGGACACTGGGACTTTTTATGTCCCCTCTGATTGCACTGAAAGCAAATCAGATCTGATGTTGCCACGGCAGTAGCAGGGGCCGTGCAATCCCTACTCAAATGCCCAATCCGACCGCACTTGTAGCAGCCGGAACTCCCTGCCTTGCACGCTCCCTCGTGCAATCTCCCACACTTGCCACATCGACCGTGGCTCTGCTGACTCCTAGATCTGTGATCTGAAACCTTGGGCTTTTTTCCCGAACCGCGTGTACCCGAAACCGCCTCTGGTTTCCTCTTCTTCTCCATCTCGAGATCAATCTCCCTCTCCCGAGCCCTAGCAATCATATCTTCCAGCGTTTTACAGCTGGACTGGCTCACAAACTGGCGGATATCGCTCCGCAACATCTCATGATAACGGGCCTTCTTCATTTCCTCATCAGCTACGTACTGAGGAACGAGAAGAGTCCTCTCCCTGAACTTGGCGGTGATCTCCGCCACTGTCGCTGTAGTCTGGGTGAGGTCCTGAAACTCCCTAGCTAACTGCTGCACCTCAATGACCGGTGCAAACTCCGCCCTGAACCTGGTAAAGAAATCATCCCAGGTCATGGCGTCCAATTCTGCATCATTCCCAATGGCATGTCCGACCTCCTCCCACCAATCCCGTGCCCTGTCCTTCAGAAGACAGGACGCCAATCTGACCTTGTCCCCCTCGGGACATCTGCTAGTACGGAAAGCGTTGGCACATCCGCCAACCATCTGGTGCTCGCTATGGGGTCTCGCGCCCCATGATAGTCCGGAGCTCCACATGCCCTGAACTCCCTGAAAGTAAGGGTGCGCGACCCCATCATGGCCGCCACCTCGGCACGGAAGGTGCCCAATCTCTCATCCATCAGCTCTAGAATCCCCTCCTTGATCGAACCGAATATCACAGGAGTCTGCTCTATAATGATGCGCGTAATCTCCGAAGAAAGAAACTCTCGGGTCTGCTCATCGATGCGCTCATCCCCCGAGCCTGAACCTGATCCCTCCCCGGCACCTCCACTCCCGGCTGCTGGTCTCAAACGTAAAACCACCATTCTGAAACATATCACAACTACATCAGAAAACCGAAATATCTCAATGGATCATTGATACTACAACTAGTTTCCTGGTCTTGTCTCAGCCTTTCTTGATTCGAGTACGGATCCTCTGCTTCTAGTAGTACGGGCCCATACTACCTTCCACATCTATCCGTACTTTCTTCAAGAACTGCCTTGACTCCACCAAGTCACTTCTATTACTACTGATCTCTGCTACTCTCATCCTAGGCTTGCCCTAGGGAAACCTCAGACTCAACTCAACTAGTCCTCAGCTGCTGAAGGTCTCCTTATAATGCTAATTAGCCACCACCTGAACACCATCACATGTGACGAGGATCAGATAATCCTTCAAGTAAAAGACCCGTCCCTATAACGGTTGGACTCAAACAAGAGCTGCGCAATAGGGCCAGTTCCAGCACTCTGGGATTATTCAACCCTGATCACATGTGGTGTGACGTGTTCACCTAATGGCTAACTTCCATCACTCAGAACTCCCAAAAAGCACGAAGCGAGCAGCATTCGGATAAAGGAAACATACTCAGGCAAAACTATTCTCAAAACGAGAAATTGTACTAGCATACAATGCTAAGCTCATACTATCAGGCATAACCTAAACAGGCTATCCTACTGCTGTCTACTCAATACTAGCATGCAATACTCATAAAGCTGTAACACATAAAACAGGTACATAAGGCATCCTCCTAGATCCTTAGTACTATACTAGCATGCTGTTCTACTGAAACTGAAACTGAACAATTAACTTGTATGGGTAATTTGGGAGTACTTACTTGAGCTCGGCTGATCGCATGCACCACACCCTTATCTTGTTTAAAAATTTCTTTCCTTCTAAGTGCTTTCAAAACTCTTTTAGTAAACATTTTCCTTTTTAGAAAAATCTTTTTATTTCCCCTTAGTTTGAGTTCAGATTCACCCGGAAGTGCATCCGAATCCCTCAAACCAGGGCTCTGATACCAACTTGAAACGACCCAAAAATTACGACCCAAAAATTTCATTTTTCAATATAACCAAAAACCATAATCTGAGTGTCATATCATAAAAACCATACGTGATGTATCCCAATCATAATAAAAACAACACTGTGCGGAAAACTGTATCATATCCATGTCATATAAAAATAAAAAAAAACTAAATCAACTCCCAGGATAAAAGCTGAAGCTGTGGTGTGTGCGATGCCATCATCCCGAGCTCTTCCCTTTGCTTACGGAAGTACCTGAAACCAAAACTGAAACTGTAAGCACGAAGCTTAGTGAGCTCCCCCAAACTACCACATACCATACAATACATATAAAGCACATACTGGGCCTTGCCCACTGCATCAGACCGAAGTCTGGAACTAGCTGCATCGGACCGAAGTCCGGAACTGACCGGGACCTTGTCCCCTGCATCGGACCAGAGTCCGGAACTGACTGCATCGGACCGAAGTCCGGAACTGACTGCATCGGACCGAAGTCCGGAACTGACTGATCATGACATAGCATAACATATAACAACTATTATAATCACACATACTGCATACTGTATCGGACCGAAGTCCGGAAGACATAACACAATGTGCTTGAATCACAAAGACATCAAGCACTCTAGCTACTGCATCAGACCAAAGTCTGGAACTACTGATAATTAAACGGGCCGGCATTGTGGCCGTAGACCCGTTCCTACTGAAGGGAAACTCACCTCGTGAACTGGCTGCTGAGTGAATAGCTCTGAGGGCTAACTGCTGCTGCTCCGGTATCTCCCCGGCTACAAGTCCATAAACACACTCAATCAAATACTAAACACTGCACTGGGTAAAATGACTCTTTTACCCTTGGTCAAAGTCAACTCTTGGTCAAGGTCAACTCTCAGTCAAAGTCAACCCACAGTTGACCTGACTCGCCGAGTTGGGCCGCCAACTCGCCGAGTCCCTATTCTCACTCCTCGACCCTGCTCGCTGCTACTCGTCGAGTATGGCATCGACTCGACGAGTACTCTCCCGATCCAAGAACTCAGACAATCTTCATCCGACTCGCCGAGTCCTATGAACAACTCGACGAGTTGTTCTTGAGCTTAAGAAGATTGCCTTGGACTCGCCGAGTTGTATGAACAACTCGCCGAGTCCCTCCGTTACTGAGTCTACCCTCAAACTCGTTGAGTCCACTCCACTACTCACTGGTCCCACTCGACACCGCTCAAAAGGAAGAAATCGGGGACTCGCGACTCGACTCGCCGAGTCGTTCTTCCGACTCGCCGAGTCACCGCCATGCAACTATTCTACACTCGATTCTGCTCGAATCCAAAACATACAAATGATAGACCTGAGTCCAATAAGCTGATTTACCACGTAAAGTTTCCAACTTTATGTGTACAAACACATGAACAAGGGAATAAAGGCTAAAAGATGCTTAAAAGGGGTAGATCTAGGGTTAATATGCAAAATAGCTCCATAAAGGCAATAGATCTGGGCTCTACAACTCCTAAATGAACAGATCTAAGGTTATCTCGGCATAAGAGAGCTTCCATATCAACATAAGGCTTTGAGAAAGGCATTAACAAGATCTAGAAAGGGTTTTAAGGCATAAAAGAGAAGGAAAACTGAAGAATACCTCAAAGAGCTCTTGCTTTCCCTTGAATCTCTGCTCTACAATCCTTCTCCTTGCTCCTTTCTTCTTCTCCTTCTTCAAGCCTTCACAATAGCACACAAAATCACTTAGAATCACTCAAGAACGATTTAGGGTTTTCTCACAGCTTTTGAGGGTGAAGGAGGCGAGATTGGGGGCTATAAGGTGGCTTAAATAGTGGGCAACCTGGGGATTTAGGGTTTCTCCCAGACGGACAGACTCGCCGAGTCCAGAATATGGACTCGTCGAGTCGCCAGCTAACACGTGCTCGAAATCCCGACCCTACTCGGCGAGTCAGGCTATGAACTCTCCGAGTCCCTCTTGCAAAACTTCAAAATAAATACCAAGGAATTATCATACCGGAGACGGGTCGTTACAGAAGAGGTCTAAGGGATTGTAACATCCCGAAATTCAGGTAAAGCTATTTAACCCTTCTCTTTTGTCAAGTTGTCAAGTTTAGCCCTTGAGTGAGTTTTGTGGCAAATGAGTACGCGGGGCGTACTGGGGAGTATGCTGCGCGTACTCATGCACTTAATTTGGACGCGGACTCGCCTAGGTATGCTGGGCGTACCCAGGGTTACGCTGGGCGTAGAGGGCCCAGATGCAAACCCTAATATTTGGCTTGTGCACTATAAAAGGGATGCTAAGGCTCATTCCTCAGAGACCATATCAGAGAGTGCAACCCTAAGAGAGCCTTCCTTCGTCTTTAAGCTTGTGTGTGAGTGTTTTGAGCTAAAAGTGCCTTGGTGTGTTAGTGAAGAAGAAGGAGAGGAGCTTGTGGAGGCTAGGGCTTGAAGTACAAGTTTGGATTTGAGATCTTCAGAGGAAGGAGCTTCATCTAGAGGTATTAAGTTTAAAACTTTCCTCTTTATTTTGGTTTGGTGTTGCATGGACCATTTCTAGGGTTAAAAGTCCCAAAGGTGGAGACTTTATGAGTATAAGGGACTCCATGGACCTAGATCTGTCCCATTTTAGTGATATTTGTGTTATAGATCCATAAAAATCTCAACTTGGTCGTTGTTATGGGGTCATGCTTGAGTTATGAGCTTTTCTAGGGTTGGAAATGGAATGTTATGGGTGTTAGTGACTTGTCCAGCCATGCAAAGGCTTAAAGTCTCCAACTTTATGGATTAAGAGGCTTAGAAATGGTCAGGTCTAGAAGTTGGACGCGTGTCTTAACTGTTTAAGACCCTGAGAGCTAAGGAGTCTGAAACTGGGAGTTACGTGGGGCGTAATCCCAGTACGCGCGGCGTAGGGGGTCGCGTTCCCTGTTATGTGAGGTCGTCAGGTACGCCCAACGTATAGGTTTGGTATGCGCAGCGTAACCCGGAGAGTTGCTTTTTGTGACTTTTAGGGTTTGGTCAACTCTAGGGTCCTTGAGTCATGGGAGGGGTAAAATGGTCTTTTACCCTTATGAGAGTACTAATAGAGGGAATAGTCTAGCCTTGAGAGTTGTATTGATTAAGAGTGTTTATTTCATATGATTAGGTGGAGGTTAGACCAAATTTTTACCGAGTTCGAGATTACCGAGTTACCCGAGGTGAGTCTTCTCACTATACTTTACCAAAGAGTGGTAATTAGAGTTATGTGACAGAGTACTTGTATGCTTTTGTATGATGTGATTTCTATCTGATTTGTGCTATGTATGATTCATAGTTTACAGAGTTACGACCGAAAGGTTCACAGAGTTAGGACCGGAAGGTCCACAGAGTTAGGACCAGAGGGTCCACAGAGATATGGGACTAGAAGGTCCCACTGAGACACATTGACCAGAGGGTCATACAGAGTTATAGCCTCGAGTGGCTAATATGTGTTATATGTGGTATTTTGGGGAACTCACTAAGCATTTATAATTACAGTGTTGTGTTATGTGTTTCAGGTACCAGTGAGGATCGCGGGAAGGCGTCGGCATGATCAGTACACACATGAGGAGTTTTTACATATTATGATCTTGGGATGTGTTGTTATGGATTGTTATGTGATACAATGACATTTTTATAACAATTATGAATGAAAGTGTGTTTTTAAAATGTGAAAATTTATTTGAAAATTTTGGGTGTTACAGGAGCCTGGGTAGAAGAATTACCCATAGTGATATGGTCGTATCGCACTGTTGGATTAGGTGTCTAAGCCCATAGCTATAAGTGGTATACCTGATATGATAGTAGCATGGTCATTTTGGGTTGTCGTCACAATAACAACTTGACAGTATGACTTTTTGGAGATAGAGGTTGATTTTATTATTTGGATTAATAAATTGAATTATTAATGTATTATGGAAATAATATATTAATTAGAAATCATGTTATTTAATTAGTATTTAATCAGAAATTAATTTAGAATTAATTTTGCGATTAAAGGAACAGGGGTTGTTTTATAAATCATTGATAGTTGTGAAACTGGGCTATTGGACTCCTTAGATGGGAGTGGACAAAAACAATAGGGAGGCCCTACAGATTTCATCCAAGGCTCCTTTACAAGGGTCTATGGGCTGCTTAAGCCTTAAGCAGAAAATTAGGGTTTCCTCCTGAAACCCTAGCAACCCACAACTATATAAGGAACCCCTAGCTTATGATTTTCGACCCATATGCTTTCTAAGAGAACCCTAGCCGAAATTCTCAGTGCTTTCCTCTCATCCTCTTGCTACTGGTGTTTGTAAACCATTATAGGTGCAACATTTGAGGCACTAATCATCAAAACTCTTTTGATTTGTAATTTCCAAAATTATATACGCTAGATCTATGGTTTTTCTTTGGTATTCAATTTTCATGTTCAACAAGTGAAAAATTAGATCCAAAACAATTAGGGTTGCATGAACACATGGATTGTTGTTATGCTCATAACCCATAAATGGTATCAAAGCCTAAGATGTTTTTCAGTTGAATTTGATGCATATGTGTATTGTCCAAAGGAGGAGGAAATAGATTTGTCAATCTGTTCATCGAACTCGACGAGTTTGGCCAAATCGACGAGTGCACTGCCCCAACTCAACGAGTTGGCCTGTCAGATCCCTGATTTTTCAATTTTGGTATCTTTGTTTGATTACGATAATTACCAAATTCATTTTTAATGCCTAAAATTGAATTTTATGGAAAGGTAAATCTATATCCTTATCAAATTAAGAGATTTGGCAAATTTTAAGATAAAGACAAAATTATTTGATTAATTTAATTATTTAAAATTTGATCTAGTATTTTTGAAAGGTTTTAAAAATACACCATTTGGTTTTATAATTTAAAATTTAATTAAATAGTTTAAATTTGAAATCTTAAATTTAAGAACCCTAGTATTTTAAAGGTTTAAATTTAATCAAATTAAAAGTTTAATTTATTATAAGATTAAACCTCTAGTATTTTAAAAGTTTAAAATACACCCTTATACTATTATAGAATTAAAAGTTATATATATATATATATATATATATATATATATATATATATATATATATATATATATATATATATATATATATATATATATATATATATAAGAAAAGTGAGTCTTACCGTTAGTATGTCTTATCCACGAAGCTGGTCTATAAGGGGTGTTTAAGGAAGTGTCCTGTAAAATGACCGTCATTGGGTATCCACTCTTACCCACCACACCCTTCACTAGTGGAGGGTCGTTAGTCGAACGGGTATAATAGGACATTAAACTCTCATTAAAAGTATAATGACATAAAGTAACTAAACTTTTCTAAAATCTCATTCTTAGTTACTTTAAAAGAATTGTGAATTTGATGCTAACCTATGAAATTGCACATTGCACCTTATTGGCCGTTTGTGGAGCGTGTGTGGTTAACCGACACACTAATATGGGACCAATATTGTTGGCAATGGGTGTCTCGTAAATTATCAATGATCCATGGAGCGTGTGTGGTTAACTGGCACATTGATTAGGTGATAATTGACATCGAGAGTACCAAGCTAATTTGCATGGTTATTCATATCTCGTTTGTGATCCTCAGCATCCCAGTCACAAAGTGAGAGCATAATCTAGATTAAACATGACATTGAATAGTTCAATGAATCTCAAAAGAGCAAGGAGTTTCATTTTATTGAAACTAGTAATTGCTAACTTATCTAAAATAGATTCAAATTTGATTATGACATCCCTCTTCAGAATTTGAATCGAAAATATGGATCCTAGCCTTAATTTAAATTTTGGGTTAATAATTAAGGATTAAATAAATCAACTAACTTGAATTTTCTCCCTTTATAGATGTCGGGTCAAGACAACTATGGTCTTCATAATACTTGTGGAAATAGTTTTCTTTCTAAATCTGAATATGATATTCCACAAGTTGATAAAGGTGAAAGAATGTTCCCTTCTTCAATTGATGGAACTGGAAATCATGCTTCTCCAACTCTTCCTCCACTGCCTCCAGTGATTCTCCCCGACCCACATTTTCATCAAATTGAAAAGTTCAAGGTTACTCAAGCCCTGTTGGCAGGCAAACACTTAGATGGAAATTCTATGTGTGCACATGTTCTAAACATGAAGTCACACATTGATAGATCAGGAATGTTGGGTGTCGTTTTCCCAGAGGAGCTAGCTGTTGACTTGGTTCTTCACTCACTTCTTGAGTCATACAGTCAGTTTGTTGAAGACTACTATATGACTGACAACGACATGACCCTTATTGATCTGACACATTTGTTAATTATTGTTGAAGCAGAAATGCTAAAGTGAACTGGTCAAGCAAATGTGTTTGGAGGATTAATCTCCCATATTTCTATGGACCTTAACAATGACAACATTGGTAGTCCATAAAAGATTTCTCTTCCCAATGGAATGGGATCGGCCAAGGTCAAACTGTTTGACCATATGGTAAAGAGAAAGGCTAATTCTGAGATAGTCTTATGTGCCGTTCCTAAAGAGTCCATATGTTTCTATTGCAAATTGAAGGGACATTGGATGCGAGGCTACCCTGTCTACCTGAAAGATCTTAGAGATAGTAAAGTCAAGTTGTATGACTCTAATTTAAGTACATCCACTATCTAAATCTATTAAGATCCTATTTATAGATTCTTATTACATGATGTGATAGTCACATTTTGATGTTTTGCAGGATCTACGAGAAAGAAGGAAGCTTAAGAAGAAGAGTGAGTTGAATCTGATCATAAGAGATGGATTTCGATCGCATGGCTTGAGGATCATATTTTTGAGTTGTTGCTTAGGAGTTATGATAGATTAATAGATTGCTTATGAAATGTCTAGAATCATAGTTTTTATGTTTGCATTATAAGGATAATTTTTTCCGCATTATCAATAAAGTAAAATTTTGTTTTATCTTATTTACTTTATATTTCCTTGCAATGACATTTATGAAAATTGGTGATGATATTTCTATTATTAGCAATGTTAAATATGGATTTGATTCTTATTTATGTCGTTTGTGGAAATGTCATAATCAACCAAGTGAAAAGGAATTCTCATCACCCAAGTTTCAATTGGATAGAAACTTGGAGTCATACAATTTGAATTGTGTGATGTATGATAATCTTGATCACTGGAAGATTATGATTAATTCGTTGATCACATATTTATGTGAATCAAAGTAAAGGACTAATGGATATGGTACACATTGATATGGACTATTTAGATCCACCACAACGGACGATAAGTCTATTCATCATGATTTACTAATGGTTCAGTAAATATGGTTATATTTATAAGATTAAGTGTGATTCTGATTCTTTGAAAGGTTTTAAAGAATGGCAGAATGAATATGAAAAATCTATTAGGCAGAAAGATAAAAGTGTCTCCAATCTGAAAGGAAAGGAGATTACTTTAGTATCATATTTTATGATCATCTTAGTCATTATGGAAATATGACACAACTGATTTTCTAAGGACATCATAGTGAAATTGTTTCAACTATGAAGAGGAATCAAACATTGTTGAAATAGTTTAATCAAGAGATGAGTCATACTTGGTTTCTGAAATCAAGTTTTAGAGTCATACTCAAGTAACTGCGAATCGTAACTCAAACTAAGTAGGTTTATAACACCTAATGAAATGTGGAGTATAAATGTTTTCTTACTCGAGCACATTTGAAATTGGTAAGTTGTGTTGTTTTGGTTGAAACAATGGATAAACTAAGACCAATTACATGAGATGTTTTCTTGTCAAGAATCCACGCTAACTTTTGAATATTTGTTTTTGCTTGTCGAGGAATGTTCCTTAACAAAAAAAACTTATATGTCAAGAAGTCAGTTGGAGTCTTATTAATCTTGAAGAGTTTCAAGAATCAATCAAGAATAAACCTTTTAGTTATCACTAGCTCAAGACCTGAGGTTGATAACCTATCATGTTAACACACTCTTGTTTCTATGCATCTTCCAGTTGAGTTGGCAATGCATGTGAGTTCTATGGTTCTCATTTGACTGCAAAAGGCAGAGCACGTTGGTTAGTGATAGTACATTGATTAATATAAGTGAGCTGCTTGACAACTTGGAAGCGCTGGTAGGCCCTTGTGCTACCAGAAGGCGAGAAATTAAGAATAAGCAAGTTCAGTCCATGAAAAGAAAAGCCTGAAATTGATTTTGGTTTTGTCCTCAACCTTATCTTATGATTGTAGTTTGGAATTGGTAAACTCACATGGATAGGAACACATACACTATAAAATCTAGGTGGCAAAAGTTTTCGCTCTAATTGATGAAAATGATTATGAGGGAACACTTTCGCTAGTAGATTGTAAATCTGATTGATATCATTATTGTTAGCAGTTGTGATAATTTCTTTCTCAAAATCGTATATGATTACGACATCCCTTTTCATAGTTCGAATTGTGAGAAATGGAAAAGGATTGTTTGAACGTTCAACACTTATTGTTGTAGGTTCTGATAGGGTTTAAAAACACACATATGATATCTAATGAATGTGTATGAACTTGAGAAGTCTAGATGAAGACTTATCAAAGCACCACGTATTAGAAATCTGAACTTTGGAAAGAAAGTCAACAATATTGATTTCTAGAAGTCCAGTTGAATTCTGGGTACATGTCAAAGCTAGTGGGGAACATAATTGTTATGCATATAGAAATATAATTATTATGCTAGTGGGAGCATATCAGTTATCCTTAGTGTTGCAAGCTGGCAATACTAATCGTAGGAAACAAAGATTTCAAATTTGTAAGTTTCAAATTTTGGAATTGTTTCGCTATGATAAGCTTAGGGGAGAAGGAACTCATATGTCATTTCAAATATAAAAGTTTAGATTGACGTTTTAATGGAACTTAGTCATGAACATATATGAACATCATGTTGAAGTGATTCAACATAGGAAATTCTATATATGGAAATATTATAGCAAGAGACTGATCAAGTATCATGTTTTTGTGTAAGACGTTATGTATCGAATCCCATATGCTTCGGATATGGGATTAATTACATATGCTATAATATTCACTTGTTCTGATTTTTCCAAATGCCTAGGTCATTCAAAGGGAAAAAGGACTAGAACAAGATGTGACTCAAGTTGCTAAACAGCTGTCAAGAACAATATGAGGTTTACCAAAAGATTGGTTGCTTGTGGACAGTTGGAAATATAACTTTGGAAGGACCATATTGACATGTTCTGAGTGGAGGCAACTCTTGTTCATAATTGATAGTCATATGGGAATATGGAAATGTTTCCATAGTGGGAGTTGCTTATTAAGAATCTACATGTGAGTTAGAAACCTTAAATGCAAAGAAGGTGTTCAAGGAGTGTACCTTGAATCTGATACTTCATTACCATCATTAACGGAGCTTATATAGGGCCAATAAGAAAGAGCTCATAACCACTACTTGTGAACAGCTCTCCTCAACTGAAGGCACACCTATTGTTACTAGAAGTCTAGTCTCTCTCATGTCCTATTTCGATCTCGAACAACAACCTAGGCGGAAAAAGAGATATTCAGAAAAGTCGAGTTCTTGTCATATCTTAAGAACCTGACTCAAAAGAGACGGTTGTAGAGAATAGGTGCAACGGGGAATCATGGGAATAACGATAGGGTACGTATGGAACATGGCCGACCAAGCTCTTTTTTCTAACGATGCTGCAATCAAACTAAAGCGCTAACGAGAAAGAATGCCTATAGATAGCGCTTTAGTAATAAGATAGGACTTTTTCTGGAATCAATTCTATGATTGAATAGCATAAGTGCTACTTAGTAGTAGAAACTCAGAGACTGGAAAGTTTCCACTATCAACTGCCATAAGAGGTCCTTTTCCAAAATAGAGAATAGGGCATGGAAGCTTTCTGCTATTAGAGGAGAGTTTTGACTGCAAGGGATCTTCAATCACCCGAATCTGATGGCAACCATTGGGATCAGTTACTTTCGAACAGTCTATTGACTCCCGAACAACTACATTTGTCCATAAATTCCCTTTTACTTCAATGAACTACGCGAAGAGGAAATCTTGGGCGCTATTGTAGTCTATATACAAGTGACTCCCGTCTGGTCAAGTAGCTTTCGCTCCTTCCTACTTACTTTATTATAATATAAGCGGGTGACCTATTGGGAGCTTTTTAGTCATAGTGGGAGCTTTCGGAAATAACTTTGCAGGACAAGTTGTCCAGTGCTTCTGCTGAGAGAAAGGGAGTCTATTGACTGGCCTACCTACGCTCGTACACATATGTAGTTCTTCTCCCAGCGCTGTAATTATTTTTGAGCTAGATCCAAAATTTGAAATAGGTTTTAATTAGTCCATAACTATTAAAAAAGTTACATATTATGCCTAAAGCTATAAAATTTGACTTTGTCCCCCCTGTTTTTCAATTTTTTACATATTCTATTCCCCCCCCCCCCCCCCCTCCCAAAAAAAAAATCAAAACTTCAAGCTCTGGTACTGCCCAAGAAGATGATAATCCAATATCTACAAGTTTGCTTTCCTTCCTTGACTCCTTGATGCATCTTCTTCTTCTTCAACCATACAAGAAACACACTCTTAGCTCACACACACACACATACTATAGAAGATAGGGTTTGCCAAAAACGATTCCAGAACTTGGAGGCTGAAAGCATGGAGGTAAAGAGTCCATAAAGATGCTTAAATACTCCATAAACCCTAAAATTTAGGGTTTTCACTTGGACACACATACACCCAGCGTACTAGGGTCCGCCCTAGTACGTTTAGCGTACCCACATGTACGCCCAGCGTACAACTCAAGCTCCCACGAATTTACCAATTTGCCATTAGGGCTTCTTAGGACTAAATCCAACCAATTCCAAGGATAAAAAATGACATATTTAAATACCAAGAGAAGGATTTGAAAATACCTGAGAAGCCGAGATTTTACATTCCACTTATACACTAAAGTCCCTATTTGTGAATTGCGTCGAACCATCTTTTTCTCAAAAATTTATTTGTCTAAACAAGCTGACCATCAAGGATGACCTTAGCTATTTTGTGCTTCCAGACTAATGTACAACTCTTTATGGGTTATGGTATAAGTCACTATACGTAGACATTAACATTTGCATAATAGGGATACGAGATACCATCAAATCCCAAATCACCAAATCGCCCCCCTTTCAATCCCCCTTCCTCCGTAAACAACAATGGCGATCGCCGGTTTGCAGAGACTCTCTTCTCAAATCTCCCGAAACCCTAACCTTTCTCTTTATTCACGCGCCATCATCTCGCGTTCATCTGCAACAACATCTTCATCGGCCAAAGTTTCAGATCGAATCGTCAAGCTCACAGCGTACGATTTCGACGGCCAAAAGCGCGAGATCGTCGGCCTCTCCGGTCAAACGCTGCTCAAAGCGTTAACCAACAATAACCTCATTGATCCGGCCTCTCATCGTCTCGAAGACATCGATGCCTGTTCCGCCGAGTGCGAAGTCAACATCGCTGAAGAGTGGCTCGAGAAGCTCCCGCCGGCATCGTATGATGAACAGTATGTGTTGAAGAGGAATGCAAGGCATAGGATTCTGAATAAACATTCGAGGTTGGGGTGCCAGGTTGTACTCACGCAGGAGATGCAAGGGATGGTTGTTGCTGTGCCTGAGCCTAAGCCTTGGGACACTCCATAAGTTCAATTAGGCGTTTGTGCTCTTGGAAATTGAATAATTTCGGTCAGTAACAATATTCGCATACCTTTCCTGGATTTGTTACTATTACAACTATTTTATGTCTTTTCATGTAATTGTGAGTTCGTCGAATTAACTCTTGTTACTTTTGTTTGAATCTTTTTGAATAATTTGATTTTATCTCAGACACAACAATTCTCATATGCTAGTCGATTGATAAGTGATCCTTGCTTATTTGGTTACCTAAATGTGTTTGTCTATATCATGCTGAATGTCGCTACTTGAATGATATCCATTTTCCTTGATTTTAACTTGAATTTAGATTCTGGTCCTTCTTGAAGATTCTACTGCCTTAGTTTTGTTATGCTAGCATGCTTTTGCTTCTTTATTTTTATACATTGGGAATTAGATGGAGCTGAAAACCACCACCAGAAAACGTTTTTTTTGTGATAAAGATTGTTGTATCCTCTACATGTTTAAATTCTTCATCATCATGTGGCTCTTGAATCTACATGTGAGTTGTTTGGCTACACCTAAGATTCTTCATGATTCCTTAAAGCACCTTCTTCTGAACTGCAAAACCCACAGCTTATAGGCAGGAAAGATTTGTTACCATGGATTGGAATGACTTGCTTTCTCTTTGTGGGATAGGTCAATTAATAAAATTAAGCAGTGTGTACTTTGAATCCATTGATTTAACATGATATCATCTAGTTTTTTCATCTCATAGTTTTAAGGTGGGCTTTCACTTTGACTTTATGTGGCTTCACCACTCATATGATGACTCTTTGGGATTCAAACTTCTCATGGTTTTGTGGCTTCACCTGGTGTTTGGATGTGTATTTTGAAAATGATTACTGTGACTTAACGAATTCCATCCAAATAGTTAAATAATGAGTTGATTAAACTTTAAAGGTAGGGACAGAGAGTAATTTTACATTTATTTCGATAACCAATTTTTCAAAACTTGTGCCTGCTTTTCCAAATCTGATTATTTTGACCTTAAGTAATCAGAAAACACTTTTACTCAAACATTCAAAAACTGATTAAATCTTTATTTAAAATGCACATCCAAACACATGCTCAATAGGTTTTATACAAGTCCTTCATTTGGCTTCTTCAGTTGATTTTCCACCATGAAAAAGCTTTGTGAAATATTATAATGACAGCCAATTGAACTTATACTCGGTGTATATATGTTAAATTTTATGACACCAAACTGCTGTTATGATTTAGGATTTAGGGTATGAGATATTTGGATTGGTGGGTTTTTGTCTATACATTAAGAATTTGTTTTATTTGCAATTTTTTTCCTTTTGAATATGTTAAATATGTCGAGAAAATGTAACATGTTTTCATTGTTTTACTATTTTATTTTATGTAGAATTTATCTAAATTGTATTTTTTTACAAAACATAGCAAGTTTGCTACATTAGTTAAATTTTACGAGAAGTGGTAAAAATGATAAACGCGTCGTAAATGCTTAAAAACTATGTTGTATGAATGTGTAAAATAGTGAAAGTGTTCTTTGAACTTTTTTGTAGTTAACCTTTATATATTTGATGAAAAACAAGTGATGGGTTCTATAAATTCATGAATGTGGTTTTATTTTTTGTCTTCCATGTTCTTCCTCTTATGCACTTTGAGGAAGCCTTAGAAATTTGAATACTCCTTGCGGTTTCTGTTTATAGTTTTATTACAAATGAAAACGTTGTAATTCTAATATATTTGCCACTTGTTTGAAACTAAAAGTAAAACGTGCCTTATTTACTTCAAAACAACACCAAAACTCAAGGTCCTTTGAGTCCACTTAAGCAGTTGAAATGTGGTTTTGAATAACATAGTCAAATCGAAGTTGCCCAGTTAGGCACCCAACAACTCGGCTTGTCGGTATTAGAGTTTATAGTTTGGTTTTTGATTTAACCAAATCGTATTTATAATTTTATATATACCATAAAATTCGATTCATAAATATATGTAGAAAGTTTAAGTGGTTGAAATTTGTTTTTGTAGACCGACTAACTTGCACCTCTCAAATTCTATTGATTTGAACCTTCAGCCTATCGACTAATGAAAATATTTCTCTCAAATTCTATTGATTTGAACCTTCGGCCTATTTGACTAATGAAAATATTTCTAACGCATGACATAGCATAGTGCAAGTCCTGTTGGTTGAAATTAATTTGTCATTAGCTTCAAACTTGGCTAACTATATAATTGGATGGCTACGATTATGTTTGGCTTACTAGCTGATAGTTAAATAATTAGCTGTTAAATAAAAAGCTAGCTGATAGCTAAAAAGCTAGCTGATAAAAAATAATGTTTGGTAAAACTAGCTGAAATATATACAATTACATAAAAGAACATGCAAGAGTATGTGTTTCTATAATTAATTAAAGGATTTATTTGGCAAATTTTAAAAAAGCTCTTAAAAAGCTAGTCTAAGTAGTTTTTCAAAAGAGTAGCTTATAAGCTACTTTTTGGCTTAGACTATGTTTGGCGTACTAGCTGAAAAGCTACCTGATAGCTGAAAAACTAGTTGATAAAAAATAACGTTTGGTAAAGCTAGCTGAAATATATAAAATTACATAAACGGACATGTAAGAGTATGTGTTTCTATAATTAATTAAGGGGTGTATTTGGAAAACTAAAAAAAAAAAAAAAAAAAAAAAAAAAAAAAAAAAAAAAAAAACTCCTAAAAAGCTAGTCTAAGTAGCTTTTCAAAAAGTTAGCTTATAAGCTACTTTTTGGCTTACCAAACACGGCAACATAAAAAAGCGCGCCAAATACAGCCTTACCAAACACGACAACATAAAAAAGCTCGAAAAATAAGCTAGCTTATCAGGTAGATGTGGCGTGTCAAACACAACCTAAGTGGTGAAAGAGTTAGGGATAAAACACTTCAAAAGAGTTGCTTTAAATTTTAAGGAAAATGACTTTGGAGGGTAACCAACTGTTGCTTTTGTTTTCATTTGGTCTCTTTCCTTTTTTTTGTACTCAATATAACATCGAACTTGTTGTTTGTGTTCACCATAACCCTTTTGACCGGTTTTTGACCAGCTATCTCCTGTGATAGCCGGTCAAAGGCTTATAGTGAACATAAACAACAAGTTCCATGATATATTGAGTACAAAAAAAGGAAAGGGACCAAATGAGAACAAATGTACCAGTTAGTTACCCCTCAAAGTCATTTTCCCCATAAAGTTAAATGAAATTAAAGTTGCGAAAGTATCAAAGACTGCAACTTTCTTTGGCCATAATGTACATGAAGAACATTTCGGAGGGGTAGCTTCGTTAAAGCATGGTTTATGCTATGCTTATTGTGGTTAGTTGTCACCACCTCTCTGCAAAAGGATATGATTGTATATGAGAGATATATTTATCAGTATAAATGTTTACCTTAAGGTATAGTATGGCGATGTGTTTGCAAAAGCTGTATGATCCTGTACATATTGATGTTGTATCTTATCCCATGAATTCGATCTTAAAGCAAAGTAAACTAAAAAATCATAGCACTTGTGATTCCACTCGTTTGTAGACTTGTCCAGAATCCATGATACAATAAATCATTTGATTGGAAATTTATAAGTAGTCATGAAATGCACCTACTTAGTCAAGATTCCCCTAATAAAATTCAATTGCATTACAAAGTTGTACATGCACGAATAATGTTATTTCGTGGGTTATGTTTTGAAGAGAAGCAAGATTGAATCTCATAAAGTCCTTAATATGAGCAAGAGATGACGTGATATTTTCTGTAAATGAGTAGAGGGAAAATGACTCAGGAGGGTAACCAATTATTAAGTTTGTCCTCATTTGGTTCATTTCCTTTTTTTGTACTCAATATACCATCGAACTTGTTGTTTGTGTTTATCATAACCCTTTGACCGGCTATCACATGTGATAACATGTCAAAAGCCGGTCAAAAGGGTAACGGTGAACACAAACAACATGTTTCATGATATATTGAGTAAAAAAAAAGGGACCAAATGCGAACAAACGTAACGTTTAGTTACCCTTAAGAGTCATTTTCCCTAAATTTTATTCATATATGCTTCAACTTTTGGGAAAGGTTTGCCCAGAGGTCGACGTGGTTTGTGGTTTGTGGCTTGGGGCCGAGATTTTACATAAGAGATAAGACAACAAAGTTGGTTCTTATAAAGCTTACCCTCATTAATCAAAACAGTCTGGTTGTTGGATTTTTTTTTTCATTTATAATCTTTTATTTCAAAATTTTAAAATGTGTTTAACCCGTAACATTTTACTTTTAAGTATAGATTGTTTGTTTTTGATTTGTTATTTGAAAATGGAACTAATTAGTTTTCGAATGTACACTTAAGTATTATTTTAAACAATGTGAATGCATTATATGTTTTGATCTCTAATGTTTTCATATGATTAAATCTAGCGGTTGCATCTCCACGCAATACAATGGAATATGTAGAAATGATTAAATAGAAAAAATGGCAAAATATTTTTGGATCATATTATAGAATTTGAATAAAAATTTGATTAGAATTGTACACATGAGGAGTAAAAACGTCTCCAATAGTTAACCTATATTATTATATAAAATTATTGTCACCTCATCATTTCATTAATTTTAACCTATAATTAAATAGCACCTAATCTATCATTATCTATTTAAAATGTTCTATAAATTCTCTACTATTTAATTAGTCATTTTTTAAACGTACATCATATTTTATAGACGTTGAATGCCACAAACAAAAATAGAAATAAAAGTATATACCGGGTCTTCATTTTATAAACATAGAATACGAAAAAAAAATTAATATGTCATAATTATAAAAAGAGATTGAAAATATTATACACTTGTTATAAATTTATATTTCAAAAATAAAATATCATTAAATATTTGATAAAAATAATTAACTAGTAAATAAGTTAAAAATATTTAAAATTAAAATATAATTAAAGGTAAAATGAAATATGATTAGAAGATGAGGGGTTAAATATATATATTGACTATTAATATATATATTGAGTAATATAAAAAAGTTAAAAAAAACAAATAAATTATTAGCTCCAATTGTAATAAGTTATGAATAGAATAAAATAAATAATAATAAGCTATAAGATAAGCTCCCGTCATAGATGTTCTGAGATTATTAATCAAATTATGTAAAGTATTTTAATATTTTTTATGGATAAACAAGAACTCGGCCAAGTTTCGTATTTTGGTGATATTTTCTGTTGAGATAAATTACAAAGAACTTATCATTGAACTTGTTAATATATATGATTACTACAATTTACAACAATGCAATTAGTTTGTAAATCGAATGGTATTTTAGGTATCAAGTTCAATGGAAATTATTTACAATTATTAAATTAACCTTCGTAAAACTTCATATTTCAATAGTATGATATATACGAACATACTTTATATTGATATAAAAAAATATTTTTTAGTGATATACACAAAAATAAAATTTAAGACCGAAAATATGTCATGTTTGATAGTAGTATATATTAAGACAAATTTAAATAATTATTATGTGGATAAAGATGAGACATTGTCAATAATATATTTGAATTTATACCCAACATTATGTAATAAAAATTATGATAGATAATTAGATTTTGCAACTTTAATCAAACATAACATCAACAAATTAAAAAAAATAATACAATTATTGTTGAGGAGATGCAATTTGTTAGTAATAATAATGGCTATATACATGTCCGACCCGTAGGGTGTGCACTTGCACAGGCCCGAAAAAAATAGGGCCAGAGTTTTAGCCAACTTATATACTAAATATGTTAATATAGATTACATTACGACATAAAAATTAGAAAACGTTTTCTTGTTCACATGGTAAATGGTGCTAGTTATATCACAGTCTTCTAAATCCAACCTATGTCCGATACTTGGAATCTACAACTTTTTTTTTTTTTTTTTTAAATGTAATAATCGTTGTTTTAGTAATAAATAAATTTTGCGTGTACATAAACATGGTTTAATTCTTGTTACCCCCACCTTCGATCTAGCTTTTTATTAATAGTTTTTTTTCCCTTACCCCACCTTTTTATTAATTAGTTTTTTTTTTCTTCCCATATGTTGTAATTGTTTCTTTATTTTTTTTCTAATTGCCCTCACTCACTTTAATTGACCAATTTTTTTAGTTAATCAGATTTCTTTTGTTTTTCAACTTCGTCCTCACATATTAATGGATTATACCATGTATTCTTGTGTTCGTCCTCACATATATTAGAGCCCATCTTTTAATTTTCGTATAGGACACTCAAAATCAAAAGACCAGCCCTGGTTATATACTTATTTTAACTATATCATTGACATGTATTTTTAAAGTTTAACAATTACTGAAAATAACATCATACTTTGTGTCTTTAATGATGCATTTTAGCGAACACAATAATCATTCATATAATTTTATCCAATTTTAACTTCTAAATTTAAAAATAATAACACAAAACAAGTTTTGGCTGTCACGTCATAAAGTGTGCTATATAGAGAAAATATGTTATTATAAAAGTATTGATTTTTATTTAGTAATTTCTAGATTACTTAACATATATCATCACCGACTTATTGTTGATCTTCATCAACTAAGTTCGGTGTTTCTTCATATTCATTGATCCAACGTTTTCTTCTTCATTGATTTAGATCAATGTCTTCTTGATCCTCATTGATTTAGATCATAGCCTTCTTTATCTTAATCGATTTAGATAAAAGCCTTACCCATCTTTATCGACTTACGACAAATGGCATGTCATTCACATTCTTTGATTTGTCTACCGGTGTTTGCTTCATTTTTAAGTCCTATCTTCTTTGTTTTCGTCAAAGTTAGGTCAAAACATTATAAATTTATAATGTTTGCAACCACACCCAAATGTATGACCAATATCATTTACAATATCTTGTTTGTTTTTTTGGTTGATCCTAGAATCAATACGAAACTCATAAACAAGTTTTTCATTTCGATCGAACTAGATTTCAACTCTTTGTGTTTGTGTTGACCCTGAATTGTAACATCTATCGTGGGTACTTTAATAGACGTGCCATGGTTCTTTAAGATGTAGTACGGTGTTGCTGAGATATAGTCATATAATAATGTCAAACCAAGTTATATACTAAATTTAAATAAGGGTACCCTTTAAATAAAGCAGTAATATTATATTTTGTAACAGTATATTATAAACAATAAATCAAACACTGCAAAGAACCGATAATCTAATTCTCATCTAATCAAAACGCGTCAAACTCTATATCTCGTGCAGTGCACCACTTCGAAACTTCCGGTAACTTTGGGTTTGCATATATCCCTCATTTCTTTACAACAAAATGTTCTGGTCTAACTTTCCCATTTGTAATAACATAAAACATATATCGACCTAATTTCTATTCGGTTTTCAATCTCTGAGAAAATATATGAAAACAATAATCACGAAACGTTATCAAAGAATGCTTAAAACTACATATATATGAAGCCAAAAAAATAGTCAAGATCACATTTAATCAATGACTTGTTTTGATTTATTCAAAAAAAAAAAAAAAGAACAACTTTTACGGTGTTCACATTTGAAAATTAACCACAAGAATTTGCATCGATCACCACACAATCCACGACTTTGACGGACAACCATTCCATCCCTTTTTCTGACTTCTTTAAATCCTCCATCCGATCTCCTTTCAAAAATCATCGTTCTCGTGTTCTCGAGCCGATCCCGACCTGACTCATTTTCGGACTTCTTCTCCCTCCACCTTATTCCTCTTCGCCAGTCCATCTCCTCACCCACCACTTTCCACCTCCCACAACTCCCATTCCTCCATGGATCTTTCCGATCTTCATCACCTTTTCCAAATGTTCGATCACAATGGTGACGGAAAGATCACAAGACAAGAGCTATCAAAGTCTCTTGAAAGCCTCGGGATTGACATTCCTGATCCTGATCTTGAGCACATGATTGATCATATCGACTCAGATGGTGATGGGATGGTGGACATAGAGGAATTTGAGGTGTTGTATAAGATGATATTAATGGAGGAGGAGAGGGACGAAGAAGAGGATATCAGAGAGGCGTTTAATGTATTTGACAAAAACGGAGATGGGTTCATTTCGGTTGAGGAGCTTCAGTCAGTGTTGATGTCGCTTGGGTTGAGACAAGGTCAAACCATCGAGGATTGTCGACTCATGGTTAATAAGGTGGATGTTGATGGCGATGGGATGGTGGATTATAAAGAGTTCAGGCAAATGATGAAAGGTGGTGGCTTTTCCAACTTTGAAACCCTTTGACATTAATTTTCATTCGTGTGAACGTTCTTTCTGTTACCATCTTGTTTGATCATCATGTATCTTTCCGAATTTCAATTTCAATCTAAGAATCTAATCGTTTATTTATTATAATTTTGTGGTTATACTTTCTCGTGTTTGTGTTCTTTGAATCGTAAATCACTACTCAATTGGAACAAAACCATAATTGGAACGACCCAACCAACTTATAAATTTATGGGTCGCAAAACGTTTTTGCAATGGTTAAAGTTTATCAAAAACATTGGAATTCAAAAGAATAGGGATATGAAGAAATTGTAATTTACAATGATTGGTATAATATAAAACATGATTCAATCACATTACTTTACAATGATTGAGTGATGCGTGAACAATGGAAAAAAGTAGGAATACGGTTTGTTTTGATGGGTTTATGAAGAAGATTTGATATTTTAATGAAAAAAAAAACAATGGAATTCAATTCTCACCATCCTCGTCTATCAACAATGGAATTCGAGATTCCAGTTCCTCAGCATTCCACCAATATCCGCAAACCAAAGTTACCAAACACACACTAGAGTTAAACATACATTTTGTTTTAACAGAAGAAATTAATATAACAAACTCATTCAATGTATATTTATTATTATACTATATATTAAAATTATCCATCCTTAGCTACAGTAAAATGGCTAAGGTTTGGCATAATTGGTCCCTAGGTATTTGATTTTGGCAAAAAGCGTCCTTCATTATGGGGGTTTGTTATGTTCTGGATTTGTTCGTTGGCATTTTTCTTCTGGGCACTTTATGCCATTTTCTCCGTTCTTTGTCGACACATGTTGTGATTCTCAATCCACCGCTTCAGTTGTCCAATGGTTTTGCTCCACCGATCGTTACTTTAAGCTAACTCCATCATACGTCTCCTTCATCTTCACATGGAAAATAGACATTGACGGAGCGCGGTGCCAAAAACTTGCAACCGTACAACTTCTCCACACCACCATCATCGATCCTTCATCGACGTTCTTATCCAATCCGTTGTTACAGCCATACATACGATTCGCCCTCCCTCTCTCTCGATTCCAGATTGCTCAGGTTACTTCACTTCCGATTGTCCTTCTTTCTACTGTCAGTTTTTTGAATCGAATTTTAGGGTTTTTTTTTTCATGTAACATAGATGGGTTCATTTTATGCCATCCTAAGGTTACTTCCACCGACTCACCATCATCGATTCGAACACCAGTGTTTATGCCGATATTTGAGGAACTTTCTTGCTTATTTAACAACTTATGGAGGACTACATCTGATTTGGAGAGATTAGAAAAGATGATATATCATTCAATTCGACTAGCAGCAGATGTTCATCGACAGGTTTAATATTTTACATAAATGTTTTGATTTTAATTATATTTTTATTTTCAGAGTATGGAATATTTATTTCTACTCTTGTTCTTAAATATGCAAGTTGAATAAGTTGTTCAGGGTATGTATAATCACAGAGCATATTTTCCTCTCACAGTCCCTCTCTAACCCTAAAAACTGAAGAGAGGAGCATGGCGATTTTCATATGCGAGAGGTATGGGAGAGACAATGGAAACAGGATAATCGAAGGGGGGCATTGAAGGCAGAGACTAATTGCAACTTTTTTCACTAATGCCTAATTGATTTGTTAATGAAATGTCAGGGAAAGCTATCAGATGTTCAGGTAACTTTTGTTTACTCATGTTTCAGCACTCTGATTATAGGCTTTTGGCTTAAAACTATAGAAAATTTGTTTTAAGTTTTGATACATTATGTTTCTCTGATTATCAGTGCGGGGAGCAGATGGAACTACAACATAATATGTAGGTAGTGCACTATTCTTCTTTCTGTTTTCTATGTCTTCCCTTTTCCATCTTAGCGGGTAAAAAAGTTTTCAATTGCTTACTTGCTCCCACATGTGATTGTAGTTGAATAAGAATATGGTGTTTGGATGGTAACATAATGCTTTTCTTTTGATTTACTGTTGGACAGACTACGTTATTAAAAGAATGTAAAGTTTCTAATTTGTACAATGATATCATATGGCTTAACATTATTCTTAATGGATCTATCTTTGGATCCTACGCTTTGGATATAATCAATGTTCGTATACAGCTTTTCACTGAATTTTATGGTGGTTTTATAGTTGTATGTTATTCATATTTGCAGGTTTTGAAATACAATATAGCAGCTGCTCATATTAGATAATTATGACTTTTTTGGTTATAGTAGCCTCATGGCTCTACAACGATTTAGATTATGTTGCCATCCAAACACTTGCTTTTATGCTCAGTGGAGAACCTGATTTAAATTTAGGCTCTACACAAGATGGCCTACCATATTTTAGGCAACAAATGTAATGTTCCAACTCATTCTTCATTTTCCATTTAAAAGACATTTTTTTGCATCTTCAACTTAAAGAAATGGTTTTAAAATACAAATTTAATCAAAAATATAGTTTTAATTAACTTATTTAGACAAAATAGTTTTAATTTTGACATTCAAATGTGATGAAATGATAGATTTGTCTTTCATATAGCATTTCCTATACTGCTTCAACTTTGAAGGTTTGCTTCTTCTTATTTTACTCTTTTCATTTTAGCAAATCAAGTTTTCTCAATTCTTAATATTAAATTTGATAACGTTTATTTTTTTATTGAAAATTACAAACACTTTTTTTACGGTATACTATATTTTTTTGGATAATAGATGGTATATATATATATATATATATATATATATATATATATATATATATATATATATATGTGTGTGTGTGTGTGTGTGTGTGTGAAAAATTGCATTTTAGCCTAATAACCATTTCAAGTTTCATAATGTTCCCATATTATTCAAAGTTAACATAAATGCTTCGTCTTTTACTAATATTACAAAAATGCAAGGTAAGATAAATTGGTGAATTTTATCGGAATGGTCCATGCATATAAAGTTTTTCAGAAATGGTTCCAGTTCAACTATTTTCATGTCTATTCGTTAGAAAATATGGGTATATCAGATTTTATGAAAGAACAATTCATTTTAGAATAAACTTTTAATGATTTGCATATGTTTTTTTTAATAAATATGCACAACTCATGCATTTCATAAAAGTACAGTGTTAAGGGATTAGGAGAGCCAATGCGTTAATGAAATCGTGAAAATAGTGAAAAAGAAGGTTAGATTTCCCTGAAATATTTTAAAAAACATCTATTTGTTAAAATTTATTAATGTAAATTGTTTTCTTTAACTGCAGCCTGAACTTCATTGAAAAGAGAAGATATTACTTACAGTGATTTTCATGTGAGAGTTATGATTATTCATTGTTTCGCTTTCCAGATTTACAGAAATGCAAAGTACACGTGCAACCATGGATGTCCATTCATAAATGCTTACTGAACTTGATCCACAAAAGAAATAGGTAATTTATTTACGAGAAATGTATAAATTGCCCTTTTCTCTTAATATTGACTCTTTATTTTGTATTGGAACCAGGGATTTTGGAAAAACTTTATTGGAGACTTGGTAGAATTTTTTGTTTTGTTTTCTACATCGAATTTTAAATGAAACTTGAAGGAGAATTACAATCTTTATGTAATATCCGTACAGAGCAGTTCACTCATCTCTTGAAACACATTACTATACTTCCAAGTGCTTTTTCATCTTGAGTAATTCCGTTAATGCTTACATTTCTTTATATAGCTTCTGGTTTTCGGTTGCAAAGAATAGCAACATACTTTACCGTGGCTACCAATTCAGCCTATATACTATAGTTTCACACAAAAGTGATACCTTCCAACCCCCGCAACGCGGGGAAACCCTTCTAGTTCTAATAAATAAAGATCTATTTTGTCATATGTCAATATCTTTTTACACTTATTATTATATGGTATTTTTGAAACAACTAATATTCACATGTTATTATTATTATTATTATTATTATTATTATTATTATTATTATTATTATTATTATTATTATTATTAGATTAAAAAGCCACATAATTATATATGTAAAGTATTAAATATAATAAATATGATACTAAAATTCCAACGAATTCATTCATTCTTTTTTTTTATTTTAAAATTTTACTGTAAAAAATACTTATTGTTTACACGTTAATATTTAATTTTTTTTAATCAACCTATGTAATACATAAGTTTCACATATAATATAAAAGGTCTTAAAATAACCACAACATTATAAAAAAAGCTTGATAGGAAAGTAGGAAACCAATACAAAAACTATTATTCCTATTATTATTATTTTTTTAATTTACAAATTCTCAAAGAAAAGTAATATAGAGATCAAGGGTAATTTTATAGAATTTAAAAAGCTTAATTAAATTTTAACTATTTGAAAAAGTGTGAAAAGTAATATAGAGGTCAAGAGTACCTTTAACAGTACTTTTTTTTTTTTTATAAATGTTTTATTATTATTTGAAAAAGACAATAATAGTCTTTTTTTCAATCATGGGAAAATTGAGTTCTTTGAACATACCACTCCAACCATTTAAACGTCTTAACCCTAAGTCCCTAACATCATTGTTTGAAATAAAAAATGTGTAAAGAATGGTGCAAAGATGAATCTCCAACCTTATACAGTATTACATTTTACATCAAAAACAATATCCTAAATGTGTTCTCTTTTTGTGGCTTATTTAGATTTTCAAAAACACTTTTTCATTTATTATGTTTTTTTATATATAATAAAGTTGTTTTGTAACCTTTTGTTACAACTTTAAAAATATATTTAAAACAATCATTACATCCAAATATAGTGATCAGATATATTTTATTTCATTCAAATATATTTGAAATAATTTTTATATTTAAAATATAATTATACAATTAACATGACTCAAAATTTATAAACTCAACCTTTAAACAACTAAGATAAACTACATATACGTTAACTCAAACTTGAATGACCAATAATGACACACAAAACCTTAACAACACCTAATTTGACAATAACGAAAATATAAAACCAAAAAAGTTGGTGTTATATTATTTAAGGTGGACAATATTGTGTTTGGTTTGACGAGTGATGAGGATGTACCATCGGTACCTCCATGAATACCATTCCCACCATAGAATTGCTTTCAAAATGCTTGTTTCAGCAGATTGGATAATACGCTCCATCATTTTCAATCTTTGCATTGTATGTTTGTATATTATACTTATACCACATATAGTTTTGTATATTTTTAATTATTTTATGAATTAGTATTGTATGTTTTTAATATTTTATGAATTAGTTTTGTATTATTTTAATTAGTTTGTGTTTATTAAATTAAAAATCTAATGGATTGAGAGAGATGAGAAAAATAAGTTTTCATATGTTGTAGGACCGAAGGATGAAAGTGAGAATAAGAAAAAATTGATGTGAGAATAATATGACAAATAAGTTGAAAGGAATAGAAAGTATAAACTCCCTCCGTCTTAATTTAAATAACACCAAATTTGATGTAAAAATTGTGTTTGTTAGAATGTATTTACATCATCTTTTACATAAAAAATGCCAACATAATATATGGTATTAGGTTGGCCATGTCCTCCTACAAATGATTCCTTTTATAAGTTTTATACATTTTGCCTCTACATTTAAAAATAACATTTCATTTTAAGATATTTTAAATCTTAAGGGGAGTTTGAGATTGTTTTTTGAACTCTAAAAATACTTTTGGACAAAAACGTTTATTGACTTATGATAGTGATAAAATGAGTTTTTAAAAAGTTTTTAGATTAGCTTTTGTAGTGAAAAAATTAGTAAGTCTATGAGTTAAAAATATTTGGCTTAAAATCTCGTTTTTTTTTTTAAGTTATTATGGTTAAAAAGCTAAAAAAAAATTGCAAAAAAAAGCAAGTTTTACATATTTTTTAAATCTCTTTTTTGAAGGATTTTTGAAGTCAGTGAAAAAATCATTTTAGAAAATGTTTTTGAGATTGCCAAATAATTTTTTTGATTTATTGGGCGTGTTCGGCACGGAGCGTTTGGGAGCTTCTAGCTTCTAGCTTTTGACAAAACGTTTCGTTTAAAACAAAAAATCTCGTTTGACTCTACAAGCTTCTAGCGTTTAGTTTAATTAAAACGCTCCAAATCCAAAAGCTACTTTATGTAACGTTTAACAAAACGCTACAAGCTACCCGCTACCAGCTAGTTTTGCCGAACACGTCCATTGTCTTAAAAAAAACCAATAAATTGATTTGAAAAACAATCACAAACACCTTCTTAATCATATTTGCATTTTAAATGTTCATTATCATCAAACTAGTTAATCTATTTTACTACATATACGAAATAATAATAATAAATATACTTTATAATAGATAGATGTATATCAGTATATGTAAAGTCATATTCATTTGAGAAATATATTGTTTGTTTAAAGTGACAAACTAGTTAATACTCCCTCCGTCCCAAAATTATAGTCCATCTTTCCTTTTTGGTTTGTCCCAAAATAATAGTCCACTTCTAAAAATAAATAACATTTTTACCAAAATACCCCCTCATTATTACTTAACCAACTAAGCATTTAATTGGATATTAAATGCAAAGTAAGGGCAAAACTGTCATTTTATTATATAAAGTTAGTGGTAATTAATGTTTTTCTTAATCTGTGTGTTTTTTGTCTATAGACAATAATATTGGAACGGAGGAAGTATATTGTTTGTTTAAAGTGACAAAAACTTTGAAAATAAAGATATCTATAAAGGTTTCTATTATAATTTTTTATTTTTTATTTTTTATTTTTGTCTTGTGGTTATATACTCAATACAACCATCTCAATGTACTTGATTTTGAAAGATATATTGAAACCCAAAGCATGAAGAGAATAAGGAAACATTTAGAGTGGTTGTCTATGGATGCAAAATCAACGAATAATAATTATTATATATCGAACTAAATGCAATTGACAAATGAACAGTAGGTTTTTTCATTTTATACTTTTACCACAAAGATTTTGGATATTGCCACATTTAGTCCCTAGAGGTTTTTTCTTTACAAAAAGGTCCCTATGTTTAAGTGTGGTTTGGGTACTGCCACATTTAGTACCTAAAAGTTTTTTTTTTTTTTAATAAAAAAAATCCTGCGTTTAAGTTTTTTGTATGTCGGCAGGTTTGACCCCTAACAGAAAATTTACAGATTACATTCCCCACAATATATTGTCATGTTTAGTCTCTATTTTTTTTTGTTTCACACTTTGACCACATGAATTTTATATATTTGCATAATTACCCCCTATATTTTTTGCAGTTACGTAAGTTTTGTCCACCCGTAAAACAGGGATAGTAACCTACTAGTTTACAGCTAAAAACAAACAATGTAGGACAGAAAATGTATAGTAGCACCCCATCATATTTCATTAAATAAAAATGGATGTTAATATAAATATTCAAAAACAAGATAAATATTCAGAATAAAGTCCCTTGTAACTATTACATAAATATACACGAGGCGATAAAGTTATTCAAAAACAATGATCGTTGTAAAGCCATCTACAATATTCATCAATAACCACTATAATTGGGTGTCACATAATCACCATATTTTTATCACTAACCATGAGATACCTACCACTAAACACACCATAACACTACTCCACCTCATTTTTTTCTAATTAAATTTAATTAAAAAATACATTAAAAACATATAATTTTTTAATACTAGTTTTTCATTAAATTAATATATCACATTACATTAAAAAAATAACAATAAAAAACAAAATAAAAATAAAACACATAAAACTACCAAACATAACTAAAAAAACTACCCTCTATTCCTATATTGGGTTCGAACGGACTATTTCATCGCGAGAAAAATCTACAAAACTTCACCTTCAAGATCGTCCACTTTCATCTTCAAAATCTCTATATCGGTTTTTGTTTGAAGTGTCGTTTGCGCCTCTTGGAATGTCGTTTGCACTTCTATCATTTTTTGTTCCACCGACTCAACATCTCCGACTTAGTTTCTTAAATGTGGACATATTGATCAAATTTCTCTCCAAAATGATGAGTAACACTAGAACCCGTAGCCGACAGATCGATTGGATCATCGTTGATGTCGATGTGTGTCCGTCCGTCCGATTGTTGGGAAGTTGCATCTGGGTTGGCGTTGTTTTTTCAAATTGATCAATGGCCGCCTTGAAGACATCGAAATCGTTTGACCCGCTTTTGCGTATGTTTTGGAAGTTGTTGTAAATTCCTCAAAATTCAGTGCATTTTAGTCGAATATCACGCCACTTCGAGCTAATTTGATCCGGATTTCGACTTTCTTCCCGTTAATGCATAAAATACACTTCAAACATTCTTCCATAAACAATTGAATGTTTGATTATCTCCTTCAATTGGGTCTTAAGAAGCCGAAACCCACACCTTCGCTAGCTTTTTTCTTCCTCTTTTGTCCATGGTACCCTTTCTTGGGTAGTGAGGCGAGCCGTTTTTTTTCCTTTTTGGTTGAGGTGGTGGTGGTGAAGATTGTGTTTCCGAAACAAAATTTGACAAATGAGGTGGTTGTGATTGTTAAGGTGGTGGTTGTGACGATCGTGAATGGAATTATTGTTGGAATTGTTGAAATTGGTGGAATTATTGTTGAAAGACCAAAAAATGTTGGAATTGTTGTTGAAAGACCAGGAAATGTTGGAATTGTTGTTGGAAAAGTGGTATATGTTGGATAAGGGAACCGGTTTGTAGCAAATTCATAAAACCACTTTAAAATGATTCCATGGTCAGGGGTTGTATCTAACGCAAAAGCGTTACCAGGTTTGTGGTTTCTATAGTTTTGGGGGATATTTTGGTTGGGAACCATTTTTGTTTTTTTTAACCGACAAATATAATATATAACTACTCCTAAACTAACACTTAAATTCACCTATGTCCACGACAGGACTTGAACCCTCAACCTCAAGGAGGGAAGACACCACCCGATACCGCTAGGCTAGAAGCCCTTTGGTGGGAACCATTTTTGTTAGGTGTGAAAATGTTGTGTGTATATTGTGTATAGAGCAAGAAAAGAATGATGTAAAAAATATGGGTGTCTAGTGTGGTATTTTGAAATTTATCCGTTCAACAGACGGTCAAAATCAACCGAGCCTTCCGATTCGTCGTTGCACTTCGTCCTCCCCACCACGAAGCTCCGCAAAAATGTTGGACCACAATCGTCGAGGATGGTGTTCACGGACCACGATCGTGGCCAACTAGACCACAAAGTCATTCGTGCTAGGTATACATGATGGTCTAACTTGCAAAGCTTTACAACTAATTTAAAAGCATACAAAATCTTCCTTATTTTTGTAGTAAACGATGATTAGTGGTGTTAAGGAGAGGGAGGCAATAACATTAGGTAACGAGAGCAGTGAGAGGTCGATAACCTTGTGATATTCACAAGGATGGTGAAGGGGTCTTAAAGTGAAACCCGGGCAGAAACACGACCAGGAAATAAGTTCATAAATCATAATCAATTATGACTTTTAAACATTAGTACAGTATTTATATAATAAAAAATATATGTTATTTATTTTGGATTTTCGGATATCCGAAAATTTATAAAACTACTATCCCAGTCCGAAACCAAAAAACCGAATATGTGAAAGTTAAGTCCCAAGTTGTTTCAAAATTAAGCAACAATATGAAAGGATAAACCAAATTTAGCACAGTAAACACAATAAAATGATGATATGATATAAAACAAGATAAATTTATAAAGTTACAAATATAAAGTTATCAAGTTTTTAATCCTTCAATTTTAGAAAGACCTCCTCTATCAGGTAAGAAGAGTAATTGGTATTTCAATTAAACTGCTGGACACCAAAATCTTGAAACCTAAATCAAAATCACAAATCCAGGGTTTTTTTTTTTTCTTTCTGAACCAGTTAACCAAACCAGGGATAAAAACTGGTCTCACTTAACCTAAAATCCGACGTGGATGCTTAGTTTTCTAAATTGTCCTCTTTGATTTATAGTTATGAAACTTCCACTCTCTTATTATTATTATTATTATTTTTTTTTTGCAACCAGAATAACAATTCATTTCATGGTTAAAATAATTTCTCTACAAACAAAATTGAATTAATTTAACAAATACAGATTATTTTCAAGAACAAAACAAAGTTAACAAACTACAGTTTCCAAAAACAAAAGAATCTATACATCAGCCACCACGATTAGATAGGACTAATAATTGTTGTAAAATGTAATTTTCCTTACTTAAAATCGTTCCTGTTTTCACCATTTTCAATTATGCAAATCAGTAACAACTTATTGGCTACAATATGAAGGAACAATAATCTAGCACGAAACATTGACGAGCTCTTGAGAAAACAAAGCAAAAATCTTTGCAACGCTTTTCATTTGTAGAAGAAAAATTGACACAACATTAACACGCAACATACAAAAAAATTATGAGTTTATTATTACCATCCATACTTGGCTTGTGTTTCTGCTTTTGTGAGAAAGCCTTTTGAGCGCCTTTCTGCCAATTCCATCTCTTTAGATCTCATATCAAAGTATAAAGATCCAATCTGATGTTTCCTCTTGTGCAGCTTCGTTGGCTTCCCCTTCCCTGAAGAAGCCGGCTGAAAATAATCCAGAATAGGAGACTATAAGTACAATTCTAGAACATCAAAATCATTTTCAATCTTACAAATTGAAACAGGGTTCTTACTTCTTACTATGAGACCAAGAAAATATAACCAATTACCTGATATGAGGGCCCAAAAGCTATTCCAGTTGATTTGACTTGGTCTTCTCGTGGTCGATTCTTCATCAGTTCATCCTGACTAACCTCAATTATCTCATGCGGAATCTCATTCCTACCTCTCTTGCCAGGAACCCTCGTCATATTTTGTATAGCGGCTGCTTCTGAAATTTCTGGCTGCATATCTCCACTTGATCGATCAATCCACTTGCTTTCATACTGCGCATAGTTCCCATAATCACTGTAACCCTCGTAACTATTATAGTTTGCAGGATCTTCACTTGTTGGAGGAGCTGGGCCGTAGCTTGAATGATCCGTTTGAACATTCTCATACTCATACCCTCCATTATTGCTATAATCATAGCTCGCATAATCTGCAGTTGTTGTAACTGCATTCTCATTTGAATTAGGATTCGCATATCCACTGTAGGTATTATCGTGGTTTACATAACTTTCATCAACAGACAAATTCACATTGGAAGAGTTATCAGTAGCGAGAGAACTGTTATTATGATGCTTCACCTGATTATCACTGGCTTTATTAACAGTGTCCTTAACAACTTTTGAATTTGATAATGCTGGAACTTCAGATTCCAAGATTGATCTTCGACCCATGCCGGCGGAGGAGGGCAAAGCTCCAAGTGAGCCCGAGTTCCTTGGCGCAGGGATACTCGACAAAAACGACTTGACAGAGGGCGCTTCAGGTATGGAACTATCCTTTTTCGTTTGTTCTTCCTTATCATCGTCTTCATCTTCGTCGTCGTCATCAACAACTTTGCTCATTACAGGTGGCCGAAACTGAACAACTTTTTTAGGTTTAGGCCCCAGAGAAAACGGGTCAGATCTTTCGGTTTTTGGTTGAGGAAGTGAAGAAAATAAAGAGGCGGAGGATGATGAATTGAATCCGGATTGTGGCTGTGCAACCTTCTTGGGTTTCGAAGTTGTTAGAGTCTGTGGGGGAGGGTTTGAAAGTTGGGATTTTGGTGTTGGGAGAGAAGATAAGAAGTTTCCCCCAAATTTGGTTGCGGGTTGCGAAGGGAAGTTCGATTGGCTTGCTTGATTCTGTTTACGTGGTTGTTGTTGATCTTCATCTTCATCTGAAGATGCATACGTAGCTAGCAAAGAATCCATTACCGGAATCCGGAGATAAAACCCCCTGATTAATTTGGGGAATATGTAGATAATATCTAGGGTTTTGATCAGAAAATCGATTTCTATTGTTGCAAACCACTCGGAGGCAGATGTCGCCGACTCGCCGGGTTGAAAAGAATGGGTGAGGAGAGAGGTTAGTGGGCCAAAAATGAAATGGTCCAAGACTCCAAGATCTTTTAAAAAGGTGAAATGCATTTCACATTAATTATATATGTCACATATAATTATTATAATAATTATGATTAATTAATATTTCTTATATATGTCTTTAGGGCACATATTAAAAAATTCCTATTAGATTTGTGATTGTTAAACAAAATTTAGAGTGAATTACATGAATAGTCCCTATGGTTTGGGATAATTTGCACGTTTGGTCTCTAATTTATTTTTTTAACTCGGAAGGTCCCTACTATTTGTTTTTGTTACGCGTTTGGTCCCTACTATTTTTTTTTGTTACGCGTTTGGTCCCTGTCTTACTTAAAAATATTATTATTAAAATATGAAAAAATTATAGGATAAATAAGGTAAGATGAGGGGGTGGGGTTGGGGTGTGTTTATTCAAATAAATTAAAAAATCAAGGGCAAAATAGTCTTTTTAGTTAAGACAGGGGCCAAGTGCGTAACATAAACAAACAGTAGGGACCTTCCGAGTTAAAAAATTAAATTAGAGACCAAACACGCAAATTACCCCAAACCATAGGGACCATTCATGTAATTTACTCCAAAATTTATTAGGGAATAGCAACATTAAAAAAAGATTTTTTAAGATGTGTTTTAAGGACATCCATAAAAATATTAATTATAAAAAATATTAGTATAATTAAATATAAAATATATTTATTATAAAAAGTATGTTTTATTGAAAAATATATAAAATACATTAATTATAAAAAATATTACATTTAATTAATATATTTCATATTTAATTATGATAATATTTCATATAATTAATATTTTTTATATGTATAAAAAAACACATATTATAAAATTTCAAAAAAGAAATCAAAATTTTGATAAACTAGATTTTATTTTTTAGGCTAATTGAATTATTGAACCAATATATTAATTATCAGGTTAATTTATATGGTTAATTAAATCAAAGAAAATATCGGTTTTCCGATTAGACATTGATTCGTAATTTTAGAACAAAAATATACATATTGAACTTGTCTAAATGTCATATTCTTGTCATCTACTTATCAAAAGATTATTTTGTTTTGTAATTTTATATGTTTTTTTTTTTTTTTTTTTTTTTTTGCATTATATTGATCGTGCATGTATTCTCCGACCTTTTCAATAGTTTTATTATATTTTACATGATATTATTGTAATATTACGTCAATTTAGTATTCTTGCCTATATTATTTATGATTCTCACAACATAAATCTCATGCACCAATAGAGTCTTAGAGTCTGACACTCGCTAGTATCAAACTAATTAAAAATATTAATAAGGTGTTAGGTTTGTAATATTTTTCAACATATTTTTAGAAAAAAAAAATCATTTTTTAAATGACAGACCACTTAAATGTTGAACTTGGGAGATTCAAACATGAAATTACTCTATTCTGAAGTGTTTATCTCAAGTGATCACTACTAGACCACCTTCATGGTGATACTTTTGTAAGTAGTTCACTCTAAATAAATCTAAATAAAACATAATGTAAGGAGAAAACAACAATGGTGTTGCATCAATGTTGTTTTAGTATCATCATGTGATGATGGGTGTTCGTCACAACCATTCACATTAATTGGTTTTCTAGATTTACAACTAGAAAATAATCAACATTTCCAAAAAAGCTATCATTTTTTAATGACACAAACTATATGAATGTTATGATGGAACAAGAATATATTAGCTTTGATATTTTTTTCTAACATGGAGGTAAGAAAGCAACTAAAAGGTCTATTCTAAGTTATAATTTTTTTTTTAAACAAGAAACTAAATATATTTTAATTTAATTATCATCGTACAATGAGTGAGATGACAAACGGGCAACAAGTTGCGTCGTTAAACATTTTTGTATGGTAAAACTAATTATTTTAAAGACTACATCCATAGATTTAGGGGATGTAGCATTGCTATGCATAATCCGTTGTACTCTATGTTTTACCAATAATGCCACAAGATATTTTAATTGTCCAAGATATTATCTTAACTTTGGAAGTTGTTTTCTTTTAGTGACATAATTATAAATTCAAGGAGGACGTCATTGATGATGGATTACGTTTAAATGTTAGTGATGCTCAAAGACTACTATAAATCGAGGCATGATGATACAGCTTTTGAAGATTGTTTGAGTCCATTAGAAACAGAACTCTTTCAAGATGAAACTGAAAGTCAAACGGGATATCCAAACACATCTCAATATTGGGGAGGGCCGGAGGTTGGGAGTTTGGACGCTTTCAATCTAGTGTTGTTGTACAAATGGAGATGACGGTTTGTTAATGAGAGAAACTCCTTGTGGGTTTATCTTATTAAACTCTTACATGGAATTGTCGGTGGTGTTGCAGGTGGAAACACCCATACAACTAGTACCATGGTTTAGTAAAATTATTTGGTCCATAAATAAGTTGCATGATGTGGGGATAGTTGATAGAGCTACCATGTTTCGAGTGATGGTATATGGGTCGTCTACTTGGTTCCAGTTCGATTCTTGGTGTAGTGGTCTGATTTTTAAAGATCAAGTTGACATGTTTTTTTCTTGTGATGGATTGGGAGGTAAAGGTTAGAGATTGTTGGGTCACACAAAGTTGGGTTTTTTCTTGGAGAAGGCTAATAAGGGACGGAGAAGAGACTAGACAGTTCGAGAGCATGCAATCCTTGTTGAGTTCCGTTTCTCTTGGGGTGCAAACGGATAAAGAGGGTTGGAATTTGGATCTGTCGGGAGTCTTTACGGTTAAATCAAATCGAAAGCACATTGATGAGGTTAGATTACAAACAGGAGGAAGGAAAACTATGTGAAATAGAAGTTTCCCCATCGAGATTAACATATTTATGTGGCGATCAGCTTCCTGCCTTACCACTCGGGTTAATTTGATCCATCGTGGAGTAGACTTGGAGTCTACTTTATGCCCGATTTGTGAGGTTCGTCAGTAAGAAGGTTCTCACCTGTTCTTTATGTCTGATTTGTGAGGTTCGTCAGGAGGAAGGTTCTCACATGTTCTTTAATTGTGATCTAGCATTATATGTGTGGATTTGTGTGGCGTAAGCATAAAGCTTAATGAGTTTCCCTCAAAATACCCCATACGATAAACATATAAGCATGCATAACGGCCCACAATCATCAGATTGGAATACCCACGCCCAATTAGTACTCGGACTAGAATGCCAAGATGTAACAGGTCCAATCAGTGGCCTGCCGCCTTAATCCAACTTGAAACATCCCAAAAATACAGTCCAAAAATTTCGTTTTAAAACTTATAATAAAACCATAATTCATCCATCATCATAAAGAAAATCAAGGGTCATGTATCTCAAAACATCATGTCAAATACTATATCAAAATCATATGAGAAAAATATCAGAGTCTAAACATCCCATGCTAAAACGGTGGTGTGTGTCATGCGATCATCCCGAGCCCTTCCCCTTGCAAGTGGAAGTACCTTAAACCAAAACTGAAAACTATAAGCACGAAGCTTAGTGAGTCTCCCTAAACCACCACATACTATACACATAACATATAACATAACTTTGGGACTCTACCCCAGCTGCATCGGGACGAATCCTGGCATCGAGCTTGCCCCGGCATCAGACCGCGTCTAGCATCGGACCTTGTCCAGAATCGGGCTTGCCCCGGCATACATACAACATATCATATAACATAACACATAACACAAGCATATAGACATTCATCACACTTGCCCCGGCATCGGACCGAACCCGGAACACATGACACATAACATATAAGCTAACATACATCGGGCATCAGACCGAAGCCTGGAATACATAACACATAACATATAAGCTAACATACATCGGGCTTTCCCCGACATTGGATTGAAGCCCGAAACGCATAACACATAACATGCAAGAATCACAAAGACATCAAACATACATAAACGCTTCTCGGGACCGCCCCAACATCGGATCATAGCCCGGAACTACTAACATCTAGGCATTGTGGCTATAGACCCGTTCCTACCGGAGAAAACTCACATTGCAATGTTGTCTACACAATCTCGCGGTGAGGAATATCTGATAGCTGCTCTAACAACTCCCCGACTATCAATATCACAATAATACTTAGTCAAAATCTGATAATCCTTCTCAGGGTAAAATGACCATTTTACCCTGGGTCAAAGTCAATGTTCTGTCAAGGTCAAGGTCAGTTTCAACTCCCAATCAACCCAACTCGTTGAGTTATCTCTTAACTCATCGAGTTCTATGTTATCCAGTCTTGTGATAAACCGAGTCAACTCGTCGAGTCCCTTCACAGACTCGTCGAGTTCCACCTTATACATAATCGGGTCAAAACACCTTAACTCGTCGAGTTCTTCAGTTTCCAAGTCCTAATCATGCCCAACTCACTGAGTCATCTCCTAGACTCAACGGGTTCACTCAAAACCATAAAAGGTTAGGGGACCACGACCCGACTCGCCGAGTGGCATGGACAACTCGTCCAGTCCCCCAATGTCAAATCCATACAGTCAATTCTAATAAATTCCAATGCCTCCAACTCACAGAATTGGACTCCTTAGAGACTAGCATTACACGTAAATTTGCTAACTTTACGTGTGTAACACTCATAAAAATCATGCCAAATTTAACCTTTTTAAAACATCTCAAAACCCATGATTATTACAAAACTTGTTTTCAAAATAGTATAATGTCAGAGTATCCCATAATCAAATCATAAAATCATGAAATATGAGGAGTCGTACGATCACGCCTTCGCCTTCCTGCGATCATCAGAAGTACCTGAAACAATAATCGATAAATGCAAGCTCGAATGCTTAGTGAGTTACCCCCAAAATACCAACGCCATAAAACATATTAATAACATATAAACAAACAACATGCAATATGAGCCTTCAACCTGACTGGATCGCCTCGCAGGCCTTCAGCCTATCTGGACCGCTCTCCAAGCCTTCGGCACGTCTGGACCGCCTCGCAGGGCCTACAGCCTATCCGGACCGCTCGTCGGGCCTTCAATCTGACTAACATGCTCTCCTGGGCTCGTAGTTTATCCGGAACGCCCTGGGTATGTTGGCCTTCAGCACAAAGCAGGACCGCCTCAACCCAACTCCCAGTCAAATAAACATGTGCACATAATATCATACCCTAGCATATATAACAGTCAAACCGATCTAACAGATCATTAATCATAGCAACATCCTATAACCAGGATACAGACCTAACTGGTCACTAACATAGCATCATCCTATATACCAGGATACCGACCTAACCAGGTCACTAACATAGCATCATCCTATATACCAGGATACCGACCAAACCAGGTCACTAAGCATATCACCATCCAAACTACCAGGATGTAAATCAATAAGCATATCATGCAATAATTCCGGATACAAATCCGATAAGGGTCGGCATTGGTGCCTTAGACCCTGTAGATATAGTGAGGAGAAATCACCTCACAAGTAGCTCGAATCGATAAAGTCAACTCCACCAATGCAGCTCCAAAAACACCTACATCCACCAATGACTCCCTTCCATAAATTCCCAATTTACCAAAATACCCCCAGAGTTCAAACTCGTCAACCCTTGGTCCAAGTCAGAGTCAAATACCAAGGTCAACAGTCCATGTTGACCCGACTCGTCAAGTGCAATATTTTGACTCGTCGAGTTCCTACAGAAATCACAAAGTCATAAAACCCTAGTCGACTCGCCGAGTTTCCAGGCACCTCGTCAAGTTCAAGAGTTTCCAAAAGTCGGGAAAACCCTATCCGACTCGTCGAGTCGTCTCACTGACTCGCCAAGTCCATGCAGAAACCATCCTCAGGCAGTCTTCATCCGACTCGTCGAGTTGACCATGCAACTCGTCGAGTCCATTCAGTCCATTACCCATTCAGACGATTTTAAGCCACCCCAAAGCTCCAAATTGTAGATCTATTTTCCTAAGGCACAAATTCCATTTAAAGTTGCAAACTTTACGTGCATGCAAGCTCTTAAAGGATTAGAACCACCAATACCAATTCTAGAATGAGATTTATGATAAGATAAGATGTCCATATGAATTAAAGCTGAGAGCTTTATGCATTTGGGGCTTGGAGAAGTCTAGATCTAAAGCCTTGTTCTTGTGACAAGCTCAAACCCAAAGTGGATCCTTTAAACCCTAAGTGTCCAAAGGATAGATCTAAGTATGAAAGGGTCAAGGTACAAGCTTTTTACCTCAGACTAGCTCCCAAAAAGATGTAGATGGCAGATCCACTTCCTCTTCTTCAATCCAAGCCTCTAATTCTTTGAGTCTCTTAATGAAAGCACCAAAACACACTTTAGCTCCTCATACACTCAAGAATGGAGTCTAGATCGATTAGGGTTTCCTTTTAGCCGTCAACAAGTGATAAGGGGCTGAAGGAAGGGACTTAAGGTCCTTTAAATAGGGTGCAAACCCTGAAATTAGGGTTTTCCCATTCCAGCTCCAACTCGTCGAGTCGGGTCTTCCAACTCGTCGAGTTGGTCACTTAATTCCCGCGGTCAAACTGGTCCCTACTCGACAAGTTAGGGCATCCAACTCGTCGAGTAGATCTTACAAAATGAACATAAACTTGCAAAGCTTATACGTGGGAGTCGGGGTGTTATAATTCTCCCCCACTTGCATTAGACTTCGTCCTCAAAGTCTGTTGCAGTAAACAACTCGGGGTAGTGCTCCCGCATCTCAGCCTCTGGATCCCACGTCCACTCGGATCCTCTCCGATGCTCCCACTGCACCTTTACCTAAGGTATCTCCTTGTTCCGTAGAATCTTCACCTTCCTCTCAAGAACGGCCACGGGCCTCTCCACGTAATTCAGACGCTCATCGACCTGAATATCATCTAGTGACACAACTGCCCCCTCATCCATAACGTACTTCCGCAACTGGGAAACATGGAAAGTACTGTGGATCTGACTACGCTCCTATGGTAGCTCGAGTCTATATGCCACCTCGCCAACCCTGGCAATGATCCGGAACGGTCTAATATATCAGGGACCCAATTTCCCTCCTCTTCCTGAAGCGGATCACACCCTTCCAAGGTGAGACCTTCAGGAGTACCATGTCACCGACCTGAAACTCCAACTCAGATCGGCGCCGGTCGGCGTAGCTCTTCTATCGACTCTGTGCGGTTTGCAGCCGCTGTCTAATCTGCTGAATCATCTCGGTAGTCTATAGAACTACCTCGGTTCGACCCATCACCCTGTGACCCACCTCGCCTCAACAGAATGGGGTGCGATATCTCCGTCCATACAACAACTCATAAGGTAGAGCACCAATGTTGGAGTGAAAGTTGTTGTTGTAGGAGAACTCTGCAAGGGGTAGGTAGGAGTCCCAGCTCCCACCGAAATCAATAACACAGGCTCTCACCATGTCCTCAAGAGTCTATATGGTTCGCTCACTTTGGCCGTCCGTCTGTGGATGATACGCTGTATCGAAGTGCATCCATGTGCCCAGTTCCTCGTGGAACTTCTGCCAAAATCGGGAGGTAAACCGAACATCACAGTATGAGACGATAGATACCGAAACCCCATGACGAGTGACAATCTCATGTATATACACATCGTCCAACTTCTCGGCCGATGAGCTCTCCCGAATAGGCAGAAAATGAGCACTCTTGGTCAATCGATCCACGATGACCCAAATAGCGCCGAACCCTTCGCCGTTCTTGGCAGGTTGGTGACGAAGTCCATCGTGATTTACTCCCATTTCCACATGGGAATCTCCAGAGGCTGCAGCTTGCCATGCGGCCTCTAGTGCTCGGCCTTGACCATCCTGCAGGTCAAGCAACTCTCAACATACCAAGCAATTTCTCACTTCATGCACGACCACCAGTAACTCAATCGTAAGTCCCAGTACATCTTGATGGCCCCGGGGTGAATAGAGAAACAATAGTTATGAGCCTCCTCCAATATATTATGTCTGACCCCACCAGACACTAGAACCCAGACCCTACCGCAATGGGTCAATAATCCCTAACTATCCTGAACAAACCGGGTGCTCTCACGCTTAATCCTCTTAAGCTTCCAATTCTCCCAATGCATACCCTCTGCCTAAGCTTCCCTGATCAAGCCCATAAGTGGAAAATCCACTGAAATCCTCATGCACGTCACTAGAGTAGAAGATCCAGCTGACTTGCGGCTCAGAGCGTCTACAACCACGTTTGTTTTACCTGAGTGGTAAAGGATCTCACAGTCGTAGTCCTTGACTATATCCAGCCATCTACGTTGTCGTATGTTTAGGTTTGGCTGATCCATGATGTGTCTCGGGATCTTGTGGTCCATGTAAATGGTACATCGGACCCCATAGAGGTAATGTCTCAAAATCTTGAGAGCGAATACCACCACTCCCAACTCCAAATCATGAGTAGGGTATCTTGTCTCATGTGGCTTCAACTGTCGCGACGCATAGGCTATCACCCATCCTCTCTGCATGAGGGCCGCTCCCAATCCCGTGATGGAGGCATCACAGAACACCACAAAATCCTTAACTCCCTCCGGAAGAGTCAAGACTGGAGCCTCGCATAGTCGCTGTCTGAGGGTCTCAAACGCCCTCTGTTGCTCGGGGGCCCACCGGAAATCCACCCCCTTCCTCGTCAGACGAGTGAGGGGTAGTGAAATCTTGGAGAAATGTTGTATGAATCTCTGTTAGTACCCTGCCAATCCCAAAAAACTCCTGATGTCTGAGGGAGATTTCGGAATCTCCCACTGCATAACCGCCTCGATTTTGGCCGGATCGACCAAAATCCCCTCCTGGTTAACAAGGTGTCCCAGGAACTGGACCTCTCGTAACCAAAACTCGCATTTTGAGAACTTGGCATAAAGCGGTTCTCGCCTCAAAACTCCCAATAACTCACAAAGATGCTCCTCATGTTGCTCTCGGGTCTTGGAGTACACCAAGATATCATTTATGAACACTATGACCGAGCGACCGAGCATCAATCTGCAGACCCAATTCATCAGGTCCATAAATACTGTTGGCGCGTTGGTGAGCCCAAACGGCGTCACCATGAACTCGTAATGTCCATAACGAGTTCGGAACGCGGTCTTCTCCACGTCCTCCTCCCTGACCCTGACCTGATGGTACTCGGACCTCAGGTCTATCTTGGAGAACCAAGATGCACCCTGCAACTAATTGAAAAGATCATCTATCCTCGGGAGTGGATAACGTTTTTTCACCGTTCACTTGTTCAACTCCCGGTAATCAATGCACATCCGGTATGAACCATCCTTTTTCCTGACGAAGAGTATCGGCGCTCCCCACGGGGAACTGCTCGGACGAATGAACTGTTTGCCCAGCAGTTCCTGCAGCTGTGATGACAACTCCTGCATCTCTGGTGGTGCCAACCGGTACAACGCCTTGGAAATAGGGGCCGCACCCGACACTAGGTCAATCCTAAACTCAACATGCCTCTCCGAAGGCACTCAGGGTAACTCCTTCGGAAACACGTTAGCACACTCTCTGACCACTGGAACCTCTGATACTGAAAACTGATCCATGAACCATGTATCCACCACATACACTAGACAACTCACACACCCATGCTGAATGTACTGACAAGCCCTGTTAGCCGAACAAACCCCTAATCCCTATCTGGTGCCCTCGCCATAAACAATCAGTTCTCCCCCACTTAGGGTTCGAACTACCACTCGCTGACCTTCGCAGTCGATCATGGCACCGAAGCGACTAAGCCAGTCCATACCCACGATCACACATACATCCCCCATGGGAATCAAAATCAGGTCTATCAGGAAAGATACTCTGAAAATCTCCAATACGCAACCCCGATAGACCGAAGAAGCGAAAATCTTGTGTTCGTTGGCGATAAAGACTCACAACGGACACTCTAGCTCTCCTACTGGCAAACCGAACTCCCTACTAAATGTCTGAGAGACAAACAACCGACTCGCTCCTGAGTCAAATAATACCAAAGCAGGTAAGGAGTTCACTAAAAACATACTTAATCACAGGTACAAACATATAAGCATAAAACAGATATAATCATGTAGATAAGGGATAGAAACATACCAGCAACCATGTCTGGTGCTGCTCTGGCCTCCTCTGCTGAAAGCTGGAAGGCGTGTCTCTGGATCCTCGGGGGCGTTGCTCGACCCTGACTCCCGTTAGTAATCCTCAGTGTAGTCGGTGATGGAGCCTACGTCGGCTTGGCTGCAAGTTGTTGATAGTTGGTCATCACGTGACCAACCTAATGACAGTGGTAGAAGATCCTCATATCCTGAATCGGGGCTGTCTGACGAAAATCCTTCGCATAATGCCCCTCCCTGCTGCATTTGCGGCACACGTTGCTAATCCTGCAAACCCCCGAGTGACCCTTCCCGTACCTGCCACAAGTGCGACCATGCTGTCCCCTTGACATGGAATCAGCGGTCTTAGACCGCTTCGGCGCCGACTGTGACTGTGACGGGGCCTGCCACTACTCCTTCATCTACAGCTCAATCTCCAACTCATGCCGCCTAGCGGCCTCCTGTAGATCCAGAAGCGTATCACAACGCTGGGTCGCCACAAACTGTCAAATATCAGTCTTGAGCATGCTCAGATAATGAGTCATATGAGCCTGATCAAAAGCAAACTCCTAGCAAAACATAGCCCTCTCCGTCAACATACCGGTGATCTCCGTCACTGTCTCACCATCCTGTCTCAGATCCAGAAACTCCTGAGCTAACTGTTCCCGCTTGACTCGTGGAATGTAGCGAGCGCGGAATATATCCCTGAACTGCTCCCAAGTAATAGTAGTTCTCTGATCATCTGAATACGACCAGTCACCAACCTCCACCAGTCCTTTGCCCTAGTCCTTAGCAGGTTCAGGGCACACCTAACCTTCTAGTCAATAGGACATGAGCACGTGAAGAAACACCCCTCCACGTCCGACGGCCACCTCATGGCTTTGATGGGATCCTGAGTCCTATCAAAAATAGGGGCTTTGTGTTGTTGAAGTCCCGATACTGAAAATCCCGACCGGCTCCCAACCCTGTCGCCGATATAGCTGTTGTGGCAGCCGCCTCATTGGGGGCAACATAACGATCATCGAAATACTCCACCGTAGCGGTCTTGATAGACCCAAACATCTTCGGCAACTGAGCCCGAAACATAGTAGCAACCTTATCATGCAGGATCTCCCGGATCCTATCGTCCATCTCGTTTGGCCTCATTTGGACGATAGTCTAGGGCGCTGTCGGCGCCTCCTGTCCGCCCTCTCTTGATCCTGACTCGAATCCAATCACAAATCGTCGTGTAACCACCATGCTGAAAATATACCAAAAAGATATCAGATATTCCACATAACAATCTGGGAACCAACTCCCAACAAAACCCTAGGGGTTGTGACTTCCTTGCTAAGCGTATGGATCCTGTGATTTAAGTAGTACGAACTCATACTACCTTCCACACCTACCCATATTTGTCTCAAGTATCATCACAACGCCCTAAAACTATACATAAGTATGACATGCGCTCATTCTTCACTCCTAGAGGAAGGCTAAATATCTCATGACCGACAGACTCATCTAAACAACCCATCGATGAAACTTCCACCAACCCTGCAGCACTCGTGTATGCTAACCATACATAACGCTGGACTCTATTGACTTTCGAATACCTGATCCTACCCTAATCCCTTCATCAAACAAGAACAAGAAATAAGACCAAACTAAACATTCTCAGGCTATAAGATCTTAATTATGTATGTTCGTGATGCATACACTAAGCAACTACAATAATGATGTCAATTTTATATAAGGAAAGACCCTAGGCTATCATGCATCATATAATCAGGCAATTCTATCATGCAATTCCTGAAGATCACTAGCCTAGTACTAGCATGCTGTTCTAACATATCACATAATCAAACAATCCATAAGGTATTTTGGGGTCTATGCGCGAGCTCCGGTTGATCGTACACTTGCATCCTCCTTTATTATTTTGAAAACATTTTAAGAAAATCGTTTTAAAATCTTGTCCTCAGTTTGAGTTTGGAGACACCCTAAGTGTCCAAAGGATAGATCTAAGTATGAAAGGGTCAAGGTACAAGATTTTTACCTCAAGCTAGCTCCCAAAACAATGTAGATGGCAGATCCACTTCCTCTTCTTCAATCCAAGCCTCTAAATCTTTGAGTCTCTTAATGAAAGCACGAAAACACACTTTAGCTCCTCACACACTCAAGAATGGAGTATAGATCGATTAGGGTTTCCTTTTAGCCGTAAACAAGTGATAAGGGGGATGAAGGAAGGGACTTAAGGTCCTTTAAATAGGATGCAAACCCTGAAATTAGTGTTTTCTCATTCCAGCTCCAACTCGTCGAGTCGGGTCTTCCAACTCATCGAGCTGGTCACTTAATTCCCGCGGTCAAACTGGTCCCTACTCGAAGAGTTAGGGCATCCAACTCGTCGAGTAGTACTTACACAATGAACATAAACTTGCAAAGTTAATACCTAGGAGTCGGGGTGTTACAATGCATGGTGTTATGAAGCTAAAACACCCACCACAAGCTAAAAATGGAGGTCTAAGTCATGGAATAGGGCCATAGCTGAATAAAGGTGGCAACTTTGAGCTTCTAAAGCTCAAGAGTGCCCAAATCTGAAGTCCTTATATCACCAAATGTTCAAATCTCAGAAATGACCTTGGAAATGTCCCAAAAGTGACAATATACAAGCTCAAATGAAGATATAAGTTAATAGAATCCAAGGTATAAGCTTTATACCTCTATCAAGTTCAGAAATGAGTCCTAAGCTCTGGATCTTTAGCTTTCCTCCTACAACTCCAAGTCCTTGCTTCCTTCTTCTAGCTTTAAATCACAAAAATGGCAAGAAAATAGCTCAAGATCACTCAAGGTTGATTAGGATTTCGACATTAGGGTTTGGAGGTGATAGAGGCTGGGGTGGAGGCCAGATATGATGCTTAAATATGGTGCAAGCCCTAAAAATTAGGGTTTCATCCTGGCCGTCCTACTCGTCGAGTCGAAACTCCAACTCGTCGAGTAGTTCACTTAAAACCCGTGCATAATCTGTCTTATACTCGACGAGTTAGGGCCACCAACTCGTCGAGTAGCCCTTCCAAAATGAATAAATAATTAAAAATGCATACCAGGAACTAGGAGTTACACAATTGCTCTTCCCGATCCTCTATGCCTACGGCTTATAGCCGACCTGCACCGGGTATCTTGGCCTACAACACAAATTAGGACTGCCTCAACCCACTACCACCACATGTCAAAATATAAACAATTAAGGATCAAGTAGGAACATAATACATGCAAACATTAGTCATACACCTCACTACTGTCTACTAGTCCTCTCACAGTGCACTGTTGATCAGTCTATATTTATAGCACAATAAATTATACTAAATATGTTGAATTGATGTATAATTGTCCAAGAATGGCACTACTTTGATGAAATGTTGTACATTATGTGCATGCAACTATTTAGTGCTAAAGTGGGCAGAACCCACAAGAAAAACGAGCAAAAGGAAGCTAACAAGCATGAGAGACGAATTGCTAAAGGAATGAAGAAAAATGGTACTGAGAAATTTGACCACACTTCAACATTTTGACCATATCTCAGGATCCGGAGCATCCGATTGACATGAATGAAAAAATTTCAGAAATTAGACAAAATTTCCTACAACTTTTATGTTTTGTGTTTTTGTTGATTCTATCATTTTCATCACCAAAAGGGGCACCGAAGATGAAGGATGCCAGGAAGACGTCTAAGACGCCCCTTAGGACGAGTACTAGGACGCCGACGCGGAAAAAGACCCGAAAATCAGTTTTTCAGCACCTATTTAAGGGAGATTTTACCCTAATCGACTTTGGACTTCTCCCCTGCGATTTTCCACAATTTTGGAGGGTTCCAAACACATTCAAATCTTCTCCAAACATATTTTTGATCATCAATTTTCAAATCTGAGGCTACGAATCATCAAGTACACAATCATTCGACGTTTGAAGATTGTTCAAAGGGTGGATCTACATCAATTCTATCAAGTTCCAGAATTGATTACTTTCTCCCCAAGGTCCCGTTGTTCTATGCTTTAATGATTATCAAACATCATTAGCTTTATGATTCTCAATTTCTTTATGGATCTTACAGTAGATTTCATTGTTTTATCCTAGTTGTGTGTTTTGTGAATTTTATGGAAGACTAAACACTCATTGTTCCCAATCAATTTAGACATAGGGAGTAAGATAATAAGTAGGAATAACATATTGTATGCTCAAAGTTATTTATTGCATGTTAATTTACCTTAGTTATGTTTTCATAATTAATTTGGAATTTAAGGGAAGATAAACACGTGACTCTTAATCATCCGACACTGAACCATAAGTAACCTTTTTTTTATCATTGGTAATCCTTTGCAATATAAAGTTTCTAGTTATTATTATTATTATTATTATTATTATTATTATTAAATCTTAGTTTAAATACTTTTCGTGACAATTACAAGTAGTTGTTTTTCTATTGACTATTCTTACACAATATTTGACTACAAACTCCTCGTGGATTCGACCCTTACTTACCCTAGCTATCTAGTGTGTGTGTGTGAGGTTTATTTTTGACCGAGACAACGACCTTAATCAACTGTCCTACTACCAACTATCCTCCTTGAAATGCGTAACCATAAGTAACCCGAGGTGAGATAGCCACTTGAACAAATGATCCCATTTTATAGCCACGACCAAACAAGGAACAAGTAAGAAAGCCTAGATCAAGAGTTCTCAATCTATCCTACATAACTACATACAACCCCTAGGACACTCCACTAGATGATAACTAGTCTACTAGCACTCTAACTATCATACCACTACTACAACATCCTACCATATAAGGATATATACATCGATCTAGCAGATCAGTACAACACAACAACATCCTATATACCAGGATACATATCTATAGATCATCACAACATAACAACATCCTATATACTAGGATACATAACCTAGCGGGCTGGCATTGGTGCCTTCGACCCACATGTACAGTCATGAAAAACTCACTTGAATCAAAGACCTTTGAAACATTGCGATACGATCCCTTTTTTGCACTGCTCGCACCCACGAACCCACTAACACCAGAACCAGATAGAATCTTAATCAATAGCCCAACATCCTTAAGTGTGACCCAGAGTAAAACTTGGTAAAAAAGTCAACGGTCAACGAAAGTCAAAGTCCAAGGCTGCTGAGTACACCCAGCATACGCGACCTGCCCTCACTCCTCCATTAAGCACTTTATATATTAAGGCCTTTTGTCCAGAGCTCAGATCTAGACTCAAAACATCGACTTAAGTCATAAAGTTTCCACCTTTATGAATTTCATGTTGGATAAGGTGTCTAAGTCCGTAACTATATTTGGTATGTACTTGACCCGACCCGACATGGTCCATTTGGGTTGCACTTCACCGAAACAATTTATATGGATAATCTTTTGAGAATAATATAGTTATGATTTATTAATATATTATTAGTTATAATATATTAATATGAAATCATATTATTGAATTAGTATTGATCAAGAATTAATTTAGAATTAACTTAGTGATCAAAAGGAACTGATTAAATATGGACACTTATATATATATAGAATGGGCCAAGTTCATTTAGGATGGGCTAAGCTTGCATGGATAGTCCATGGAGTTTTTAACCCATGGATCCTATGGAAATGAAAGGTCATGGGTATTAGGGTTTACATGGATGTAACCCTAATCTTCCATACTATATAAAGAGGTCTTTGGCACATGAAATAAGACTAGTGTGTGAGTACAAAGGGTGGGGCGATTTCTACTTGGTGCATACCATTCTCTCAAGTCTTCCAAGGTGTTTTGGTGATTTGTGATTCCACTTGAGGCATCCACATTATTGGTGCTAGGCTCTCAAGACTCCAAACAATCAACCACAAGAAAAGGTATGTTATTCTACTAAAGTTTTTATATTACAAGTACCTCATAACATGCTAGTTAGGTTGAGAACCTTGGAAATCAAATTTGCATGTATAATAGAGAAAACATAGATACGAGGTTTCTAGGGTTGCATGTACACTATAGGAGTGTTAGAATGCTCAAAACCCATCATTTCCATGCCCACAAAATGTCCAAAAGCTAAAACCCTAACTTATTAATCCATTAAGACATCATAAATCTTGCATGGAAGGAATAAAAGGACCAAAATCACAATTTTATGATTCCTAATAGCTCCATAATGGATAAAGTTTCCAACTTTATCCATTAGAATGGTCCAAACAATCAAGATCTCGTTTTTAAGCCTCAAAGGGACCAAAAGTACATCTTTCTCAACTTAATCCATTAAGTCCATGTTTCTCACCTTCATATATGAATCAATTAAAGTTTCCAAATTTATCCATAAAAAGGTCACAAAATTCAAGATCCAAACTTTATGCTAAAGTGACCAAAAGCTCATAATACTCAAAACTAGCTAGATCTAACAAATGCATCATCAAGATTCAAGCTTTATACCTCCAGAAGAAAGATCAATGTGAACAATATATGGATCTACAAACTCCAATGCAACCAACACTTCTCCAATGAGCTCCTTCTCTAAGAAGCACGAAGAACACTCCAAAGCACTCAAAAACTAAAGCATCTCACAAATAGGGATAAGCTTTAGAAATTAGGGTTAGAGAGGATAGAGGCTGAAGCTAATAAGGGTTTGGAATGAGTTGAGGTCTTTAGATAGGGCCCAAAACCAAAATATTAGGGTTTACATTAGGCTTTCGTACGCCCAACATACCCTAACGTACCAGGTTGGACCTCCGTGATCAGCCATGCCTAGTACGCCCAACGTTGACTCTGTACGCCATGCGTAGTAAGCTAAACCCAAAACCTTCCTAACTTCAAACGATCATACCTTCTTCGTTACAACTCCGTTTTCGATGATCTTTATATCCACAGAAAGGTATTGAAGAGCCCTACAATATTATCTGGATATCTTGGACAAAAGCTTCTCAAACAAAAATCCATATTTCATGCAAAACCCCGACATATGATTTTCCATTTTCTACCCTTCGGCCCAAAACACAATTCAAAGGTTGAGATTTCGCAACCATTATTGCCTCCTTCCAAAAGGTCTAACCATTACCTCCTTAAGGCCCAAAGCCTTTACACAATCGAATTCCAGTCTATGACCCTGAAATAAGAAATTATATGAAACATGATGTTAGAGTAGGATTGCGCGAAATGTTTGGCTACAATCGCCAATTCTTAACCTTTGTACTTACTAGCTTCAAGCTAGCTTTTTTTTTTGGTTTCGTGTGTTTATATATTGTTGTTGTTCCAAAAAAACTCATACACCACAAGCCAGGCAACCATGGGGATATTGTGAGAAGTATAATATTTTTAGTTTACCTCCCGAGTATTTTTGTAATTTATTAGTTACTGATTTTTATTTTTTGTTTTGTAAGTTTTTTAAAATCATGATCTGATTTGATATACTTTGATGCATTGCTCTTAATTATGTTGCCTTTATTTAGCTAGATCGGGAAAAACGTATGAAAAACATAAAATACCACAAAAGTCAAGCATTTGGGCATAGCTCCGCCATGCTACACCTTCATGGCTTCATAAGAATTATTGACATAGATGTGGGCCATGCATTTTTTAACCCTGGCTTACAGGTGCACAAATAATAGTTTTTGAAAACCGGTGTTATCTTTGACCGTTTTTCGTTATTTGGAAGTAAAATTGCATTAAACCAGTTCGGTTTGGTTTTTTTAGGAAAACTGGTTTCCAATTTTCATTTAAACATATTACTAACTGACATTTCAATTTTAGTTGAACCAATTATTTAAATACAGGTTCAGTTTTTTTGGGCTTTAAAAAAACCAGTTCGCTTTGTGCATCTCTTCCTTAGCTCAGAGTAAGGTGTCCAGATGTGCAACTTTACTATAAACTAAATATAGTAGACAAAATGAAATTTTTGATAAAGTATGAAGGTTTATTTAAATAGTTAAGTTTAACTAAAAAAACAAAAGTATTAGGTCTTTAACATAATTAACCAAGAATTTTAAAAGCCTAATATCATAAAAGTCCTAAGTTTTTAATGCTTGATTGGAAAAAGCCATAACAATTTTATTATTATTGTTATGACCACAACTTTCTCGTAGAATTATTACCGTAGCCCACTTAACGAATTTCATGGTTAACTTTGTTAACTTTTTTTATGCAAAATCAGTCCTAAAATTGAGTTTAAAGTTCAAATTTGGTCCTGTAGTTTGCAAAAATTACAGCACATAATTTTTTAACTTTATTTTTCGTTTTTTGTATACTTTATTTATTTTCGTTTATATATATATATATATATATATATATATATATATATATATATATATATATATATATATATATATATATATATATATTTGTTTTTATATGTATTTTATTTATTTTCATTTTTAACTTTATTTTTCAACAATTTGATTTTTTTTACCTTTTGTTTTCTAGTTTTTCTATTTTAATTATTTATGGTTTTTCTAATGTTTTTTTATTCAAATAAATGAACTTGAATTCAATATAAAATACTATAACAATTTTTTTATAGAGACCGACTATTATTATTTCTTTTAGTCTATTATCAAATTGAAAAATATTATCTTGATGTAACGACCCATCTCCGGTATGATGATTCCATAGTATTTAATTAGAAGTTTGCAAGAGGGACTCGGCGAGTTCATGGCCTGACTCGCCGAGTAGGGACGGGATTTTGAGCACGTGTTAGTCGGCGACTCGGCGAGTCCATATTCGGGACTCGGCGAGTCTGCCTGCCTGGAAGAAACCCTAAATCCCTGGGTTGCTCACTATTTAATCCACCTTATAGCCCCAATCTCGCCTCCTTCACCCTCAGAGAACTGTGAGAAAACCCTAATCCATCCTTGAGAGATTTAAGTGTTCTTGTGTGAAATTTTGAAGGCTTGAAGAAGAGGAAGAAGAAAGGAGCAAGGAGAAGAGGTGTAGAGCAAAGATCCAAGGGCAAATCAGAGTTCATTGAGGTATTCTTCGGATTTCCTCCCCTTTTATGCTTTAAACCTCCATTAGAACTCTTCTAGAACTAGTTTGATGCTTTTCTCAAGCCTTATGATTGTATGGATGCCCTAATAGGTCGAGATATCATTAGATCTGTTCATTTAGGAGTTGTAGAGCCCGGATCTATTGCCTTTTTGAAGATACCTTGCATGAAAACCCTAGATCTAGCCTTTATTATGCTTTTTGAGCCATTTTAGCTTCATGGATGCATATGGGCACGTAAAGATAGAATCTTTACGTGCTAATCGAGTTAAGGGAGCCCATATCTATAAGTTTTATACACTGGATTCAAGCAGAATCGAGTTTAGAGTTGCTGCATGCAAGCGACTCGGCGAGTAGGAAGAACGACTCGGCGAGTCGAGTCGCGAGTCCCCGATTTTTCCCTTTTTGAGTGATGCCGAGTGGGACCAGTGAGTGGTAGAGTGGACTCAGCGAGTTTGAGGTCAGACTCAGTAATGGAGGGACTCGGCGAGTTGTTCATACAACTCGGCGAGTCCAAGGCAATCTTCTTAGCTCGAAGAACAACTCGTCGAGTTGTTCATACGACTCGGCGAGTCGGATGCAGATTGCCTGAGTTTTTGATTCGAAAGGGAACTCGTCGAGTTGATGCCATACTCGACGAGTAGCAGCGAGTAGGGTTGAGAAGTGAGAATAGGGACTCGGCGAGTTAGCGGCCCAACTCGGCGAGTCAGGTCAACTGTGGGTTGACTTTGACCAGGAGAGTTGACTTTGATCAGGAGAGTTGAATTTGACCAAGGGTAAAAGAGTCATTTTACCCCAGTGCAGTGATTAGCATTTGATTGAGTGTGTTATGGATTTGTAGCCGGGGAGATACCGGAGCAGCAGCAGTTAGCTTCCAGAGCCATACACACAGCAGCCAGTTCACGAGGGAGTTTCCTTCCAGTAGGAACGGGTCTACGGCCACAATGCCGGCCCGTTTAGTTAGTAGCAGTTCCGGACTTCAGTCCGAAGCAGTAGTTCAGTATGCTTGATGTCTCCGTGATTCAAGCACGTTGTGTGTTATATGTTCCAGACTACGGTCCGATGCAGTATGTAGTATATGTGTTTATGTTAGTTGATATGTGTTATGCCATGCTATGATGAGTAGTTCCGGACTTCGGTCTGATGCAGTCAGTTCCGGACTTCGGTCCGATGCAGTCAGTTCCGGACTTCGGTCCGATGCAGTCAGTTCCGGACTTCGGTCCGATGCAGTCAGTTCTGGACTTTGGTCCGATGCAGTTAGTTCCGGACTTCGGTCCGATGCAGTCAGTTCCGGACTTCGGTCCGATGCAGTGGGCAAGGCCCAATATGTGCTTTATATGTATTGTATGGTATGTGGTAGTTTGGGGGAGCTCACTAAGCTTCGTGCTTACAGTTTCAGTTTTGGTTTCAGGTACTTCCGCAAGCAAAGGGAAGAGCTCGGGATGATGACATCGCACACACCACATCTTCAGTTTTTATCCTGGGAGTTGATTCAGTTTCTTGATTTTGATATGTTACAGTTATGATACAGTTTTCCTCACAATATTTTTACTATGGTTGAGATACATAGTGTGTGGTTTTATGATATGATACTCAGATTTATGGTTTTTGGTTATATTGAAAAATGAAAATTTTGGGTCGTTTCACTTGAATTTAAACTATTGATATCACATATAGAAATATGATTTAATTTGAAAGTTATATCACACATTGCAACATTAATTCTCAATAAACAAGCTATATTTTAAAAAAAAAATCGTAACATAAATATAATAGCACTAAAGAACAAAAAAAATAAAAAGAAAATAAGTTGGACCGAAATTAGAAATATAAATATAACTATTTTATATACTTGAACAAAAATAAAAAATTACTAAAACTATAAATTACCACAATTGTAATATAATCTAATATATTAATATAGTTTACATTTTTTGAAAAAGATAAAGAAATAGTTAAAATACAAAAAAATAAAAACAAATAATACGAAAAAAATAAGTAAAAAATAAAAAAAATAAAAAGATGAAAAAATTAAAATATAATATGAAAAGAAATATGAAAAAAACAAAAAAATAAATATCAAGGTTTTATTAAATTACACGTCAAACACATAGGAATTTTATGATATTCGTCTAATTTTAAATACGTAACTGTCATAGTTTTAAATACATGAACTAATAATGCATTTGGGCAAAGTTGTGATCTTATAATTTTACGATTTTAAAATCATACAAATAAAACACTATCCCGATCTCACCTCTTTATCTGTATTATAAAGTCGGGTATCAAAAATTCGTCTATTCAACTTGAAATCGAAAGTCACAAGTTACAAGAAGTTTTCTAGAGCTTCACATTTTTATCAATTTCATTTTGAATTAAACTGAAAACACCTATAATAATTTTTTGTGATCTTACGTCTTACTTGTACATGATCAAAATGATTTTATTTCCAATTAAGATTATTTATTCTTAATGTTTACGATTTATAGCAACAATTACTTGTACATGATCAAAATGATCATATTTCTAATTAAGATTATTTATTCTTAATGTTTACGATTTATAGCAACAAAAAATGATGATGCTTAAAAAGTTAAAGTTGACGAGCAAATTTGAATATTTTAGAATTAATTTTGACTTTTAACTTTGGGAAAATAACTTAGAAATATAACTACCTCTTATTCGTGTTCACATATTGACAACTTCTTATTTTTTGTACATAAGAAAGTAACTAACTTGTTTTAACTGTGTAACATCCTAAAAATCATGACAAAAAATTTTGTTTTCAATTTAATACTAAAACCATAATTGTCAAACCATTAATTTAATACTCCGGCATCGGGCCACGCCCGACATCAGGCCCCGCCTGGCATCGAGCCCCGCTTGGTATACAGATCCGTCTCTCTTAGGCCACATATAAAGAAACATACTCTACTGTATCTCTGTCCTAAGAAAAATACTCTGCTAATAATGAGATACGGAACTTCGTCCGTACTCAGCTAGTTCCAGCAAGGGCTTCAGCAGTGCAAGGTTAGTCTCCTCACTCTGTGAATGTGTCTAAGGCCACAATGTCAGCCCATGTAGTCTATGAGTAGGAAGTCTTGGGGGTTAGCCTTAGGCATTGTATGCTAGTATGTTATTCCAGACCAAGGTCCGATGTCGGGCGGGTGCCCGAGGAATGTTTGCATGTTAGATTATAATTGTTGTCTATGTGATACTTGTATGTGCCTGGTAGGGAGGTGAGTGTGGGTGAGGTCCCGTATCTCATCACTAGCTGAGTACGGACGATGTTCCGTATCTCATTATTAGCAGAGTATGTTTCTTAGGACAAGGATACAGTAGAGTATGTTTATTTATGTGTTAGCATGTTATATGATTGTATGTGTTTAGTGGGCGAGACCCGGAGACAAATGAGGCCTAAGAGAGACAAATCTGTATACCAAACAGGGCTCGATGCCAGGCGGGACTTATGTCGGGCGGGGCCCAATGCCGGAGTATTAAATTAATGGTTTGACAATTATGGTTTTAGTATTAAATTAAAAACAAAATTTTTGTTCATGATTTTTGAGATGTTACACAGATAAAACAAGTTAGTTGCTTTCTTATATACAAAAAATAAGAAGTTACTAATATGTAAACACGCATAAGAGGTAGTTTCATTTTCCCTTTAACTTTTTCAAAAAATTAAAAAAAATGTTTGGGTAATAGAAAAGTTTTTTTTAAAATGACTTTTTATATAAAGTAAAATGAAGGGTTTCAAAAAGTCATAATGATTTTTTGTAATTTTACATTTAAAAGTTAAGTTGCTAATCCAACCATTTTTTTTTTATCCAAACACTTTTTAAAAAGTTTTTAAAAAACTTTTTGTAAAAAGTCCTTCTACCGAAAAGGACTTTTGATCGTTAATCGCAATCCCGAACACCCCCTTAATATCATTTTAATATCATTTTGGTGGGAGCCAATCTCAATCTTTACGGTCAAAAACGTAAAACGATTTTATGTATCATCTAAATTTTGACAACCTTACATTTGAGGATGTACAGTTTTTATTTTATTTTACCCATTTAGGTAAATTGTTCTTCGTGAATCCATTGACCTGTTTGATCGATAACGACAGACTGCATCATCAAAGGAAAAAAAACCGACTTTCACATGACTTCATTGCCAATGGCATTCTTTATTTTCCCTCAGGAAACAGGAAAGTGACAGTATCCCCCAATCGAATATTTAGGAAGTTCAAGTCGAAAATAGAAAGAGATTTAGTTCGAAAATGATGGAACAAACTGAAAAGAGATCAACCACTGTGATTCAAAAGGGCAATATTTCAAGTATTGTTCAAGCATTATCACAATTTTTAATCAAACAAACTTGAAATTAAAAGTTGAAGGGAGGGTTAGTTGATGAATATATAACGATTCTAATGTAAAAATGCATAAACAGCAGTGGAAATATAAACCAAAAGTGCAGAGGTCACCAGGACAATCATGGAGGCAACAGCATTCACAGTGGATCTACTTCCACAAGACAACATCCCCAATCGAATCTCAATCACATTCACCATCGAGAGCATTAGGAACAAACACCCCATAACCGATCCGATAGCCGATCCGAGCATCCCGAACCTCAACGCCTTGAGATTAATGTGTGCCCTAAAAGCCTCATCAACATCGGTACTGTTGAGCAGATTGATGGCGAGTTTAAGACCTTGAGCAACCAGAGATGAGAAAAGGAAAAAGCTGAACGATACAACTTCAAAAACCAAAAGCTTTTTGGCGACGGAGATATCGGCGTCACAGGCGGATCGGTTCTCGAGGCTGCGTTGGCCGGGAGTTGTGAGAGAGAGACCGACGAAGACGGCGATTGTGAAGAGGGAGTTGACGTTTACGAGACCGTCAAGTGCTGTTACGTGAATACTCGTTGTCGATGTTGAAGAAGATCGTGATCTGCTTTGTTGGTCACAGTAAGTTGGGTATCCATTAGATCTGAAAGAATAAAATGCAAATCGAAGATTTTGAGATACATAAAACACAGTTAGTATGTGTGAGATAGGTGCTTACTCTGCCATTACTAAAACTTGAAAGCTCCACTTCGTAAGTGAAGGGTAGATTTTAGGGTTTTGTTGCAGGGTTGCGTGAGGAAGACATGATGGTGAGGACAATTAGACACAAGTAGCTTTGAAAATGGTACTTTGTCATAAAAAGATGTAAGCCACATATGTACAACCCAATAAATAGAAGTGTAAATTTGAATCTAAATAAATTAGAAAAAATAGAATATAGACAAAATTGCCAAAATGTTTTTATCGGTATTAAAAAGTGTGGTTTTGATATAAAAAAAAGTTTGGTATTTAAAAAGAGAAATTTTCAAAAAAATCTCAATATTTTAAAAAAGGTTTTACTTTAATCCTAATTTTTTTTAATAAAAAAATCTAAGATTTAACCCTCTTTGACTTTTTGCATGCTGATTCATTACACTTAAAAATAATAAAATTGCCGATGGAAACGAAGAGGGGGAGTTTCGAACCAGGGACCTACCATTTAGGCAAGAAGATATATTTTCTTTTCTTCCTTCACAATTATATATAATGTATTTCATTATATATAATGTATTTCATTTACTTAAAGTTCAAAGAAAAAAAATGATTTTTAAGATAGAAAAACGGAAAGAATGGGATTCAAACACGGGACTTCAATCACCCAAAACGCAACGGCGACTAACTAGGTTGAAAACCTTTTAGTCTTTTTCTTTTCTTACGAGCAACTATTGCAAAATGAAAAAATAAATTACAATGTTTTCCTTTATATATATATATATATATATATATATATATATATATATATATATATATATATATATATATATATATATATATATATATATATATGGAGAGAGAGAGAGAGAGAGAGACAGAGAATTAGATTCAAATGTTTTCACTATCTATTATGTGCATGTATGTTTAATTCTGGACCAATCATTTTAGTTATTTTAAGAAAGTAATTAATGCATATTAAATGCTGAAGATGTAATTAATATTTATTATATCTTCAACATGTAATATGCATTAATTACTTTTTTAAAATAACTAAAATGATTGGTCCAAAATCAATCATACATGCACACAGTAGATAATGAAAACAAAATAACATAACACTAAAATGAGGTCGATTGGTGTCAGAGATGGTGGTGGTGGTGGTGGCGGTGGCGGTTACAGTGGTGGGGATGGTGGCGGAGGAGAAAGGAACGGGTGTCACTGTGTAATCATTTATGATTACACCAGACCTGTCGCGCCGGTACGCCGAAGGGTTAGAGCGGCAGATGCGAAATACGTGGCTGAGGTTGAATCTCGAGATTTCTATTTTATTTTGAATCTCAACGGAACCTACCTACCTACCTCTCTCTCTCTCTCTCTCTATATATATATATATATATATATATATATATATATATATATATATATATATATATATATATATATATATATATATATATATATATTTTCTGTGAAGAAAGAAGGGCCAGTGACCTTTTTGACGGACCCGTAGGATGGAAGGTCCACACTTAGACCGGCTGACATTTTGGTCTTTGGATGGATAGGAGGGAAGCATGCGTGCGTAGATCTTACTGGGGTCTCTCCTCTCGTTGGTTTGGGGAACGGGGGTTTCATAGCTGGGCATGCCGCTGCGTGCAAAGTGGTAAAGCACGAGAATGCATGTATAACAAATCAACATGTGTTTGTTCCTTTTGCATTCGATACATTTGGTTTTCTCGCACCAGAGGTGGTGGAACTCCTCAATATAGTCTAACGGGTCATGCATTCTAATGTCATGTCTCTTAGATCCACAAATATAGTTTTCAAAAGAATTGGTTTGCTATCCAGAAAGGGCTAGCGGCGCAGCTTGTTGCCTGTTTGCCTTCAATCTATATGTATTGAACTATACAATTCGAGGAAAAAAAATATCCTCCTTTAAATTGAAAATGTATATATGTAATGATTTGTAAAAATACATATAAATATGTATATAGATGTTTTTAATTATAAAAAACACATATAAAATATGTAAAAAACACAAATAAATTTATTATTTTTAAATTTATAGTATTAATATTATTAAATAAATACATATATAAAAAAAATTAAATACATTCTTATACACATAATATATATATATATATATATATATATATATATATATATATATATATATATATATATATATATATATATATATATAAATTCGTTTAAATGAAGAAAAAAAGTTTAAAAACTACATATAAAAGACCTATGTTTACGTTTTCATTTTTAATAATATATATATATATATATATATATATATATATATATATATATATATATATATATATATATATATATATATATATATATATATATATATAAGCGTGAAAGAGAATTAGCAGTTATATCCTCTAGCCTAACCGGCTAGTGGCGTTTGTTTGGTGGGTGAGGTTCCTTTCGATTCGAGTAGGCTATTTTTTCTTCATAATTACGTTTTTTTAAGGTTTATTGGCTGACGTGGCATGCCACATTAGCTGCCACGTTAGCAGCCCAATCCAACTTGGCCTGCCACGTAAACAGTTACCGGTTGAAAATGTAAAAAATGGTTAAATTGTAAGATTTAGCCGGTTTTTTGGATTTTTTTATGCAAAAAAAAAAATGGGACTTAAATGAAACTTTTCCAAAAATGTTGGGACTTTTCTGACAAATTCTATTAAAAAAGTGTAGTTTTGATATAAAAAAGTTTGTTGTTTTACCAGTGGCTTAATTATTGATCATTTTAGTGATTTTGGTCATCTTCATTTTGACAAATATTTTTATCGTCACTGCCTCAACCTTTATTTTTGTCGGAAACCATCGAACACCACCACCATTCTTGCAATTTTCGATGACTTTCTTTGAATGAAAGAACCCAAAATTGACAAAACCTGATTACATTTATGTTCTAGATACGATCTATATGGAATGAAACCTTAAATCCATATAAAGTAGTCAAAGAATCTCCCACAAAGGTTGAAAAAGAGAAATCTAAAAATCGATTTCTCACATTCAAAATTGATCGGTGTATGACATAAATCGATCTTGTTTGTCGGAATCGGAGGAAAGAAGGAGGGGATCGGAGGTGGTGGGAATGAAACACTGATGTAGGAATGAGAGGGTTCTTGAATCGCAAAGGAGGAACAAGAGTGCTTGATTCTAAAAATTGATGTTGGCTACGTTTCAAATTATATAAGGAAACTAGGCGAGTGCCCGCACGTTGCGCAGAACCATCTATATAGTTGAAATCTTTACAAATATATGTTTTTTAGATATAACAATAATGTCTTGTTAAATTTGATATAATAATCCGTATACTAAGTTGATATATAGTATATTGATTATTTTGAATTATATTTAATATATACATCTATTAAAACTGCATAATCTCAATCTTTTGAATGACATCTACCTGCAGGTTACTCATAAATAAAATTAAATATAATATATGGTTTAATATTATTTATAGTTGTTGTTATTGTTAATTCATTTTTAAAATTTATTTTCTTAACGTTTTAATTTCTATTAGTGTAATTATTTAAAACATCAAACATTTTTTTTAAAGGTAACAATATAATCATTTATATAGAGTTATTTTTAACTATTGTTATTGTAAGTTATTTTAAGCTACTTATTTCAAAATTTTTAACGATTATAAAATATATTTAGAAAATATTTTAGTGAATTGATATTACAATTTAGTTTTTGTATTTAACACTACAATTTATCACTTTTCACTATTCACAAAATATTATTTGGGTTTTTTTAAGTGGAACTGAAATTTTTATTGAAGTTGATCCTCTAATGTTATATTTAAGTTAACAATTTAAGTATTTTGTCCATACAGTTTAAAAGTTGTAACTTTAAACTGATAATGGTTTACATACAACGACATATTAAATCTAATAAATTAAGTATAATATGTTAAAAGTTAAAGACATAACTTTATAAGTAGAAGTAAAAATATTATTTTAATATTGAAATTTAGTTTATTTTTTATTACACTTTAGGTTTGATACTTATTTAACCTTATTAGCCAATTTATAATCATTATTAGAAAGACACTACAATTTATTACTTTTAACTATTTACAAAATATTCTTTGGGTTGCTTAAGTTGAAATAAATTTTATATTTAAGTTGATCTTGTAAACTTATATTTAAATTAACAATTTAAGTATTTTATACAAATTGATCAAAAGTTGTAGCTTTAAAATGATAATGGTTTACATACAACATATTAGACCTAATAAATTATGTATAATATGTTAAAAGTTAAAAAAAAACTTTATAAGTAGAAAAAATATATTTTTTTAATATTGAAATTTATTTTATATATGATTACACTTTAGGTTTGATATTTATTTAACCTTATCAACCAACTTATAATAATTATTAGAAAGAAATTGAAAAGTCATAGGAGTTTCAAATGAATGTGGTGAAAGGAAAAAATGCATGGGAGTTTCAAATGAATGTGGTTCAAGAAAAAAATGCAAGCTTTATAAGTATATAATGATGGGGATAGAGGAGAGGTGGTGGTCTTTTTTGTCACACCCTGAAACCAAAATGGTGGAATCGTTTCGGAGTGGAGGACGTCATCTTTAACATCACAACCAGTGCATAATAGCAATCATAGTAAACACAACCAAACAATGCATACATGAAAATTAAATAAGTTTACATTGGTTTTAAATCTGATTCGAATACATCAAAAGTATAAGGAAACTATAAAGACTTGATCTTATTCGCTCCGACTTCTTCAAAATGCTCGGAAGGTACCTACCTACTGATTTCCAGACAATACAAGCAGTTTTGAAAGAATATCAGCAAAAAGCTAGTGAGTTCATAAGCATTTAGTTTTGGTGGGAAAATGTTTCTTTGAATCCTTTTGAAAAGTGTTCCTCAAGAAAATCCTATATTTTCTTATGAAAAGCATGTTTGAAAACCCATTCCTTCCATGACTTCCAGATTCATACAAGATATGTACAATCCAAGGAATCATGGAATGAATATGAATATCTATTAGTAGAAAATAAACCATCAGTTTTAGAGATGCCGGTGTTATCCTAGGAAATCCCATATTTTCCCTAAAAACAGTTATCCGTCCTAGAGGTAGAGATACAAGTTTAGAAATCCCTGATTACTATCAGTATATATAAAATTAGTTTTATTACTTAAAACAAAACAAATGAAGAGTAGATCCGTAAACCAAAGTTAGTTTATACCTATTTGCGAGTCGTATAACCATACTTGATATGACCTAGAGACCTTTATAACGTTCTTCAGGCGTTTAAGCTAAATGACATTTGTTCACCTTAGGCATGCCTGCCTAACTGTAGCTAGCAGTTAGGTGTGGGATTGTCAGTCCCGAATAGCTCTATTCACAAATCTCACGCTCTCCCTCTAGGAGACTATGGTTATACTGAGATAGAATTTATCCATGTACACCTAAGGGTACAGTATTGAAGTAAAGCCTCACAATTATGTATAATCTAGTTTACTAGCTAGAAACAGTATAAAACAATAATTATCCTTGAATAATAGTACTTTATACTCATGAGAAAATATATAACATAAACTAAATCTGCCATAGTTTATACATATTCATCCATGAAATCTGATTTGGTAAAAACTGCCTAGAGGGTTATGCCAAACTATACCCATTATAGTTTATTAGAATTGATATGGAAAATGCTTTATAAAAACCTTTCTAAAAGCTATGAAGTTAGATTTTCAAAATAAAAGTTTCCCTTATGCTCAACATATTACAAAAAGGGATAAAATATCCGAATATGTTATTAAACATGGAAATCGTTGGACTATATTAATAATTTTAAAACTTAATAAAATACTTTGAGTTTGGATTGTATTCCCCCCTGAAAACATTAAAAACACGAAAAATGTAGGGGTATGAACTTACCTCGGGTAAGTGGTTTGATTGAAGGATCGATACGGAAATCTGGGTGTTCAAGTGAAGCCTTGAACACGATTTGATCCTAATTAGCACGTAATGATACATAAAAGAGTCAAATGAAGGTATTTCACCACTATATGTGATGGAGAACCACTCTAGAGACTTGGAACTACTTGCACTAAGTGTTAGGACCTTGTAGGATTGCATGTAACGCCTGCAGATCCGGGCTAGTCAATTTAGAGGCAATAGGGGTCGAAAACGACTTTTCGACAAAAAGATTATTTAGAATAAATAATCTTAACCAAGTTGTAGAATATGTCACAGGGTTTCCGTACATATAAAGAACGCCGAAATCCGAGTTATAACGAAGAAGTAATGACCCGTCGAAGTTTCGCGTCAGAACCGGCACAGCGCCGGGAAGCGTAAATAGTAAATTTATGATAGAGAGAGATTTAGCCTTAGCGCTCTAAACGAAAGTCGTAGAATATGTTAAACTAAGAACATAGATAAAAAGAACGCCCAAATCTGACTTCGTATGAAGAAGTTATGATTTTTCGAAGTTTCGGATTAGCGATGTACAACCCGAAATTCGAATTTTAGATCGATTGATTTTTAGCCGACACAACCTAAACAAGAATCGAAGATCTCGTTATTAGTAGCGTAACGATAAAAAGACAGACGAAAATGGACATCGGATAAAGAAGTTATGAGATTTTAACGGACCAATCCTGTCCCGGCCTGTTAAAAATATAACTTTAAAAATAAAGTCAAAATTAGCCGACGGAGTCTAAACGAAAGTTGTAGAGTACGTCTCCACCTACGCGTGGATATAAAGAACGTCAAAAACGGAGTTCGTATGAACGAGTTACAAATTATAATAGCATATTTACGTATTAAAATAAAGTATAAATCATGTATACGTACACATATATATACATATGTATATATCATTAGAAAGGTATCGACGATGCGGTCATTATAAGACTAATGTTGAGTTCTTTCGACATTAGTTTAGTACAAATATCATTAAATCCATTTAAAATAGTATTATAGAGGGGTGTTTAGTTGTTTATATAACTAAAAGGTCATTAAGTAATTATGGAGGGTAGTTTTTGAAAATTCAATTAGTATAAATAAGAGCCTTGGGCTCTCATATTTCTTGCACCATTCTCTTGATTCAAGAGTCTTTCTCTCCTTATCCCCCGAGCATTTCGGTCCCTCGTGATTCGACTTCTCTTTCTGTAGTTTTAGTATAGTAAGGTGAGCGCTGAAGCGCTGCACGAATCTTTCTTAGAAAGATTCAGCGACGAAGTTCTGCCCCTACAGAGCCCGACTCCTAGCTAAAATCCCCTTGTAAGTAAGTTATGCTTATCCTATTTTAAATATAGTTTATATTTAAAATTAGTATTGTTATTATAAATTTATAATAAATATTTGAGCTATTATTATGAATTATATAAGTGTCGTTATAATATCTTTTTAACTACTCGCGGTACGGGGAATCTGGTTTAAAGGGCCGCATAGGGTTGTTGGATTTCAGAAGTGCTATATGCCAAAATGGTCCTGCCCTCCGGTGTTTTATGTCTGGCCCCTGTCTGTACATAGTGGTTGGAAAGTATTGTTTAAACGCTTATATAATAATAATAATAAGACTAATAATTAGTCACGGTAAATCTTAGACTAAAATCTAGTGGTAATAATACTAGGTTTCGTCGAAGGAAATTATTTTAAAGTAAACGAAGCGCTGTCCGAGTACCGAGTCACCACCTTCTCAAGTGAGTGCATGGTCCCTTTCATCTTACACATAGATATGAAGTATTTTAAATATAAATTACGTGTTATGTGTGCATATTGTCTTAATACTTGCTGTCTATGCTGGTGAAAGATTTTTATACATGTTTTAAATGATGTAAACTGTATAAAGTATTTTATATCTACAAAATATGTTGCGTAAAACATGGGTAGATGAATGATGAGGGATAAAAGCTGAAATAGAGGAACATTAGTAGTACGGACCTAGTGCCCTATAGGTAATACATTGGCAGCAGTGGACCAAGTACCCTATAGATGAGCACTGGCAGCTGCGCCACAACCCGTAGATGTTTTAGATCTACGGTAAACGTCCTAGCAGCTACGCTCTAAGGACAGTATCAACAGCTGTGCCTAATAGGGAGCCTTATGACCATGACAGTGGCGTTAAAAGGTCAATACCGGCAGAAGCGCCTCATAGGAAATGTCCCAATTCTGGCAGCTGTGCCTAAGTGACAAGATTAGCAGCTACGCTTGACCAAAGTGTCATTGGCAACAATGGACTTCATGTTGTTTCCTTAGGATGATCCTTAGGAATGAATGAATGAGAAATAGCTGATTCTTAGGGTAGATCCTTAAGAATAAAGAAGATAATGGGGATGGGTAATTGGGTTGATTATTTGATTGTTTAAACATAATAATTATATTATTGTGGGTTGAAAACCCTATGTACTCACCAGGTTTCCCAACCTGACCCACTCAGTTTATTTATATCACAGGTGTTGATATGAAGTGACATTACACTGAGAGATTTAAAGAGATGTAGATCACTAGTGTAAATAATTGTAAGTTCTGTTTATGCTTATGTTTCTGTATTAACGATGACATCCCAAACGTTTTAAAATGAAATAAATATGTTTCTTCGAAAATGTTTTAATAACGTATTTACCATGTTTTTCTGGGAACAAATTCCGCAACATTTTTATAAAATGAAGTACTCTGATTTTTATAAAGCATAAACAACATCGGTCTTTTCTGGCCGTGAAAATGGGGATGTCACATTGCATGAGGGGAGTGTATGGCCACCTTGAGTGTGTGTGCGGCCATGGGTGTGCGGCCATACACTCATGAAAGAAGGTGCCTTTGAAGTGTTCTCAAGGTCCATACTTGTATTCATGAAGTGTTCTAGGTCTATACTCAATTGTAGTGCAAGTTAAGGGTCCTAGAAGTGGGTTTGCGGCCCTAGGATGAGTGTGTGGTCGCACACAAGGAGTGTGCTACTGCACAAGGGTGTGTGCGGCCGTACACAGGTGTGTGCGGTCGTACACCCCACATGATGATGTCCAAAATGTCAATTCCAAGGTGCAACAAGGCTAGGGTCATGTCTATCTTGAGTATGGAAGTCAAACTCTCACTTTGGAGGGTATTTTAAGAGTGTGTGACCACCTTAAAGGGGGTGTGCGGCCGCACTCACTTCCAAACACGAAGAACATGACGAATATTACACACTTAAGGCTTAGATAGAGTGGTCTTTCATGGATATCAAGTTAGAGGCTGAATTACTCACGTTCTTGAAGTTTTGGAGGGTTTGTGGTTGAAGAAGCTTGAGAGAAATGGTGTTGTGTGTTGCCAAGGTTGTAACGACCCAATTTTCACGCCCAAAAAATTTCATTTAAATTAAGTGGTTTGTAAAACATTTGTAGTAAAACATCATCTGATCAATATCATTTCACAAAATATATCTCGTGTCTGAAAACCCAAAACATGAAAATAATAATAATGTCAGAGTACAATCCCAGAACATCTCATAATGCGGAAAACCAATGTGTGTGTGTATGATGTGCCGCTACCGCGCCAGCTCCTTCCCCTTCGCTGAAGAGGTACCTGAAACCAAAACTGAAAACTATAAGCACGAAGCTTAGTGAGTTCCCCCATCGTACCACATACCATACAATCACATCACATACATACTGCCAGGCATTTTTCGGGTGCCCGACCTACTCGTACGGCCATTCTGGGGTGCCGACCTACCCATGCAGCCATTCTGGGGTGTCGTCTTACCCGTGTCAAGCCATTCTGGGGCACTGACCTACCCATGTCGAGCCATTCTGGGGTGCTGACTACCCTTCGGTCCTAACAACCGAACCTCGGGGACTATTTCACCCCTACTACTACTATCACATATATCATAACATAATCTATTTTCAGACATATCTGGGGTGTCCGACCTACCCTTCGGCCCTAACAACCGAATCTCGAGGACTCTTCCCCCTCCTACTACCTCTATCTCATGTAACATATCATGCTAGCAGCTAAACATGTCATAACATACTGTTAGGCATATCTGGGGTGCCTAACCTACCCTTCGGTCCTAACAACCGAACTCTATCACTATCACATACCATATCACGCTAGCATATAACATATCAGGTAGTAACAACACAGATGAATATCACAAAGACAAACATCTAGCATACAATCCCTACTGGTGGGCCGACATTATGGTCGTAGACCCACTGCTACTGGAAGGTAACTCACCTCGTAGCAGCTGCTGAACTGTGCGGGAATCCTTTGACTGCTACCGCTACTGCTCCGGAAATCCTCCGGCTAGAATTCCCACAAAACACTTAGTTAGAAACTGACATCTACTCTTAGGGTAAAATGACAATTTTACCCCTGACCAAGTCAAAGTCAAAGTCAACTTCTAGTTGACCTGACTCCCGAGTTGGCTCGCCAACTCGCCGAGTCCCTATCCTTCCATTAGACCTCATACCCGTCTCTACTCGTCGAGTTAAGCTATGACTCGACGAGTTTTCCTTCTAAATGAACATCGACTGAATTCTCATCCGATTCGCCGAGTTGTATGAACAACTCGTCGAGTTCATCATAAACTGATACACAGGTCCTGTCCTTGAATCGCCGAGTTGTATGAACAACTCGTCGAGTTCATCTTCATCCTTAAGAAGATTGCCTTGGACTCGCCGAGTCTGTTCATGCACTCGCCGAGTCCCATGAATTTCCAGAACAATGGCTTAGTCCAGAATGGTGGGTCACCCCTTGGGACCCCCTTAAAACTTCCCCACACTCAACTGGGTCCTTATAACCCTCAACTGATATGGGATAGAACCTTGGACTCGCCGAGTCCAAGAACGGACTCGCCGAGTTGGTCACAGCCACTCACTGAATCTTCGATTTATGATGTACAACCCTTGATCAAATGTAGATCTATGCTTCTACAATCGATCTAGCACGTAAAGTTACAACCTTTACGTGCTTGCATGGGACTTTAAGCTCAAAAGGTCCTAAAACAAGCTCTCACAATGCATGGGGCCTTCCTTGAGTGCAAAAGCCACTCCTTTCTGCCTTGTAACCCCTCTAAGGACCTAGATCCGAAACATCAACCTCAAACCATGCTTGCAATCATGGTTGGTGACCAAAATGGCTTAGAAAAGCCCTAAAACTCCACAAAATGGGATCTATCAAAAGAGCAAGCAAGGTATAGACTTTATACCTTCTAAAGTCTGCAAATGATGCTCAAAACCGAATCCTTCTAGCCTCTTCTTGATCCTTCAAGCTTTTCCTTCCTGGATCACAAAAGCACCAAAATCACTCCAAATGCCTTAGACTGCTTCAAAAACGGCTAGGGTTTGCTATGGGAGTCTTCTGGGAGCAAATGGGACTAAGGAGGCCGAGTTAAGGTGTTTAAATAGGGTGCAAACCCTCGGATTAGGGTTTTTGCCCAAACAGGGTATACTCGCCGAGTCCACAACTTAAACTCCGCGCCTCATCTCGCTTCTACTCGGCGAGTTGGTCCATCAACTCGCCGAGTCCAAGACCAAATGCAAAATATTTAAAGATTTAATAAAAAGAACACGTACCAAGAACCAGGTGCTACAAAGGTGTTAAAGGAATGAAAGGAAAGGGGGCTACCCTTTATATAGGGGTAAGTTGGTGCCTAAAAGAGAGAGTGTGCGGCCAAGAGGTGAGTGTGCAGTCGCACACCCATGTGTATGGTCGTACACTCCCTTTAAGGGTGTGTATGGCCTGGTTTTGACACTATACGACTTGCTGACTCATTCCTAAACTCAACCTTGGTCATACTCAAGCTTAGAACACTTAAATGAACCCTTAAACAACACAATAAGTCAACAAAACAAGTTTAACATTGATTGAATTTGACTAAGTGTACAAGATAGAAGTTTTGGGTTGTCACATTTTTGGGGACTTTGTTGAGCACTGAGGAACCAACAAGAGAAATTGAATGTCCACGAAATAGAGGGAATAGTCAAAGTTTTGAATGAAGGGCGAGGTGTGATAGTGTTGGACATCGGTGACGAATGATGCAACAGGCGCCGATGGTTAAAGTAAGGGTGATAGACATTGAAACCTTTGGCTCTTGGAGTGCACTTTGAGTATGTTTACAATAGACAAAGGTATATCAATGGACGAGAGGGACGGGTGGTGTAGGTGAGATTTTTTCCTAGTAATTAAAGGAAATTAGAGAAAGAAATATTTAAGGGTATATTTGTCATTTTATGTAGGGTATGGACCAAAACCACAAAAAAGTCAACCACAAAGACCAAAACCATACAAGGTATCCAAAATTGGATCATGATGCATTACCAAACTTTTTTGAACCAAAACCATAACTTTTTTTGACAACCACAAGAATATATTTTGCAATTTATCTAGAATATGTACTTGAAGGTCCATGTCATTATTTATTTATTTTTTGTAGCCTAGGTTGTTATGAAGTATTAACTTTTGTTGTTGTTGTTGTTGTTAATTTTACTATTACAATTATTATTGTTGTTGTTGTTGTTGTTGTAGCAAATAATTGAAATGTTTTATGTATATTTATTGATTTTTTTAATAAAAACCAAATTTATTATATTATTGACAATTATTTGCCTTGAACCACACTATTCGAATAATATAGTTTTATAAGATATATTAGATAATAAATAATATATATTGTATAAATAATATATATATATAACGTCCCAAAAATTCATACTAAAATTTTTATTTTTAAAACATTAAACTCATACAAACAATTTAGTCCAAAACCAATCAAAGTGAAATATATCATTTAAACATCAAAGTAAAAATCACAAATAACCAATGCAGAATAAACTCTGGGGGATGTTGTGCGGTCAATCCAGACCCTTCTCTTTGGAAATGGAATTACCTAAAAATGTTAAGCTACAAATCATATGCAATAAGCCTTTAGTGAGTTCCCCAAAATACCACACACCATACATATCAATGGGCCCAACCCTCGCATTGGGCCCAAACCATAATAACAGACCCAACCCACCATACCAATGGGCCCAACCTAACATACAAACTGGCCCAACCCAACATACCAATGGGCCCAACCCTACATGCATACCCACATACCCAACCCAACACAAAATGCAAGAGTCACAAAGACAACTAGCATCCTACATAGTGTAGTGAGAAGATTCACCTGACTCACGAATCAGCTAAACTGCCACTCAAAACCCTTCAACAGATGCTACAATACTCCTATCAAAACATGCAAGGTCCAACCTTAGTCTATACACTAGATCCAACAATTGAACAAAAGTTAACCATACCTAAAAAGTCAAGGGTCAAAGAAAGATCAAAAATTGCCAATTAGCAGCCTTCACGTCGTGGGCACTAAATGCCAAGACAGTCGATGATTCCCTTGTCGCCACGTCATGACAGGCTAAGGCCACATCGTGGGGACTGGTCTGAACAGCTCAAACAAGCTTAATCCACTTTCTTCCGATTTCGAGAGCTCCAAAGATTAGATCTGGTCCTTTCTAGGGTCTTAATGGATAAAGTTTCCAACTTTATCCCTTAAGACATCCATATATGTCTAAATCTAAATTCCAAAGTCCAAAAAGGCAACTTAAAGCATGAGACTAGACCATTAAGCACTTAATCCATGAAATCTTCAACCCAAAACTTCCATAAACACTTTAGGGATCCTAATGAACCCTAAAAATGTAAACTTTACGAACATGCATATCCCATGCATGTCCTTTCCCAAATCTAGGTCAAAAGTTGTAATATGACTTAGATTTCATGTCAGGTTCCTAAATCATCACCACTTGCTAGATCTATGATATATATAAGACTCTTGGGACTTAGAGAAGCCATAAAGTTGCAACCGTTATCTCTTCAAACCATACCAACTATATGAAATGGACCAAATAATACATAAAACCTAGATCTAGAGAGTAAACACAAAAAGATGGAAACTTGATCACTTACAAGATCATAAAGACTGCTTAAGAGGTCGATGATGATGCTTGCTCACTGAATCAACACACTAGACACCTTTTTCTTTTTCTAGCTATCAAAAGCACCAAAATAAGCCAAGAATCACCAAGAGGGTTTAGGATTAGGTCTTTTTTTTGGGGGGGGGGGGGGGGTTTGAGGGTGATGGAGGCTGATAAGGAAACCTAGATTCAAGCTAATGGGGTTTAAATACGAAGGAAACCTTAAAAGATCATGAGTTTGGTCCAGAACAGATGCCACACCATTGCCATTAATAAAACACGCATTCCATTATTCTAATGCCACGTCATGGCACAAGGTTTTCCCAAAACTCCATCTTTAACCCCTGATATATAGAAGCTAAACCGATCTAGAACACGGGTGTTACAGTATATATATATATATATATATATATATATATATATATATATATATATATATATATATATATATATATATATATATATATATATATATATATATCAGTGCAAAACGGTTATAATAAAAATAACCTAAAACCCAAAAAATACATAAAAAATATTATTAGACATCTAATCTTTTTTTTTTGACTTTACAAACCTAAAAATCGAATCTTTTATACAACTTCACTAAAAAATTAATTTTTTTGAAATTCTTTCCAAGAATTTATATATAACTTGCGACTTTTAGGTTTGTAAAGTCAAAAAAAGATTAGATTTTTTAAAATATTTTTTTACATATTTTTAGGGTTTTGTTTTTTATTATATTCGTTCTCCATATAACTCTTCCACATATATATATATATATATATATATATATATATATATATATATATATATATATACTGTCTTATGTCTTTATTCGGTAATGAATATATGAATAATCATATTTTAATATTAACATTATAACTTACTACAAATAAATATATGAATAATCATACGCCAAATATTCACATTAGAATTATAACAATAGAACATATATGTAAAATTCTTAGCAGAATAATAACATAAAAGTAGTGTCTTCACGTCCTCACTTTATTTACTGTCTTCATTTGAACCATCCCATATATATATATATATATATATATATATATATATATATATATATATATATATATATATATGGACAAATTACACGAAAGGTCCCTATGGTTTGGTGTTTGTTACGCGCCTAGTCCCTAACTCCATTTTTTAACCCTGTCAATCCTTAATAGTTTGGTTTAGTGCACGCCTGGTCCCTCATCTAACCTTCCGTTTGATTTTGGAGTTAAAACCCCCACGTGCCTTGCACGTTGAGGGGTATTTCCGTCATTTTACTTATTCATCCTTTAAAAACCCTAGATCAGTGCATCCCCCTTTTCTTCCTCTACGTTTGTTCTCTCATTTCATCTCTCGTTTCTTTAATGGCCAAAAAATCAACAATGATGAAATGTAATTGCGGGCAACCAAGTGTTATACTAACATCATGGACCGACGACAACCCCGGAAGAAAGTTTTATGGCTGCACAAAGAAGGTAAGGTCGTTTTGATTCTAACTCAAGCTTTTGTGTGACAATGACCGCAAATCTGTTGGATTTGAACTTGACAGGGACCTAAATGTAAGTTTATTGGATGGGTTGATGAGGAAGGATGTGGACGATGTACTAGGATAATTCCAGGGCGTTGAAGGCTAAGAACAAAGTTGAAGCTGAGAATCGACTGCTGAAGATAATCATTATTTTAAGTTGGGTGTTCATAGGAATCATTATTTTCAAGTTGTAGTGCTTAAGAAGATCCAACTAGTATGCTATGTATGATGTTTGTCTTTTTTGAACTTATTTTGACTTCTATGATCCATCTAGTTGGTTGTTGTATGTGAATTTGAAGTGTTTCTGGAATGTATTTTGATTAAGTGTTTGTGAATTTGATAATATTTTGGTTAAGTGTTTGATTAAGTGTTTTTGGAGCTTATTTTGACTTCTATGAGCCATGTATTTTCATCAAGTGTTTATGGAACTTATTTGGAAAAGTAAACACTAACAATTGACAAAAACAACCAATAATATATGCTAACAATCGACATAAACAACCAATAACACAAGTGGGATTTAATAAAGGGTAATTTAGTTTCCATACTTTCCATAACATAGTTTCATACATCAACAAAATGGTTAATAGTTTCATACATCAACAAAATGGTTAACCAAAAGAAACATAATTTACCCAAAAGTATTAACCATAAGGACACAGTTTTACCAAAAAGACACAGTTTAACCAAAAGAACTGATTAACCAACAAAATAAACTTTCACTAATAGATCAAGTCTCTTTCCCTCAACCAGCTTTTCCTTTTCCCTTACCAGAACCACCAGGACCACCAAAACCACTAGGAGCACTAGCTTTTTGTCCCTTACAACTCCTTGCATTATGACCAATGTTGTTGCACTTTGAACAAGTAACCGACTGAAGGATTCTTGATGCACTATTACCCTTCACCATGTCATCAATTTCATAAGCTGATTTTCTGCGTTTCTTCTTTGGTCTACCAATTATGACACGATGTTTAGGAGGAACCAAAGTTGTTGGACACACAGACTTTTCCCACATGCTTCTCCCATTAATGGGTTCAATTTTGAATGAGTACATTTGTTTCCAAGTTTTTAGCCAATATACCTCATGCACCCAAGTTTCTGGTATTCCAACATCCTTACTATTCTTCCTCATCTCCCATATAGTAGCAACAACATGTTTGCATGGCATCCCAGTGAGTTCCCATTTCCTGCAGGAGCATGTTTGTTGAACCACATCCACCGTGCATTGGTCCATCCAAGGGCCACTTACCTGATACTTACCATTTCCACAAAATACAGATCTATAATCTTCTGCCTTTTTTTTATATTTTCCAAAGTCTGCATAGCTGTAGGTGTCAAAGGACCAGTACATTTCCCAATTGCCTTTTCTACATTCACAATCTTCTTCATTAGATATTCCCTAATGAACTCTAGGCAAGTAATAATTGGTTTATCACGACCCTCATTCAGTTTTCCATTGAATGTTTCACACAAGTTATTAAGAATCACATCAGAATGTGCTCTCCCTGTCCAATCACATCAATTAAAGTCAATTCTAAAAAACTACACAAACCAGGAAAACATAAAGAATGTTATTAGAGTGAAATGTTATACCAGTGAAATGGGACCTAGACCAGTGCTGAGGTGGTATCTTCTTAAGCCACTCATAACAATCCTTGTTTAATTTCTTTAGCTCTTCGATGCCTTTGTTAAACTGTTGTACATGTGTTGCAGTTGCACATGTCCATAAGAGGTCTTCGAAAGGTTTACCCCTCCATTGCTTCCTCATGTTATCCCGAATGTGACGAACACAGTAACGATTTTCAGCACAAGGAAACAAGGTTGCAATTGCATTTAGAATACCCTAACAATCATACATAGATTTTGTTAGTAAACAATTTAGAAATAAAGTAAAAAAATCTATGATTTTAGTACCTTTTGTCTGTCTGTTATAAAAGTGAAATTAGAATTAGTATTCAAGCCAAGATCCTCCCCAAGACAACTCAAAAACCAAGTCCATGAACTGATGTTCTCTGTTTCAACCACCGCATATGCCAATGGATATGTGCCATTATTACCATCTAGTCCCTGCATTTTATGATAAATAACAATCATGAATAGATTTTTACTTATTTTTATGTATAACAATAAGTAAAAGAACCATAACTAAAACTTACCACGGCTGAAAGAATTTGTCCTGGAAATGGACCCTTCATGAAAGCACCATCAAAGCCAAGAAAATCCCTCTTTCCAGCTGCGAAGCCTTTCTTTAAAGCTCCCAAGCATATGTAAATGTGCCTGAATGTCCTCGTTTCACTGTGTGGATTTCCTTCGCTTTCAACATCAACCCTAACAGTCGTATCTGGGTTACGAGTTTGCAACTCAACAATGTAATCTCTGAGTAAACTATATTGAGTAACGAAATCTCCTTACACAAGGTTTAGAGCCTCAGATTTTGCCCTAAATGTTTTCATCCTAGAAAGATCTACCTTAAACCTCCGTTGTAGCTGTTCTTGCAAAGCCCTAATTGGAATAGTAGGGTTACTTTCAACCCGTTCAACAATGTTAAAAGAGAGGAATTTATACGTACATGCTTTTACTGTTCTAGTTTGAAGACATTTATGGACTTTGCTGTACGTTTTAACTGTCCAGTTGACATCTTTTTTCCATTTACTAGCTAATAAGACCCAAGGACATATTTCTTCTTCATCGTTGACTTCTACATTAGGCCCAAGCTTTGGTATTGTTCCCTTACAAACCCATCTCACTCTATTCTTGTCATTTTTTTAAGGGCCAGCTCCCTTTTGGTCTCTATGGCATGGAGTTTTACCTTATCCTTAAACTCCTTTGCTGAACCAAATTTTTGAAAAATATAGAAGGGTTCACTAACAAGTGCTTCATCATTCTCATGTGCCCTTTGAATTGCTCTTATTGATTTCTTTCTTTGACCATTAATCCCCTCATCTGATGATGAATCAGATGCTAAAAAGTCAGTGTTAATCACCTCTAACGCTTCATCCTGTGTGCCTTCATCAACCACAGTGTTAGACGACCCTCCAACCCATTCCACATCTTTGTCGATATTCATTTCAAAATCTTGCATATCCACATTAATATCATCTAATATATTTTCAATGTCCACAAAAAAATCACTATCATCACTTTCATCATTGTCACTCTCTAACTCACCAAACTTACCAAAGTCATTAGCATCATTAACCAAGTCATTCTCCATATGATCAGTGAGAGTAGCATCATTACCCAAATCATTCTCCATATGATCAGTGAGAGTAGCATCATTACCCAAATCCTTCTCCAGATGACCTGTGGGTGTAGGATCATTACCCGATTCTTTCTCCATGTGATCCATGTCATCCTCCAAGTCAACAGCAGGTGTGCTATGCTACTCCAGGAACAGTCTCTTTGAACAAGATGGAGGTTCAGTAATCTCCGTTATACGAACTTTATTGTGGGTTGGGGACATTAAATAGGTGTGCAGAGTAGTTTTTTCATGCTCTATATATACCTCAATTAACTTATGCTTAGCCTCAAAACTCCCCAAATAACGAACATCTTCATCACTAGCTAAAGCGAATAACCCAAAATCTAAATCGCCTAAAGGCCTTTGAAAGTGATAGTAAAGTGGTTTACCTATTGAAGCATACCCTAGGTCTTCCATCATCTCATCAATGTCATGAACGGAAAAGGTATCAATGTCCAGTAAATCAACAAATGTTTGCTTCCCACGAATATACTTCCTTCTAGGAAAGCTTGTAAACTCACCTCCATGGTGCATTCTTATTGAAAACATTGTCGGATGTCCAGCTGTAGAGGAGAGAATCATTTTTAGCTAACAAAATTAAACCTTTAACAGTCAATATCATTCAAACGAAAGTCAATCAAACATACCATAACTTTGATCAACGTCAATTTCAGCCATTTCACCACGAATGCGCCAAGAAACCATTGCGATTCTTCGTTCTTGCAGTCGTCGCTACTAGGGTTTTCACGTAAGGATTTTGAACATAGCTATGTGTTTTTTTGGGTATATGATTGTGTAATGTAGAGTATGATCGTTTAATTGAACGCATCGATTTCTTAAACTGGCGGTATGAAGAATAAGTAAAATGACGGAAATACCCCTCAACGTGCAAGGCACGTGGGGGTTTTAACTCCAAAATCAAACGGAAGGTTAGATGAGGGACCAGGCGTGCACTAAACCAAACTATTAAGGATTGGCAGGGTTAAAAAATGGAGTTAGGGACTAGGCGCGTAACAAACACCAAACCATAGGGACCATTCGTGTAATTTGTCCTATATATATATATATATATATATATATATATATATATATATATATATATATATATATATATTTATTTATTTGTGCATCATGTTTGTCTTGATTCATGTAATGATTTATTTTTTTGGTTCGGCAAAAAGATATGCATAATTTTTTTTTACCTTCCTACCTAAAATTTATTTTTTATCGGATCTATATATAATGTTTATTTTTAATTGAAAGAACAATCTAAATAAAACGAAATGGCAATTTACCTTTTCTTTATATGATAAAAATACTACGATATTTTAAATTGAACATTTGATATATATTATTTATTATAAATTTACAATATAACGCTCTTTGTATTGAAAAAAAACATATGACTTTAAAAAATAAAAGTAGTCTTTTATGATAAGAGCCGATAAAAAAACAAAAAGTAAGTAAAAGTTACGGTCTTTATCTATTAAGTTCGATATAAATAAAATGACTGAATAATGAGTAAAGTGACTAAATAGTATGAGATATAAAGATATATGGAAAGAACTACTGTAATGATCCATAGATAAAATGTACGGTCGACTACGATGAAACTTTTACTCTAGTTCTGACAAATGGAAACGATTCGACTACTAATTTTTAAAGAAGCTCAATTCAAATGGATGTCAAATATGCTTTCTTGAACAATGTGTTGTAAGAAGAGATATATATTATTTATTGTAAATTTACAATAGTTACTCTTTGTATTAAGAAAAACATGTTTGACTTTAAAAAATAAAAGTAGTATGTTTAATAAGAGCTGATAAAAAATAACAAAAAGTAAGTAAAGGTAAGAGTATTCATTTATTAAGTTCGATATAAATAAAGTGACTAAATAGTATGAGATATGAAGATACAAGGAAAGAATGTTCGTAAAGGGCTATAGACAATGCAACGATCGACTATGATGAAGTTTTTGCCTCAATTGCGAGTTGCGAGAATAGAAACAATTCGACTACTAATTTATAGAGAAGCTCAATTCAAATGACAAAAAAGTTAAAATGGATGTCAAGTGAAATTTTTTGAACATTGTGTTATAAGAGGAGATATATGTGGAACACGTGCATGGGTACATAAAAGTAAGGTGTGAGAGTAAGTTTCTAAAGTTGAGAAATGCTCGATATGGGTTAAAGCAAACATCCCCTCCATGGAATATTCGATTCGATACAGACTTTAAGGAGAATGGGTTTAGTCGATTGTTAGTACAAGCATGTACTACATGTGATTCATTTGATCTTTGTTGTTCTTTATGTTAATCACCTCATAATAAGATGACAGAAAAATTTAAAGATGACATGACTTGAAAATTCGAGATAACAAAGTTGGGCTTAATGAAGTATTTCCCTGGTCTTGAGTTTAAAGAAGAAAATACAAGTATTCTAATGTCATAAGAAGCATATACGAAAAGAAACTTGAAGATGAACAAAATGATGGATTGCAATTTGGTATCAACATCTATGGAAGCTATTAGGAAACTTTATACGTTTTACGAGGGAGAACGAGTAGATGCAACCACATACACGAGTTTAGTTGGAAGTCTTCTCTATCTCACATGCACAAGGATGGATATTTTATATAGCGTTAGAGTAGTAAGGGGATTCATGAAAGAGCCAGTTAACACACATTTGGAAAAGCTACACACATTTCATATAGCCTTGGGTTATTCTTATTCAAAACAAATGATTTTAATCTAATAGGATATATAGACAATGATTAGCTAGGAGATGTAGGTGACTCAAGATTACATCAGGATACTTGTTTTATATCGGGAACATGACTTTTACTGTTTTACATGTCGGTAGAAAAAGATGTACACATGTAACATCCGGTCCTTGCAGGTAAATTTCTTTCCTTATTTTAAAAGTTTAATTCTTTAGGGAGTTTGGTCGTATGCAGGGCTTAGGGTAATCTCCTATGCAGCGCGTAGGAGGGAATCTTGAAGCGGGGATTAAATTATCTACGCAGGGCGTAGGTCAAGCTACGCATAGCGTAGCTTCAACCAAAACCCTAATCTTGGGGGTTTGAGCCATATTTACAGGTTCTAAATCCCTTGAGGACCTTCCATCCTCAACCTTTATCCTCCTAAACAGTCTCCTTAGAAAGCCTAATCTATATTTGTGAGATCTGAGCTGTTGGTGTGTTTTGTGTTCACTTTTGAAGGAAGAAAAAGATTATGGAACCACTTGGGAGGTCAAATCAGTATAGATATAGAGGTTTCATCCACTTAACTATCTTTAGAAGGTATAAAGCTCCTACATTGATGTGTTTTTATGTTAGATCTAGTTATGCCTTACGATTTTATGCTTTTGTCCTCATAACCATGGTGAATATGTGTAAGAGTTACTCCGGGCCATTGGAATGTCATATCCAGACATTTCTTTAGGGTTATTAAGTCATAAAAATGAGAGTTTGGTCACTCTCATCCATCCATGCATGAGTTCTGGAGCATTGGATGAATTTTTGGACATATGTTATGATTTTGTGCCCTTGGTATGCATGCAAATGGATAAAGTCATAGACTTTATGCATTAAAACGTTTGTAAGATAAAGATTTAGAAGTTGGAAGAGTTATTGATCTGTATTAAGGGCTTAATGATTAAGTTAGGATATCAAGGGTTTATGCAGGGCGTAAATCCCCTTACGCGGGGCGTAGCATCAATTTCCCCCATTTTGCCACCTTAGGCTCTATGCATGGCGTAGAGCTGCTACGCTGGGCATAGACTAGCTGGAAGTTGACTTTTGACCGTTGACTTTGATCAAGTTTGACTTTAGGTCAAATAGAGTCTTTTGAGCCGTAGTTTGAGACTTGGTCCCTGTTTATTATATAGGTGACTTGTAGAGTCGATATTTGGATTAGTGATCAGTTCAACTATCTTATAGACTTCAAGGTGAGTTTTTCTCACTATACTCGTGGGTCGAAGGCATTAATGTCGGCCCATTAGATTATGATTATCTATCCTTGTGTATATAGGATGTTGTTATGATATAGTGATATGTTTGGTGGATTTGTATGATTACCTGAACTTGTTGGCTATTGATTATTGTTTGCATATGTCGACGTAATATGGTTGGGTTGAGACGATCCTGCTTTGTGCTGAAGGCCAAGATACCCGGGCGGCCCAATTGACACTGTAGGCCCAAGGGAGTGGTCCAACGTATGTTGTAGGCTCACAAGCGGTCCAACTTGTTGCTGAAGGCTCAGGTGGTGGTCTAGCGTGCTGTAGGCCTGTTGTGCATGCATTGTATATGTATTGTGTGTGGGGTATTTTGGGGAAACTCATTAAGCTTTGGTTTACATTTGTAGGTTTCATGGTTTCAGATACATCAGATAATTGGGATAAGGCGAATGCATGATCGTACATACCCTCCTGCTAATATATGTCTTGAGAGATTTTTGATACTCTGATTTTATGGATTTGTCTTGAAAACAATGGTTGATTATATTTTGGTTTATAGAAATGTTTTACAAAAATGAAATTTTTTATCATGATTCTTGGTATGTTACAACACATGTGACCACATATTATGATTTTTATATAGAAATAAGACGTGGAGTATAATGGTTAGAATTTAACTTTAAAAATATGTTAATTCCACATCACTATCTTGTGCATGTATTTCGTAAGACAGACCTTAGTGTCTTTGTTATATTTTTGGCATGCCATTTTTTGTGAAGAAGATGAATCATGGACACAAAAAGGACTAATGCCATCGACACACCACTGATAACAAAGAGACCTCGAAGCCGGTAAAGATTCAAGATTTTTGGTGAAGGGGAAGAAAAATCCTTTGACATCATTGCAGATTCACGTTTCAACCATTTATCCTCTAATGCTTTCAATGTCCCGTCTTCCCGCATCTTCGCTATCTCAGTCGACACCTCTCTCGCCAAGGGCGAACCCTTTTGGAACGCCTGCAAACATAGAGTTAAATGAGAGAAGTAAATTGGATTCTCTAATACAACCTCTAACAAGCTGCTCAGAGAGGCTAAAATTAATGTTGTCAACATAACATATATAATTATGTATAGAATAATGGTCTAACATAGAATACTCACAAAACCAAAACCATTGGTGGTGGATGCTGTTGCAATCAAGGAGACATCGGTAGCTGGATACATTGCAAGGAATGATTTGATGTAAAGAATCTCAGAGACGATTGCATCAACTCTTCCATTTCTTAATGCTTTAGAGTAATCCTCAGGTGTATATAGTTTCTCCAAATTGACATCAACAGGTTTCAGTTTGTTAAATACATATCCTCCTACTGGAGAAAGATTCTGGAATCCCGTAGAGATCTCATTCATTCCAATCTGTTGTACTGTTAAAACAGAGCTCAATGTTGCAGTGTAACTTGATGTGAGAACAAGCACTGCAAAAACCCAAACAATAACCACGAATCTTGATAGATTACTTTGCAGTTTCTCCCCTGCAGTTTCCAGTCACCAACATGTCTAAGGTATCGATTTAATGCTCAACAAGATCAAATATTTAAGTGAATCAAAATTAGAGTAAGAGTGCTTACGGTGAGCATAAACAAGGGTTGAAAAGGCAAACCAGAGGGTGGTTCCTATCTGTTGTATCATTGAACCTTGAAATTCTTTGTTTGTAGGATGTTCGATAAACCAAATGACAAACCCCAAAAAGAGAAAGAAACAAGCACTTGTGATCCAAAGACCCGCACTAAAAGGATCTAAGAAGATCCACATGCTGTTCTTGGTGTTTCGGGCTGCTATACCAACTCCAAGATCAGTGAAGGGAATTGTGAAGTCGACATAGAGAGATCTGTTTGTTGTGATTGTAAAATCCCCGATAGCAGCATCATATTCCTGATGCAATCCAATATCATATTAGCCAAAAACTATGTAACAGCATGCTTTACCAAGATAAATTCATGAAGTTTTGCGTGAAAAAAAAACATACCTTACGATAGATTTTTTGAATTAGATCGTTGTAAGTAATTCCAACCTCATATTTAAATGGAACAACCTCAATCCCTACTCCATAGTCTAAGGCTTTAAACGCAGCACTGAAAACATCCCCACAGAAGCCACTCACACCCGATACATTTGTTTTGGGATCTACAGTCACTTGTACTAAGTTTGGGAATCTACCGAAATTTGGAAACAGAATTCTCAGCTTCTTATTGCCATTTGTTTGTAGAATCCTACGCTTTGGAAAGGTGGTAGTCCCACCTGGCCAGATGATACTTTGCAATCCACGGTTGGAAATGGAATCCGGGATTCCAATCCCTTTCACAAACTCACCATTCGTAGACATCATCCAGAACCCAACCCTCCTATCACCCTTACCGATCACATTCACCACTTCCATGACTTTGGTGATGGATCTTCCATTCATAAGCTTGAATTCACCACCTAAACCATGGAACTTGACTCTTAACATCTTATCTAAAAGTAGTGATGTGCCAATATTGGTACCCAACTCTTTCGAAGCTAATTCTCTAGTTTGTACGCTCTCAACAGCCATGGCAAGTGCGTAGACTGCATCATATGCCCATATACCATTAAAATCTACCTCCTTAAACTCCATAAAAGGGTCCAACGCATAATGTTCCTTTCTCCATTTTGAAACAAAGCTGTGAAGCTCCCCTGATGCTGGAACATACGATTTGAAACCCACAGCCCCCTGCATTGTTTTGATTGCTTCAGCATCCATGGAATCCAAGTAGTTTGTAGTCTTACTTGTTATGATCCACACGTATCCTTCATCCATCATGCCCAACTCTTTTGCCATGGAGAAAACATCAGTCGCTAGAGAAGGTGGTGTATGCATGACAAACACCATGGATTGCATAGTTTGAAGCTTGCGAAGCTCTACCTTGACTTGTTCATTGCTGGAAAAAGTTGAAATTAGGGTAATATATGTAATGCGTATGTGTTTCTCTTGAAACGCACTAACCATATAATTGGCCATTTCTCTCCCATTTGCAGTGTCCTCACAGATAACAATCACATTCGTTGCTTTAAACAAGTCTACCATACCAGCAATGCCTTGGAACTGAGTAGTTTCATCTTGTGGGATTCCAAGAAGATTAGGATTCCTATTCAAAAAGGGAGTTGTTGAGAAGGAAAGAATCGGTATGTTAGCCTTGTCTTCCAAAACCTTCAACAATCTTGATTCGGCTGTTGATTCTGGACCTATTATTGCTTTCACTTCAGTGTTCTCCAGAAGATCCAGAGCTGAATGTCAATTAACAATATATTAGTGTTAGTTCAGAATAAAGTTTACCAAAGAGAAAGAAGTAAAAATAGGAATAAAAAAAGTACCAGAGGACAAGGCACTCAGAGGTTCTCCTTTGGTATCCCTGGTTGTAAAAACTATCCTTGTTGTGTAGTGAGGATTGGCTGAGTAAAAGTCAGAAATAGCTGTGGTAATGCAACGATAAATGACCTTCCCTACCCCTGATTCCATGTCAAGAATCACTCCCACTTGTACTTCCTTATAAGTTGGATCTTCATGTGCTGTTAAAAGGCTTTGAAAGCTAAGTAATATCAGTAGCAAAAATGAAAGTACCCTGATATTCGCCATTGAGAACAGAAAGTTTCAAATTTGCTACAGCTGTTGTTTCATCCGTATGACACACTAAAACCGTGACAAGGTGAAGAAAGAAAATGGAGTTCTGTTAAAACAAGAGCTCGAAAGAGAAAGGAGTAATTAATTAATGATGTCAAAGATACATATGATCTCATCAGATTGACATTTGATTTTCCTTTTTTCGGCCTCCCTGATTTTATTGACATTGACTACAAAAATAGAACCTGGTCAGCAATCTTTGATCTGGACCATTGAATTGAAACTTTTTTTTTTTTTTTTAATTTTTAATTTTATTTTACAAATAATTAATGTAATGTATCAATTTCACCTTCCTAAACAGTTTCAATGTCTGGAGAAATTTTCTTGATAGGCCCCAGCAATCACAGTAGTAGATGTAGACACATTTTTGGCAACATCCACGTGTCCATCATGAAAATAAGATAAATAGCAACTTAGAAGAGACATAAGCTCTTCAGGCATTTCGTCGAGCACTTGATGTGCGTCTTTAAGCTTTAAGCAACATACACCATACAACTGAAGGACATTCATGCCGGGCAAGAGTGGCCAAAAAAAAAGATTAAGTTGTCGTTAGATAACCATGTAGCCATGCCAGAACTCAACCGATGGGTTTGCAACGATCCTTTACCATAAGCTCCGTAAATCACGTTCTGCGGTTTTTATTTCTTAGGATCGTAATAACAAATCTGATCACTCATGGATTCGAAAAATTTTGTATCTTCTAAATTTAAAATAATAATTGTAAAGGTGTAACTTTTTATTAAATGAAGATGGTTAATCGATTGCTAATCAAATATTTAATTTCTCATCAAGAAGGATTCAAAAATTAAAATGTCAACTACTTGAAACTGCTTCAATATAATTATATTTAATCAACGATGAGCATATGGTCAAACACCAAAGAGATCATCAAGTATGTGATCAAACATATAATTAAATCAAAATATCTACTCGGAACCTTTTACCAAATAGAAACCATATCTAGGCGGCTATAGGGATAACACATAATACCTTGCAACTTTAAATTTTGGAGTAACATCTTATTTTTAACCATTTAACACTTAATTTTATTATTTTTAACCATTTAACACTTAATTTTAGTATTTGGAAGGGAGCAGTAACACTTTTATTACTCTATTATTTTGATTTAACTAAATTACTTTATTTTAATATAAAAACATTTTTTGTGCATAAATCCTTTATAATAAATAAAAAACTTTTTGTCACATGTTACATTCTAATTGATTTGGCCATATGTCATTTTATGGTTATTTTCAATTAATTTTTTTCCACATGACATTTTGTGTGTTTTTTTTTATTTTATAAATGCATATCAATTTCATTAATTGACTTCTTTCTAATTTCAATTTTTTTTAAATTAAAGTTTCATTAGTTTTCTTTGTTCCATAATAATGGTATCGATATATTTCATATTTTCTTTCTATGGTTGTATGATGCTTAATGATACCACAAAATATTTTAGTTGTAAATGTTTTTTTTGTGGGACCAGTTTTTGTTAAATGTGGGTTAAAACCCAAAATGTGTTTTTTTTTTTTTATTTTTTTTATTTTTAGCAGAGCATTTTAAAAAAGTTTTGAAAAATTTGGGGTGTTACAGTTACACAATCCTACGCATAGAATGTTAGTGTCGTTGGGTTGTTTTTAGTTTATGCAAAATCTTGTCGACTCGGAACAATCACAACTTTTTATACAAGCTTCTAATAAAATGATTTTTTTAGCATTTAGTTCTCTGCCTTGGATACATTTTAGGCTCAAGAACCACCTTAATTGGGTATGAATTGGTTGAGTTACATAGTTCTAAACAATGGTTGTTGTGATTGATTTTTTTTTTTTTTTTTATATATAATTTTCGGTTTTGTTCGATTCTATACCCAAAAACCGGAACCGAACCAATACCATACCCTCATAAGTCGCTCGGTTCATCTTGCTATTATAGATACCGATTGTTACTATATGTACTTGATGTTATTTCTCGTATACTATGCTATATGTTACTATGGTCATATACTCATATTATGTTGTTGATGTAGTGTTGACGTATTTGTTGTTGTTGTCTAGTTGTCATGCTAGGTTACCCGTTAATATTGTGATGCTAAGTTGCAGCAACTTGCCATATAGGTGGTATTATGTTGTTGCCTACTTGCTTACACTTCCATATCTTATTTTCCCCATATGTTTTTCTTATATCCTACATATTTATCTTTGTGTTTGAGTTGCCATTTTTTGGTAAAGACCCAAAGCCCAACACACTCATAGGCACCATCTATATCTAGAGTTATAACTATGGGTATTCAAAACCAGAAAACCGAAAATTCAGATAGTTGATTTCTTATATTCGAATCTGTCTCTGAAATTTCGGGTATGGATTTGGATATTAAATCGAATATTTGAATTTCATTAGTTTTAAATAAACAAAATAAACCATCCAAGAACAAGAACGTTTCCATGAGTTTGTCAAATATACTAAGACTTCATTGAAATTCATGTCACATGAAGATCTTGAGAAACCAAACTCAAATTACTAAAATCAACAAAAAAAAATCACTGCCGAAACAACGATTCAGTTAAGCTAGTATCTCTTTTAACAAAATGCATAATAAATTGACAAGTTGAAAGAATGATTAAGGACATTATTATTTTTCCGTTAAAATAATAAATCAATATTTCAATTCCTTTCAACATAATAAATATTAAATAGTAATTTCACTTAAGATGTTAGTTATGCCGATCACTAAAAGAGATTAAAGGAAGATACAAAAATGGAACATCCAACTTATAACAGTTAGATCATCCCCATTTTACATACCAAGTAAATTGTTAACAATTGTACTTTTGAATTTCAAATGAAAAACCAAATACATTAAAAACTATTTTTAATAATTTTTCATACTACATATATTGGATTTTGGATGTTCGAAATATCCAAAAGTTTCACATTTTACTATCCCTATACGAATCCGAAAAACCGGATATCCGAATTTCGAGTATCCGAAATTTCGGGAATTTTCGGATCAGATGTTTGGCTGCGGATATTTTCGAACACCCCTAATTGTAGCCAGTTCTATGAGCATCAGAGTAAGAATTTTATTGTTGGGACAACAAAAAATTATACATATTTGACACATTTTGGTTTTTATAATGTTGAAACAATATATTAAGTATAATGTTTTGTATATGATAATACTCCGTGTAATAAAAGTCAAACAGTTGATTCCTAGCTCGTTGGCAGATCTTCGTAAGATGTATCTCCATATCCGTCTCTTCATTTTTTCACGAACTAGATGAATCATGGATACCATAAGGGCAGACGCCATCAGCACACCACTGATGAGAAAGAGACCTCGAAGCCCATAAAGATTCAAAAATTTTGGTGAAGGGGAAGAAAAATCCTTTGACATCAATGCAGATTGAAGTTTTAACCATTTATCCTCTAATGCTTTCAATGTCCCGTCTTCCCGCATCTTTGCTATCTGAGTTGACATCTCTCTGGCCAAGGGTGAACCTTTCTGGAACGCCTACAACCGTAACTACATTAGACATGGAAACAGGTTCGAGGTAGAGTTATGGAAGACGCCTAAATATTAAAGCATCTTTCTCTATGTATATATGCCATGTTGGCAACATTTAGATTGTACATAGCCGGAGCACTTTGTTAGAGACTGTAACAATCCATATACATTAATATGTATAACTTTTTTTCTCTCTCTGTATTTTGAAAATATTATGATACAAAGAGAAGTCTAGCTAGGAAAAAAAAGACTATATAGTATATATATAGCTAGGCTGTTACAGCGTCTAACAAAGTGTTCATGAGACGTAAACATACATGCATATAAACTAACTAGTTTATAACCCGTGGAAACCACGGTTATAAAATTAATCAAACTTTTATAGTAAAAACTCAAAATTATTAATAAGTTATTTTAAATAAATTATTAATTTAAGAGATATTTTTTATTAGTTATGTGAAATTATAATCATTGATTCAAATAAATATATAAAATTAATTTTTAATATATATTATATATTTTTTATTTGTGAATTAATGAAAACAATAATTTAAAATTTAAAATTTAAAATTTAAAATAGAATCACATTAATGAGGAGGTCTAATAAATTTAAAATGGAAAACTAATAAATTGACAAGTGGCAACATATTAATTAAAATGTCTAATATGGTGACACATGACAAAAGAGCTACTCTTTTATTAGTATAGATACTCTAACAAAGAACACTCACAAAGCCAAAACCATTGGTGGTGGATGCTGTTGCGATCAAGGAGAAGTGAGAAGCGTAATACAATGCAAGGTTTGATCTGATATACAGAATCTCAGCAACGAGTGCATCAACACCTCCACTGTTTATTGCTTTAGCGTAGTCTGCAGTTGTATATAGTTTGGCCAAATTAGGGTCGACAGGTTTTAGTTTATTAAAGGCAACTCCTCCCAGGGGCGAAAGACCCTGGGAGAATCCGGTAGAGATATCATTCCTTCCAATTTGTTGTACTGTTAACACTGAACTCAAAGTTGCAGTGTAACTTGACGTGAGCACAAGCACCACAAAAACCCAAACAATGACCACGAATCTTGATAGATTACTTTGCAGCTTTTCCCCTGCAGTTTCCAATCACCAACTCATTGTCCAAAAAGATTTAAGGTTCACATTTTGTGGGTGTGAAGATCGATGTTACTGATGAAAACTTTTAGTAAATTAATTGAGATTAGAGAGCTTAAGCATAAACGAGGGTCGAAAAGGCAAACCAAAGGGTTGTAAAGAGTTGTTGTCTCGGTGAACCTTGAAATTCATCGTTGCTACGATGTTCAATAAACCAAATGACAAACCCCAAAAAGAGAAAGAAACAAGAACCTGTGATCCAAAGATTTGCACTAAGAGGATTCAAAAAGATCCACATGCTATTCTTGGCGTTTCGGGCAACTGTGCCTGTTCCCAGATCAGTGAAGGGCAATGTGAAGTCGACATAGAGAGATCTATTTGCCGAGATTGTAAAATCACCGATAGCAGCATCATATTCCTGATAAAATCCGACATATCACATTAGCCAAAAACCATATAGCTGCTGTAGCTAGATCATGCCTACATTCATGCCATTCTACAAATAATCCCATAGTACTTTTGCTTGAAAAGGCACATACCTTATTAAAGATTTTGTATTGTAAGTCATATCCTTATAAGAGAATGGAACAACCTCAATGCCAACTCTATATAGCCTAAGGAGTTAAACGCAGCATTGAAGACATCCCCACAGAAGCCGCTCAAAACCGATAGATTTGTTCTTGGATCAACACTTATTTGTGCTAAATTCTGGAATCTGCTGGAACCTGGAAACAGAATTCTCAGCTTCTTATTACCATTTGTTTGTAGCTTCCTACGCTTTGGATTAATGCTTGTAGTCCCACCTGGCCAGATGATAATTTCAAGGCCTTGATTCGAAGGGGAATTTGGTTTCTTTATTTCTTTCACAAACCCACCACCAGTAGCCATCATCCAGAACCCAACCCTCCTATCACCCTTACCAACCACATTCACCACTTCCATGACTTTGGTGATGATCCTCCCATTCATAAGCTTGAATTCACCACCTAAACCATGGAACCTGACTCTTAACATCTCGTCTAAAAGTAGTGATGTGTCAATATTGCTACCCAAGTCTTTCGAAGCATATTCTCTAGTTTGTTTCCTCTCAATAGCCATGGCTAGCGCGTAGACTGAATCATAAGCCATATCCCATTAGGATCTACCTCCTTAAACTCCATAAAAGGGTTCAAAGCATAATGTTCCTTTTTCCATTTCGAAACAAATTCCTGAAGCTCCCTTGATGCAGGAAAATATGATCTGAAACCTACAGCCCCCTGCATCGATTCGATTGCTTCAGAATCCATGGAATCCAAGTAGTTTGTAGTCTTACTTGTCACGATCCACATGTATCCTTCGCCCATCATGCCTAACTCTTTTGCCATAGAGAAAACATTGGTCGCTAGAGAAGGTGACACATGCACCACAAACACCATGGCTTGCATAGTTTGAAGCTTACGAAGCTCTTCCCACATTTGTTCATTGTTGGAAGAGGCTGTAATGAAGCTAGTATACATAACATATATGTTTTTTCCTTGAAACGTATTAACCATATAAGTAGCCATTTCTCTCCCGTTTGTAGTGTCCTCACATATAACTATCATATTCTTGGCTTTAAAGGATTCTACCATGGCAGCAATGCCTTTGAACTGTGTGGTTTCATCCTGTGTGATTCGAAGAAGATTAGGATTCGTATTCGAAGGGGAGTTGTTGAGAAGGAAAGAATCGGTATGTTAGCCTTGTCTTCCAAGACCTCCAAGAATCTTTCTTCAACCGTTGATTCTGGACCTATTATCGCTTGCACCTGGGTGTTCTCCAAAAGATTGAGAGCTGAATGTCCATAAACCTATATTAGTATTCAAAAATAAAATTTTACCAAGTATAAGTATTTGAAAGAGAAAATGAAAGAAAGAGAGTACCTGTGGATAAGGCATATAACGGTTCTCCTTTCGTATCCCTGGTTATAAAAACTATCCTTGTTTTGTAGTGAGGATTGGCTTTGTAAAAGTCAGAGATGGCCATGGTAATGCAATGATAAATGACCTTCCCTACCCCTGATTCCATGTCAAGAATCACTCCCACCTGTATGTCCTTGTAAGTTGGATCTTCATGTGCTGTTAAAAGGGTTTGAAAGCTAAGCAACATCAATATCAGAAATGGAAATAACCTACAATTCGTCATTGACAACAGAAGGTTTAAGTTTCCTGCAGCTATTGGTTGATCATCAGTATTACACAGTGACACTTATACAAGGTGAATAAAGAAATCGGGGTCATTCAAAACGAGGACATGTGCCATATTGGACCTTGGAGTAGTTATTAATGTCAAATGTATATATGATCTCATGACAATGATATTTAACTTTTTGTTTGGCCGCCATGAAATTTTTGGCATTGACTACCTCAAAAAAACTTGTTCACTGTTTGTTGGTCTAAACCGTTGAATTAAAAGAATAATTATGTTTTTTATTTTATGAATAATTAGTATTAGACACCGTTTAGGCAACATCAATGCGTCCAAATGAAAATAAGATATATCGCAACTGCATAGGCATTTCTTCTAGCATTTGTTGTGCGTTTGTAAACAGGCAAGATAATTCATACAACTGAACAACATGAAGCTCCGTTAATAACGCTCTTGTCACATGGTCATTGCGAGGTGGACAATCGCATCTCCTTCTTAAGAATCTCCATCTCCATGTTTTAATAAATAAATAGGTTTATTCTCCTATTCACAAGTGTCATCATGTCAGAACTCCTCATTAATATTATATGTCTCTTATTATGCCACTTGTCAATATATTAATTATCCATTTCAAATTTCAAAATTTAAAATTTCCACCCTAATTACATTAAATTTTAAAATTTCTCATTTTAGTTACATTAAATTAATAACATTAGATTAAAAAATAAAATAAAATTAATACAAATTATAAGGTGATATAACTTCACGTATTTCTTTAAATCAACGATTATAATTTTATATAACTAAAAAAATATCTCTTAAGTAATAATTTATTTAAAAAAATTGATTAAGAATTTTGAGTTTTTTAATATGAAAGTTTAATTAATTTTCCACCCTAATTACATTAAATTTTATAATTTTTCACTTTACTTACATTAATAATAGCATTAGATTAAAAACTAAAAATAAATTAATACAGATTATAAGGTGATATAACTTCACGTATTTATTTAAATCAACGATTATAATTTTATATAACTAAAAAAATATCTGTTAAGTAATAATTTATTTAAAATAATTGATTAATAATTTTGATTTTTTTAATATGAAAGTTTAATTAATTTTCCACCCTAATTACATTAAATTTTAAATTTAATTTTTTTTTCACTTTAATTACATTAAATTAATAACATTAGATTAAAAAATAAAATTAAATTAATACAGATTATAAGGTGATATAACTTCACGTATTTATTTAAATCAACGATTATAATTTTATATAACTAAAAAATATCTCTTAAGTAATAATTTATTTAAAATAATTGATTAATAATTTTAATTTTTTAATATGAAAGTTTAATTAGTTTTATAACCGTGGTTCTCACGGGTGGTTTTCACAGGTTATAAGCTCGTATGTAGTACAGACCCGTATATATATCATAGTTGAGTTTTGTCGAATTGTAATATTTTTATTTTTATGAATGTTTTCTTGTCAGAGATTTTATTTTATTTTATTTTTTTATTTTTATTTTATTTTTGTTTATTTTTTTGGAAACATAATGTGAGTTTAAAACAACAAATTAGGTAGGATAGATTGAAATTATTCATATATATATATATATATATATATATATATATATATATATATATATATATATATATCAAATAAGAAGGAAAATTTTGATTGATTGATGAATATAATAATATCTTAGTTCCATTTAAACACCGTAAGAGAACCACAATCACATAGTTTTTTTTCGCTGCCATGTCGTTACCACATCAACAACTCAAAAAGTTTTACAAACACCGATTAGACTTGAGGGAGTTGATCTTGTCAAGCCCTCACCAATGAAAACACAAAGCTTGCTTGGCACACTTTACACCACCCCTTAGCATATACTAAGGGCATCTGTATCGTGAGGAGAAAGGAGAGAGATAGAGAGGAGAAGGTGTGTGACTTTGTTTTTTGATTGACTAACTTTTTTTTCAAAGGCATGCTACGAATACTTAGCATTATGCAGGGTACAAAGGCTGCCAAACACACCCTTAAAGTATTGGATATGGGTCACATTATAACACCAAATTCATATGTCACCTCAACCATAACACCAAGGGGAAAATGGTGTTCCCCATGTTATAACATGTTAAGAGGTAGTGAGAGAAAGAAAGAAAATGATTTGATTGGTTGATAAATGCAACAACCAATTAAACTTCCCATTGCAACGTGCCTTCGTTACAACGAGATATGCCATAACACCCTCTTAACAAGAAGGGGGAGGGGGGGGGGGGGGGGGGTTGTGTTCATCTTGTTATGACTAGGTTATGAGACGCCACATCAGCAATAACATCATTTCTTGTTGCCCATACCATATGCTCTTAAAGCCGAGAGTTGATCAAATTCAGCCCTATGTATTGGTCTTCTCCACGCCTACATCCCAAATTCTATTAAGTGATTGGTCCGTAATTAAGTAATCTTTTTGGGTCTTTAGTTGTTGTAAAGGCAATCCAGAGGGTGGTTCCTATTTGTTGTATTGTTGAACCTTGAAATTCTTTGTTTGTAGGATGTTCTATAAACCAAATGACAAACCCCAAAAAGAGAAAGAAACAAGCACTTGTGATCCAAAGACCTACACTAAAAGGATCTAAGAAGATCCACATGCTGTTCTTGGTGTTTCGGGCTACTATGCTAGCTCCACGATCAGTGAAGGGAATTGTGAAGTCGACATAGAGAGATCTATTTGTTGTGATCGTAAAATCCTCGACAGCAGCATCGTGTTCCTAATATCATCCGACATCTCACATTAGCCAAAAACTATAAGGGTATGTTAGGTATGATAGAATGGACATGGAATACACAACATACTAGAATGGATCATTATATTTCATTGTCATGTTTGGTTGGCTCGAAAGAATGGAACGAGTCATTCAAACATTTTTTTATCACCAAATATAAATTTATTTGATTCAAAATATATGTTATATGCTTTACAAGTAGTTTACAAAGAATTATCTATGCTCTAAAAAACTTATAAAATAAAAAGAACCAGATGTAATGAAATCTTGAGATATAGTTATGAATAATTTTTTTTTTATTGTAAAAAATAGAAAACATATTTAATTGAAGTTTTTGAAAAATTCAAAAAGATCAATAATAAAGAAAACTATATAAATAAAAATACTTTATAATTATGAACATATGGCCTTCCATCCCCAAAAGGATTGAAAAAAACCACCACTCCCCCATGGAATGAAAATCAATCGCGCGCATTCCATTCCTTACGGCAACCAATCATTTTTTTTTCATTTCGGCGTAATGCTCCATTTCATTACTATTAGACAGATTATTATGAGTATAGGGTTGAATGTGTGTGTATATATATATATATATATATATATATATATATATATATATATATATATATATATATATATATATCGTGTAATCATATATTCATTCAATAATACAACTTATTGATCACGTTATATTGGTATCAGAGCCAATTTTCTCAGTTAGGTTACAAGCCTAGCTGCCGATTAGTTACAATTCACCAGAGCGATCGTCTTCACAGAGTCTTCACACAAGTTCCATAATCTTAACAGAGACTTCACAAGTCCAGAACGATCTTACAACACCTCAGCAGATGGCGATCATCAATCCCTTCTCCACAACCGAGAAGACTTCACACAATTCTCATAAGTTTCCTTTTACCCTAACTCCTACTAATTATGGTTTCTAGAAGATTATGATTCAGCCGTTCCTTGTTACCAACAATCTTTTTGGGTATATCGATGACACTATTCCGTGTCCCACTCAAACCCTTCCGGCTGCTGACAAGGCTGCCTCTGCAGATCCTACACCAAACCCATCTTACACTGCATGGCTTGCTAATGATGCTCATGTACGTATGCTTCTATTATCCACCATCTCTGAAGCATCATATCCTCATGCACAAGGAACAACAGCCAAGGACCTTTGGCTCTCTCTACAACGAGCCTATGCTCCTAACTCTTCATCTAGAGAGTATACCCTTAAAACACAGCTTCTCAAAATCGAGATGAAATCTGATGAAGCATCCTCTACATACCTTCTACGTGCTCAAGAATACTCAGATGCCCTAGCCAACATTGGTGAACCTATCAAAGAGAAAGACCTTGTCATGCTTGTGATCTCTGGTCTTCGCGAGGAATAAAATGGGCTAAAGTCTACCCTCATGGCTCGACAAGTCCCCACCTCCTTCCAAGAGCTCCATGGTCTTCTCGCTGATCATGATTTTATGGTAAAGAAAAGTATACCCGCGGTTGCACCCATACAAGCCTTCGCTACCACCTCTTCCATCCGCTCTACTCCTATGACTACACCTCCGGATGCACTACAGACTCTTCAACAACTTGCCTCTCAGCTGGGTTTTCAAATTAATCCAGCCCCCGCTTCATCGCCTCAAGCCTTTTATACCAACTGTCCTTCGTCTTCTCGAGGTCGCACTTTAAATAACCGCCGTGGCCGAGGCAACTACACTCAACCATCAGGAGGCACCCGCAATAACCAATTTCCTTGGGCATCTTCACAAAACACGGTGTATGGTACCTGCAACCGGTGTGGCATCGGGCATATTCCTTCCCAATGCCCTAACCGAGACCCGACCACTATCCGCTCTCGCCAACAGCCAACTACGCTGTCAATCGCTCTCAGTCTACCACATGGCTTCCCGACACTGGTTCTAGCAATCATGTTTCTCATGATGTTTCCTCTCTTGACAGCCACCCACCCTACTTTGGTGAGGACTCGCTTCATGTTGGCAATGGTATGGGTCTACCTATTTTACATATTGGTTCTACTCATTTCTATTCTCCGTCAAAATCTTTTACTTTATCCAATATTCTTCATGTTCCTGAAATCAAAAAGAATCTTCTTTCTGTTCAAAAATTATGTCTTGACAACGACATTTTCTTTGAATTTCATTCTTCTTTTTTTGTCGTGAAGGACAATACTACCAAAACTACCCTCCTCACGGGTCCAAGTAACAACGAGCTCTACTCCGTCATCCTTTCGTCTCTTCAGAGTCTTCCTAAAGTTGCGTTCACTACCTTCAAGGCTTCATCTGGCATTTGGCACCAAAGGTTGGGGCACCCTCATTCACAACTTTTTAATTTTATGTGTTCTAAGTATTGTCTCCCTATTTCTAATAAAGATTCTGATACTTTTTGTAAACCTTGTCATATTGGGAAGTCTTCTAAACTTCACTTAACTTCATCCAATTTTAATAGCAAGCATATTTTGGATCTTCTTGTTTGTGATGTTTGGGGTCCGACACCTGTGACCTCCTTTGATGGTCACAATTACTTTTTACTGTGTGTTGATGATTTCTCTCGTTTTATGTGGATTTTCCCTCTTAAACGCAAATATGATGTTTTTAAACAATTTGTCTCTGTTGTTGAACGTCAATTTTCTACTAAACTTAAATCGGTCCAAACTGATTGGGGGGGGGGGGGGGGGTTGAGTTTCGCAAACTTAATCCATTTTTTACATCACTTGGCATTCTTTCATCGTCTTTCTTGTCCTCATACAAGTGAACAAAACAACTTGGTTGAGAGACGTCATCGACATGTCGTTGAGACTGGTCTGACTTTACTAGCTTAATCAGGTGTTCCTAACACTTTTTGGCATTTCGCATTCGACACTGCAGTCTATCTTATTAACCGAATGCCATCTCGAACAACCTCTCACATTTCACCATTTGAGCCTCTCTTTAAACGCTCTCCTGATTTTTCCTTTTTAAAGGTTTTTGGGTGTCAATGTTTTCCCCATCTAAGACCCTATAACCAACATAAGATGGATTTTAGATCCATCTCGTGTGTCTTTCTTGGGTACAGCTCCTCTCACCATGGATACTGGTGTCTTGACTCCACCTCTGACAAGGTTTACATCTCCCACCATGTTCGCTTTCATGAAACCTAAACTTATACCACATATACCCCCCACATCCGACCCTTACATCTCGATGTATCCTACTCCTACGATACCCGACACATCACCACCAAACAATTCACCACCACCAGCCACTACACCGTCACCTCAACAAACCCCCATCTCACCACCTACCGAGCCCCCTACAGTTCCGTTGGTGACATCACCTACTACCCCCTTACGCGTGTATTCTCGCCGCCGACCTACCGATACTGCTCCGGACCCAAAAACCTTCTCGGTTCCATCTGAGGCTTCCACTGATGCCGCTACCACTCGGGTTCGACCTCCTTAGCTTCGACAGAACCCAAAACCTACAACCCGGTTTGATCCCTCGGCTCTTCATACTTTTGCTGCACATGAATCGAAACCACAAACATTCTCGGCTGCTGTCAAACACCCCCATTGGCAATAAGCAATGACTGATGAATATGCAGCCTTGCTAAAAAATGTTACTTGGACTCTTGTACCTCCTGCACCTAATATGAACATTATTGATTGTAAATGGGTATACAAAATTAAACAGGATCAAACAGGAGCTATTACACGATACAAGGCTCGTCTTGTCGCTAAAGGTTTTCACCAAAAACCCGGGATTGACTATCATGACACGTTTAGTCCGGTTGTCAAGTTCACCACTGTTCGAGTTGTTCTTTCTTTTGCTGTGTCCAACAACTGGCCCCTACGACAGTTGGATGTTAAAAATGCCTTTCTTCACGGTGATCTCAATGAAATGGTATACTTGCGCCAACCTCCAGGTTTTGTTGACCCACATAAACCTGATCATGTTTGTCTTCTTCATAAGTCTTTATATGGACTAAAACAAGCTCCACGTGCCTGGTTTCACCGTTTGTCTAAGGCTCTCTACAATCTTGGCTTCAAAGGATCTCGTACTGATCCTTCTCTTTTCATATTGACAGCTCAGGGTACGCAAATTTACATGTTGGTTTATGTTGACGATATCATCATTACGCGAAACAATCAAGGTGCTACTGATCAGATTGTTCGCAGCCTGAGTCAGACCTTTGCTCTTCAAGACATGGGAGCTTTATCTTATTTTCTTGGCGTTTCGGTTGCTTATTGTGGAACTGACCTCTTTCTCTCTCAAAAGCAGTATGTGTTGGACATTTTACAACTTGCTGGTCTTACCGAGGCTAAGCCAGTTAGCACCCCTCTTCCTACGGGTGCTCCTTTGTTTCTTGGTGACAGTCCTCTTTTTGACAATCCTGTTCGGTATCGTCAAGTAGTTGGTGCTTTGCAGTATGTCACTTTATCCAGACCCGACATCTCTTATGCAGTCAACAAAGTCTGTCAGTTCATGCATTCTCCAACTGTCAACCACTAGTCTGCTGTCAAACGGATTCTTTGGTATCTTCGTGGTACCAATACCTTTGGTCTTCGTCTTACACCATCTCGTGACACCACCATTCATGCCTATGGTGATGCAAAATCTATGGTTACCACCTTTTCTGATGCTGATTGGGCTAGGTGTCCGGATGACCGTCGATCCATTGGGGGTATGCTATATATCTTGGTTCGAATCTTGTTTCTTGGTCAGCAAGGAAACAGAAGACTGTCTATCGTTCATCCACCGAGGCTGAGTTCAAAGCCTTAGCTGATATTGTTGCTGAGGTAACTTGACTTGAATCTTTATTACGAGAACTGTGCATCCCGGTTACTACAATGCCGGTTTTATGGTGTGATAGTCTTGGTGCCACTTATCTGTCTGCCAATCCTGTTTTCCATGCTCGCACAAAACATGTTGAGGTTGACTTTCATTTTGTTAGAGAGAAAGTTGCTGCCAAGAGACTCTCCGTTCAGTTTATATCCACGGATGATCAGATTGCTGATATATTTACTAAGCCATTATCTTCACAAAGATTTGAGGGGTTACGGTCCAAGCTTCAAGTCCTTACCTGGCCTTAGCTTGCGGGTGAATATTAGACAGATTATTATGAGTATAGGGTTGAATGTGTGTATATATATATATATATATATATATATATATATATATATATATATATATATATATATATATATATATATATATATATATCCATCGTGTAATCATATATTCATTTCAATAATACAACTTATTGATCACGTTATCTATTACCTCTTGGATTATTGCATACCAAATGCTACCTAAAGCTTAATAAAAAATTGGAAAATAGACAGTACAGTACCAGTGGACAAGGCACATACTGGTTCTCCTTAAGTACCCCTTGTTGTTAGAACTATCATTGTTCTGTAGTGAGGATTGGCTGCATAAAAGTCAGATATACCCATGGTGATGCAATAATAAACAACCTTCTCCATCCATGAATCCAAGTCAAGAATAATTAATCCAACCTTTATGTCCTTGTAAGATTCTGCTGTTGAAAGGCTCTGAAAGCTTAAGCAAAATCAAAATCAAAATCAAAAATGAAAAGGAAAATAGCCTGCAATTGGCCATTGACAACAGAAAGTTTGGCTCTCGGTTCATCAGTATGACAAGAGTAACACTTATACAAGGTAAAGAAAGAAAACAATAACATGATTGGAGTAATTAATCACATCAAAGGTAGATATGATATCATGAAATTGACATTTCATTTTCTGTCCTGGTCAGCATTATTTGGTCAAAACCAATGAATGGAAACAAAAACTATTTTTCTAGTTTTATAAATAATAGTTATTGAAAATGATGATCAATTTCATTTCCCTAAACAGTTCCAGCGTCTGGATTGGAAAGACCCATTCAATAATTTTGTAGTACACGTAGACATCTTTTTTGGAAATGTAGATGAATTTATGATAAATTGCAATTAATCTCTTCAGGCATTTCATCGAGCACCTGCTGTGCATGAAATATTTAGTTGTGTCACAAAAAACCATGTAAAAACATCAACTAGATATCATAAGCTTATAGAACAGATATTCTTTGAGTAAGGTCATGCTTCTCTCTGTGTAATAAGTGTGCCTCCATTCACTATGCAACCAGATTTTTGGACAATACTAGTTGCATTTTTTGCCAGGAACAAAAGAAGGAGAAATAGTCACATAAACAAATAATGCAATACAGTATCAGATCATAATAGATATAAAAAGAAATCATAACATGAAACAATAAAGTAATCCATTTCCTTGAGTTGATGACTTATATGTATTTTGTCTTGAGCCCACAAATCCATAGGCACAAATAGAAGATCTTGCTAAAATCATAAGGAATGTACAATCATTAACCAACAAGTACAAGTGTTTAGTGGCATTATTTATCTCCTGCTGTGTGATTCTGTAAGCATCCATGCAACTAACCCAACAACTTGTCCCACTTGTGAATTAGAATATAAATACATAGTATGTTATTTTGCTTTGTAGCTAATAAGAAATTCTCTCTTTAAACTTTGATTCTCTCTAGTTTTGTATCAAATGTTTCATAAAAATATACTTATTCACCCCTGGATTCTGCCTTGATTGATAGATAATTACCAACAGTGAAACAAGATGAAACGTGGTTGCAAACAAATTTTATACCTTCAAAAAGTAAAATGACAGTAGTAAAGCTTTCCAGTTTTTTAGTGAATGAATATGGTAGTTAATTGACTGCTGATCTAGAAAAGATCAAATGTCAACTACCTGGAAATATCTCTGCTACATTTTATTATATGCATTCAAAGATGAGCATATGGTCAAAACAAAGAGATCATCAAGGATGTAATAAAATGTATAATTAAATCAAAATATGGACCCGACATGGATGCTTCAATAAGTACATGCATCATGGTACGGCTTGCAAATATGCTCATTCAAGAAGAACTTCTAGTGGTCTTCTTTTATAAGGCCAGCAGAGAAGCAATCTTTTGATTGCACCAAATAGAAACAATATTATACTATCAATTATGGCGCATAAAAGTGACAAAGGTGAAAAGGGAGAAAACTTGACCTTTTCAGTTTTCAATCAGTCATCAGCTATGGCTATCACTCCATAGAAGGCATATTTGACTCTCTTCGGAAAGGTAATTCTTGACAAAACATCAATCATAAGAGCCCAACAAACAATATCCTATGTACAAACACGTTTAAGCCCTCTTGGCTTCAATCATAACATGCCCTTAGAAGAAGAAACATAAATAATCTCCTTCAGGCATTTCATCGAACACTTGCTTTGCATCTCTAAATTGCCCACGTTCACCATTTAACAACAGAACCTTCATCGCACCTAGGAGACAATTATACAGAGGGAGAATACGTCTACTACTACTTCTAGAATCCATATTGTGATTAACGTTCCCAGTGAAAGCATCGAGCTCCCGAAGCGATAGAATATGTCTAACCAGGGCCGGTCTAAGCCAATATGAAGCCCGGGCAAAATAAAAAATAAGGCCCTTTAAATATAAAAAGATATGGAAAACAAAGGTATCTCAAAAAAATATTAACTAAAAAAATTAATACAAAAAACAGAAAATTAAAAATATTTGTATATAAAGATGTTGGACTTAAATAAAATGATTCTTGTAAACACATCAAGAACAAACATTTAAAAAAACACAAACGATAAGTGAGTTAATTACAACAAATTTTAGCTATTTTTTTCCGATTTAGTTGAAAGGCATTACATATCTTAAGTTCAAAAAACCATTCAGTCAAGTGAACCAACTCTTATAACACCAAAGAGTATTATAAAAAAACTACCCCCAAGGGCAAAATGGTAAAGACACCAACCAAAAAGAATTAGGCCAGCAACATGAACATTACGAAATGAAATTTTTGTAGGTAACTTAACATTTTCAGCACATCAACAACAGCATATTAGGCCTAGAACGCCTCTAAATAGAATCAGGGGTAAAATGGTAACCGGTAGGTAAAATACATCAACCTTTTTGAATTAACATTGTAAATGCAATTAGAGATCCACGATTGTTTAAACTCTATACACAATAGCTCCAGGTAACACACAACATGACAAAATAATCCCCAAGGCCAAAATGGTCCAGACCCAAAACAAAAATAAAAAACCACCAAAATATGATTTACTGGTTTATAGGAAGGAGCTTTGTATGAGGCATTAAGATGTTGCAGCAACACCAATGAATTTGAGTCATAAGCCAAAACAATTCCTAAGGATTTTCATAAACTGAACAAGATTTGTAAGAATAACCGAAGACCATCTATGCAGGTAAGTAGGAATCAGAAACCAATCTAAATCAGAATTAAGTATTTGTAGATTAATTTATCAATAAAAAACTAAAACTCGGATTAAGCAATAATGGATATGTATGTACTAAAAAAACTGCACAAAAAGAAACAAAAGAATGGAGAAACAAGATGGCAGGTTTTCGATGTTTTTTTTACATATTTATGAAACAAGTAAGATGTCATGATGAATTCGCTTCTTGAAACTGTTGTGAAGTCATGTATAACGAGGGGACTTCATTAGACATTTATGATGGCTTCTTGAAAAACGAAGTGTCATCAGTGAAGGCACACCAAAAAGAAAAAAAAATAATAAATAAGTGAAGTAAAAAAACAAGACAAAACGCCAGGAATCAAACATAGGGCCTCCACTATACAAATATATGCACATAACCATCTCAACTGCCAATGACTTTGTATAATTTCTTCCGATTATAATTTATATTATCCAAAACTATATATATATATATATATATATATATATATATATATATATATATATATATATATATATATATATATATATACTAGTAACCGTAACTCGTAGGGGCCCCCGATTTTTGTGAGGCCCGGGGCGATCGTCCAGCTTACCCGTGCTCTAAGGCCGCCCTGTGTCTAACATCAACTATGAGTCATTATCCAAGAATGTACCATTTAATATGTTAGAATGTGCGAGGAAATAATCATAACTATCCAAGAATCTCACATATAATTGTCATACTCTTTAAATCTCATATAATTGTCATATTCTTGAAATTCTAATCTTGGGATGATGTGGTTCAACGTTTTCCCATTGTTCTCCACCAAAATTCTGAGTGGAGTTTTATTATGAAAACTAGGTGTGAGCCCTATGTATTACATGAGTTATTTAAAACAATTAAATATATATAAATATTTGAGAAATTTGAATTTATAAGAAAAATAAGAAACATATTGAATTACTAAAATTAAAGTGTTTTTTCTCTTTTAAATTTAAACAAATCATTTAGATAAAATAATCAAAGCAAATTAATGAGATTTTATTTTAAAAATTTGAAATTACAAGGAAAGTCACTTAATGAAATTAATATGCATTTATTATTAAATTTAAATATCATATGGAATTTAATAAAATAGGAAAACCACAAAATTACATATGGAATAAAAATTAATTCAAAATAACCACAAAATGACATGTGGCAAAATAAATGAGAGTGTGACAAATGACAAAAAAAAACCTTTATTTTGTTAGAGAAGATTAATAATTACGACTTAAAAACCCTCTGTAAAGGTAGATCATAAATTCAAAAAGATAACTTCATGACTGAAAATAAAAATAAAACTGTAAATCATATTATCTTTAGAAACTAATTGTTTACGAAATAATATTAAAATTAATATGGATAATTAAACCAATATATGTTTATCATACAGAGAAATGTAAACTACCTAACATGGTGAGTACCTTTAGTTGGTGAATTTTGTTAAAGAAAAAACAACCCATCAATTTGATACAATCATTATTAATTCTTATTGGGTAATCAAATAACCGGAAAACATACAGTATCGAAAAGTGTTAATTTTGTGATCACTTGGAAACTTGGATGTAGCGGAAGTATGGTAGATAAGATGGTATGGACTATGGAGAAAATGAGATGTGAAAAGAAGTCGTATTTCAACAATTGTTAGTAATCAACTACAACATATATTCTTTAGATCGTGGGTTTTCTTTTTCTTAATTCACCTATTAATTAATTTGGATTATAATAACAGGAATCGGTTAACCTTAATCTACTAGTATTACTACGTTTTTCCTTTTTTTTTACTATATAATTACTCAATTAATCATAGTCACAAGATCAATTATGATCAATAATCTGAAATTATTTTTACATTTTATATTTTGACGTAACTTCTTGTTGTTAAAAGAATTTCAAAGGCTGCCCCACATCACAACCCAGGGGCGGCTCCACACCGACCTAGTTGTCGGCACGGCACACGTCACAACCCTTTTCAAAAGAATTTCAAAGGCTGCCCCACATAATACTCGTTCTCAATTCTTAAAGGTTTTTTGAAAAACAACGAAAAAGGGTCGAAGGGTTGGTTGGTTGGTGTTGTTTCAAAAGACTGAAAATGAGAACTAAAAACAAGACACGGGAAAGAGAGCGACAGGCAGATCAGCAAAAAGAAAAAAACGAAAAAACGGAAAGAATTACAGGACCGTGGCACCATCGTGCTCCGCCGGATCGCCCCTGCAAAGGCTACCGCCATTTGGAAAATTTCCAGGTCCACCCCTGTTTAGTTTCAAGTCTTTTTATTGCATCTCTTTAGACTTTAATTACACCACACCCCTTTGACGTTTGGTGGAACATAATTATGGATCCAAAATTAGCGTACGAATATCACCAATTTATGCAACAAGTGGGGTCTTGCAAAAACATTACAGAAGAATACCTATCTTCCTTGGGTCTCTTAGTATTCCAGTCATATCAGCAAAACAGGTTCAGTGAACCTATGCCATGGATTGGGGTCTATATCGCCTTAGCATCTCTGTTTTGCATCCTTGCAATGGTGGCTGATTTATTACATGGTTTGAAGAACAGACAACTATGGTTTCCATGTAAATGTTTCACTATGAATGCTGCTTCTCTAACTGTCATAGCTGTTGCAATGAAGCTACCCGTGGATCTAAATAATCAAATGCCAGGCTACGTTGACCAGGCTGCAAAGCTTGGAAGCATGGGCTTTATGTGCACCATTATGGCCAATTTATTACCTTCTCTAGCAACCATGGACAAAAAAGAACTCGTCTCTAACATCATAGCTGTAGGTATTCTCGTAATCACCTTCGTTGTGAATGTTTGCATTCAAATAACCACAGGACTCCTCTCCTTTCATGGAGATGAGGCTGCTGAAGCCTTTGGTCAGGTTCTTTCAGGAATTTTTCCCGCAGGGGTATATTTAACAGCTCACCGCTTCATACCAGCCATTTATGTGAGTGTGTTGCTCATGTTGCTGATAATATATGCATGTTCCTCTCTCGCAATTCTCAAGTCCAAACAGATTTTAGAATCGAAATACCAATCGGCTCATGAAACAATTTTAAAGGATCAAGAGCTGCTGCAACAACCAGGAAGATTACTAACTGTTGAGAAACTAACACAGCATGTGAGCAATTACTGGGTCATGGCAGGAACCGGAAGTCCCCAATTCATGACGGTTTGCTCTGCTACAACCTCTGCTTCTGGGGTAATATGTGCATTTACTACTGTCCTACACATTCTTATTATGATTTCAGTTACTGGATCTTTAAAGGACTTTCAGTCGGATTATAAGTGGTCAATGTTAGTTATTCTTGTAATACAGTTTATGGGAACCATACTTGGTACGATTGCTCCACTTTGTAGATGCTTTGCGGTTTTAAGCTTTAAGCTCTCTGTAAAATGGATTTGGAACCATATCAAGGTCTCTACAGTAGAGACCTACTGGACTGAGAAGTTATCTGATTGGAAACAAAATAGCATACCATTCCCATGGGGCAGCCGCAAATGCAAGATTGTCATTGAGAATGTGAAAATCCTGATTCTCAACGTCTGTATAGGATTTCAAAAGACAGTTGTGGTAACATGCAAAATGATAGCAGTGATTCCACTTCTCTTTGTGATATGTGTCTTGTCTTGTTTCCGTTGTTGGAAGTGGTTAAAAGCCATGTTTTTTAGCGCCCCAAGTATTGTGTTGGTAAAAAATCCCGAGCAACTAGATAAAGATAAAGATCTCAGCCGGTGTGTTTTGCAACTTCAAGACGACATGGAGTTTCCTGAGAGAACATTGAAAGGCATTTTAAAATCTGTGAACCGATTGATCCAAAAAGCTGAAAAACAACAACCCAACAATCTTATGAACCTTTTAAAGGAATCTAGAGGTTTTGAAGGGGTTGAAAAGTTTGACAGCCATCTTGTTCCACCTCTACTATCAAAAGAATATCTCACTTCCTGGAGCTTAACATTGGTATCTTTGACAACCATCGCCATTTCTCTCCCAAACATCCAAAACAACATTGTTGATTGCTTGTTGAGCAGTGTGAGTGAAGGTCTCGTGTATGTCACACTTGTGGAAGAAACCCTTAACACTACCAATGACCATGTAACCATTCAAAAAGCAGCTAAAACTTTATGGCTAGAAGTTGAAGTCTACCACAAATGGTTAGGAAACAAGCTAACAAAACCTGAACCTCAAGCAAATACAGTAGGTCAGATTCTTCGATGGTTGAGAGACACAGCCAAGAACATTGTCACTGACTTGGAAACAATTGATATTGGAAGCCGCAATAATAATGATAAGTCTATATGCAGGTTTATTTCTGCCAATTCAATGTATCGTATCATTGAAACAACCATGCTTTCCTACAATGATGACGTTGACCTCGTTACCCAAGAGGAACTATTTGCACAATTATTATCAATGATTGCTGACATATTGGCTGCGTGTCTCATCAACTTACCCCAAGTCATAGCTGTGAAATGCCATGCAAGTACCATTGAGAAAAGGGAGACGAGTGTCCATGTTGCAGCTCAACTTCTTGGTGAGACTATGCAAATAATCAACACCCTTAAAGATCGCCAACTTCCAAGCTTGAATCTAGATGAATTGGCATATATTGAAAAGTGGTGTGCTTATTTTACGCCTCCCTTCCCTTAGAAATCATTTATGTTCTTCAAGTAGCCAGGAAGTTCATGAAGTTTTGTCCTAACCAGGGTGTAGTTTTCCCTTTTTTCTTTAATTTACCAATTTACTCTTTTACCCTTGGTTTTTTTTTTATTTATTTTTTATTTTTTATTTTTTATTTTTTTTTGGAATAGAATTTACCAAATACCAAAAAACAAATTATCAACTTATTGTGTGTTTGTACTTTGTACTGTGCATTAATGATTTAATCCATTTTTTTATTCTTTCTAAACTCCATTTTAATAAAGCATATAAGCATATAAGCAATTCTAATAAAAAAACATAAGTTGTTTCAAGTAACGAATCCCAAACACCCCTTTAGTCCTTACGGGCCACCTGTATACATGATAATGTGCATGACTACTGTTATATACGAAAATTAGGTATGACATAGCACTAAATTATACTTTTACATTAGAAAAAGATAAGATGCGAATCTTTTATGCGCACTAACAAGTAAAATTAGACTTCCTAGAGAAGCTCAATAAATGGGAAAACATCAAACATTGGGTCATAAAGAACGGACAAAAAATAGCAGGCTCGTGAAAAACATGAATATAAAACAAGTCTTTCATCACATGTTGCAAAAGCTGACACCTACCATTATATGATTTTAACAAATAGAAAAAAATATTGTAAAATGTTAGATAAATGTTTAATTGGGACAATCATTGAGTCTATTTTTTAGTAATAAAACATCTATATTGGCCTAATATTCAAGTGTATATATATATATATATATATATATATATATATATATATATATATATATATATATATATATATATATATATATATATATATATATATATATATATTTATTTTTTGATGTTGGTTTGAGTTAAAATTTTGGTATAATTATAAAACCGGATAATGACTTAATAGGGTAATTTATTTTTCATTTTCTACGCATTTAGTAACTGAGATTTTTTTTGTCCACATTTGACCATTTAACTTGTTTTTTGTCACATCCGGTTATACTTAAAAGGATAATATAATTTTGAGTTTGTACCCATTTAGTTCTTAATGTTTTTATACATATTTAGTCTTTATGACCAAATTTTTCAGATTTTGCTCATGGCATCCTACATGGAACAATCATTAGTGTTGTGTTCTCATACATGACTCGTTCCTCACTTATATCAGTAACCTAGTTCTAAAATCAGTCAAATAATGTTGGTGTCTTAGTTTTCTCCAAGCAGAAGATGTCTTTGGCTTCGGTTTCATCTATCTCCATAGCAAACAACGAGATTCTTTGTGATTGTTTCCTCCCAACTCGAATTTGCACTTCCAAGACGAAAGAATTAAGGAAAATGCTAAAACAATTTGCAATTCCAAGACAGGAGAACACCATGACAAAAGTTTCATCTATCTCCATAGCAAACAATGAGATTCATTGTGATTGCTTCCTCCCAACTCGAATTTTCATTTCCAAGAAAAAGAATCTCGTTGTTTGCTATAGAGATAGATGGAACCGAAACCGAAGACATCTTCTACTTGGAAAAAACTAGGGTACCAACATTATTTGACCGATTCATGAATTAGTTTACTGATATAAGTAAAGGAAGAGTCATGTATGAGAAAACCTTATTAATAATTATCTTACGTAGGATGTCATGATCCAAATCTGAAGAAACCGATCGTAAGGACTAAATATGTACAAACTGAAAATTATATTATCATTTTAAGTCATTTTTCGGCTTTAACCTGGAGTAGCCGGTTATAATGACTAAACGTGGACAAAAAAACAAGTTAAATGGTCACATGTGGATAAAAAGGCTTAGTGACTAAATATGTACAAAATGAAAAATACATAAGTCATCATCCCTTCTAAAACTATAGACTGTAAATTCCTTCATTCTTATTGATCAACCAACCATTTTTATATATACATCAATATGCTATGTATAAAGAATGTACAGATTGAGATCATTGTCTTAATAAAAAATAGACCTCACATATACTAAATATCTAGGGTAAATAAGGGTCGAATCCACGGGGAGTTTGTGGTCAAACCCCGTGTTAAAATAATCAATGGAAAAACTAATACTATAATTGTCACAAATAGATTTAAGCTAAAAATTGATCAAAAAGCTAAAAACTTGGCTTTTCAAGAAATACTAAAGCAAACTACAATCAATGAGAAAAGCAAGGTACTTCTAGTTCAGTTGTTCGGATGGTTGGACTTACACGTTTTTCTTCCTTTAAATTTCAATTTAATTACCTAGACATAATTAAGGTTGATTCACATGCAACAAATAATTTTGGGCACACAATATCTTGATCCAACTAATTGTCTTGCTCACTATGTCTAATTGGATCAGGACAACTAGTGGTTTGTTGATAATGTGTCTTACGATTGCCTATTACAATGATAAGTGTATAATACTACAAGTTTGGAATAGATTATGTTGATTCAACCAATTGTATTAGTTCCTAAACTATATGAACTCAACACGATTGGTGAATTGATGATATACTATCTTAGTTGCAATATCATACAATGATAAGACCCATCTCTAATTATTGTAAATAATAATCATAATCGAAAGAACAATGCGATAACTGAAATTGACCGGAATAAAGTAATAATCAAATTGTGTTCATCCTAACATCCTACAACGTTCCTGGAAGTAACCTAGGTGGTTTAGCCTACCATAAAGTTCATAAAACACACAACTTGAATAAAAACCATAAAAGGTAATATAAAATCCATAAACAAACTAAAACTCATAAAATTAATGATGTTTGGTGATCAATATATCATAGAACAATGAAATCTTGGGGAAGAAGAAAGCAAATTTGGAATTTTATAGAGTTGATGTAGATCCATCGGTTGAACAATCTTCAAACATTGAATGATGATGAAGTTGATAATTTCTAGCCTTAGATTCGGATTGGAATGATCAAATACGTGTTTGGAGAAGGTTTGAATGTGTTTGGAAGCCTCCAAAATTGAGGTCAATCACATGGGAGAAGTCCTCCTTCGATTAGGGTTGCATCCCCTTTAAATAGGTGCTAGAAATCTTATTTTTGGGACATAATTTGCGACGCAGTCGAAGATGGCGTCTTGGACGCCAACTCCAATGCCAATTTCAACGCCATGGAGTCAAAGATGCAGTTCTGGAGTCTTAGTGTGCCACTCCAATGTTGGTCATTTTCAACTCTAATTTGTCCATTTTATTCGCATGTTCCACCAACTTTTAAGCACATATGATTACCAACACATAATAATCAGAAATATATCAAAGTAGTGTCATTTTTGGACAATCATACATCCATTCAACATATTTAATATTATTTAAAACATTCACAAAATAGACCGATCACTATACTTGTGTATCCAAGCTCTTGTACACCATATAAAGTGTTGGTACGATGTTTACAACTAATTATAATATATTAATCCTTGTTTTGAAGAGTCTTTCACCGATTTCTAGTTTTCGTCCCCCTTTTGTATTAAATAGCAATCTACATGCTATTTCATCATATTAATGTTTATGTGTAAATACTTTTATATCATGTTGTTGATAATACATGTTATAACATGCTCAAATACAAATTCCACCATAATATAGTGTCTATAACATATTTTGTATCCTCTCTCATATTTTTGTCCCGTTTGCTTCACTTTTCAAGATTCTTAAATAAAACCATTATTGTTCCATCTTTTGGGACTTCAAAACTTCTGATGGACTTTTCATATTTTTAAGTAAGTTACTTAAGTCTTACATCACTTGTCTTATTCTTCATCATACCATTATGTGGCTTCCACTTTTTTGTCTCACTTTAAGCCTAATTGAAGAATACTTTGTTATTTTTACCACTCCTTAATTAATATTCCAAACATTAAAAACTCATTCTTAAACATACATGACTTACCACTGATAAAAATATATTTAGTATATAAACCATACCTCTGCGTTTTTTCAGGTGTCCGGTCACAAATAAGCATGGCCTCATCGATATAGAAAAAGTGGGAAATCTCCAACTCATTATCTCCAATCTTAACCCACATTTTTCGAACAAGCCTCTTGAAGAGCTAAGTGAAGTCCTTCTATAGTAATGATAAAGAAAAAGAGAGAAAGCGGATCACATTGTCTTAACTCACGTTAACTCACCCTCAATCTTGAGCTCCTTATTCAGGGAGCCGTTCACCAATATAGAGGCCCTAGCCAACTGAGAGTTATAGGACAAGCCTCTTAAACAACTGCATTAAGTCTTTAAACAAATATGCATGTGTGGTTGCTTTGTACCTAGGATACGACACTCGTGTTTTCTTTTTCTAGTCATTCTACCAAGTCCACCACATGTCTTAGTGCATTGTTATCAAAGTGAAGGGCATCTGTAATGTATTCATTTGTATAAAATTGAATGGGTTACCACGTCAGTATTCCACTTTCGTACAACTTTGCCATTTAACTCCCTATAATACATTGAACTTTACAAAGTTCAATTAAACATATTTTTACAAATACATATAATTATTTTGTTAATCATTTTTAATTCAACAATTTAATGATCATTCAACTTCAAATCCGTTGTATGCCAATTTGACATCCTACTATGGTTGGATTTAATTCATTGTATGCCAAGAGGCATACCAGCTCATGCAAGCGGCCCATTCAACCATGCATTATGGATACTACGAGGGTCAATGGAACAAAAATTGCAGTTTTTTTTTTTTTTTTTTTGTCAAACAGACCTCAATATATAGCTGACTCAGTTGCATCCTACATTGTTACTAGTAATGTAGGTCAAAACAGTGTCACCTAACTTGTGCTATGAGTTTAATCAGGTCCTTTATGTCCTTTCTATCTTTGTAAATAATGGAGCAATGATATCCGTTTTCCAAAGAAAATAAGTAACAATCCAAGTTCAAATATACAAATCAGAACTATATATACATTTGACACAAATTTTGATTCTTACATAGAAACAAGATGTTAGGTAAAGTTATTCGTATTTATCATTACAGAAAAGTCACACTGTTGATTCCACATCACTTTCGTGTGCATGTATTTCTGAAGATCTATGTAAGACGCACCTCCATATCTTCATCTTATCTTTCATACGCCATTTTTCACGAACAAGACAAATAATGGACACCAAAAGGGCTGATACCATCGACACACCACTGATAAGAAAGAGACCCCGAAGCCCATAAAGATTCAAGAGCTTCGGTGTAGGGGAAGAAAAATCCTTTGAGATCAATGCAGATTCACGTTTCAACCATTTATCCTCTAATGCTTTCAGTGTCCCATCTTCACACATTTTGGCTATCTGAGTCGACATCTCTCTGGCCAAAGGTGAACCTTTCTGGAACGCCTGCAAACATAGAGGTAAATGAGATATGGAAACGGAATCAAAGGTATGGAAAATTAAAGCTTAAAGGATTAGAGAACACTTACAAAGCCGAAGCCATTGGTGGTGGGTGCTGTTGCAATCAAGGAGAAATCAGCACCCGAATACATTGCAAGAAATGTTTTCATGTAAAGGATCTCAGCAACAATGGCATCAAATCTTCCAGTTGTTAATGCTTTAGCATAATCCTCAGGTGCATATAGTTTCTCTGACCAGGCCTCAACAACATTCAATTTATTATACACAACTCCTACAGGCGAAAGACCCTGGAAGCCGATAGACATCTCCTTCATTCCAATCTGTTGTACAGTTAAAAGTGAACTCAAAGTTGCAGTGTAACTTGACGTGAGCACAAGCACTATGAACACCCAAACAGTAACCACGAATCTTGATAGATTACTTTGCAGCTTCTCCCCTGCAGTTTTCAATTCCCAACAGATCTAAGATATAGATTTTACGGGTGCTCAAAAAGATCAAATCTTTAAGTAAATTGAGATTAGAGTGTAAAGAGCTGGAGAGCTTACTGTGAGCATAAACGAGGGTTGAAAAGGCAAACCAGAGGGTTGTTCCCAGTTGCTGTGGTGCTGAACCTTGAAATTCTTCATTTGTACGATGTTCGATAAACCAAATCACAAGCCCTAAAAAGATAAAGAAAAAAGCAGTTGTGATCCAAAGATTTGCGCTGAGAGGATCTAAGAAAATCCACATGCTGTCCTTGGCGTTTCGGGATATTATGCCAACTCCAAGATCAGTGAAGGGCAATGTGAAGTCGACATAGAGAGATCTATTTGCTGTGATCGTAAAATCACCGATAGCAGCATCAAATTCCTGATACAACCCCACATCTCATGCATTAGCTAAAAGTCAGATTCATGCAGTTCTGTGCAAAATATATACCTTAAGATAGATTTTTTGGATCACATCATTGTAAGTAATTCCGTCCTTAGAAGAGAATGGAACAACCTCAACACCAACTCCATAGTCTAAGGAGTTAAACGCTGCATTGAAGACATCCCCACAGAACCCACTCACAACCGATAGATTTGTTCTTGGATCAACACTTATTTGTGCTATATTCTGGAATCTGCTGGACCCTGGAAACAGAATTCTCAGTTTCTTATTGCCATTTGTTTGTAGCATCCTGCGCTTTGGATTAAGGGTTGTGGTCCCACCCGGCCACATGATACTTTCCAGGCCTTGATTGGAAGAGGAATTCAGTTTTTCAATTTCTTTCACAAACTCACCAGTATCCATCATCCAGAACCCTATGCTCCGATCACCCTTGCCAATCACATTTACAACTTCCATGGGTTTAGAGATGCTTCTCCCATTCATAAACTTGAATTCACCACCTAAACCATGGAACTTGAATCTTAACATCTCATCCAAAAGTGATGTAGTTTGTACCCTCTCAACAGCCATGGCTAGTGCGTAAACTGCATCATATGCCCATATACCATTGGAATCTACCTCCATAAATGGGTCCAAAGCATCATGTTCCTTTCTCCATTTCAATAAAAAGTTGTGAAGCTCCTTTGATGATGGAAAATATGATCTGAAACCCACAGCCCCCTGCATTGATTCGATTGCTTCAGCATCCATGGAACCCAACAAGTCCATAGTCTTACTTGTTACAATCCACATGTATCCTTCACCCATCATTCCCAGCTCTTTTGCCATGGAGAAAAGATTGGATGCTAGAGAAGGTGGTGTATGCACTATAAACACCGTGTCTTGCATAGTTTGAAGCTTATGAAGCTCTTCCCGGACTTGTTGGTTGCTGTCAGATGTTGAAATTAGGCTAGTATACGTAACGTGTATGTTTTTCTCTTGAAACTCTCTAGCCATATAAGTAGCCATTTCTCTCCCATTTGCAGTGTCCTCGCAGATAACAATCACATTCTTTGCTTTAAACAATTCAACCATGGCAGCAATGCCTTTGAACTGACTGGTTTCATCCTGTGCAATTCCAAGAAGATTAGGATTCCTATTTGAAAAGGGAGTTGTTGACAAGGAAAGAATGGGTATGTTAGCTTTGTCTCCCAAAACCTCCAAGAATCTTGCTTGGGCTGTTGACTCTGGCCCTATTATCGCTTGCACTTGAGTGTTCTCCAAAAGATCCAGAGCTGAATGTCCATGAACACACTATATTAGCATTTAGTATTCAAAATCAAAGTTTATGATAATTAAGCAAAAACCGAGTAAAAAGAAAAAAGCAGCACCAGCAGACACGGCATGTAGTGGTTCTCCTTTGGTATCGCTGGTCATAAAAACTATTCTTGTTTTGCAGTCAGGATTGGCTGCGTAAAAGTCAGAGATAGCCATGGTAATGCAATGATAAATGACCTTCCCTGCCCCTGATTCCATGTCAAGAATCACTCCCACCTGTATGTCCTTGTAAGATGGATCTTCATGTGCTGTTAAAAGGCTTTGAAAGCTAAGCAACAGCAGTATCAGAAGTGGAAATAACCTGCAATTTGCCATTACAACATAAGTTTTAAGTTTCCTGCAGCTCTTGGAGGATGACCCAGTAACAGTTTTAGAAGGTGATCATAAAGAAAGAAAAGTGACTCCTGTCAAAACAAGAACATAAACAAATAGGAGTATATAGGATTTCATGACAGCTCATTAGTTGACATTTAATTCTAAGTTACGCCGCCATGAAAATGTTGACATTGATTATGTTAAAACCCTGGTCAGTGTTCTTTGGTCTAGAACATTGAATAGGATCAAAAGTCAACTAATTTGGTCAGACCTATCAGCATCATGATGCGAACCTGCAAATTAGATGGTCAATATCTGGTTGAAATAATATTATATATAATTAAAAATTAGATTACTAAAAATAATGATCAATTTTGTCATCATTCAATGCCTGGAGAAATTTTCTTAATAGAAGCCCATCAATTACAATATTACTTTTAGACACCTTTTTTGCAGCAAGAGAAATGGACTAAGAAAGGGAGTCACACAACTTTAAAAACTCAATACACAACAGATCTTAATAGACATACTCCGGAAACAAATCATCCCAAAAATATGTATCTACACATAATCTCTTTCAGGCATTTCATCGAACAGTGGCTATGCGTCTCTTAGCACAAAAAAAAGATTAAATTGTCTGTCAGACAACCATGTAGCCATGCCAAGACCCATCAGATGGGCAGGCAACGATCATCTACCGATGACATGGCCGGGGCCATGAGAAATTCTGTTAATCACGCTCTGGTTACATGGTCGTGGTTCACCAACCGATCATCTATAGAACAGATCCTGTTCAAATAAGGTCGTGTTCTTTCTCCTCTCCCAAGATTATATATAGTCGATTACCTCGCCACTTTGCGCCGATGTGGGATAGAGCTTTTTATTCTGGTGTCCTCGAAATGGTAAGAAAATTGAGTTAGAAGTTCGGTGATTCAAATAAAGTAATTAAATTTAGAGGCACCCTAATTTTATTTATTTATTTATTTACTTACCTTTTACCCTCTATACGACAGTTCGTTTGTTGAGGTTACCCCTACTAATTAAATTAAGACCATCGATAAATGCATTTTGTTTTTGCTAGTTAAAAAAGGTATCATTATTTGTTTGTAGTATGATTTTAGTTAAGAAAATCGTTTTACCAACCTCAATTTATTTTTAGGTTAATGACTTACAAAGACAACATAGTTAAGATTTTGTTAATATTTAGTTATTTTTTAGATCAAACATATTACCATAAACTTGTTCACGTTACATTCTTGTAGCAGTTGGTATTTTAGTAGGTTTATGATATCTAAGTCTGTTCACTATTTGGATAATTATCCAATTAGACAATTTAGATTAAACTATTTGGTTCGTATATTCGGAATTTTAGATTAATTTTCAACAAAACCGAATTATTATTTTGGATTGGTTTTGTTTTATAAAATAAGAACCAAATAGTCCAAAAAATCGAACAACAATTTATTATTTATTTTTAATATATATCTTTAATTCTTTATTAGTTTACCAAATTATTTTTTCAAATAGTTCAAAAAGTTTCACTTAATATAAAACTTTAATATTGTTCTAAAAATAATTTATTTTTGATTCTTCTGTAAAGTTGTCTAATATTCTAATTATATGTGTTTTTAAAATGTTTCGACTTTTGAACCGAATTATAAAAACCGATCCAACCGAGTTGTAATTTGGTTGGATCATAACATATTTGAATTCAGTTTGGATTATTCAGATCTATGTTTTGAAAATCAAAATCAATTTGGATTCACTTGATTGGATCGGATTGAACCGATCCATCTAAACGAACACCCTTACCAGCAGCCGACATGTAACGCCCCGTCTCTGGTATGTTGCTTCCGTGGCATTTATTTAGAAGTTTTCAAGAGGGACTCGGTGAGTCTATAGCCCGACTCGTCGAGTAGGGGCGGGATTTCGAGCACGTGTTAGTCGGCGACTCGGCGAGTCCATATTCGAGACTCGGCGAGTCTGCCTGCCAGGAAGAAACCCTAAATCCCCGGGTTGCTCACTATTTAAGCAATGTTATGAGCCCCAAACTCGCCTCCTTCACCCTCAGAGAGCTGTGAGAAACCCTAATCCATCCCTTGATTGATTTAAGTGTTTTTGTGTGGATTCTTGAAGGCTTGAAGAAGAAGAAGAAGAAGAAAGGAACAAAGAGAAGAGGTGTAGAGCAAAGATCCAAGGGCAAAATCAGAGTTCATTGAGGTATTTCTCGGATTCCTTATGTTTTATGCTTTAGACCTCCATTAGAACACTTATAGGGCTAGTTTGATGTATTTTCCAAACCTTATAGTTGTATGGATGCCTTAATAGGTCGAGATACCCCTAGATCTGTTCATTTAGGAGTTGTAGAGCCCGGATCTATTGCCTTTTTGAAGATGCTTTGCATGAGAACCTTAGATCTAGCCTTTATTATGCTTTTTGAGCCTTATTATCTTCATGGATGCTTATGGGCACGTAAAGATAGAATCTTTACGTGCTAATCGAACTAAGGAAGCCCAGATCTACAAGTTTTAGACGCTGGATTCAAGCAGAATCGAGTTTAGAGTAGCTGCATGGATGTGACTCGGCGAGTCGGAAGAACGACTCGACGAGTCAAGTCGCGAGTCCCGATTTTTCCCCTTTTTGAGTGATGTCGAGTGGGAGCCTGTGAGTAGTAGAGTGGACTCAGTGAGTTGGAGGGCAGACTCAGTGATGGAGGGACTCGATGAGTTGTTCATACAACTCGGCGAGTCCAAGACAATCTTCTTAGCTCAAGAACAACTCGTCGAGTTGTTCATATGACTCGGCGAGTCGGATGCAGATTGTATGAGTTCTTGAATCGAGAGGGTACTCGTCGAGTCGATGCCATACTCGACGAGTAGCCACGAGTAGGGTTGAGAAGTGAGACTAGAGACTCGGTGAGTTGGCGGCCCAACTCGGTGAGTCAGGTCAACTGTGGGTTGACTTTGACCGGGAGAGTTGACTTTGACCAAGGGTAAAAGAGTCATTTTACCCCAGTGCAGTGATTAGCATTTGATTGAGTGTGTTTATGGATTTGTAGCCGGGGAGATACCGGAGCAGCAACAATTAGCTTCCAGAGCCATACACACAGCAGCCAGTTCACGAGGTGAGTTTCCTTCCAATAGGAACGGGTCTACGGCCACAATGCCGGCCCGTTTAGTTAGTAGTAGTTCCGGACTTCAGTCTGAAGCAGTAGTTCAGTATGTTTGATGTCTATGTGATTCAAGCATGTTTGTGTGTTATATGTTCCGGACTTCAGTCCGATGCAGTATGCAGTTATATGTGTTAGTTGATATGTGTTATGCTATGCTATGATCAGTCAGTTCCGGACTTCGGTCCGATGCAGGGGACAAGGTCCCAGTCAGTTCCGGACTTCGGTCCGATGCAGTGGGCAAGGCCCAGTATGTGCTTTATATGTATTGTATGGTATGTGGTAGTTGGGGGGAGCTCACTAAGCTTCTTGCTTACAGTTTCGGTTTTGGTTTCAGGTACTTCCGCAAGTAAAGGGAAGAGCTCGGGATGATGGCATCGCACACACCACAGCTTCAGTTTTTGTCCCGGGAGTTGATTCAGTTTCTTGATATGTTTGGATACATTTGTGATACAGTATTTTATCATGGTTTTTGAAACACGCAGCGTATGGTTTTGTTATGTGATACTTGGTTTCATGGTTTTGTTATAATAAAAATTGAAATTTTTGGGTCGTATTTTTGGGTCGTTTCACGACAACTTTCATTGTTTTCTCCGAAAAGTCTTCGACCAATATGATTTTTCCGATTAGTTCATAGCATGTCAGAACACACATACTTTTCATTGAGTTTGTTCTTCAACACACACTTGTGAAAAAATCCATACACACAAACGCTTACTTATGAACTGAAACTGTAAGCACGAAGCTTAGTGAGCTCCCCCAAACTACCACATACCTTACAATTCATATAAATCACATGCTGGGCCTTGCCCACTGCATCGGACCGATGTCCGGAAACTGCATCGGACCGAAGTCCAGAACTAACTGGGACCTTGTCCCCTGCATCAGACCAAAATACGGAACTAGCTCTATCGGATCGAAGCCCGGAACTGACTGCATCGGACAGAAGTCCGGAACTAACTGATCAAAGCATAACATAAACACATATCAACTAACAATACACATGTCATCTAGCATACACATATACTGCATACTACATCAGGCCGTAGTCCGGAACACATAACACATAAATCATGTCTGAGTCACGAAGGCATCAAACACACTATCTACTGCATCGGACCGAAGTCCGGAAACTACTGCTAGCTAATCGGGTCGGCATTGTGGCCATAGACCCGTTCCTACTGGAAGGAAACTCACCTCGTAGTCTAGCTGCTGAAAGAACTGCTCCGGAATCTGTTTGCTGCGGCTCCGGTTTCACCCCGGCTACAATTTCCATAAGTACCCTCAATCAAATACTGATAATCATACTGAGGGTAAAATGACTATTTTACCCCTGGTCAAAGTCAACCTATTGGTCAAAGTTAACATACAGTTGACCTGACTCGTCGAGTTAGGTCACCAACTCGTCGAGTCCTTACCCTCACTTTCTTGCTTCTGCTCGCTACTACTCGTCGAGTTTGGCATAGACTCGATGAGTTCCTCTTCTATACTAACACTCAGTCAATTTGCATCCGACTCACCGAGTTGTATGAACAAATCGTCGAGTCCTCCTTCAACACATGAACACTCTGACTGTGACTCGCCGAGTTGTATGAACAACTCGTCGAGTCTATTCTTGAGGCATGAAGATTGCCTTGGACTCGTCGAGTCTGGGCATTGACTCGCTGAGTCCCTTCATGAATGAGTCCGACCTCCGACTCACTGAGTCCACCTAAAGATCACCGGTTCCATTCGGCATGACACATAAAAGGGGAAGAAATCGGGGACTCGCGACTCGACTCGCCGAGTCTGAAGAACAACTCGTCGAGTCGGTTGCATGCAACACTACTCCGATGATTCTGCTCAAAACCGATGCATGCAACTTACAGATCTGGGTTCCTAAAGCTTTATTAGCATGTAAAGTTTCCAACTTTACGTGTAGATATGCATCAATACGGGTTTAAAGGCTCAAAATGCACTAAAAGGATAGATCTAGGGTGCTCATGCGAAAAGGGTTCCATAAAGGCAGAAGATCTGAGCTTCTGGAGCTCAAACATAGATAGATCTGAAGGCTACTAGACAACACATGCTTTCAATGTTACTACCAAGCCAAAAATGACAAAAACAAGCCAAATGAGAGATCTAATCGAGGAATGACAAAGGTTTGAGCTTGATACCTCAAAGAAGACTGTGATACCACCACAAACTCGGATCTAACTGCTTCTCCCTTGATTCCTCCTCTGCTCTCCTCTTCCTTTATTCCACAAATGGACCACAACTTCACCAAGTGAGAAAAACACACCAAAATGATAAGGGTGGCTAGGGTTTTCGTGTGAGGCTCTTCTGTGGGTGAGGGAGGCTACTGAATGCCCAAAAGGTCGTTTAAATAGGATACAAACCCGGGGATTTAGGGTTTCATTCAGACTGATGGACTCGCCGAGTCGCCAACTTAAACGTGCTCGAAATCCCGTCTCTACTCGACGAGTGGGGCTACTGACTCGTCGAGTTACTCTTGAAACTTGAATAAATAATAATATTAAATTACATACCAGAATCGGGGCGTTACAGACCAAACATGCCTAGGAACCATAAAGTCTCAAACTTTATCACTTGGGACGTCCATAAAGCTCTTAACTCAAGGTCTTAATCCATTAAGACCCACTTACATCATACATGAGATAACCAAAGCCATTGGGACCTCATTTTTCTTGCTCAAGACCTCTCCTAAGGTCTGAAAGGACAGTTAATCTTGACCAACTCACATCATGCATCATTTTGGGGTTTGTGGGACAAGAAATGATGTCAAAACCTCATAACACCAAGATCCACACAAAATAAATGTCAAGCAAGAGACTTTATACCTCAAAAGGGCTCCAGAAGATGATTCCTTCCCAGATCTACGAGCTCCAGCCACCCAACTCCTTCCTTGACAACTTCCTCTTTTCCTCTTCCAAGCTTAAACCACCAAGATGAGCTTTCCAAGGCCAAGATCTCTAGAAATGGAGGTTGGAACGTTCTAAGGTTTCTTCTGAGGTTAGGGAGGCTGATATGGGGGCTAGGGTTGAAGCCATAATGTTCTATATATAGTAACTCACCCTCAAATTAGGGTTTAAAGACTCTGGACATACGTTGGGCGTACGCGCCACAGACCCGCGTTCATTTACCCGATTACGCTGGGCGCACCCATGCGTGTCCCATTCTCATGCATGGCCTTCCTCATCAACTTTTCCCATTAAGGGCTATAAATGTCAATATCTTCAAAATGTCATAACTCCTATATTCTAAGCCCATTCCGACGAACTTTATATCCACACGAAGGTGGCAAGAAGCCCTATGCTTCTATCAACATACACCGGTCTGAAACCTTCTCGAATAAAACCCATTGCCCATAAAAGACCAAAACGCCCTTACTCTTGATCCCGGAGATCCATGAATGATTACTCTTAGAATGGGGCGTTACACTTCTCAGCCATTCGAACTTCGGTCTCGCACCCTATAAATAGGGGGGTTGCGAGACTTGTCGGCTAGAATTAGAAATTTGCCAGTTTTCACCCCTAAACTTATATTTTGACTATTTTGACTTCCCCCGAAACACCGGTATCATTTCCAAAACCCGAAACACATCCCGAAGTGCCCGAAGACCCGAAATTTTTTATCTTTTCGGTTTTGAAGCTCCAACTTCGCAGAACCCGATTTTTCATTAAAGCCCTCGATTTTATCAAAAACGATCATTTTAAGAAACGAAGTGCTGCCCGATTATCATAAAATCAAGTGAGTGTATAGTCACTTTCATCTTACACATAGATATGAAGTATTTTATATAAATACGTGCTATGTGTATATATATTGATTGTTTATTTGAGATGGTTGTTGAATGAATGTTTATAGAAGTTTTAAAATGATTTAAACTATATATATATATATATATATATATATATATATATATATATATATATTATCTACAAATATGTTGGGTATAACATGGGTAGATGAAATAGTTGGTGTGTGATAAATTGATGAGAGGCCTCGATGTTGTTGTTGTTCCAGTCATCTAGCGGAGTATGGATGACGACTGTAACAGCTCAAATTTTCAAATAAATTTTTCGTTAAAAATAAAACATCATTATTCGACAAAAGGGTTTATTCCAAGTTTATTTCAAAATACAAATAATAAATCTCCAGGATCTCCAACAGTGGCAGTGTGTACGTGTCACGCCGGCGCCTTTCCACGGTCATCACTAGTACCTGAAAAAACATAAACACAACTAGTAAGCATAAATGCTTAGTGAGTTCCCCAGTATACGACTTACCCACATACGCCTTCCGGCCCGGACCTTTCGGTCCACATAACATTGCCTTCCGGCCCGGATCTTTCGATCCACATAACATTGCCTTCCGGCCCGGATCTTTCGATCCACATAACATTGCCTTCCGGCCCGGATCTTTCGATCCACATAACATTGCCTTCTGGCCCGGATCTTTCGACCCACATAACATTGCCTTCCGGCCCGGATCTTTCGATCCACATAACATATATCGCATATAAGCACACGTCACATATAAAGCATCTACCTCTCTAGACATAGCATAAATATAACACACACGACCTTCCGGTCTAACAGTCAAACCCTTCCGGGTGAAGTATAGTGAGAAGACTCACCTCGTAGTACGCAGGCTATAACCTCTTCGAGCTACTCGCACACAATCCGCTAGTCCGCAGGTTCCCTATAATACCATAGCCCTAGTTAATGATCTTATCAAACAAGACAACTGACCCCTCTAAGATATATACAGGTCAACGGTCAATCTTGACCGGACTCGTCGAGTACAAAGGGTAACTCGACGAGTATAGACATCCTGACACCACTCGCCGAGTCTGAAGAACGACTCGACGAGTTCCAGTAGATCTTCAAGCTACTCGCCGAGTCTGAAGAACAACTCGACGAGTCCTAGTGAACCTTCAAGCTACTCGCCGAGTCTGAAGAACAACTCGGCGAGTTCTAGTGAATCTTCAAGCTACTCGCCGAGTCTGATCATTGGACTCGGCGAGTCCTCGCCATGCAGTCAATCCGCTGCCTCCTGTATTTCGCATGATTTCGAAGTATATAGATATAGGGCTTCCTGGGCTTTCACATATACTATTACAGGGGTTTTTAACACTTATAACAACAATATAATCCAACTAACCCTTAATTGGGTTTCCTAAACCCTAACCTCGCATACAACGTAAAAGTTACAGATTTCGATCCGAAGATTACCTGGAAACGTGTTCCCTGTGTCTCCAAACCTCCAGTACTCGATTCCTTTGATCACCACCTTGCTCCTCCTTGTCTAACAATCTCTTCAAGCCTTCTCAAGTCCTCTCTCTTGCTTCAGATGCTCACACACTCCCAGGGGATCTTCAACCGGCCAAAAAAACGCGACATGACGGCCATAAGATCGTTATATACGATCAGAAATGAAACGGCTAGGGTTCAGCTGAAACAGCGTCGACTCGCCGAGTCCCTTATTGGACTCGTCGAGTCCAGTCGCGCGTCTGCGACCAAGACCATGGCCCTACTCGGCGAGTCGTGCACCAACTCGCCGAGTCCCCTCCTAAATGTGCCCCAAAAATAATTTAAAGAAATACCTGAAATTCCGGGCTGTTACAACTCTCCCCCACTAGAACTAGACTTCGCCCTCGAAGTCTCTCATTCTGCGAATAACTCCGGATGTTGCTCCCGCATTTCTCTTTCCGGCTCCCAAGTCATCTCTGATCCCTTCCGATGTTGCCACTGAACCAACACCAGAGGTATTTCCTTATTCCGTAGAACCTTGATCTTCCGATCCCTGACAGCTACTGGTCTCTCGGCGTAATTCAGACTCGCATCTACCTGGATATCTTCTAGCGGAACCACTGCTGCCTCATCGGCTATACACTTTCTCAGCTGTGATACGTGGAAGGTATTGTGAATCTGATTCAGCTCCGCTGGCAACTCCAACCGATAAGCTACCCGACCTACCCTTGCAATTACCCGAAATGGACCTATGAACCGGGGCCCCAATTTGCCCCTCTTCCTGAACCGAATCACCCCTTTCCAAGGAGAAACCTTTAGGAGAACGAAGTCGCCGACCTGGAATTCGAGCTCGGACCGGCGTCTGTCCGCATAACTCTTCTGTCGGCTCTGGGCGGTCAATAACCTCTGCCTCACCCGTTGGATCTGTTCAGTCGTTTGAAGTACGATCTTTGTACTGCCCATCACTCTCTGTCCCACTTCTCCCCAACAAATGGGAGTCCGACACCTCCTACCATACAACAACTCAAAAGGTGGCATACCAATGCTCGAATGATGGCTGTTGTTGTAGGAAAACTCAGCCAGCGGCAGATGCGCATCCCAGCTACCCCCGAAGTCTAACACACACGCTCTAAGCATATCTTCCAATGTCTGGATCGTCCGCTCGCTTTGACCGTCGGTCTGGGGATGGTATGCGGTACTAAAATGCAGTTTAGTACCCAACTCCTCATGGAATTTCTTCCAGAACCTGGAAGTGAAACGTACATCGCGGTCCGAAACAATCGAGGTCGGCACTCCATGCCGAGATACTATCTCTCTCACGTACAACTCCGCCAACTTCTCTGCCGATGAACTTTCACTAATGGCAAGGAAATGTGCACTCTTTGTTAGTCTATCCACAATCACCCAAATCGCATCGACTCCCCTGGCAGTTTTCGGCAATTTGGTGATGAAATCCATCGTGATCTGATCCCACTTCCACTCAGGGATCTCCAAGGGTTGCAACTTACCGTGCGGTCTCTGGTGCTCGGCCTTAACTTTACGGCAGGTCAAACACCTCTCCACGAACCACGCAACGTCTCTCTTCATGCAAGGCCACCAGTACTCCTTTTTCAAATCCAGATACATTTTCGTAGCACCGGGATGGATCGAGAATTTCGATCTATGTGCCTCCTCCATCAAAATGACATGCGTACCGCCCACGAATGGCACCCAGATCCGACCCTGGAATGTCAGAAGTCCCCGCCCATCCGTAACGAACTCTGAAATTAACCCGACGACCCGCTCCTGTTTCTGCATCCCAGACTTCACAACCTCGGCCTGTGCCCCACGAATAGTATCTAATACCGGAGTCACCACCGTCAATCTCAAACATACGTCCCGCAACGGAGTACCCTCCGCCCTACGACTCAATGCATCGGCTACCACATTAGCCTTGCCTGGGTGGTATAGGATCTCACAGTCATAATCCTTAACCACGTCTAACCATCTCCTCTGGCGCATGTTTAGGTTGGGTTGATCCATCAAATACTTCAAACTCTTATGGTCCGTGTATACGGTACAACGAACCCCGTACAGGTAGTGACGCCAAATTTTGAGGGCGAACACTACTGCCCCCAACTCTAAGTCATGCGTGGGATATCTCGCTTCGTGAGGCTTCAGCTGCCTCGATGCATAGGCTATCACATGGCCCCTCTGCATCAACACTACACCCAGTCCTGAAATCGATGCGTCGCAATATACGACGAAATCCTCCATCCCTTCAGGAAGGGCTAATACTGGTGCTTCGCACAGTCTCTGACGAAGTGTCTCGAAGGAAGTCTGCTGCTCGGGTCCCCATGAGAATGTAACACCCTTTCGGGTCAATTTGGTAAGTGGCACCGCGATCTTGGAGAAGTCCCTAATGAACCTTCGATAGTACCCTGCCAACCCAAGGAAACTCCTGATCTCCGAAGGTGACTTTGGTGCCTCCCATCTCATCACCGCCTCCACCTTGGCCGGATCGACCAATATCCCTGCCTGATTTACAACGTGCCCCAGAAATTGAACCTCCCGTAACCAGAAGTCACATTTGGAGAATTTTGCATATAGCTTCTCCGACCTCAGTACCTCAAGGACCTCCCTCAAATGTCCCTCATGCTGCTCCCTAGACCGCGAATACACCAGAATGTCGTCGATGAATACAATCACAGACCGATCCAGCATCGGCCTGCATACCCTGTTCATGAGATCCATGAACACTGCTGGGGCATTGGTGAGCCCAAAAGGCATCACCACGAACTCGTAATGCCCATACCGCGTCCTAAAGGCTGTCTTCTGGACGTCCTCATCCCGCACCCTTACCTGATGGTACCCTGATCTCAAATCAATCTTGGAAAACCAAGATGCCCCTTGCAACTGATCGAATAGATCATCGATTCTTGGTAACGGATAGCGATTCTTAACTGTCACCTTGTTCAGTTCCCGGTAATCGATACACATCCGGTGTGAACCATCCTTCTTCTTGACGAACAAAATCGGTGCTCCCCACGGCGAGCTACTCGGCCGAATAAATCCCTTCCCCAACAACTCTTGAAGTTGCGAGGACAATTCTTGCATCTCTGGAGGTGCAAGACGATAAGGCACCTTCGCAATAGGCGCCGCCCCTGGAACTAGGTCGATACCAAACTCCACTTGCCTCGCAGGAGGTATTCCCGGCAAATCCTCGGGGAAAACATCTGGAAACTCGCGCACCACTGGAACCTCCTGCAATGTCTTCGGTCTCTCGGAACTCTCCCGCGTATCCATCACATACGCCACAAAACCGTTACATCCCCGCTGTAGGCATTGCCTCGCCCTAGCAGCCGAACAAAAAGCTGATCTCGAACGGGTACCCTCGCCGTACACCGTAAGAACTCCCCCACTAGGGTCTCGTATAGTCACCAACTGACGCTCGCAGTCGATGACAGCGCTGAATCGGCTCAACCAGTCCATGCCTACAATGACACAGACATCACCCATCGCAATAGGAATTAGGTCAATCGGAAATGCGACCCCGAAGATCTCTAGCACACATCCCCGAAAAACCTCCGTAGCACAAATCACCCTCTCAGCCGCAATGGAAACGCTCAAAGGCCGACTTAACGGCTCACGACTAATGCCGATGTGCTGACTAAAAGCTAACGATACAAACGATCTACTCGCACCCGAATCAAATAATACTAGAGCAGGCATAGAGTTCACAAGGAAAGTACCTACACATATATTAACATAAGCATAACATTTCGACCTTTAATTAAATACATGAAAGATAACATACCTGCCACAACATCGGGCGCAGCGCGGACCTCCTCCGCAGTCAGCTGAAAGGCTCTCCCGCGAGCCCTCGGGGCCTCGACCTTCGCCGGTCGGGTCTCAGTAGTCCGGGTAGTAGGTGTAGCTCCCTGACGAAGTTGCGGGCACTCGGCCTTCCGATGGCCTGTCTGGTTGCAGTGAAAGCAAACCATAAACCCCTTAGGGCAATCCCTGGCAATATGTCCGTCCTTGCCACACTTGTAGCAACCACTAGCTCGACACGCCCCCTCGTGACTCTTGCCGCACTTCGCGCAAGTGCGACCCTTCGAACCTCCCATCCTCGAATCAGCGAACTTAGTCCGCTTGGCTGCCGGCTGAGACTGGGCCGGCCGTCGATCCACCTGCCGAGAATCAGCCTCCTCCCTCGCTTGAGTCTCCAACTCAATCTCGCGCTTCCTGGCGTTCGCCTGAAGCTCAGTGAAAGTACGATAGGTGGAGTTTGACACAAACTCCCGAATCTCCCTCTTCAAAACACCCAAATAGCGGCTCATTCGCGACTGCTCCGTAGATACCAGCTCGGGGCAGAACATTGCCCTCTCATGAAACTTCCGTGTGATCACTGCCACGGAATCAGTACCCTGCTTAAGGGTCAAGAACTCCTGAATCAATCGCTCCCTCTCTACCGGGGGAACGTACTCATCCCTGAACATCTCTGTAAACCTCTCCCATGTCACCGCCGAAATCTCTGCCTGAGTGAAGTTCGCTGTCACGAATTTCCACCAATCCTTCGCTCCCAGACGGAGCTGGTTCAAGGCGAACCGTACCCTCAAGTGCTCCGGGCATGAGCAAGTATAGAAACACCCCTCGATGTCGGCGATCCACCTCATAGCTGCAATCGGATCCTGCGTCCCATCAAATTCAGGGGGTTTCGTGTTGCTGAATTCCCTGAATAGTAATGAATCACCCCCTTGCGGCCTGGCAGCAGCCACCGCTGCGGTAGCGGCAGCAACTGCAGCTTCAGTAATCGCGGCGCACCGCCCCTCAAACTCCTCCATCAACGTGGTCTTAATAGACCCAAACATCTCCGGGATCTCGGCCCGGACCGCCGCAGCTACCTCTTCCTGAATAATCTGACGAATCTCCTCGTCACTCGCACCGCTCGAACTCGCCCCATTGCGTGTGATAACCATGATGTCTCTGAAATACAACATAAAATCATCAGAGACTCCACCAAGTACAATTATACTCGATACGCGCCCTACCCAGTCTCCGATTTCCAGGGATTCTTATTTGAGTCTTCCACTGATCCGGTGCCTTCGATAGTACGGGCCCAATACTACCGACCACACCGTATCAGTATTCGTCCCAAATTTTCCTCCCCAAATCCCGAATAACGAGTACTCTACTTCTAGTATGCACTATTTACTTGCACGCTACCAAATATCTCATATAAGCAATCTCCCTAGACTAAGGCATCACAAAACAGGCAATTCTATTCCTATCATGTATACCTAGCCTTCTAGCATGCATAACAATTCATAATTCAGTGCATAACATAACATCGTAAGGTATTCTGGGGATCTTTACCGTTCAGACGCTGGCTGCTCGTACACACTGTTCCACCCTTGTTTTTACCGCCTTGCCCTTTATAAAATGTTACGTCCTTACCATTTTTAAGAAAAAGTTTTTCCTCAAATCCCCGGTCTGAGTTCAGTTGCACCCAAAAGTACCCCCGAATCCCTCAAACCAAGGCTCTGATACCAATTGTAACAGCTCAAATTTTCAAATAAATTTTTCGTTAAAAATAAAACATCATTATTCGACAAAAGGGTTTATTCCAAGTTTATTTCAAAATACAAATAATAAATCTCCAGGATCTCCAACAGTGGCAGTGTGTACGTGTCACGCCGGCGCCTTTCCACGGTCATCACTAGTACCTGAAAAAACATAAACACAACTAGTAAGCATAAATGCTTAGTGAGTTCCCCAGTATACGACTTACCCACATACGCCTTCCGGCCCGGACCTTTCGGTCCACATAACATTGCCTTCCGGCCCGGATCTTTCAATCCACATAACATTGCCTTCCGGCCCGGATCTTTCGATCCACATAACATTGCCTTCCGGCCCGGATCTTTCGATCCACATAACATTGCCTTCCGGCCCGGATCTTTCGACCCACATAACATTGCCTTCCGGCCCGGATCTTTCGATCCACATAACATATATCGCATATAAGCACACGTCACATATAAAGCATCTACCTCTCTAGACATAGCATAAATATAACACACACGACCTTCCGGTCTAACAGTCAAACCCTTCCGGGTGAAGTATAGTGAGAAGACTCACCTCGTAGTACGCAGGCTATAACCTCTTCGAGCTACTCGCACACAATCCGCTAGTCCGCAGGTTCCCTATAATACCATAGCCCTAGTTAATGATCTTATCAAACAAGACAACTGACCCCTCTAAGATATATACAGGTCAACGGTCAATCTTGACCGGACTCGTCGAGTACAAAGGGTAACTCGACGAGTATAGACATCCTGACACCACTCGCCGAGTCTGAAGAACGACTCGACGAGTTCCAGTAGATCTTCAAGCTACTCGCCGAGTCTGAAGAACAACTCGACGAGTCCTAGTGAACCTTCAAGCTACTCGCCGAGTCTGAAGAACAACTCGGCGAGTTCTAGTGAATCTTCAAGCTACTCGCCGAGTCTGATCATTGGACTCGGCGAGTCCTCGCCATGCAGTCAATCCGCTGCCTCCTGTATTTCGCATGATTTCGAAGTATATAGATATAGGGCTTCCTGGGCTTTCACATATACTATTACAGGGGTTTTTAACACTTATAACAACAATATAATCCAACTAACCCTTAATTGGGTTTCCTAAACCCTAACCTCGCATACAACGTAAAAGTTACAGATTTCGATCCGAAGATTACCTGGAAACGTGTTCCCTGTGTCTCCAAACCTCAAGTACTCGATTCCTTTGATCACCACCTTGCTCCTCCTTGTCTAACAATCTCTTCAAGCCTTCTCAAGTCCTCTCTCTTGCTTCAGATGCTCACACACTCCCAGGGGATCTTCAACCGGCCAAAAAAACGCGACATGACGGCCATAAGATCGTTATATACGATCAGAAATGAAACGGCTAGGGTTCAGCTGAAACAGCGTCGACTCGCCGAGTCCCTTATTGGACTCGTCGAGTCCAGTCGCGCGTCTGCGACCAAGACCATGGCCCTACTCGGCGAGTCGTGCACCAACTCGCCGAGTCCCCTCCTAAATGTGCCCCAAAAATAATTTAAAGAAATACCTGAAATTCCGGGCTGTTACAACGACCACAAACTCTTTTAGACAGTCCAGTGGAACGCTAGTAGGCTCGCAACATGTAGGTGTTTGTGGGCTTGATGTTCACCGGTGTACTCCATCCCCCTAATGGTTGCCTTACAGACATATATGGCTGAGGAATCCCCTTAGCAGTAAAGTCCATCCCGATGATAAAATCCTTAGACTAGGTCCCTTTTATAGGTGGTTAGGGACGTAAAGTGAAGATAACGGGAATGGGTAATCAGGGTTATTATTGGTTTGATGAAATTAATAAATTTATCGTTGGTCGATGTAATTAATAAATTTATTATTATTTGTGGGTTGAAAACCCTATATGCTTACCAGGCTCCCAAGCCTGACCCACTCAGCTTTCTGTTTTTTACAAGTAGTGGACCCAGAGCATAATTTGGATGATGATGAGGGATTTTTGGATTATAGGCTAGTAGTTGTAAATAACTGTTGTAAGGCTTATAATGTATTGTTTATGCTTTTGATCTTTATCGAACATGACATCCCGAGTCTTTTTAATGAAATACATTTCTACGGAATTGCTTTGATAAATCTTTATCATATTTTTATTTTGGGAACAAATTCCGCAAAACTTTTATGTAAAATGTTACTCTGATTTTCAAACAAGCATAAACAAAAATCGGTCTTTTCTGGCCGTTAAAATGGAGATGTCACATTTGTCCAACTGATGGATTGTTAAACTTAGATTTATTGGCACTAAGGTTGTTTTTGAAATCACTTGAGAATTAGAAACACACGAGTCAGATGAATCATCATATAAGATTTCTTCATCATTTTTACTATCTAAGGGTGTCCAAATGAAATCTAATCTATCAGAGTTAGGTTTGGTTGTCTTTGGAATTAATTCCTCAACAACACAATTGTTAGGAGGACCGAAGTTCAGAACTTGAACTCCAATACGGGTGATGCTAGGGAATGATTTTGAGGTTTGATTCAGGTCCAGGTGTATTAGAGGAGTGGAATCAAGACATTTGACAACTATGGGTTGAAACTCAGGAATCAGAGATTGACACTGGTCTGAGGTCTTAGGAAGGGGTGCCAATGGTGAGACAGGGGTATCTGAATGTTTTCGGTTCAGAATGTCTCCCATAAAAGTTAGATTTTGTAACTCCTTCAAGGAATAAACAATAGCTTTTCAAAACTCGCTTCTGAGGCCTGGCGCTTTGGACCATGGATGACGAACATTATAATTCATTCGTTCATTTGCTTCAAGAATATCTATTGCATAATGTAAAACATCAATTTTGACATTCAGACGTTTGTTATCAGACACTAAAAAATTTCTTTCAGAATAAGTGATTTCACATTTGTCTTTTAAAATGATACATTCATCTTGAGACATTACAAGCTCTCTTTCTAGTGATTCTATCTTAAGCTTCCTATATTCGAATTTTAATCTAAGGCGATTCAATTCACTTTCCAGCTTCTCACTTACTTCTATGGCAGACTCATAGGCTTTATGGATGATGGTCATATCTGATTGGATCTGGGTTAGATATGGTTCACAAAGAGATAAATCAAAATTATTTTCAGTGATCATAGATTTTACATGTTGAACGATGCTTCTGCCTGGTGGATCATTGGTTGCCATGTAGCAAAAGTTTGGCTCAGCATCTTCATTGTCTTCAGCTGAACCTGATGACCAATAGCTTTCATCACATTTGATCATCTATCTTGCCATAAAACGCATGTTTCTTCCAGTGCTCACATCATCCTTGTCTCCATAAGACCAATACCCTTCAACATCTCTTGACACAGTAGTAACGAAAGTTTTCTCACTTGCAACCATCTCTTGAACCCGACAGGCATAGTATGCAGAATCCTTGATCTTTGGTTTTTTGAGTGGTTTCAACAAAACAATATTTGGCAAAATTATTACCATGACCATACTTGTGACAAACTATCTTGGGTTTTTCTGAGTTCTAATTCTCATAGGATTCTGAGGAATTACTTAAGGATGAAATGTCGGGTTTGTAAGCAGGCGGGTCTCTGAAGGTTTTGGAAATGGTTGAGGATTGTTTTGATAAGGGGCTTGGAATCGATTATGATATGATTTGTGAGTGGGATTCCATGGACGCTTGTATTTCATTGAAAATAATGCAAAGTCTTATTGAAACCGAAGTATGGACTCAGCTGCATCTGGATCAAAATTCTTTGGATGGTTCGGAATAGGTAGAGTTGGTGGAGTTGGAAAGGTTGGTTGAACTGGCATAACAGGTGGTATAGTTCCGAAGAGATCTGAAACCAATGGGTTGGAATCAGTGGGTTAACATGACTAACCAAGGAAAGAGAGCCTCTTGATAATTTTCTTAACGTTTGTGCAACGTTTGATTCATGGCCTTGTAGTTTGTCAAAAAGTTGGTAGAGTTTCAGCTTCTTCAGAGATCCATTACTCTAAAGACATGAGACATTCCCCCAGCCTTTTCCAAGGCTGTTGATAAACTTTAGGTTGTACTCTAGAGCAGTTCTGTTTATTCCGTATGTAGTCATGTGGTTTACAACAACGTAAATTTTCGAATTTTTTTTTTCATTTTTAAAACATTCGTTTACTCATAAAATATTGTCAAAACACATTGTATCAATTTTTATCATCACAAAACATCTCCCCAGAATCTCAAACGAAATCTCCAACATGTGTGTACGAATCATGCCGGCGCCTTCCCGCGCTCATCACTAGTACCTGAAACACATAACACAACAACTGTAAGCGTAAATGCTTAGTGAGTTCCCCAAAATACCGCATACAACACATACGCCACTCGAGGCTATAATACGACCCTCCGGTCGATGTGTCTCAGCGGGACCCTCCAGTCCCATAGCTCGTTGGACCCTCTGGTCCGGTCATAGCTCGTTGGGACCTCCATCCCGGTCTATATCGTTGGACCCTTCGGTCCGGTCTATAACATCATACAACATACACATAACACATAGCACATAATCTCATACATAGCATAAAAGACCCTCTGGCCCACACAACATACCACTCTAGGTAACGTATAGTGAGAAGACTCACCTCGATGTCTCGGTAAATATCTGACTCGGAAGAAGTGTGATCTAGCCTCTGCCTCATCACATAAAGTAATACTCCCATAAATACAACTGTACTCAACCCTAAAAGTCAACAAGGTCAACGGTCAACTTTGACCCGACTCGGCGAGTGCACTAGGGCGACTCGACGAGTCTACACATGTCCACTGACTCTCTTAGATCCTCTCTTGACACGCCGAGTACCTCCCTAACTCGACGAGTTCCACCTGGCATGAATCGTAGGGCCACCACGACTCAACTCTCTGAGTCTCAAGAACAACTCGGTGAGTTCCAGCTTGAACTCTGTCCCCCTGACTCTCCCTGACTCACCGAGTCATTCCCTCATACTACTCGTCGAGTCTGTTCTTCAGACTCGGCGAGTTCATGCCATGCACAAACTCAAAACCACTTCTGAGATCAGATCTGCTCCATTCAATCATAGATCTGGCCTCCCAAAGCATGATAATCACGTAAAGTCCAAACCTTGATGCTCAAACAACATCTATTTGCTCCTATATGATGATTTAGCCCCATTTATCATAACCCATGGTCAAACCCCCATGGATCCTCATAAAGCTTGAGGAATAAAGCTTCTCTGGACCTCTATGGATCCTATTCCAAGCCTCATCACAAAAAGGTACGAATTGGACATCAAATCTAGCCAATAAAGGGGCCAAGAAACCCTAAACCTCCATGATCATCATAACAACAGAAAGGGAGCCAAAATATTACCTCCAAAGTGATGCTTTGAGCTCCAAATTCGAAGAGTGACCACCTCCCTTGCTTCCTTTTGGCTAGAACCTCCTTTTCCCTGCCAAACAATGCTTTAAAGGTTAACAATGGCCTCCTCTCTCTCCCAAAACGCTCAAGATCTCTTTAGGGTTTCTCTCAAGGGGTTGGTGGCCGCAAATAACAACCATAAGGCCCTTTAAATAGGTCTCAAACCCTGGAAATTAGGGTTTCATTAAACAACGTGGACTCGCCGAGTCCAGCCTTGGACTCGTCGAGTCCAGAAGCGAACCCGCGTGTATAACCGTGATCCTACTCGACGAGTTTAGACCCCAACTCACCGAGTCTCCTCACAACACCCAAAAATAAAAGAATAAAAATAATACCTGGAAATCCGGATGTTACAATTCTCCCCCACTAGAATCAGACTTCGCCCTCGAAGTCTCACTCTACAAATAACTCCGGATGCTGCTCACGCATCTCACGCTCCGGCTCCCAAGTTAACTCTGACCCTTTCCGATGCTGCCACTGGACCTGCACCAGTGGCACCTCTTTATTCCTCAGGACCTTGATCATCCGATCCCTGATCGCCACTGGTCTCTCAACATAATTCAGGCTCGCATCCACCTGAATATCTTCTAGTGGCACTACTGCCGACTCGTCGACTGTACACTTGCGCAACTGCGACACGTGGAAAGTGTCATGAATCTGACCCAACTCTGCTGGCAACTCCAAACGATAGGCTACCCTGCCTACCCTCGCGATCACCCTGAAAGGACCAATATATCGGGGCCCCAACTTGCCCCTCTTCCTGAATCAGATCACTCCTTTCCAAGGAGAGACCTTCAGGAGCACAAAGTCGTCGACCTGAAACTCAAGCTCGGACCGGCGTCTGTCCGCATAACTCTTCTGACGACTCTGAGCGGTCAACAACCTCTGTCTGACCTGCTGGATCTGCTCTGTCGTCTGAAGCACAATCTCGGTACTACCCATCACACGCTGCCCTACCTCTCCCCATCAAATAGGGGTCCGACACCTCCTCCCATACAACAACTCAAAGGGCGGCATGCCAATGATCGAATGATGGCTGTTGTTGTAAGAGAACTCTGCCAAGGGAAAATACGTGTCCCAACTTCTGCCGAAATCCAACACACATGCTCGGAGCATGTCCTCGAGCGTCTGCATCGTCCTCTTACTCTGCCCATCGGTCTGTGGGTGGTATACGGTACTAAAATGCAGTTTCATACCCAATTACTCATGAAACTTCTTCCAGAATCTGGAAGTGAAACGTACATCTCGATTTGAGACAATCAAGATCGGCACTCCATGCCGCGATACCACCTCTCTCACGTACATCTCCGCCAACTTCTCAGTGGAAGAGCTCTCAATGATGGCCAGGAAGTGAGCACTCTTCGTCAACCTGTCCACAATCACCCAAATTACATCGACACCCCTCGCGGTTCTTGGCAATTTGGTGATGAAGTCCATAGCAATCTGTTCCCATATCCACTCGGGAATCTCCAATAGCTGCAGCTTACCATGTGGACGCTGATGCTCGACCTTAACCCTGCGACAGGTCAAACATCTCTCTACAAACCGTACGACAACCCCCCTTCATACAGGGCCACCAATAATCCTTTTTCAGGTCCAAAAACATCTTAGTGGCCCCGGGATGGATCGATAATTTCAATCGATGAGCCTCCTCCATCAAAATGGTACGCGTTCCGCCCACGGACGGTACCCAAATCCGACCCTGAAATGTCATAAGCCCCCGGCTATCGTTAACGAACTTCGATACCAGCCCGACAACTCGTTCCCTCTTCTGGATCTCGGGCTGCACAACCTCAGTCTGGGCCCCACGAATAGCATCCAATACCGGGGTCATCACCATCAATCTCAAACAAACATCTCGCATTGGGCCGCTCTCCGCCCTACGGCTCAGTGCATCGGCTACAACATTATCCTTGCCCAGGTGGTACAGGATCTCACAATGATAATCCTTGAGCACGTCCAACCACCTCCTCTGTCGCATATTTAAGTTGGGCTGATCCATCAAATACTTCAAGCTCTTGTGGTCCGTGTGTATCGTACACCGAACCCCGTACAGGTAGTGTCGCCAGATCTTGAGAGCAAACACTACCGCTCCCAGCTCCAAATTGTGAGTGGGATATCTCGACTCATGAGGCTTAAGTTGCCTTGATGTATATGCTATCACATGCCCCCTCTGCATAAGCACCGCTCCCAATCCGGATATCGATGTGTCACAATATACCACAAAATCCTCCATCCCTTCCGGAAGGGCTAACACTGGGGCTTCGCATAACTTCCTGCAAAGTGTCTCGAACGAGGTCTGCTGCTCCGGACCCCAAGAAAACGCAACACCCTTCCGGGTCAACTTGGTGAGTGGCACGGCGATCTTGGAGAAATCCTTAATAAATCTCCTATAATAGCCGACCAATCCCAGAAAACTCCTGATCTTGGTGGGTGATCTCGGCACCTCCCACCTCATAACCGCCTCAATCTTGGCCGGGTCGACCAATATCCCCTTCTGGTTAACGAGATGCCCCAAAAACTAGACCTCTCGTAGCCAGAACTCACATTTGGAGAACTTGGCATAAAGCCTCTCCGATCTCAGAACTCTGAGGATCTCCCTCAAATTCTCCTCATGCTGCTCTCTGGATCTCGAATACACCAGAATGTCGTCGATTAACACAATCACCGAGCGGTCCAACATTGGTCTGCACACCCTGTTCATGAGATCCATGAACACCGCCGGTGCGTTGGTGAGTCCGAAGGGCATCACCACGAACTCGTAATGCCCAAAACGAGTCCGGAATGTTGTCATCGGGACATCCTCCTCCCGCACCCTCACCTGATGATACCCAGACCTCAAATCGATCTTGGAGAACCAAGATGCTCCCTGCAACTGATCGAACAAATCATCGATCCTCGGCAATGGGTAACGGTTCTTGACCGTTAGCTTATTCAACTCACGATAATCAATGCACATCCGGTGCAAACCGTCCTTCTTTTTGACAAAAAGAATGGGCGCCCCCATGGCGAACTGCTCGGCCTGATAAACCCTTTCCCTAGCAGCTCCTGAAGCTTCGAGGATAGTTCCTGCATCTCCGAAGGCGCTAGGCGATAAGGTGCCTTGGTGATAGGCACAACTCCCGGAACCAAATCAATACTAAACTCTACCTGCCTCTCCGGAGGCACACCCGACAACTCCTCTGGAAACACATCCGGAAACTCACGCACTATCGAGACCTCGTCCACTGACTTCGGTCCCTCCGAACCAACCCTTACATCCATCACATATGCCACAAATCCCCTACAACCCTGCTGTAGGCTCTGCCTCGCCCTTGCGGCCGAACAAAATGCTGACCCCGTACGTGTACCCTCGCCGTACACCGTAAGAACTCCCCCACTAGGGTCTCGAATCGTCACCAATTGACGCTTGCAGTCTATCACAGCTCCATAATGGCTCAACCAATCCATACCCACTATCACACACACATCCCCCATCACGATTGGGACTAGATCTATCGGGAACTCCACACCGAAGATCTCAAGGACATATCCTCGAATCACATCCGAAGCATACACTGCTCGCTCATCAGCTATGGAAACTCGTAGAGGCCGATCCAACGCCTTTCGACGGGTACTAATATGCTGACTAAATGTTATGGAAACAAACGACCGACTCGCACCCGAGTCAAATAACACAAAAGCAAGAACATAATTCACAAGAAAAGTACCTACGCATATCATCATATAAGCATAAAACTCAACTCAAATAAAAGATGAAAAGAGGATACATACCAGCCACAACATCGGGCGCCACGCAGACCTCCTCCGTGGTCAACTGAAATGCTCTCCCACGAGCCTTCGGGGTCTCGGCCTTCACCGGCCGAACCTCGATAGTCCTAGCAGCAGGCGCAGATCCCTGAAAAAGTTGCCGGCACTCGGCCTTCCGATGGCCGGTCTGGTTGCAATGGAAGCATACCGAAAATCCTTTGGGGAAATCCCTCGCGATATGCCCCTCCTTCCCGCACTTGTAGCATACCCCCGCCCTGCATGACCCCTCGTGGCTCTTACCGCACTTCCTACAAGTGCGGCCCTTCGCGCCTCCAGATCTCGAATCAACGGGTCCAGCCCGCTTGGCTGCCGGCTGGGACTGAGCCGGTCGCCGATCCACCCTCTGTGACTCGGCCTCCTCCCTGGCTTAAGTCTCCAACTCTATCTCCCTCTTTCGGGCATTTGCCTGAAGTTCAGAAAATGCCTGGTATGTCGAGTTCGCCACGAACTCCCGAATATCTCTCCTCAGAACACCCAGATAACGGCTCATGCGAGCCTGCTCAGAAGACACCTGCTCAGGGCAAAACATCGCCCTCTCATGAAACTTCCTAGTGATCACCGTCACAGAATCGGTACCCTGCTTGAGGGTCAAGAACTCCTGGATCAACCGTTCCCTCTTCACCGTGGGAACATACTCATCTCTGAACATGGTGGTGAACCTCTCCCAGGTCACCTCGGAAATCTCAGCCAAATTGAAGTTCGTCGTCACGAACTTCCACCAATCCTTCGCTCCCATACGGAGCTGGTTCAAAGCGAACCGAACCCTCAAGTGCTCTGGACAAGAACTATTGGAATAGTGTCTAAGGCTGCAACTATATTAGGCAGGTATTTGACCCGATTGTGCATGGTCCTTTTGGGTTGCCTTCACCATAGCAACTTGACAGGATGATTTATTATGAGAGAATAAATATTATTAATATATTATGAGAATAATATAAGGAATAATAATATTGTTATTTGATTAATATAAGTCATAAATTAATTAGGATTAATTTGGTGACTTAAAGAGATTAATTAAATAAGAGGGTATAAACTGTCAATTGTTTGATAGTTACACTTTGGGCTGTAAATCCTTCTTGGATAGGGTTGGATGATTTCAAGGGCTTGGGATAAGCCACAAATCGTCCAAGAGCTTATCATGGAAAGGATTTGGATTGCTTTGAGTAAAGATTATCCAACTAAGGTTTAAGGGTGAAACCCTAGGAGCCTTACAAGTATAAATAGACACCTAGGGCAAGGGAAATCGGCACCTCTGCTAAAGCAAAGAAACCCTGGCCGATTTCTTCCCTCTCCTCTCTCTCAAATCATCCTCTTACTAGTTGGTGTTTGTAAGCCATTAGAGGAGTGACATTTGTGACTCTAAAGCTCCAAGAACAAGAAGATCAAACAAGTGTTTCAAGGTAAGCTTCTAATTCTGATTTTGTATTGTTCTTATACTCTATTAGCCATTAGAAGTCTTGGATCCAATGCATGTTTAATTAGAGAAACCTAGATCCAAGCATTAGGGTTTGCATGTGCACATAGGAATGTTCATATGGCTAAAACCCATCAGTGGTATCAGAGCCTAGATTGGTTTCTATTAAATTGATGCTTGATTGTTTGTTTCTTACTTGCAAAATTCGAATTTTGTGTTTCTGTGTCATGAACTCGACGAGTCCGAGCGTCAGGAAAGGCCAAAATCGGGATTTTTTGATATTTATCTTATGGAAACTTGCCTTCATCATAATTGATCAACCCTAATTCGATTTTTTGATATATATGACTATAATCTTGATCTAATAAAAGATATTTATCAATTAATAAAATATTTAATTTCCTTATATGATAATTAATTAATTATTTTGATTAAATTGGTAAATTATTTTGCAAGAAATCATTAAATAAATCAAATATGGATAATTATGGAATTAATTGTTAATTAAGATTATTTGTTATTTGATCCTCCATGTTTTAAATGTTTAAAACTTGCCCTCAAGTTTTGAAATTTATGTTTTGTGATTAAAAGTTTTAATTTAAACATTTTAAATTTCAAACCCTAGAATTTTACAAGTTTAAAATACAACCCTATACTAATATAATATTACAAGATTAATATATATATATATATATATATATATATATATATATATATATATATATATATATATATATATATATATATATAAAACTAAAATGCTAGTCTTACCGTTAGTAGGCCTCATTCACGAAGCCGATCTATAAGGTGGGTATAAGGTTGCGGCCTATAAAATGGCACTTAATGGGTGTACACTCACACCCACCGCTTGCTTGATCGGTGGAGGGTCGTTAGCCGAACGGGTAGGATAGGGCAACCTCATCCTCTCATTAAAAGTATAATATGAAATACAAAAGTAACTACATGTTTTTTTAAAAAAATTTCCCAATCTTAGTTACTTTAGGAAAAGTGAATTGATACAATCCCATGAAATTACACTTTGCACCCTTGCTAAGAAGTTAGTGGAGCGTGTGTGGTTTACCGGCACACTAATTGGTTCTAAGCAAAGGTGGCAAAGGGTGATTCATTGTTTATCATAGTTCGATGGAGCGTGTGTGGTTTACCGGCACATCGAATAAGTGATCGTTACAATGAAGGCACCATGTGTATTTGCATGGTAATTCACACCCGCTTTGTGATCCTCGGTATCCCAGTCACAAACAAGAGGGGCATATCGAGATTTAAACATGCCATTGAAATGTTTCAATGAATCTCATCTAAACCTAGGAATTCTCAAATACATTTAGAACTTAAAGTTAGGTTTTCATGGTGGAGAATTAGTGAATCGTCATTCACTTACCTTCAAATTGTTTGCATGTTAGATTACGGCATCCCTTTTCTAATATGTAAATATTGTTGTTGGATCCTAGCCCTAATTTTCTTATTGGGTGATTATTAGGGATTCATATTCTAATCTATCTTTGTCCTTTCTATTTGTAGATGTCGAACGCAAACAACGCTGCTACTAGTTCATTCACATTGATGAGCCTTTGTCAAAAGGTCACTTTCGATGGGACGAACTTTAGCGAATGGATAAGATACATTCGCACCATTGCTCGCTATGAGGACAAGGAGTATGTCCTCGATGAAAAGCTCGAGAAAATCAACCTTGAAATCGCTACTCCGGCTGAGATGACCGCTTTTGAAACTCACGAGCGTGATGCAATGAAGGTACATTGCATCATGATAGCCACTATGAACTCCGAATTCCAAAAGTCCTATGAGGACATGTACCCGTACGAGATGCATCAAGACTTGTTGGAGAGATACCACCAAAACGCGAGACAAGAGCGTTATGAGATTTTCACTAACATGATTTCCGCTAAAATGGGTCATGGAGAGTCTCTTACCGCGCAACTGCAAAAGATGTAAAGGTATGTCGACCGTCTTCGCAAGTTGAATGTTGACTTTGGGGAAGACTTGGCAATCGACATGGTGATTCACTCTTTGCCTCCAAGTTACAATCAATTTAGGATGACCTACCACATGAACAAAGAAGATGTCACCCTAAGCAAACTCCAAAGTCTCTTGAGGGTTGCTGAGAGCAACTTCAAGGACAAGTATGTTGCACCAACACCCAATCCACCCGATGCTTCTGTTTTGGCTATTGGACAAGGAAGGGGAAAGAAGAGGAAGGCTTCATCTAAGAACCATCGCAAGGTTAAGTCCCGAGATGGTGCCTCTTCTAGTGGGACCAAAGTTGATCCTGCTAAACCCTGCCCTAACCCAAAGGAGGTAGAGTGCCACCACTGCCACAAGATAGGACATTGGAAAAGAAGCTGCCCAGAGTACCTGCAAGCCATCAAGGAAGGAAAGATCAAGCCATCTTTCGCAGGTATATACACAATTAAATCTAACGATTCACCTCATGCTATTTCTTGGGTTCTTGATACCGGTTGTGGTTACCACATTTGTTCTAATGTGCAGGGACTAAGAAGAAATAGAGACGTGGAGCATGGAAGAATAAATCTAATCATGGGGAACAGAAGATCGTCGCCTGTGACCAAGATTGGAGTGTATTCTTTAGTGCTTAGGAATGGTTTATCTTTAGAATTGAACAATTGTTGCTATTCGCTAGAAATGGCTAGAAACATCATTTCATTTCATGGTTTGTTTAGACAAGGTTTTAGATTTTCTTTTAATAATGAGAATGGTTCTATTTTGGCTTATCTAAATGGTGTCTTTTATTTTGAAGCTATACCATGTAATGGAATTTATGAAACTGTTATGATTGTAGATAACTTAGGAAATGATGTTTTATGCATGGATTCTTCCAATAGTATGGATAGAGCATCCTTGTGGCATTGTCGTCTTGGACATGTCAACAAGAAGCGCATAGCCCAACTACAAAAGGATGGAGTGTTGGAGTCATTCGACCTTAGGGAAGACGACGCATGCGAGTCTTGTTTGCTTGGAAAGATGACTAAGTCACCCTTCACAAGTACATGTGAAAGGGGTGAGGGTCTATTGGACCTCATACATACCGACATATGTGGACCGTTTAGATCAACCACGAAGGATGGGAACCGCTTCTATGTGACTTTTACCGATGACTATAGTAGATATGGGTATATCTACTTAATCAAACAAAAGTTAGAAACTTTTGAAAAGTTCAAAGAGTTCAAGAATGAAGTGGAGAATCAATTGGGCAGGAAAATCAAGATGCTTCGATCCGATCGAGGAGGAGAGTACCTAAGTCTTGAATTCCACGATTATCTCAAGGAGTGTGGAATAGTTTCACAATTGACGCCACCTAGGACACCACAATTGAATGGTATGGCAAAAAGGCGTAATCGAACCTTGTTGGACATGGTTCGCTCTATGATGAGTCGTGCTTCACTACCTATCTCTTTTTGGGGGTATGCCTTAGAGACTGCCGCCCATATCCTTAACCGAGTTCCTACTAAGAAGGTTGCCAAAACACCTCACGAGATGTGGATAGGGAAAGCTCCCTCGTTGGCACACATCAAGGTTTGGGGTTGTGAGGCTTTTGTAAGACGAGATACTCACGACAAGCTCGAACCTCGTAGTAAGCGATGTATTTTCATCGGCTACCCGCATAAATCCTTTGGATATCTCTTCTATAGACCGAAGGACAATGTTGTCTTTGTTGCGAGGAGAGGAGTTTTCCGAGAGCGAGAACTCATAAGCCAAGGAGACAGTGGGAGGCAAATCGAGCTTGAAGAGATTCAAGAGTCGATAGATGAAGGAACCTATAACGCTGACACTCAACCCGATGAGGAATCCTTACCTCTTAGACGTTCCGAAAGAGTTAGAGTTCAACCCCAGTTTTATGGTTTTCATATTACTACCGAAGGGGACACGTATGTTAGTGATGGTACACTAATAAACCTTGATGAACCTAATAGCTATAAGGAAGCCATGGCAGGCCCAGAGTCTGCGAAATGGAAAGAGGCAATGGATAGCGAGATCCAATCCATGTATGACAACCAAGTTTGGAATTTGGTTGATAATGTGCCCGGACGTAAGACCGTTGGGTGCAAATGGATCTTCAAGAAGAAGACCGACGTGGATGGAAACGTACACACATATAAAGCGCGATTGGTCGCGAAGGGCTTCACTCAAACTCCCGGAGTTGACTATGACGAGACATTCTCACCAGTTGCGAAGATAAAATCTATTAGAGTGATGCTAGTGATTTCCGCATTTCATGATTATGAGATTTGGCAAATGGATGTGAAGACCGCTTTCCTTAATGGGAAGTTGGCTGAGGATGTTTACATGGCTCAGCCAGAGGGGTTTGTGGATCCGAAGCATCCAAATAGAGTGTGTAAGCTTGAGAAGTCCATTTATGGACTTAAGCAAGCATCTCACAGATGGAATCTTTGCTTCGATGAGAAAGTCAAAGAGTTTGGATTTGTACGAAGCAAAGATGAATCGCGTGTATATGTCAAAGCCAGTGGGAGTATAGTTAGCTTTCTCGTTTTGTATGTCGATGACATACTACTCATAGGAAACGACATCCCGACTCTGCAGGAGGTTAAGTCCTGGCTCGGGAAGTGCTTCGCTATGAAGGACCTCGGAGAGGCTTCTTATATTTTGGGAATAAGGATAGTAAGAGATAGAAGTAAGAGACTAATAGTACTTAGTTAGAACACTTACTTAGAGAAGGTACTAAAACGTTTTAGTATGGAAAACTCGAAGAAGGGAGAATTACCGATACAAAGTAACGCCAAGTTGAGTAAGACTCAAAGTCCGAGTACCGAAGCTGAAATAGCATAAATGAGCCGAGTACCATATGCTTCCGCAGTTAGCTCAATCATGTATGCTATGACTTGTACTCGCCCTGATGTAGCCTTTGCTTTGAGCATGGTTAGCAGATATCAAGGGAACCCTGGCAGAGCTCATTGGATTGCGGTTAAGAATATCCTTAAGTACCTTCGGAGGACGAAGGAATGGTTCTTAGTCCTCAGAGGGAGTGATGACTTGAAGGTACGAGGGTATAGTGACACCAGTTTTCAAACCGATAGGGACAACTGTCGTTCGCAGTCGGGCTGTGTCTTTACCCTAAATGGAGGAGTAGTGACTTGGAAAAGTTCCAAGCACGAAATCATAGCTGATTCAACGTGCGGATCAGAGTACATTGCAGCGAGCGAAGCGTCGAAGGAGGCAATATGGTTGAAGAACTTCATCGGTGATCTTGGAGTTGTACCTGCCATAAAGGAGCCCATGGAGATTTTCTGTGATAATGAAGGAGCGGTTGCCTTGACCAAGGAACCGAGAGATCATGGTAGATCTCGACACATCGACAGAAAATATCATTTTATTAGACATCGTGTAGAAGAAGGACAACTCGTAGTGAAGAGGATATCATCAGAAGATAACCCAACAGATCCGCTTACGAAGGGACTGAGTAGGGTTAAGCACTTGCAGCATGCTAGGAGTATTGGGTTGAAGGATGATATTAGCATATATTAGATAGTAATAGAAACGTGTAATAGATAAATGTAATTAACATTTGATGATTGAATAAAAGAGTATTATTTATGAGTAATGTTACTGTCTTATGTTAATTGTTTACTATTGTTTCATTTTGCATGTTTTGACTTCCAGAATAATTGAGTTTATTAAGAATAATCGAATTATTCAAATTGTCCACAATTGTTCATATGTTGGAAGTAGATATGAATGAAGATTGTCATGAATTGGTGTGTAGACTGTCTAAATGGTATTAGACATAGCAAAGGGTTGCTGCAACGTTCATGAGTGCTTATGAACTAGTTTTGAGCATTGGAACAAACCCGCGCTTGCTGGAATCACCTTATGGAATATGATATAAAAGGGTGATCGCAAGACGATAATATCATATAGTCTCAAAACCTAGATATATGGTTTTTTATTTGTTAAGTGGTTGTACATTGATAATGCGAAAACGCATCAGTAACTCGGTGTTATAAAACGCATTGTTGTGTATAGTTGATTAATGAATAAGTAAATGCATATAAGTCGAAGTTTATCTGTTACTTTTATCCCAAGAGGGTAAAAGCGATATCTCGGCCGCTCGATGATTTCATTTGACTTATGTGTCGGGCCCGGTCAGAACTGAATTGATGTGTTCGATTAAGTTCTATGTCAAATAAATCGGAGATCGAGAAACCAAAATGCTAGATTAATTGTTCCATAGAATTGTCAGCATGATATCTAACAGAGGACTGTACGATTCCTTATCTAAAGGACAAGATTGATTAGATCAGAGTTTGACATCGTCTTTAAAAGCTACGATTGCAAATCGAATTGTACTTGTGCATATAGTTACTAGACTTATCCAAGTGGGAGACTGTTGAAATAGTGTCTAAGGTTGCAACTATATTAGGCAAGTATTTGACCCGATTGTGCATGGTCCTTTTGGGTTGCCTTCACCATAGCAACTTGACAGGATGATTTATTATGAGAGAATAAATATTATTAATATATTATGAGAATAATATAAGGAATAATAATATTGTTATTTGATTAATATAAGTCATAAATTAATTAGGATTAATTTGGTGACTTAAAGAGATTAATTAAATAAGAGGGTATAAACTGTCAATTGTTTGATAGTTACACTTTGGGCTGTAAATCCTTCTTGGATAGGGTTCGACGATTTCAAGGGCTTGGGATAAGCCACAAATCGTCCAAGAGCTTATCATGGAAAGGATTTGGATTGCTTTGAGTAAAGATTATCCAACTAGGGTTTAAGGGTGAAACCCTAGGAGCCTTACAAGTATAAATAGACCCCTAGGGCAAGGGAAATCGGCACCTCTGCTAAAGAAAAGAAACCCTGGCCGATTTCTTCCCTCTCCTCTCTCTCAAATCATCCTCTTGCTAGTTGGTGTTTGTAAGCCATTAGAGGAGTGACATTTGTGACTCTAAAGCTCCAAGAACAAGAAGATCAAACAAGTGTTTCAAGGTAAGCTTCTAATTCTGATTTTGTATTGTTCTTATACTCTATTAGCCATTAGAAGTCTTTGATCCAATGCATGTTTAATTATAGAAACCTAGATCCAAGCATTAGGGTTTGCATGTGCACATAGGAATGTTCATATGGCTAAAACCCATCAAGAACACGTATAGAAACATCCATTGATGTCAGAGATCCACCTCATAGAGGCAATCGGGTCCTGCGTCCCATCGAACTCTGGTGGCTTCGTGTTGCTAAACTCCCGAAAAAACAACGAGTCACCTCCCTGAGGTCTGGCAGCAGCAACAGCAGCAGTAGCCGCAGCTGCAGCAGCCTCAGTCAGCGGGGCGTACCACTCATCAAAGGTCTCAATTAGCGTGGTCTTGATGTGCCCAAATATCTCGGGAATATCAGCTCGGATGGCAGCAGCCACCTCCTCATGAATCAATCGACGGATCTCCTTGTCGCTGACACCACTGCTCTCAGGTGTGTGTCGAGTCCCAACCATGATGCCTCTGAAATACAACAAAATTTGTCAGAGACTCGATCGAGCATACACATACTCGATGACGCAACCCTACTAGTCCTCCATTGTCCAAAAGATTCTTACATGGAATGCCCACTGATCCGGTGTCCTCAGTAGTACGGGCCCAATACTACTGACCACACCGCATCAGTATTCACTCCAAGTCCTCCTCCTTAGATCTTGGATTACAAGTACTCTACCCTCATGAGCTCCTAACTGCTATCTACTCACTCTCAAGCATCTCAGCAGTAGAAGTCTCCTAGGATAAGGCATCAAAATCAGGCCACTCTAGTCCTAATATGTACACCTAGCCTATTCTAGCATGCATAACATAACATATATCGTAACACATAATGTAAGGGTACTTTTGGGGGATTCATCGTTCGGGCGCTGGCTGATCGTACACACAACTTTGCTCTGTTTGTCTCAAAACTATTTTTACTCTTTTCAAAAGTTTTACTTCATTGGCAAAATTTTTTTTCTCAAATCCTCAGTTTGAGTTCAGATACGCCCGAAGATGCATCCGAATCCCTCAAACCAATGCTCTGATACCAACTTGTAACAACGTAAATTTTCGAAACAATTTTTTTCATTTTTAAAACATTCATTTACTCATAAAATATTGTCAAAAAACATTGTATCAATTTTTATCATCACAAAACATCTCCCCAGAATCTCAAACGAAATCTCCAACATGTATGTACGAATCATGTCGGCGCCTTTCTGCGCTCATCACTAGTACCTGAAACACATAACACAACAACTGTAAGCATAAATGCTTAGTGAGTTCCCCAAAATACCGCATACAACACATACGCCACTCGAGGCTATAATACGACCCTCCGGTCGATGTGTCTCAGCGGGACCCTCCAGTCCCGTAGCTCGTTGGACCCTCTGGTCCGGTCATAGCTCGTTGGGCCCTCCGGCCCGGTCTATATCGTTGGACCCTTCGGTCCGGTCTATAACATCATACAACATACACATAACACATAGCACATAATCTCATACATAGCATAAAATACCCTCTGGCCCACACAACATACCACTCTAGGTAACGTATAGTGAGAAGACTCACCTCGATGTCTCGGTAAATATCTGACTCGGAAGAAGTGTGATCTAGCCTCCGCCTAATCACATAAAGTAATACTCCCATAAATACAACTGTACTCAACCCTAAAAGTCAACAAGGTCAATGGTCAACTTTGACCCGACTCGGCGAGTGCACTAGGGCGACTCGGCGAGTCTACATGTGTCCACTGACTCTCTTAGATCCTCTCTTGACACGCCGAGTACCTCCCTGACTCGACGAGTTCCACCTGGAATGAATCGCAGGGCCACCACGACTCAACTCGCCGAGTCTCAAGAACAACTCGGCTAGTTCGAGCTTGAACTCAGTCCCCCTGATTCTCCCTGACTCACCGAGTCATTCCCTCAACTCGACAAGTCCACTCACTGAGTGATTACGGGCAACCTTCATACTACTCGCCGAGTCTATTCTTCAGACTCGGCGAGTTCATGCCATGTACAAACTCAAAACCACTTCTGAGGTCAGATCTGCTCCATTCAATCATAGATCTGGCCTCCCCAAGCATGATAATCACGTAAAGTCCAAACCTTGATGCTCAAACAACATCTATTTGCTCCTATATGATGATTTAGCCCCATTTATCATAACCCATGGTCAAAACCCCCATGGATCCTCATAAAGCTTGAGGAATAAAGCTTCTCTGGACCTCTATGGATCCTATTCCAAGCCTCATCACAAAAAGGGATGAATTGGACATCAAATCTAGCCAATAAAGGGGCCAAGAAACCCTAAACCTCCATGATCATCATAACAACAGAAAGGGAGCCAAAATATTACCTCCAAAGTGATGCTCTGAGCTCCAAATTCGAAGAGTGTCCACCTCCCTTACTTCCTTTTGGCTAGAACCTCCTTTTCCTTGCCAAACAATGCTTCAAAGGTTAACAATGGCCTCCTCTCTCTCCCAAAACGCTCAAGATCTCTTTAGGGTTTCTCTCAGGGGGTTGGTGGCCGCAAATGACGGCCCTAAGGCCCTTTAAATAGGTCTCAAAACCTAGAAATTAGGGTTTCATTAAACAACGTGGACTCGCCGAGTCCAGACACAAACCCGCATGCATAATCGCGATCCTACTCGGCGAGTTTAGACCCCAACTCGCCGAGTCTCCTCACAACACCCAAAAATAAAAGAATAAAAATAATACCTGGAAATCCGGATGTTATACTAAGCGTACATGTGTGTACGCTGAGCATACTAGGTCGCACCCTAGTAGGTTGGGTGTACACTCATGTACGCGGGGCATACTAAAGAAAGATGGAAACCCTAATTTTTAGGGTTTGGGTGATATTTAAGAATCTTTATGGACTCATTTCTCTTCACCTAACTAGCCTCTACCCTCTCTTCGTGATTAGAAACCCTAAAAGCACCTTGTGAGGACATTTCAAGCATTAAAGAGTGTGTTGTGTGATTTGAAGAGGAAGGAATAAAATCAAGCTCAATTTGGAGGAAGAAGCACCTTATATATGGGATATATCTTTCATTTGCAATCCTTTCAAGGTATAAAGATTGCACCTTTGTCTCTTAATATTGTAGATCTAGTTATGCGGGTTTTATGTCATCTTTTGATCCCAAAAGTATCATCTTGAGCATGGCATATTCTGGACATTTTGATTTATCCTTTCAGACCCTAGGAAGGGTCCTTAGCCATAAAAATGAAGTCCCTTTGGTTAGTTTTGCTCCATGCATCTTGTAGGAGCTCGTAATGGATTAAGACCTTGTGTTAAGCTCTTATTAGGCATGTAAAGTAATAAAGTTGGCAACTTTATTACTCTAGTGTGTGTTTTAGTCAAGGATCTAAAATATGGGCTTGGGTGCTTAAGCCATTAAGCACTTAATGAAGATTTGGGGTTGCGAGGTTACGCCCCGCGTAAGTGGGAGTATACCCTGCATACTCGGTCAGCCACCCCGATGGTGGTAAATTCGAGGCTTCGCATACGCTAAGCATACCTCCGGGGTATGCCCCGTTTACTCGCATGGATCAGATTTGTGAGTGACTCGGGGGAGTTGACTTGGCCAGGTTGACTAATTTGGCATAGTGGGTTTGACCAGTGGACATTGAATTTGAACAAGTTTGACCTTGAGGGTATTTTGGGATTTTGATGGAATTGGTCATTTGATGGAATTAGGTATAGGTTACAGAGTTGAGACTTGGAGTCGGACTTTATCAGTTATGTTCAACTTGAGAGGTGAGTTTTCCTCACTGTACTTACGGGTCAAAGGGACCAAGGCCGACCCTTTGGATTGTTATCATGGTTTATCATATGATGGTGTGCTATAGTGATCTGTTAGATATGTATCCTGGTAGATAGGATGATGTTATGCTTAGTGATCTGTAAGATCTGTCTCCTTGTTTACTAGCTGGTGTGTGTCAATACTATGTATGCATGGTTGTGTTGAGGCGGTCCTGCTTTGTGCTGAAGGCCAACAGAACCAGGGTGTCCTGGATAGACTGAAGGCCTAAGGGGCGTACCAAGCAGGCTGTTGAAGGCCTGGTGTGGCATACCAGTCATGTTGTAGGCTCTGTGAGCGTACTAGGTAGACTGCAGGCTGATGACGCATTCCAATCAGATTGAAGGCTCTGTATGCAAGTTGTTTATTGTTGTTATTGTGATTATTTGATGTGTTGGTATTGTGGGGGAACTCACTAAGCTTTGGGTTTACAATTTTGGGTTATGTTTTAGGTACCTCATATGACCGCGGGAAGCCAAAGGGATCAGACCTAAAAGCCTAATGGTCCAAACCCATTAATCCATAGGTCCATGAAAGGTGTCAAAAAATCACAATCTGCCATGCATCCACTTCTGGAACCTTCATCCTTGAGATACATTGCATAAGCATCATCCATGAAGATCTTTGAGCATCCACCTTGAGCATCTTCAATTGATGGGCATCCTCTTTAAGCATCTTCAAATGATGAGCATCCTCTTCTCAAGTGGTGCACAAACTCCAAAACAGTGCATCCTTGCATCATGGAGCATCAGTGATACTCCATTCCCTTATTAGATGCTCCATTCATTTCTCAAGTGCTCCACGTTCATTCAAGTGCTCCACTAAACTCAGATGTTTACACATGATCCTTGATGCTCATGTATGATCCCTGTTGCTCAATTATGATCCTTGATGCTCACATGTGATCCCTGATGCTCACTCATGATCCATGTTGCTCACTCGTGATTCTTGAATTCTTGATCAAAATGCTCACTCGTGATTCCTGATGTTCACTCATTATATATGATGTTTACTTGCGATTCGTAATTCTCACTTGTGATTCCTGGTGCTTGTTCATGATCCAAATGCTCACTCATGATTCCAAGTGCTCCATTAAGCTCCAAATGCTTCAAATGCTCAAGTCACATTTAATAAGAAACATTTCCTATTCTAGCATACATCCTCCACAAATCTTTCTCTTCGATGGAATGAATCTGGGAAATTCGTAACTTAAAACGAATGAGCATCTTTACTTACTTGATAAGATTGATATATAGTAGCCACATATAACTTTGGTCAATTTTAAATTCCTGCTTTCATTCCTCCTATCTTCGAGCCCCACGAATCCATGAGTTTTGTCCTTCTAAACCCACTGATGAGTGATATATGTACTCTATTTACTTAATTTATCACTTGTAAATCTTGATCAGGGGCGGAGCTTCATTTGATTTTTTTTTTTTTTTGGGGGGGGGGGGGGGGGGATATAATATGTATAAAAATACGTGAACAGGGGGGGGGGGGGGGGCATAGCCAAAATTTTATATTCTTGTGATTCCTGGTGCTTGCCCTATAAAGCTTCGCCCTTGATCTTGATATCTTGTTATCTATTTTTTTCCATACATATTCTAGTACAAACAAAACCCAACTTGATGAATAGTACATTCATCATTCATCTCCTTCAACCCCCTGTTTCCCCGACCCCTCCCCTTCTGTCACCTTCTATTATGCCTTCTTGCGACATCTCTCTTCTTTTCTACTTCTTGTTTGTCGTCCCTGCTTTTTTCCTTTTATCTGCTTCTTTTTGGCTGCCTCTAACCATACAAATGATCATTTCTCTCCTATTTGTAGTGTCTTCAAATAACTATACCATCACATATGTGGCTTCAAATAACTATACCATCACATCAATGTCTTTGAACCGAGTGGTTTCATTTTGTGCATTTTGAAGAATATAAGGATTATAATTTGGAAAAGGACTTGTTGAAAAGGAAAGAATTGGTATGTTAGCCTTCTATTCCAAAATCTTTAAGAATATTTCTTCCACCTATTTATCGCTTGCACTTTAGTGTTCTCTAAAAGATCCAAAGATGAATTTCCATGAATGATATATTATTCGTATTCAAAATTAAATTTTATAATAATTAAGCAAAGACCGAGTAAAAATAGCAAAAGAAGCAGCACTAGACAAAGCATTTAGTGCGTCTCCTTTGGTATCCTAAGTCATAAAAACTATCATACTTATATAACGACGATTGACTTTGTAAAAGTCAGATGTACCCAAGGTGATGCAATGATAAACGACCTTCCCTACCCATGATTCCTTGTCAAGAACAACCCACTATGACTTGGTTACATCTTTCTAGTGATGTGGGTCAAAACAGAGTCACCTAGCTAAACCACCACATGACCACCCTTCCTTGGACTATGAGTTTAATCGGGTCCTTTTATCTTTGTAAATTATGGGACTATGATATTCGTTTTCCAATTAAAATAAGTAACAATCCAAGTTCAAAAAACAAAACAAAATGTTAAATGTGACTTGAGCATTGGGAGCATTCTCATGGAGTAATTGGGTTTAATGGAGCACTTAGAACTCAATGGAGCACTTGGGGTCATGGAGCATGTGTGCTTAGAAGATGAGAAGTTGCGCCAAGAGGAGGATGTTGCGCCATCATGGACCATCTTGGTACATGATGCGCCATCTTAATTCCTTTGTTGTGCCATGTTGATCCATGTATGCTTAGAAGATGATCATGCTCAAGAAATACACCATGTTGTGTCACCATGATGGATGTTGGACCATTAGTGTTCATGATGTGCCACATGTGCATCATGTTGCTCCACTATGATCAAGGTGGTCCATCATGTGTGTTGCAGATGCTCATGGGTTGTATGACATGGAAGAATGTTCTACAAGATGTTGCATGGCAGAATATGATTGGTTGTTACCATTCATGGGCCTATGAGCCAATGGGCTTGGTCCGTTAGGGTTTTAGGTCTAATCAGTATAAATACGGATGTATGTTAAGTCATTTTGTATCTTGAATTCTAGAGTGTTAGGCGAATCTCTGTGAACTGTAACCTCTGTTTGAGAACTCTGAAATAAAGAATTCCCCATCTCATGTCCGTGGACATAAGTCAACTTGACCGAACCACGTAATATTGTGTCTTGTGTGCTATTGGTTTTGCTAGTTATCCGCTTTACTTCCTAACACAAAACTATATATATATATATATATATATATATATATATATATATATATATATATATATATATATATATATATATATATATATATATATATATATATATATATATATATTTGACACAAATTTTGATTCTTTTGTAGATACAAGATGTTTGGTATAGTTGTTCGGATTTAACTTTACAGAAAATTCAAACCGTTGATTCCACATCAGTATCATGTTCATGTATTTCTGAAGATCCATGTAAGACGCACCTCAACATCTTAATCTTATCTTTGATATGCCATTTTTCACAAACAAGATCAATCATGGAAAACAAAAGGGCCAATGCCATGGATACACCACTGATAAAAAAGAGACCTCGAAGCCCATAAAAATTCAATATTTTTGGTGAAGGGGAAGAAAAATCCTTTGACATCATTGCAGATTCACGTTTCAACCATTTATCCTCTAATGCTTTCAGTGTCCCGTCTTCACGCATTTTTGCTATCTGAGTGGACATTTCTCTTGCCAAAGGTGAACCTTTCTGGAACGCCTGCAAACATAGAGCTAAATGAAACATGGAAACGGAATCAAATGTATTGAAAATTAAAGCTTAAAGGACTAGAGAACACTTACAAAGCCGAAGCCGTTGGTGGTGGGTGCTGTTGCAATCAAGGAGAAATCAGCACCCGAATACATTGCAAGTAATGATTTGATGTAAAGGATCTCAGAGACAATTGCATCAAATCTTCCCGTTGTTAATGCTTTAGCATAATCCTCAGGCGCATATAGTTTCTCTGACCAGCCGTCAACAACATTCAGTTTGTTATACACAATTCCTAGAGGTGAAAGACCCTGTAGCCCAATAGACATCTCCTTCATTCCAATCTGTTGTACTGTTAAAAGTGAACTCAAAGTTGCAGTGTAACTTGACGTGAGCACAAGCACTACAAAAACCCAAACAGTAACCACGAATCTTGATAGATTACTTTGCAGCTTCTCCCCTGCAGTTTTCAATTCCCGACAGATCTAAGATATAGATTTTATGGGTGCTCAAAAAGATCAGATCTTTAAGTAAATTGAGATTAGAGTGTAAAGAGTTGGAGAGCTTACTGTGAGCATAAACGAGGGTTGAAAAGGCAAACCAGAGGGTTGTTCCAATTTGGTGTCTTGTTGAACCTTGAAATTCATTGTTTGTACGATGTTCTATAAACCAAATGACAAACCCCAAAAAAAGAAAGAAAAAAGCACTTGTGATCCAAAGATCTGCACTAAGAGGATCTAAGAAGATCCACATGCCGTTCTTGGTGTTTCTGGCTACTATGCCAACTCCAAGATCAGTGAAGGGCAACGTGAAGTCGACAAAGAGAGATCTATTTTCAGTGATTGTAAAATCCCCGATAGCAGCATCGTATTCCTGATACAATCCGACATCAGATTAGCTAAAAGCTAGATTCATGCAGTTTTGTGCAAAAAGACACATACGTACCTTAAGATAGATTTTTTGGATCACATCATTGTAAGTACTTCCATCCTTATGAGAGAACGGAATAACTTCAATCTCAACTCCATAGTCTAAGGCGTTAAATGCAGCATTGAAAACATCCCCAGTGAAGCCGCTGACACCCGATAGATTTGTTCTGGGATCAACACTTATTTGTGCTATATTTGGGAATAGGCTGGCACCTGGAAACAGAATTCTCAGCTTCTTATTTCCATTTGTTTGTAGCTTTCTACGCTTTGGATTAATGCTTGTGGTCCCACCGGGCCAGATGATAATTTCAAGGCCTTGATTCGAAGAGGAATTTGGTTTCTTTATTTCTTTCACAAACCCACCACCAGTAGCCATCATCCAGAATCCGACTCTCCTACCACCCTTACCAATCACATTTACGACTTCCATGGCTTTGGAGGTGGTTCTTCCATTCATAAGCTTGAATTCACCACCTAAACCATGCAAGTTGACTCTTAACATCTCATCTAAAAGTGATGTGCCAATATTGGTACCCAAGTCTTTTGAAGCAAGTTCTGTTGTAGTTTGTATCCTTTCAACAGCCGTGGCTAGCGCGTAAACTGCATCATATGCCCATATACCATTGGGATCTACCCCCTTAAACTCCATAAAAGGGTTCAAATCATAATGTTCCTTTCTGCATTTCGAAACGAATTTGTGAAGGTCCCTTGATGCAGGAAAATATGATCTGAAACCCACAGCCCCTTGCATTGATTCGATTGTTTCAGAATCCAGGGATTCCAAGTAGTTTGTAGTCTTACTTGTTACGATCCACATGTATCCTTCGCCCATCATGCCTAACTCTTTTGCCATAGAGAAAACATTGGTCGCTAGAGAAGGTGACACATGCACCACAAACACCATGGTCTGCATAGTTTGAAGCTTACGAAGCTCTTCCCACACTTGTTCATTGTTGGAAGAGGCTGAAATGAAGCTAGCATGCATAACATATATGTTTTTTTCTTGAAACGCACTAACCATATAAGTAGTCATTTCTCTCCCATTTGTAGTGTCCTCACAGATGACAATCACCTCCGTGGATTTAAACAAATCAACCATGGCAGCAATGGCTTTGAACTGAGTGGTTTCATCTTGTGAAATTTGAAGAAGATAAGGATTACGATTTGGAAAAGGACTTGTTGAAAAGGAAAGAATTGGTATGTTAGCCTTATCCTCAAAAACATCCAGAAATCTTGCTTCCACTGTTGATTCGGGACCTATTATGGCTTGCACTTTAGTGTTCTCCAATAGATCCAGAGCTGAATGTCCATGAACAGTATATTAACATTTAGAATTGAAAGTTTTCCAAAAAAAAAAAGAAAGATAAAAAGACAGTACCAGCAGACAAGGCACTCAGAGGTTCTCCTTTGGTATCCCTGGTTTTAAAAGCTATTCTTGTAGTGTAGTGAGGATTGGCTGTGTAAAAGTCAGAAATAGCCATGCTGATGCAACGATAAACGACCTTCCCTGCCCATGATTCCATGTCAAGAATCACTCCCACTTGTACTTCACTGTAAGATCGGGGGTGTTCATGTGCTCTTGTAAGGGTTTGAAAGCTAAGCAACATCAAGATTAGAAATGGATATAACCTGAAATTTATCATCGGCAACAATTTATTTTTAAGTCTTCAGTAAAATCAAGATGACACAGTAACACTTTTAGTAGGTGGGGAAAGAAAGAAAATGGAGTCCTGTCGACTTAAACAAGAACATGAACGAACAGGAGTAATATATGAGAGCTCATTACTTAAGTTTTAAGTTTGAGTTACGTCGCTATGAAAATATTTAGATTGATTAATTAAATTAAAAAGTCCATCTGGTCCGCGTTCTTTAGTCTGAACCGTTGAATAGGAAGAAAAATCTACTGATTTAGTCAGGCCTATCAGCATCAATGGGAACCTGGATATTAGACGGTCAATATCTTGTGTTGTACAAATAATATTCTTTTAAAATGTATTAAATACAGTTACAAATAAGAGAATTAAACCTAGTTATTTAGAGCGCGAACATTCAGTGCGTAGTGGCAACAACTAAAAACACAATACACAACAGATCTTAATAGACATACTACATACACGGAAATTATTCAATGCAACAAACACATAACCAATTTTCTTGAATTAAGTCTTATTTTGCTCATGTATTTTCTCTTGAGCCAACAAATTCCTATAGGCACAAAGAAAAAATCTTGCTGATCAAATCATGAGCAATATTTGTACAATCCTTAATAGTATATGAGTACAAAGTACATATATCGTAGCATCATTCTCTTTGTTAGCTTGTTATAGAAACTATGATTCCAAGTATCATAGTAGCATTATCGTCTTTAAGTGTTAGCTTGTTACAACCTAATAAAACTACCTAAATCATACCAAAAAACTTTCTATCTTGTCATAGTCTTCTTCAGGCATTTTATTGAACAGTAGCTTTGCATATCTAAAGTGGCTACATGACCTCAACACCAGTAAAAACAAGAGCATTAGGGGAGTCATAATCTCCTTCAGGTATTTCATACAACATTTGCTTCGCACCGATGTGGGATGTAGCTTTCAGATTCTTCGCGTCCTAATTCCTAAATATAATGGGACAGGTAGGAAATTTGAGTGAGAAGTTTCGTGATCCACATAATTAGTAACAAAATTTTCAAGCACCCTAATTTTAATTACGCTTCTGTTTTCCCTCGTTTGTTGAGGTTCTTCGCTGCTAATTAACACCAGTACACCTAGCCCAAGCCCAAATAATGCATTTTATGTCTCCTAAGAAAGGTATCAGTGTTTGTGTGGATTCGAGTTGAGTTATAGAAAATCGTTTAGAGTGGTGGGTATGGTCACAACCGGTAGAGGGATGTTGTGCTGCTAAATCATCCTCTTCTTGAAGGAAACGGCGTTTGACAAGCTTAGGGGATAACAGTATTCCTGGCGTTACCATGCCGTTGAGAGAGCTCCACCTCGTCAATAACGAGCTAACGGCCCTTAACTGGCCCATACCGTCTTAAACAGGTCATACTTTTTATAGAAGACTAAACTTATATCATTTGGTATGAAAATTAAAAAAATATATAGTCGATTAAAATTACATTTTAAAAAACTTCAAAAATAAAGTCGACCTAAAATCGAATTTAAAAGATTTAAAAATAGAGTTTATCTAAATTGAAATTTCAAAGACTTTTGAATCTTGTTTGGTCTACCGTTAAAGAATAAAAAAAGACTAATTAAAGTCATGTTCTAGAAACCTGTTTGGTTTTAAATGTAAAATCATGTTTTTCACTTCAATAATATGTAAGTTTGAAGTTCAAAAAAATTTAAATTTTATATAGAAAAAATTGATGTTCCATACAACCATTAAAATATGTGGTTTTAGTCTAAAAGTGTTTGTTGATAATGATCTAATTTTAGATTATTTTTTATTTTTATTTTTTTTTTATTTATTTATTATTATTATTATTATTATTATTATTTTTTATTTTTTTTATTTTTTTTTATTTATTTTTTATTTTTTTATTTTTTTTTTCTGTTGGCATTTTTTGTAGTTTTGGTCTATAGCCAACCTGAAATGATTAATATGTTGTTATATAATTTTTTTTCTTATTTTCTTTTAATTATTTTCATAAACAAATAAAATTAAAAGAAAACATCACCCCCCCTCTCTCACACATTTTCACAAAAAGAGTACAACCACAACCACCGGGTCAACCTTGAGGAGTTGCTGCCATTTCTATCAGAATGTGACTCACATGCATATGAACATCAGGGCTCACCTCACCCCTTTTACCAACAAGAGTCGCCAACGAGTTTTTTCAGACCCTATTTATGTTTTTCCAACGAGATTGATTCCGACAACCAGTGCTCTTGAAGATTTTCATATATTGTTTCAACGCCATCCTTATTGTTGTTTTTAGATATCAACGTCGCTGTCACACCCGTCTAAACAACCCTAACCCTAGCATCGTTTGGAAACCCTAACCCTAGCACACATTTGGAAAAATCCTCCGATCTAAGGAGTTAAGCTTAGTATAATGAAGTATAAATTGTTGTATATGATCTCATATAAATGCACGTATTTATACAGGAAAGAAAAATTGAAACTAGAGATAAATACCCCTAATTATAAGTTAAGTCTATGCTAATTTTTTTATTATAAGACTATATGAACATGTGTATACATGTTTATAATCTGCTAATACCCTCCGTCAAGCTCAAGTATGGGACGAACTTGAAGCTTGGAACGAAGAAAGAGAACATGATTTTTTTCCCGATGGTTTGGTAAAGATATCTACCAATTGATCTACAGAGGAGACATAACATATCTTCAGTTGCCCAAACTCTACTTGTTCTCGAATGAAATGAAAGTCTAATGCTATATGTTTAGAGCGTGTACTAACAATCATGTTTTTGCTCATAACTATAGCACCGACATTGTCACATAAAATCGGTGGATGATGGCTAATTGGAGCCCGAAGATCAGCAAGTAACTACTTAATCCATATAAGTTATGATGTTGTATAAAAAGGAACAATACTCGACTTCAGTACTTGAACATGCCACAACCTTTTGTTTGTGTGAGGTCTAATGAATGAGATTGGAGCCATGGAAAACAGCAAACCCATAATGAGATCGACGGTTTGAATTCCATCCAACATTTGAATATGTATGAAGTGATTTTGCTGAAGTTGGTTAAAAGTGAAGAGAGTGAGTTTATTCCTTTTAGGTACCGAAGAATACTTTTTACAGTTTGCTAATGATGGTTGGTTGGTAAGTACATAAATTAGCATACATAGTTCACATAATATCTATGTAATTGATGTAGCCATGGATATGTTGCTACAAGTGAGAATGTCTTTAATGTAGGCTTGATGTAATAGAGTAAGACCAGTAGCATGTTGTTGAATTTGTGACCGAAGGAAAAATGTTTGTCACCAAGATCCTTTAAAGAGAACATATGATTCAAAGTGGTAGTAAAACATTGAAGGTGAGCATCATTGGTTCCTGTCACAATGAGATCACATACACAAGAACGTATATGGTAGATGAGGATGAATTGTGAACAGATAAAGAAGTATCATATTGGCAAGCATGAAAACCATTTGAGACTAAGTATTGTTTTAGCTTGGTAAACCAAGCTCTTCGAGCTTTTCGAAGATCATAAAGAGATTTGTGTAGTCAACACACATGATTAGGTTTTGTAGGATCTTCAAACCCTTTTGGTTGTTTCTGTTGTTAAATCGGTTTGGACTTAACGTCGCTTTTCATCGTCTTAATGGATTTAAGCTTGGGAATCACAACATAGATAAAAAGGTCATCAGTCGTCGTCCGGTATGGGATCTCGGAACAAAGCTCTGACGGTCAATTTAGTAACTAGTTGTGAGAATATGGGTTTTACTAAAGAGTGAGTAAGTGGTGATCCCCTCTCCTAGAAGAGAGGGGTTTTATCTATACATGTCATGGCAGGGACAAGATCATGACAATACCTTTTGGTTCTTGATGGGCCGATAGGACATGGAGCCGTGCGATTGGCGGATTGTGCCCCACAATTGATTAGTTGTCATTGGTGTAGAGTTCTCAGGAGGTTGAGTATCTTTAGGCCCTCGTGGTGATGGTCGTGAGTTTCCAGGCGAATGATGGAATGTCGACAAGATCGGTGTAATACGGGGAGCATTCCAGACATAGGTTGTGGGCCAGTGATCGTGATTATTTATTTCTTCTGCATGTGGTACTCTCGGTGTTGGTTCATTGTTGTAAGTCAAGAGACTCGTGAGCCAGCTGGTTTGGATAAAGTTACTAGTTAAGGGTTGTTGGGAGTATCAATCGTGCATCAAAAAGTCGTTGCATAGTGTTTGCATTATAAATCTCATTTGTTCGCGAGTTGAATTGATGGGTTTTGAGCAATACATCAATCCTATGGTGCACATGTAAACCCTAAAGCTTTGGATCTAGGTTTCTCTATTGTAAATGCAAATCATCCAAAGCTTACAAACCCTAATCTAGCATACAACAAAACTTGAAAATAACATAAATAACCAATAAGAATGTTACCTTGATTATTGCTTGAAGATCTTTAGCTTATGAGAACCTAGCACCTCAAATGTGATGCCTCTAATGGATCACAAACACCAAAGCAAGTTGAATGATCTTGGAGAGAGGGGATGAGAGGCTCAAAATCAGCTCTAACATTTCTTAGGGTTTATGGCTGCCGATTTCTGAAGCCCTAGGGGTTCTTATATAGTGGAGCTGCTAGAGTTTCAGTCAAAAGCCTAATTGGATAGCTTAGGCCTTAAGCAGTCCAATGGAACCTTCTGGAATAAGGCCTTGGATAATTTCATGATGGGCTTCCACCCTAATTTCGTCCACCCCTTTATCCATATGATCCACAGCCCAAAATCCACTTATCTTATATTTGCAATTCCAGTCCCCTAAGTTTAATTAATATCTTTTAATCACAAAATTAATTTCTTAATTAATTCTTGACCAATATTAATTAATCAATATGATTTCTCTTGTAATATATTATTCATATAATATATTAATAAACCATAATATCCTCTTTCTCCACTAATCATCCAGTCAAGTTGCTCTGGTGAAGGTACCCCAAATGGACCATGCTACAACCAGGTCAAGTACATAGCAAATATAGTTATGGACTTAGACACTAATCCAATAGTTATTAGGGATTTGGTTACCAAGGTTGGGTATCGGTTATGGAGTCTCGAGTCATGAAGTTCATTGTGAATGTCTCGAGTGATTTTCCAGGTCACGGTATACCTGCGCTAATAAGGGTTGGATGTAATGTGAAAATTCTTGGATTGATCATCTTTGCTCGTAGGAGCAATGGTTGGTAATGGTGTGTCAGGGATTCAATGGTTTATTTAAGGTTTTTGGTACATCTTATGGATTTGGAATTGGTTGAAATTCGCGATCGATATGTTTAGAGATAGTGTTGGTCTGTCAATTAGTGGGTTAATAATTGTTCACCACTAGGGTGTATGAGTTCTACTAAATTAAGGCTTTGGTGGCAACATTGGAAGGTTGCTATGAGTAAGAGTCAGCCTTTTTGATGGAGCAGGATTTATGAAGTATTGGTTTGGTTGCCTGGCTGCCAGGAAGGTGGCAATGGGTTATTTCGAGGACGAAATCTAATTTAAGTGAGGAAGAGTTGTAACAGCTTGTGTCGAATCGTTTCGTAATTCGGGGTCATGACCCGAAGATTAGCTATCATAAGGATTCTGGCATTGGGGAAAGAGAGATTCAGACCCCCTTTGGATGTAGATAATGTAGATTAGGTGCTCTGAGAGTTCGAATGGTGCTTTAGAGCCCGAGGGTATAACCGTAAAGTGATAGATCAGGCCTTTTATGAATTTTGGATTTAAGTTCGGTAAGTTTTAAGGAAAAGGAAAGTTTATAGGGTTGTAGAGCTTCTAAACACCTTTCTTTGGATATAAAGATCATTGAAATTGGAGTTGAAGCGAAGAAGTTATGACCGTTTGAAGTTAGGACGGTTTTGGGTTGATTCGTGCATGTTGGGCGTACTAGGGCATCCCTTTTACGGTGGGCGTGAATTGAGTATGCTGGGTGTACACGATCAGTGCCCAAATCCTATTTTGTGGTTTGATCCCTATTTAAGCTCCTTAACTCCCCCAAACCCATTCCATTCTCAGCCTCCACCTCTCTAACACCCTCACTTGAAACCCTAACCCTAGATTGAGCCTTGTAAGCAAAAAGAAGGTGTTTTTTAGTGCTTTGGAGTGTTCTTGGTGAACCTTGAAGAAGAAGGAAGTCATTCAAGAAGTGTTGGTTGCATTGGAGCTTGTAGATCCAGACTTTGTTCACCTTGATCTTTCTTCTAGAGGTATAAAGTTTGAATCTTGATGACAAAATTGTTAGATCTAGCTAGTTTTAGGTGTTATGAGCTTTTGGTCACTTTAAGTGTATACAGTTTAGATCTTGAAAGTTTCTCACCTTGTTATGGATAAAGTTGGAAACTTTATCCATCTAAACATCATTTTGATTCAGATCTAAAGGCCGGAGACTAGGAATTAATGGATTAAGTTGAAAAAGATGCACCTTTGGGGAATGAATCACCTTTTGAGGATTTGAGACAGTGTGTTGGAGGCACCTGTTGGATTAGTGTCTAAGGCTGTAACTATATTTGGTAAGTACTTGACCCGATTGAGCATGGTCCTTTTGGATTGCCTTCACCATAGCAATTTGACATGGTGATTTAGAGAGAAGAGATATTATTATTAATGTATTATAAGAATAATATGTTAAAGGAATAATAATATTATTTGATTAATATAAGTCATAAATTAATTAGGAATTAATTTAGTGACTTAAAGAGATTAATTAAATAAATGGGTATAAACTGTCAAATGTGTGAAAGTTGTATTTTGAGCAGAAAACCCTTATGGATATGGGTTGGACGATTTTAGGGATGTGGATCACCTAGAAATCATCCAAGGCCTATCAAGAAGGGATATTGGATTGCTTTGAGGCTAAGTTATCCAATTAGGGTTTTAAAGGTGAAACCCTAGAAGCTCACAAGTATAAATAGACCCTTAGGGTTGTGGAAATCGGCACCCTTGTGATTGGAGTGACCCTAGAGCCAATTTCCTTCTTCCTCATCTCTCTCAAATCATCTTCTTGCTAGTTGGTGTTTGTAAGCCATTAGAGGAGTGACATTTGTGACTCTAAGCTCAAAGAAGAAGAAGGTTTCAAGCAAGTAACTCAAGGTATTATTCTAGATCTGTTTTTCATATGTTTTGTAGTTAGATCTAGCCATGAAAGTTTTGGATATATTGCATGTTCAATTAGAGAAACCTAGATCCAAGCTATAGGGTTGTATGTGCACATAGGGAAAGTTATTATGTCCAAAACCCATCAGTGGTATCAAAGCCATGTTTGGTTTCAATTGAATGTGATGCTTAACTGTTTTGCTTGCTAGAAATCGTTTTTCTTCACCTCTGTTCGACCCAACTCGACGAGTCAGTATTTGGACTCGGCGAGTCCAAAGCTTGACTCGGCGAGTCCGAGCGTCAGACAGAGGATAATTTGGGATTTTATTGTTGTTTTGTCTTGGATTGATACCTAAATCGTTTTATTATGTAAAAATCCGAATTTTAACTTAATTTAATGATTATCCTTGACATAAATATAGATAATTTCAAATCTTTTAAATATTATTTATTTATGTGATAAATATGGACTATTTAAGATTATTTGGTAATTATAAATGACTAAAATTGGATTAGGTCAAATATAGATAATTATGAAATTAATTGTTTAATTTGAATTATTTGTTATTTGATCCCTATTGTTTTGAAAAGTTCAATTTCTATCCCGAAGTTTTGAAATTTGAATTTTGTGATTAATAGTTTAATTTAGAAGAATTTAAATTTCAACCCCTAGAGTTTTACAAGTTTAAAATTCAACCCTATACTATTATATTATTAAAGGCTTAATATATATATATATATATATATATATATATATATATATATATATATATATATATATATATATATATATAAGTAAATTTAAAATGCTAATCTTACCGTTAGTAGGTCTCATTCATGAAGCCAGTCTATAAGGTGGGTATAAGGTTGCTGCCTATAAAATGACACTTAATGGTTGTACACTCACACCCACCGCTTGATTGACCGGTGGAGGGTCGTTAGCCGAACGAGTAGGATAGGGCAACTCTCTCTCCTCATTAATAAGTATAATGAACTTATAAAGTAACTAAACTATTTTATAAAATTCCCAATCTTAGTTACTTTAGGAAAAGTGAATTGATGCAATCCCATGAAATTGCACTTTGCACCCTTGCTAAGAAGTTAGTGGAGCGTATGTGGTTTACCAGCACACTAATTGGTTCTAAGCAAAGGTGGAAAAGGGTGATTCATTGTTTATCATAGTTCGATGGAGCGTGTGTGGTTTACCGGCACATCGAATAGATGATTGTAACAATGAAGGCACCATGTAGATTTGCATGGTAATTTACACCCGCTTTGTGATCCTCGGTATCCCAGTCACATACTAGAGGGGCATATCGAGATTTAAACATGCCATTGAAAGGTTCAATGAATCTCAAAGAAAATCTAGGAATTCTCAATAAAACTTAAGGTTATGTTTTCAAGGTGAAGAATTAGTGAATCGTCATTTACTTACCTCCAAATTGTTTGTATGTTGGATTACGGCATCCCTTTTCTAATATGTAAATAATGTTGTTGGGTCCTAGCACTAATTTTTCATTTTGGGTGTTTAATTAGGGATCCAATTCTAATCAAACATTGTCCTTTCTATTTGTAGATGTCGAACGCAAACAACGTTGCTGCTAACTCATTCACGTTAATGAGTCTTTGCCAAAAGGTGACCTTCGATGGTACGGACTTTAGCGAATGGATAAGATACATTCGCACCATTGCTCGCTACGAGGACAAAGAGTATGTCCTCGACGAAAAGCTCGAGAAGGTCAACCCGGAAATCGCTAGTCCCGAAGAGATGCCTGTCTTTGAGACACACGAACGTGATGCAACGAAAGTCCATTACATCATGATAGCCACTATGAACCAAGAATTCCAAAAGTCCTATGAGGACATGTATCCCTATGAAATGCATCAAGACTTGATGGAGAGATACCACCAAAGCACGAGGAAAGAGCGCTACGAGATCATCACCAACATGATCACCGCCAAGATGGGAAGTGGAGAATCGTTAACCGTGCACTTGCAAAAGATGCAAAGATATGTTGATCGTCTTCGCAAGTTAAATGTTAACTTTGGGGAAGATTTGGCTATTGACATTGTTCTTCACTCCTTGCCTTCATGGTATAACCAATTTAGGATGACCTACCACATGAACAAGGAAGAGGTCACCCTAAGCAAACTCCAAGGACTCCTTAGGACTGTTGAGAGCAACCTAAAGGACAAGTCTGTTACACCAACTCCCGCACCAACCACTGCTCCTGTTTTGGCCATAGGGAAGGGAAGGGGCAAGAAGAGGAAGGCTCCGTCAAAGAGCCACCGCAAGGGGAAGTCCCAAGATGGTTCCTCTTCTAGTGGGACCAAGGTTGATCCCGCTAAGCCCAACCCTAATCCGAAGGAGGCCGAGTGCCATCATTGCCACAAAATAGGGCATTGGAAGCGAAGCTGCCCGGAATATCTGCAAGCCATCAAGGATGGAAAGATCAAGCCATCTTTTGCAGGTATATACACAATTAAATCTAACAATTCACCTCATACTATTTCTTGGGTTCTTGATACAGGATGTGGTTACCACATTTGTTTTGATTTGCAGGGACTAAGAAGAGATAGAGATATGGAGCAAGGAAGAATAAATCTAATCATGGGGAACAGAAGATCGTCGCCTGTTACCAAGATTGGAGTGTATTCTTTAGTGCTTAGTAATGGATTAGGTTTAGATTTAAACAATTGTTGCTACTCGCCAGATATGGCAAGAAATATCAATTCATTTCATGGTTTGTTTAGATAAGGATTTAGATATTCGTTTGATAATATGAATGGTTCTATTTATGCTTATCTAAATGGTGTTTTATACTTTGAAGCAATGCCTTGTAATGGAATTTATGAAACTGTTATGGTTGTAGATAACCTAGGAAATGATGTGTCGTGTATAGATTCTTCCAATAGTATGGATAAAGCATCTTTGTGGCATTGTCGTCTTCAACAAGAAGTGCATAGCCCAACTCCAAAAGGATGGAGTGTTGGAGTCATTCGACCTTAGGGAAGATGACACGTGTGAGTCTTGTTTACTTGGAAAGATGACCAACTCACCCTTCGCTGGCACTTGTGAGAGGGGTGAGGGTTTATTGGATCTCATACATACCGATGTATGTGGGCCCTTTAGATCCACCACAAAGGATGGAAACCGCTTCTACGTGACTTTTACCGATGATTATAGTAGATATGGGTATATTTACTTAATCAAGCACAAGTCTGAAACTTTTGAAAAGTTCAAAGAGTTCAAAAATGAAGTGGAGAATCAATTGGGCAGGAAAATCAAGATGCTTCGATCCGATCGAGGAGGAGAGTACCTAAGTCTTGAATTCCACGACTATCTCAAGGAATGTGGAATAGTTTCGCAATTGACGCCACCTAGGACACCACAGTTGAATGGTGTGGCAGAAAGGCGCAATCGAACCTTGTTAGACATGGTTCTTTCAATGATGAGTCCTGCTTCACTATCTATCTCATTTTGGGGTATGCCTTAGAGACTGATGCCCATATCCTTAACCGATTCCCTACAAAGAAGGTTGCCAAAACACCTCACGAGATGTGGATAGTGTTGGAATAGTGTCTAATCCCGTAACTATATTTGGTATGTACTTGACCTAGTTATGCATGGTCCTTTTGGGCTGTCTTCTCCAAAGCAACTTGACAAGGTATTTTAAGGAGAAAGAGAGAGTATTATGATTTATTAATATATTATAAGAATAATATATTAAAGGAGAAATCATATTTATTTAATTAGTATTGGTCATGAATTAATTAGGAATTAATTTGGTGGTCAAAAGAGATTAATTGAATAAAGGGGTATAAACTGTCAAATGTATGATAGTTGAGTTTTAGGTTAAGGAAACCTAATGGGTTTAAGAGGGAACGAAATTATGATGGGTATCCATCATATTTTCGTCCAAGGGCCTTATTCCAAAAGGTTCCATGGGCTGCTTGGTGACTAAGTTGTCCATTAGGGTTTAGAGTGAAACCCTAGTAACCTGTAAGTATAAATATGACCCTTAGGGCATGAATTCGGCTACCACTTGATTCTAAGAGTACCCTAGGCCGAATTCTAGCCTCTCTCTCCCTCTCTCATATTGCCTTCTTGCTTGTGGGGTTTGTGAACCATTAGAGGAGTTGCATTTGTGACTCTAGGCTCAAAAGAAGAAGATATACAAGATCTAAGCCAACCATTGAAGAGGTAAACATCTAGATCTGATTCTATATGTTATTTCAGTTGTTTATATGCTAGATTAGGGTTTGTAAGTCTTGGAATCAAAGCATGTTCAATAGTGAAACCTAGATCCAAGCATTAGGGTTTGTATGAGCACATAGGAATGTTTCTTATGCATAAAACCCATCACTGGTATCAGAGCTTTGTTTGGTTTCAGTTGTATGTGATGCTTAACTGCTTTAATTGCTGAAAAAACAATTTTTGGTCCCTGCCCGACTCAACTCGGCGAGTCAGTACCTGGACTCGGCGAGTTAGCTCCTACTCGGCGAGTCCAGGCCTGACTCGGCGAGTCAGTTCGTCAGAATTAGGGTTTTTCGGGTTTTTGGATGCTGTTTTGACTTGGAATTGATGCTTAATTGTTTTGTGAAGTTAAAATCCAAATTTTATCTATATTAAGTGTTTATCCTTGCCAAAAAGTATAGATAATTTCAAATCTTTTTAAATATTAGTTATTTATGTGATAAATATGGATTATTTAAACTTATTTGGTAATTATCTAATGACTAAAATTAAGATTAGGTCAAATATAGATAATTATGAAATTAATTGGTTAATTTGAATTATTTGTTATTTGATCCCTTATGTTTTGAAAAGTTCAAAACTTTCCCTCAAGTTTTGAAATTTGAATTTTGTAATTAAAAGTTTACCTTTGAATAATTTAAATTTCAAACCCTTAGAATTTTTACAAGTTTAAAATTCAACCCTGTACTATTATATATTATTACAAGCTTAATTAATATATATATATATATATATATATATATGTATAACCTTAAATGCTAGTCTTACCGTTAGTAGGCCTCATTCACGAAGCCGGTCTATAAGGTGGGTATAAGGTTGCTGCCTATAAAATGGCGCTTAATGGGTGTACACTCACACCTACCGCTTGCTTGACTGGTGGAGGGTCGTTAGCCGAACGGGTAGGATAGGGCAACCCTCTCCTCATTAAAAGTATAATGTTGATCATAAAGTAACTACATGTTTTACAAATTCCCATTCCTAGTTACTTTAGGGTAAAATGTGAAAATGATGCTAATCCATGGAATTACACTTCGTACCCTTGTCAAACGTTGATGGAGCGTGTGTGGTTAACCGACACATCAATTTGGGGATGACATTGGTAGCGAAGGGTGACTCGATGTTTGTCATAGATCAATGGAGCGTGTGTGGTTTACCGACACATTGATTAGGTGATAGAGACATTGAGTGCACCATGTTGATTCGCATGGTTATTCACAAATTTGTTTGCGATCCTCGGCATCCCAGTCGCAAATTTGAAATGCATATCGAGATTTAAACATGCCATTGAAAAGTTCAATGAATCTCAAAGATCTAGGAGTTTTCAATACATTTAAAACCTAAATTTCTTTTTCGTTTTTCATGGTGAGAATTAGTGAATCGTCATTCACTTACCTTCAAATTATTTACTTTTAGAGTACGGCATCCCTTTCTAAGTTGTAAATAATGTTGTTGGATCCTAGCCCTAATTTCTCATTTGGGTGTTTAATTAGGGATTCATTTCTAATCAAACTTTGTTCCTTTTCTTTTTCAGATGTCTGCAAACAACAACAACAACGCTTCTGGGTCATTCTCGTTGATGAACTTGTGTCAGAAAGTGACATTTGATGGTTCAAACTTCAACGAGTGGATGAGGTATATCCGCATGATCACACGCTACGAGGACATAGAATATGTCCTCGATGAAAATCTTGAGAAGATCGTCCCAGATGTTGCTACTCCTGAGGAATTGGCCGCCTTCGAGGTCCACAAGCGTGATGCCACGAAAGTTCACTGCATCATGCTGGCCACCATGAACCTCGAACTCCAAAAGTCCTATGAGGACATGTATCCATATGAAATGCATCAGGATTTGCTGGACAGGTATCACCAGAGCGCGAGGCAAGAGCGCTATGAGATCATTACTAACATGATCACCGCTAAGATGGGGAGTGGAGAATCCCTAACCTCTCATTTGCAAAGAATGTAGAGGTATGTTGATCTTCTTCTCAAACTTAATGTTAAGTTTGATGAGGATTTGGCCATCGACATAATCCTCCACTCCTTGCCCTCCTGCTACAATCAGTTCAGGATGACCTACCATATGAACAAAGAGGAGGTCTCCTTGAGCAAGCTCCAAGGGCTCTTGAGGATTGCTGAGAGCAACCTCAAAGACAAATCCGTTGCACCGTCCCCTGATGTGGCTGCTCCTGTGATGGCAATAAGTCAAGGAAAGGGAAAAAAGAGGAAGGCTCCATGTAAGAGCCACCATAAGGGGAAACCCCGTGATGGTTCGTCCTCAAGTGGGACCAAAGCTGGCCCCGTTAAACCCTCTTCCGATCCTAAAGAAGCAGAGTGCTTCTATTGCCACCAAAAGGGCCACTGGAAGCGAAGCTGCCCTCAATATCTGCAGGACATAAGAGATGGGAAGATCAAGCCCACATTTGCAGGTATGTATTCCATTAAATCTAATAACTCATCATTTGCTACTTCATGGGTTCTTGATACAGGATGTGGTTACCACATTTGTTCTGATTTGCAGGGCCTAAAAAGTAGGGAGATGGAGCATGAGAAGATGAACCTGATTATGGGAAACAGAAGATCGTCGCCTGTGACCAAAGGCGGTGTTTATTCTTTAGTGTTGAGTAATGGGTTAGGAATAGATTTAGAGAATTGCTGTTATTTGCCAGATATGGCAAGAAACATTATTTCTTTTCACTGGTTGTTTAGACAAGGTTTCAGATATTCTTTTGATAATACTAATGGTTCTATTAATGTTTATTTGAATGGTGTCTTTTATTTCAATGCATTACCTTGTAATGGGATTTATGAATCTGTGATGATTGTTGATAATTTTGGAAATAATGTTTTGAATATTGATTCGTCTACTAGTCTAGACAAAGCATGCTTGTGGCATTGTCGCCTTGGCCATGTCAACAAGAAACGCATAGCCCAACTCCAAAAGAATGGAGTGTTGGAGTCATTCGACCTTAGGGACGATGACACGTGTGAGTCTTGTTTACTTGGGAAGATGACCAAGTCACCCTTTACTGGCACTTGTGAAAGGGGTGAGGGCTTATTGGATCTCATACACACCGATGTGTGTGGGCCCTTTAGATCCACCACAAGGGATGCTTGCTGCTTCTACGTGACTTTTACAGATGATTATAGCATATATGGATATATCTACTTAATCAAGAAAAAGTCGGAAACCTTTGAAAAGTTCAAAGAGTTTAAGAATGAAGTGGAGAATCAGCTGGGCAGGAAAATCAAGATGCTTCGGTCAGACCGAGGAGGAGAGTACCTAAGTCTTGAGTTTCACGACTATCTAAAAGAATGCGGAATCGTTTCGCAATTGACGCCTCCGAGAACGCCACAATTGAATGGTGTGGCTGAGAGACGTAATCGGACCTTGTTGGACATGGTTCGTTCTATGATGAGTCGGACTTCGTTACCAATAGCTTTCTGGGGGTATACCTTAGAGACTACCGCCCACATACTTAACTTAGTTCCCACCAAGAAGGTTTCCAAGACTCCTCACGAGATGTGGACAGGGAAGGCTCTCTCGTTGGCACATATCAAGGTCTGGGGTTGCGAGGCTTTCGTAAGACGAGAGACTCACGACAAACTAGAACCTCGTAGTGAGAAGTGTTATTTCATCGGCTATCCGCTGAAGTCTTTTGGCTACCTTTTCTATAGACCGAGTGACAATGTTGTCTTCGTTGCTAGAAGAGGAGTTTTCCGAGAAAGGGAATTGATAGGCCAAGAAGACAGTGGGAGGCAAATTGAACTTGAAGAGATTCAAGATCAAAGCGATGAAGGAACCTCTGACACTGGCACTCAAATTGAGGAGGAAACTCCTGTTGAACCTGTTGACGAGTCCCTACCTCTTCGGCGTACCACTAGGGCTAGTGTTCCACCCCAGTTTTATGGTTTTCATATTACTACTGAAGGGGATACATTTATTAGTGATAGCACACTAGTAAATTTGGATGAACCTAGCAGCTATAAGGAAGCCATGGCAGGCCCGGAGTCTGCAAAATGGAAAGAGGCTATGGACAGCGAGATTCAGTCCATGTACGACAACCAAGTTTGGAATTTGGTTGATAATGTACCGGGTCGTAAGATAGTCGGGTGCAAGTGGATCTTCAAGAAGAAGACGGACATGGATGGGAAAGTGCATACTTATAAAGCGCGATTGGTTGCGAAGGGCTTTACTCAAACTCCAGGAGTTGACTATGATGAGACCTTCTCACCAGTTGCGAAGATAAAGTCTATTAGGGTGATGCTTGCCATAGCTGCATTTCATGATTATGAAATATGGCAGATGGACGTGAAAACCGCTTTCCTTAATGGAAAGTTGGCTGAAGATGTCTACATGAATCAGCCAGAGGGTTTTGTCGATGCGAAGCATCCAAATAGAGTATGCAAGCTTGAGAAATCCATTTATGGATTGAAACAAACATCTCGCAGATGGAATCTTTGTTTTGACGAGAAGGTTAAAGAGTTTGGCTTTCTGCGAAGCGAAGATGAATCTTGTGTGTATGTCAAAGCCAGTGGGAGTATAGTAAGCTTCCTCGTATTGTATGTCGACGACATACTACTCATAGGAAACGATGTCCCAACCTTGCAGGAGGTCAAGTCCTGGCTTGGGAAATGTTTCGCTATGAAGGACCTTGGAGAAGCTGCTTATATTCTGGGAATAAGAATAGTAAGGAACAGAGAAAAGAGACTGATAGGACTCAGTTAGGATACATACTTGGAAAAGGTACTAAAGCGTTTTAGTATGGAAAATTCCAAGAAAGGGGAGTTGTCAATCCAAAGCAATACCAAGCTGAGTAAGACTCAGAGCCCGAGTACAGAGACAGAGATAGCTGATATGAGTCGAGTACCTTACACTTCCACAGTAGGCTCTATCATGTACGCTATGACTTGTACTCGCCCTGATGTGGCCTTCGCTTTGAGCATGGTCAGCAGATATCAAGGGAATCCTGGTAGAGCACATTGGATTGCAGTTAAGAATATTCTTAAGTACCTTCGGAGGGCCAAGGAATGGTTTCTAGTCCTCGGTGGGAGTGATGACTTAAGGGTACGAGGGTACAGTGACGCTAGTTTTCAGACAGATCGGGATAACTTCTGATCACAGTCGAGCTGGGTCTTTACCCTAAATGGAGGAGCAGTGACTTGGAAAAGTTCCAAGCAAGAGACCGTAGCTGATTCAACGTGCGAATCAGGGTATATTGCGGCGAGCGAAGCGTCGAAGGAGGCTATATGGTTGAAGAACTTCATTGGAGACCTTGGAGTTGTGCCATCCATAAAAGAACCGATGGAAATTTTCTGTGATAATGAAGGAGTGGTTGCCTTGACCAAGGAACCGAGAGATCATGGCAGATCTCGACATATCGACAGAAAATACCATTTCATCAGACATCGGGTAGAAGAGGGACTCCTCGTTGTGAAGAGGGTATCATCAGAAGAGAACCCAGCAGATCCCCTTACGAAGGGACTGAGTAGGGTTAAACACTTGCAGCACGCTAGGAGCATTGGGCTGAAGGATGATATAAGTTTGGATTAGATAGGAAACGTGTAATAGATAGTTTATACTTGACATTCGATGAATGAATAAAATGTATTATTTATGAGTAAAGCTACTATCTTGTGTTGGTTATTCATCTATTGTTTCCATTTTGCATGTTTTGACTTCCCGAATGATATGATTATTCAAAAGGTCCACAGTCGGTCATATTTTGGAAGTAGATATGAATAAAGACTGTCATGAATTGTTTGTAGATTGTCTAAAAGGTTTTAGACATAGCAAAGGTTTGCTGCAAAGTTCATGAGTGCTTATGAATATGAGTTGAGCCTTGGATTAAACCCGAGGTTGCTGTATCACTTAGTGGTGTTTTATCTTAAGTGATCGCAAAGTGATAACATCATATAGTCTTAAAACTTAGAGATATGGTTGTTGTTTGCTGGTTGGTTGTACATTGATAATGTGTAAACGCATCAGTAACTTGATGTTATAAAACACATTATTGTGTATGATCCATTAGTAAATAATAGATGCATATGAGTCGAACTTGATTTGTTCCTTTTATTCTATGAGCGTAAAAGTGATATATTGGCCACTTGATGATTTGGTTTGACTTATGTGCCGGACCCGGTCAGAATGAAGTTGATGTGTTCAACTAAATTCTATGTCGAACAAATCATAAATCAAGGAAATACTGCTGGACAATAAGCATTGTCAACATGATATCCAGAACAGAGGATTATACGATCCCTTATCTAAAGGACAAGTTGATCAGAGTTGACAGCGAAGTATAAGAGCTACGATTGCTAATCGGATTCTGAAGTCATATGTGAGATATAGTTACTAGACTTATCCAAGTGGGAGACTGTTGGAATAGTGTCTAAGCCCGTAACTATATTTGGTATGTACTTGACCCGGTTATGCATGGTCCTTTTGGGTTGCCTTCTCCAAAGCAACTTGACAAGGTAATTTAAGGAGAAAGAGAGAGTATTATGATTTATTAATATATTATAAGAATAATATATTAAAGGAGAAATCATATTTATTTAATTAGTATTGGTCATGAATTAATTAGGAATTAATTTGGTGGTCAAAAGAGATTAATTAAATAAAGGGGTATAAACTATCAAATGTATGATAGTTGAGTTTTAGGTTAAGGAAACCTAATGGGCTTAAGGGGGAACGACATTATGATGGGTATCCATCATATTTTCGTCCAAGGGCCTTATTCCAGAAGGTTCCATGGGCTGCTTGGTGACTAAGTTGTCCATTAGGGTTTAGAGTGAAACCCTAGTAACCTGTAAGTATAAATATGACCCCTAGGGCATGAATTCGGCTACCACTTGATTCTAAGAGTATCCTAGGCCGAATTCTAGCCTCTCTCTCCCTCTCTCATATTGCCTTCTTGCTTGTGGGGTTTGTGAACCATTAGAGGAGTTGCATTTGTGACTCTAGGCTCAAAAGAAGAAGATATACAAGATCTAAGCCAACCATTGAAGAGGTAAACATCTAGATCTGATTCTATATGTTATTTCAGTTGTTTATATGCTAGATTAGGGTTTGTAAGTCTTGGAATCAAAGCACGTTCAATAGTGAAACCTAGATCCAAGCATTAGGGTTTGTATGAGCACATAGGAATGTTTCTTATGCATAAAACCCATCAGATAGGGAAAGCTCCCTCGTTGGCACATATCAAGGTTTGGGGTTGTGAAGTTTTCGTAAGACGAGAAACTCATGAAAAGCTCGAACCTCGAAGTGAGCGATGTATTTTCATCGGCTACCCGCAGAAATCCTTTGGATATCTCTTCTATAGACCGAGTGACAATGTTGTCTTCGTTGCGAGGAGAGGGGTTTTCCAAGAGAGAGAACTCATAAGCCAAGGAGACAGTGGGAGGTAGATCGATCTTGAAGAGATTCAAGAGTCGAGTGATGAAGGAACCTCTACTGTTGGCGCTCAACCCGAGGAGGAAACTCCGGTTGAACCAATTGACGAGTCATTACCTCTTAGACGTTCCGAAAGAGTTAGAGTTCAACCCCAGTTGTATGGTTTTCATATTACTATTGAAGGGGACACGTATATTAGTGATAGTACACTAATAAATCTAGATGAACCTAATTGCTATAAGGAAGCCATGGCAGGCCCGAAGTCTGTAAAATGGAAAAAGGCGATGGACAGCGAGATTCAGTCCATGTATGACAACCAAGTTTGGAATGTGGTTGACAATGTTCCCGTACATAAGACGGTTGGGTACAAATGGATCTTCAAGAAGAAGACCGACGTGGATAGGAATGTGCACACATATAAGGCGCGATTAGTGGCGAAGGGCTTTACTCAAACTCCCGGAGTTGACTATGATGAGACCTTCTCACCAGTTGCGAAGATAAAATCTATTAGGGTGATGCTAGCTATTGCCGCATTTCATGATTATGAGATATGGCAAATGGATGTCAAGACCGCTTTCCTTAATGGTAAGTTGGCTGAGGATGTTTACATGGCTCAACCAGAGGGTTTTGGTCGATCCGAAGCATCCAAATAGAGTGTGCAAGCTTGAGAAGTCCATCTATGGACTTAAACAAGCATCTCGCAGATGGAATCTTTGCTTTGATGAGAAAGTCAAAGAGTTTGGATTTGTACGAAGCGAATATGAATCATGTGTATATGTCAAAGACAGTGGGAGTATAGTTAGCTTCCTTGTTTTGTATGTCGATGACATACTGCTCATAGGAAATGGCATTCCGACTCTGCAGGACGTCAAGTCCTGGCTCGGGAAGTACTTCGCTATGAAGGACCTCGGAGAGGCTTCCTATATTTTGGGAATAGGATAGTGAGAGAAAGAAGTAAGAGACTAATAGGACTTAGTCAGAACACTTACTTAGATAAGGTACTAAAACGTTTTAGTATGGAAAACTCGAAAAAGGGAGAACTACCGATACAAAGTAATACCAAGTTGAGTAAGACTCAAAGTCCGAGTACAGAAGCCGAGATAGTTGAGATGAGCCGAGTAACTTACGCTTCCGCAGTTGGCTCGATCATGTATGCTATGACTTGTACTCGACCTGATGTGGCCTTTGCTTTGAGCATGGTCAGTAGATATCAAGGGAATCATGGAAGAGTGCATTGGATTGCGGTCAAGAATATCCTGAAGTACCTTCGGAGGACCAAGGAATGGTTTCTAGTCCTCGGAGGGAGTGATGACTTAAAGGTGAGAGGGTATAGTGACGTCAGTTTCCAGACCGACAGGGACAACTACCGTTCGCAGTCGGGATGGGTCTTTACCCTTAATGGAGGAGCAGTGACTTGGAAAAGTTCCAAACAGGAAACTGTAGCTGATTCAACGTGCGAATCAGAATACATTGCAGCGAGCGAAGCGTCTAAAGAGGCAATATGGTTGAAGAAATTCATTGGCGATCTTGGAGTTGTGCCTTCTATAAAGGAGCCCATGGAAATTTTATGTGATAATGAAGGAGATATTGCCTTGACCAAGGAACCGAGGGATCATGGTAGATCTCGACATATCAACAGAAAATATCATTTTATTAGACATCAAGTAGAAGAAGGACACCTCGGGGTTAAGAGGATATCATCAGAAGATAACCCAGCAGATCCGCTTACGAAGGGACTGAGCAGGGTTAAGCACTTGCAGCATGCTAGGAGTATTGGGCTGAAGGATGATATTAGTTTAGATTAAATAGTTTTAGAAACATGTAATAGATAAATGTAATTGACATTTGATGATTAAATAAAAGAGTATTGTTTATAAGTAAAGTTACTGTCTTATGTTAATTGTTTAGCTATTGTTTCACTTTGCATGTTTTGACTTCCAAAATAATTGAGTTTATTAAGAATAATTGAATTATTTAAATAGTCCACAATCGTTCATATGTTGGAAGTATGTATGAATGAAGACTGTCATGAATTGGTGTGTAGATTGTCTAAATGGTATTAGACATAGCAAAGGTTTGCTGCAACGTTCGTGAGTGCTTATGAACAAGTTTTGAGCATTGGAATAAACCCGAGCTTGCTGGAATCACTTTGGAGTGATCGCAAGACGATAATATCATATGGTCTTAAAACCTAGATATATGGTTTATTATTTACTAATTGGTTGTACATTGATAATGCGAAACCGCATCAATAAATTGATGTCATAAAATGCATTGTTGTGTATAGTTGATTAGTCGATAAGTAAATGCATATAAGTCGAAGTTTATCTGTTACTTTTATCCTAAGAGGGTAAAAGCGATATCACGGCCGCTCAAATAAATATGAGATCGAGAAAATAGTTGTTGGACGACAAGTATGATAATCGTCTGCACGATATCAAAACAGAGGACTATACGATCCCTTATCTAAAGGACTGGTTACTGATAAGATCAGAGTTGAAAGCATCTTCGAGAGCTACGATTGCTAATTGGATTGTGTTTATGTTTATAGTTACTAGACTTATCCAAGTGGGAGACTGTTGATTTAGTGTCTAAGGCTGTATCTATATTTGGTAAGTACTTGACCCGATTGAGCATGGTCCTTTTAGGTTGCCTTCACCATAGCAACTTGACAGGGTGATTTAGAGAGAAGAGATATTGTTATTAATGTATTATGAGAATAATATGTTAAAGGAATAATAATATTATTTGATTAATATAAGTCATAAATTAATTAGGAATTAATTTGGTGACTTAAAGAGATTAATTAAATAAAGGGGTATAAACTGTCAAATGTGTGAAAGTTGTATTTTGAGCAGATAACCCTTATGGATATGGGTTGGACGATTTTAGGGATATGGGTTGGACGATTTTAGGGATGTGGATCACCTAGAAATCGTCCAAGGCCTATCAAGAAGGGATATTGAATTGCTTTGAGGCTAAGTTATCCAATTAGGGTTTTAAAGGTGAAACCCTAGAAGCTCACAAGTATAAATAGACCCTTAGGGTTGTGGAAATCGGCACCCTTGTGATTGGAGTAACCCTAGAGCCGATTTCCCTCTTCCTCATCTCTCTCAAATCATCTTCTTGCTAGTTGGTGTTTATAAGCCATTAGAGGAGTGACATTTGTGACTCTAAGCTCCAAGAAGAAGAAGGTTTCAAGCAAGTAACTCAAGGTATTATTCTAGATCTGTTTTTCATATGTTTTGTAGTTAGATCTAGCCATGAAAGTCTTAGATATATTGCATGTTCAATTAGAGAAACCTAGATCCAAGCTATAGGGTTGTATGTGCACATAGGGAAAGTTCTTATGTCCAAAACCCATCAGCACCAACACGGCGTGTCCAAATATGAGGAAATGCAGATTTCATTAAGGACAACATAGTGTTTTGCCTTTTGGAATACGGCGTGTTGATGGATGGAATGAAACCCTAATCTTCTGGGTTTTGCTCCCTATTTAAAGGAACATGGAGGCTAGGGTTTATACACCCTCAACCCCTCAAGCCATGAAAGAAACCCTAATCATCTTTACCTTCCATTTTTGAGCTAGTTTTGGTGTTGTTGAAGTTATAGAAGGATGAAGGTGTAAGAAGGAAGCAAAGATCCACCAAGCAAGCCCCCATTCTTCAGTTTGACACTCTTCTGGACCTTTGTAAGTAAATAAGACTCTATTTTTATCATTTGAAGTTGTTAGATCTTGGGTTTTGTCCCTTTTGCTTCTTGTTCTTGAATGTTGGAATGGTTAGACTTCATAACGTTTGCAACTTTATGAATCTTCAGGTAAAGGTGACCTAGTAGTGTCTTGGATCTGGTCTTTAATCAAGTTTTGATTCCATGCATAGAGATTAGGTCATAAATCCTCATTTTCACCTAATATGGGTTCAAGACATGCATTGGACATGTATATCTAAAAAGCACCAACCTTTGCGATGGTTTTGGTGTTAGAATCACTTCTGGAATGGATGGATTTCATACTTTAAGGATTAAGTGCTTATTGGTTAAGCCCTTGCATTTTTAATCTTTATGGACTAGGTGTTGGACCTTTTTGGGTAGTCCCTATGGATAAAGTGAAAGATCTAGTATGCTCAAGAGTCATATAAAAATGATATTGTTAAATAACATATGATCCTAAGGGTCACACTAACAAAAACTTGATACAGTTAATTATTTTTTAGAAATTGATTTTAATAAATATTCATAAAATCTTATAATAAATTGGGAAAATATTTATTTCAAGGAAATAGTTATTTTACAATACAAGTAACACAATATTTCATAAGGTATGAATTAATAAGTCATGTACAACATTTTGGACTTCGAAAACCTTTTTGTCTTTTAGCAAAAGACAGTTTATATCTTATAAACTTTGAGTTAATAAAAGATAAACTCTTCTTTTTTTCTTTTTTTTTACACTCCATGGCCGGCCATGCATGGTGAAAAAGATAGACATGGATTTCATATTAGTTTAATCAAAAGAAATCAAAGTATGGTGCATACATGGGACAAGCCTGTCTAAAGTGCTTATTGGATAAAGACCTTTAGATTAAGTGTAAGTTTAAAATAGATTGCACTCTTCCATTTTGGTTCATTCTTTCTTGCCAAAAAGCCAAGAGCTCTTTTCTTCCCTCTCCATCTCTTCTCTAGTTTGACACTTTGAAGAAGTTGTTGCTTGTTTTACTCTCTTGGAACATATACTTGGGTATTTTGTTCTAAGCTTAAGATTTAACATAAGAACTAGCATTCTAATCAAGTTGAATCATTATTGGTGTCTCAGGGGTTCAACCGTTTTCTCCATCAACTTCCCTGACTCCCTTAGAGGATCCAAAGTTCATCGAAGGTTGTTGCTTCTTCTTCTTTCTATGGTTGTGCTTTAAATCTTTCTACTACTTGAAAGTTGATCCTTAGTGGGTGATAAAACGTTTATGTTATTTCTAAAACTCAAGTCTTCCATTTGCCATTATTTATTGTTTTTGAAACTAGTTTTTAAATAAAACCCAACAATTAGTATCAAGAGTCATCTTGCAAGTTTGGTTAGATTTTTTGATTTTTGGAAATCTTAGTTTTTGGAGAATATGTATAACTTGTTTTTTGTATAAAAACAAGTTCATACATATTTTCTTTAACAACTTTATAATTGTTGTTTTTTTGTGACAAAAACTTAATGCATTTTTTGTCACTTATAGTTGTCTTAGAAAAATAAAGGTTGTTTTATGTTTATATGTATATTAGAGTGCATAAACATGCATTGGACCATTTTTGTTGTTGTTTGTGTGATTTGGTTAAAAATGGTTTGTAGTATTCGTTTATTCATAAAGTATGTAATAAAAATAGCTAGTTTTTATTCTTGTTATTTTTATGTAATAGATTAGTTTTAGACTAGATTTATTTTATGAAAAATATAACAAGATGAAGATGAAGGCCATTTCTTGAAGAACCATGGAGACCCACGGTTTTATAAAGATTTTATAAAAGTTCATAACTTTTATAAAGTTTTTATAAAATCACAACAAAATTGGTTGTCATTGCAAGTGGGAGCTTCAAGATCACATGAAGAACAAGTTGTAATATTTTGTCCATTTGTCCTTTAGGAACAACTTAACACTTTTGTGTTGGCTCACAAAAGTGTTATATAGTTTAAGCTTGTTTATGTCAAATGCATGTTTGTGTTGTTTATTTTTCAAGTAAATATTTTGTGTGGTTGATAATTTAGTTTTTCACAAACCCAAACTATTTTTGGACAAAATAAACATCACATAGAGTTTGGATTTCAAAATAAAAAATATGGACATTAGATGTAACATATTCTAGCCATAAAATAAAAACTGATTTTATAAAATTATTAATTACGCCAACTTTCGAATTATTGAATTATTAGTATAAAAATCATATTTTTATAACTAATTCAAACTCCAAAGTATTATTTAATGAAAGGAAGTTTTATTAAACAACATTAAAAGGTTCTACATGGCTCAATTACAAACTTAATACTAGGTATTAATTTTAAAATTGAACCAAGCCGAAATATAGAAACCATGTTTTTTTTATAAGAACATTAAAATTTGATTTTTTTGAAAATTGATACCATGACATATTAGATGCATGTAATTGTCATGATATCACATGTTTTAAATAGAATAATAAAACATACAAATCCCTTTTTTGAAAATGCAAGTCTATGTCATCCAACTTTAGAAACATTTACACATCACTTGTATAATGCTAGTGGGATAAAGGATACCTAACCATTAGTATCATCTTTTGGTGGCCAAAGTATTTTTGCGATTTCTATAACCAAATTATAGGCCAATTATACAAGTTTCTCTAATTGGACGACTTGATTGGAAACCTCTTGTGATAAAGGTCACCTAAGCATGAGTGTTCCAAGGCATAGATGAGACCAAACATGTCAAATTACCAAAAAGATTGTTAAGGGTCTCATACATCTAGGAATTACAAATGGTGTAATTAATACAAGTTATTTACCTTGTTAAGATTGAGTGAATGGGATAAAGGATACCTAACCATTTATTTGATTTGTAACTTAGATCCTAGACTTCAAATAAATAATGTTTTGGAAAACTAAATGGGTATTATTTTTAAAGAATTAAATACTAAATGAAAAGTTTGTTAAACTTTTGTAGATGGATCCACCAACTACTGTAACACACCACCACCTAATGAACATTTGATCAGTTCTCGACAAAGAAAAATTGAACCACTACCACTTTTTGGATTGGCACATAATTTTAAGAATCGTTTGAAACAAGAAAAGAAAGACTATGTCCTTCAAAATCAAACCCCTGATGAACCACCCTCTGTTCCAAAGGATGCACATGATGCATGGCTTAAGCATGTAGATGATTCACTTGATGTTTCATGCCTCATGCTTGCCACTATGGTTCCCGATCTTCAGTGGGATCTGGAACTCTTTACTGCCTTTGACATGATTGAACATCTCAATCAGATGTTTGGTCAACAAGCTAGAACTGAAAGGTTCGAAACTGTGAGAGCCCTACATGGCATGAAAATGGAGGAGAGTCGAAATATGAGCACACATGTTCTCAAGATGAAAAGCTATATGGATCAACTGGAGAGATTGGGCTCTCCATATCCACAAGACTTGGCCACATATTTAATTCTGAACTCATTGCCAAAGTTTTATGATACCTTCATCATGAACCAAAACATGAATGGGTGGGAGAAACCTATCTCTGAGCTGCACGGGATGCTAAAAACTGCAGAGAAGAAGATCCTAAGGAAAACCCTCCAAGTGCTCATGATTAGAGAAGGCAAAGTCAAGAAGAACAAAGGCTAGAATTTCAAAGGAAAGCCACAAGCTGTCAAGGGCAAAGGGAAGAAAGCTCCTCAAAACCCACCACCAAAGTAGAAGGAAGAGGTTGACAAAGATGACACATGCTTTGAGTATGGTGTCGTGGGGCATTGAAAAAGGAGTTGTCCTAAGTACCTTGTTAAGTTGAAGAACAAGAAGGTCGGGTAAGGCCCTTCAGTTATATCCATTTTCATGATTGAAATGGTACTATTTACTTTTTCATTTAACACTTGGGTATTTGATACTGGTTGTGGAAATCATATTTGTAATTCGTTGCATGGGTTCAGAAAGCATAGGGAACTAAAGATAGATGAGATGGTATTGCATGTGGGCAATGGAGCATGGGTTGCGGTCCAAGCAATATGACATTTTGATTTACATTTACCATCTGGTCTGTACTTAACATTAAGCAATGTGTGTTTGATTACCTCTATTGCTAGAAATATTGTATCAATTTCCCGTTTAAGAAAATTTGGTTTTAATTTTCAATTTGTTGATGATAATATTCATTCCTTCTTCGATTGAATATTTTATTTTGAGGCTAGACCAATAAATGGAATTTATGAATTAAACCTAGATGACACCTCAAACAATAATTTCCTTTATCATGTAAACACCAAAAGGCTCAAATGAGATTTGAACCAGATATATCTATGGCGTTGTTGCCTTGAACACATAAACAAGAAGCGCATATATCAACTCCAAAAGAGTGGACTTTTGGGGGCAAATGACATTGAGTCATTTTACATATGTGAATCTTGTTTATGTGGCAAGATGATAAAATCCCCTTTCATTGGAACAAATGAAAGGGCAACTGTTTTATTAGGCATCATACACACTGATGTATGTGGTCCTTCCAAAACGATGTCTAGATATGGTGAAAGATATTACATCACATTCACTGATGACTTTAGTCATTTTGGTTATGTGTATTTGATGAAACATAAACATGAAGCATTTGAAAATTTTAAATTGTTTCAAAGTGAAGTTGAAAATCAACTCGACAAAACAATCAAAATCCTTCGTTCGGATGGAGGAGGCGAGTACTTGAGCCAATAGTTCCAAGACCATCTAAGGAGTTGTGATATTATCTCACAATTCACTCCACCTAGAATACCACAACTTAATGGTGTTTCTGAGAGGAGAAATCGAACCTTACTTGATATGGTTCGATCTATGATGAGCCGACGTGCCCTTCCTTTATCATTTTGTAGTTATGCTTTACTCACCGCAACCTGTATCTTGAATATGGCACCAACTAAAAAGGTAGAGAAAACACCTTATGAGATGTTGTATGGAAAGGCTCCATCCTTATCTTATATGAAAGTTTAGGGTTGTTGTAACTGTCTAGATTATGTATGCTTGGGTTGCTCAACCAAAAATACCTTGAGGTTAGGAGGTTTTCTGCAGATGGATTCGGAGGGATGCATAAAATGAGCATTGTTCGGAAAAAGTGGACGAATGTTTATGAGGATTGTGAGTATTTAGAGTATGGGGGGTTCCTTAGGAAAAAATTTAGACACAAACGCATGCGTTGCGGTCTTGGCATAATGGCTGGGTTCGATTGGGATTATCTTATGTGGTATTAGTATGTTAAAATTCAGTTTTGCTTGGGGGCAAGAAAAAGTCAAGTGTGGGGTATTTTGATATGAGTATATTTAGTTATAAAATTCATGCATTATCTTAATATTTTATGTTAATTTTATCTCAAATAATGAACCAAAGGTGCTTAATTAGATTAAATATTTGACTTTCAGTAACAAAGACATGCTCGGATGGAAAAGGAAGCAGAACTGGCGATTGGACGCATGGATCTTGGATTTTGAAGAAAGAAGGATGTTGCTGGACAGCTTGACCCCTCGTCAGTGTTTTGGCCATATCTCATGAACCGTAACTCCGATTGACGAGATTCAAAATGTTCTGAAAAGTAGACACAATTTAGGACGACTTTCGTGTTTTGAGAAAATGCTGATTCGAAACGTACTCGGCGAGTAGGGTCGATTACTCGGCGAGTTGTATCGAACTTTCGCGATTCTGGACGCGTTGACTTGCCGTACACGGGTTTTAAGTGATGTACTCGGCGAGTAGGTCACTGGACTCGCCGAGTAGCCTCTGTTTTGTGAAAATCTATATAAAGGGACTTTCAGATCGATACCCCAACATGGAGAGAAACCCTAGGAGGCTGAGAAACGATTGGAAGTGCTGCTAGGTCGTGAGGAACTGAAGAATCAACCCTACATTCAATTGTGAAGAGAATCAAGACAATTTTGGTTTATTCTTAGTAACTTTTTTATTTGAATCATGTTTGCATACTTTGATTTCATTTTTGAGTTTATGTTTACTGCAATCATGAGCTAAAACTCATAACTTCTGTTTAGGTAGATGAATTTGTGAACATGGATTGATTATTTGATTAGGATTAATTTTAATTGGTGATTATGTTTTGTTAAGCTTGTTAAAGAACCTTATGTGTTGACAATAACTATTCTTCTGTTAATAAATCAGTAATTAAGTTGTATGAACATCTCTTAGTTATTAATTTCATATGATTTATTGTGACCACATAGTTGTATGTCTAGGAATAACGAACGTGAAACTAGAATTAACTAGAAGATAGGTAAGTTAATGTGTAAGCTTGTTGGATGAACATCGACAAGAGGTTAATTGAAGGGCCAATTTAGTTAACCACTACAAGTCTTACTTAACCTGAATCAATAATCTAGGAAACCCGTTAATTTAGACAACTGGCCATTGCTTGAGTTAATTTGTTTTCTAAGAATTAGGAATAGCGAACGTGAACCTAATTATCTTAATCGGTAGCCAATGAAGAATTAATCTGATACATTAAAATCATCCATGGGAACAAATGATTCGTACCTAAACAGAAGTCCTCTTTACTATTGAATTTAGTTGGTAATTAATTGTTTTAGTTGCTAGTTAGTTAATTTGTGTGTTGGTTATTCTAATTAAGTTTCTAGTCTTGTAAAACTAGAGAAAACCCCCTTTTTGTTATTTGTTTTATTTAGATAATATTAGCATTTATTTTAATTGTTTACCGTTCCATGTGTTCGATACCCTACTTGCTTGAACTATATTACTAATTGATAGGTACATTGCCTTTCGTGTGTTTATTTTGTGTCTAAGTTAGTAGGATTAAAACTAGTTTGTTTCACACACATCAAGTTTTTGGCGCCGTTGCCGGGGAACGGTTCAAATAGTTAATTTTATTTGCTAATTGTTATCATATATTTTTATTTTTTTTTATAGTTTAATTTTAATTTTAATTTATATTTATTATGTATTTTCCAAATCTCGATGCTTTTGATGCTTTTCTTGAGGATGTAGTACAGGAAATTGAGCAAGAAGATGAGGAGTGTGGATCAGATGAAGATTTGAAGAAATTTGATAGATGGATAGATAGCATCTTGCCGAACACACAAGAGCAATCTGAGTTACAAGAGCTAAAGTTACAAGATGAAGAATTTAATCTAGAAAAAGATTTGGAGGAGCTGGAAAGGTTGTTAGCAGAGAGGTCGGACGAAGAACAAGAACAAGCTGAATTGCAGGAACCAAGTTGTGGTTTGACCATTACCACGACATGGCCCCCTGTATTTTCAGTTTGTGTTTCGAAGCGTGGGGTGACGACTCTAACTTTGGAGAAAGTTCTGAGGCACGATCCGTTTTTAATTAGTATCCAACCGGTTCCAACCCTTGTCAAGATTCTTGGGTTTTATGTATTCAAGCTTGTTTGGCCAATTTTAGAAGAAAAGAGCCAAATTTTACAAATTGATCCAAAGAAAATATTCAATGCAACGGATGGATTGGCATTGAGTTTATTAGAAGTTTATTAAGTTGGGAGTCCAGCTAAAGACTCGCACAAAAAGAAGCGCTTGCGGGAGGCAACCCGTCATTAGAGTTTGCTTTTCTTTTTCTTTCTAAACTTCTAGTATTTAGGGATAATTTAGGATTTTTATTTTGATGTTTTTTTATTACTTGGTATTTGTTTTTTATCTTTTCAGAATATAGGGTGAGGGATAGAATGAACGAATAAAGCGTGAGGAATAAAGTGAGGGGTCGAGTCGTAGACGAGAAGATTAGAAGATTTGAGTGATTTTATAAGTCCGATGGTTTTAACGGTTAAAAAGGAGTTTCGTCACCGAAGAATATAAGGAGGTGTATTACCTTAATACCCTATTTGACCTCAAAAACAGACCTGAAGCAGAAAGAAGAATTTGCACGATCAGAGCCAAAAACTTGTCAAGTGCACCCTTATAACTCGACGAGTTCCAACGAAAATTCACGATTTCTGCCCATATGACGATTCAACTCGGTGAGTCTCCACATAAAACTCGACGAGTTGCTCATTCTTTTATCTTTGAGTCGACGGTTTGATTCAATTCAAGGTGGAAAATTCTATATTTTTGAAGATCATTTCCGAGCATTTCCAAGAAGCTTTTTCCTTGATATTTTGGAGCTGTCAATCACACGAGACAAATGACACCCAATGCATGAATGAGCTGTTCCTATGTCTAAAGTCAGCTGAAGATGGAACTTTAAACGAAGAAGTTCAACCTCGCAACTACTATCCCAGGGGAGTTTGTTCCAATTCCCTCTTTATTTTATTGTTCTTTATCATGCATAATATGCAATGGGGACATTGCATAAATTAAGTGTGGGGTAGGGGGTTGGTTACATTAGTTAAAATTTTAGTTAAATTTTGAAAATTTTGAAAATTTTGCATTAAAATTGTAGGGCTAATTTAGAAAATTTTGGTAAAGCAATTAGGGATCATGCTAGTATTATATTTGATGATTCTATGAAGACCCAAATGTTTAGTTGAGCCTATATACGTTCTAGTGCATTTGTGGCTTCCTTATTCTAGTGAAATCATGGGAAAAAAACACGACCTCGCTTAGTTTGAGGGATGAAATATGTTTAGCATCGTGTACCAGAAATGTATCCAGGAAAAATTATTATCGTTAACCAATATAGGTTGAAGTTGAGCGCCCCTGCTTAAGCATGTAGGTTTTGAGTGAAAAAAAAAGTGAGGTACATGTAAAAAAAAAAGAGAATTACAAGAAAAGTTTGAAGAATTTTTGGAGCATCAAAGTTAAAGTATGAAGTTAAAAGATCAAAGTGTGTAAGCTCAAGAGATGCATTTAATCTATATGGTTAAACTCGAAGGTTTTTTCGACCACAAGCTTCCTAAAAAAGTGTGTAAGCTCAAGAGATGCATTTATGGATTAAAACAAGCATCTCGTAACTGGAATCATCATTTCGATGATGAAATCACAAAGTGTGGTTTTATTAGAAATGAAGATGAATCTTGTGTTTACATGAAAATTAGTGGGATCTCGGTGACATTCTTGGTCCTATATGTGAATGACATATTAATCATGGGAAATCACATTCCAACTTTACAAGGTGTAAAGACTTGTCTTGGAAAGTGCTTCTCAATGAAGGACCTAAGTGAGGCACAATACATTCTTGGAATCAAAATCTATAGAGATAGACCAAAACGATTAATAGGTTTAAGCCAAGGTACATATATTGAGAGAGTGTTGAAAAGGTTCAATATGGAAACTCTAAGAGAGGAATTGTACCTACGGCACATGACATTGTACAAGTTTATCTCAATGTCCTAGCACAAAGGCTGAGCTAGACAAGATGAAGGATGTTCCATATGCTTCTACAATTGGATCCATCATGTATGTCATGAACTGTACAAGACTTGATCTTGCTTATGCTATGAGCATGGTAAACAAATTCCAACAAAATCCCGGGGAAGGTCTATTGACAGCTATGAAGAACATTCTCAAGTACTTACGAAGAACTAAGGATATGTTCCTCGTCTATGGAGGCGTGGAAGAAAGATTAAGTGTAAAGTGCTACACTAATGATTGCTTCACAACTGATCGAGATGATTTCAAATCGCAATCAGGATATGTGTTCATAATCAAAGGGGTGTTGTATCTTGGAAAATCTCCAAGCAAAGTGTTGTAGCACAATGCACTACAGAGTCAGAATACATTGTTGTTTTTAAGCTGCACTAGAGGCTGCTTGGATGAAGAAATTCATTGGGGATCTAGGGGTAGTTCCTACCATTTAGGACCCCTAGATGTTTTCTGTGACAATGAGGGTGCTATTGCTTTGGCAAAAGAACACAACTCACACAAGAAGATCAGACATATTAGCCGAAGATTCAACTTCATCCGGTAAAAAGTTGAAGAAGGTGAAATTAGTATTCGCAAAGTTCACACTGATCAAATTCGGTGGACCCTTTCACGAAGCCCCTTCCTCAAGTCAAGTTTGAAGGTCATGCTCGAGGAATAGGACTTCGCTATTCTAGTGATTGAATTTGATCTATGTATTATGTCACATCCCCAAAATCACGGCCAGAAAAGACCGGTTTCATTTATGCTTTTAAAATAATTTCAGAGTAAATCCTTTTGATTTAAAAGAATTGCGGAATTTGTTCCCAAAACAAAATATGATAAAAATAAGATTTACCAAAACATTTCTTAAAGAAATGTATTTTTCATTATATTACAATACTCGGGATGTCATGTTCTGATAAACAGACCAAAAGCATAAACATTTCAATACAGACCTTACAACAGTTATTTACAGCAACAGGTCTATAATCTAAAAAATAACTTGACAAGTCATCCAACTTATGCTCTAGCGTAACTACCTATAATACAAAGAAATTGAGTGGGTCAGGCTTGGGAGCCTTGTGAGCATATAGGGTTTTCAACCCACAATAGATAATTATTTTAATTTCATCAACCAACAATAACCCAATTAGCCATTCCCGTTATTCTCACTTTACGTCCCTAAAACAACTAACACAAGGGAACTAGTCTTAGAATATTTCATCGGGGTGACAACACATGCATACGGGGGTTTCCCAGCAATATATGTCAAATAAGGCAACCATGAGGGGGATGGAGTACAGCGAATGAACACCCAAGTTAATTAACACCTACAGGTGGCGAGCCTGCTAGCGTTCCACATGACTGTCTAGAAAAGTCTGTGGTTGTCATCTAAACTCCGCTAGATGACCGAATCAAAAACAACATTGAGGCCTATCATCTGTTTATCACTCATCAACTATCTACCCATGTTCTACCCAACATATTAGTAGATAAAAATATATACTTTTATACATAGTTTAAAACCTGTATATCTTTCTCATTCAATACATATTCCAAACAACAGATGAGACACATACACATAACACGTATTTCATAGAGAATAAATCCTATCTATGAGATACAAGAAAGTGAATATACATTCACACATATAACAACAAAATATACACATAACACGAATTTTGTATAAAATACTTCATAATTATGTGTTAGAAGAAAGCAACTACACACTCACTTGATCAGAAGATGATCGGACAGCACTACGACTTGTAGAAGTAGTATTCTTCGGTAGATCTGGAAGATCTTCACAAAAACCGGGCTCCTCGCGGGCAGAGCTTCGGCTCGAAAATTTTACTTCTCGCGGTCTTCGGGGCTTCGGGACTTGCTTCGAGTCTTGGGAATGATATTGGGGCTTCGGGATAATTCTTGCACGAAAACGAGGTAAAACGACAGATAGAGAGAGAGAAGACAAAATGAGCAAAAAGGCCGACTGCCCTCGCATCCTTTATATAGGGGCAGAAGCCTCGCATTATGCTGGGCGTAATGCTCAGCTACGCGGGGCGTACGCTTCGGATCGTCACTGCTTACATACTTCGGAGTACTCGAGTGCGAGGCGGGTCATGCTTCGCTGTACACTGGGTGTACAGCTCTACGTTGGGCGTAACCCAGATCGGATTGCTGACTCCTTCGGATAACTATCCGATTTAAAGATTAAATTAATAATAAATATTAATTAATTAAAAACATCAGAAATTCATATCTTCTTCATACGAACTCTGTTTTTGACGTTCTTTATATCCACGCGTAGGTGAGACTACGCTCTACAACTTTCCTTTAGACTATGTCGGCTAATTTTGAATTTATTTTCATTATTTATTTTTAGTAGGTCGGGACAGGAAAACTCCGTTATAAATTCATAACTTCTTCATCTGACGTCCGTTTGCGCCTGTCTTTTTATCGTTTCACTACTATTAACAAGATCTTCAATTCTCATTTAGATTGTTTCGGCTAAAAACTGCTCTATCTCAATCGAGTATTCCGGTTGCATACTACTAAGTCGAAACTTCGAAAAATCATAACTTCCTCATACGAAGTCAGATTTGGGCGTTCTTTTGATGCACGCTCTCGGTTTAACAAACTCTACGACTTTCGTTTAGATCACTAAGGCTAAATATTGCTCTAACTTAAATTTCACTTTTTACGTCATTCAGCGTTGTCGGTTCTGTCGCGAAACTTCGACAGGTCATAATTTCATCGTTATAACTCAGATTTTGGCATTCTTTATATCTTCAGAATCCTTGTTTCGACCACTACAACTTTATGTAAAGATATAGGGATTATCTCACATTTTAATTTTGACGCTCATTTTATTCTTAATTCATTAAATTATAATAATTAAGAAAATGAACACATAATTCACATAATCCTCAAATATTTCATCATTAATACTTCAAAAAGAGTTACAAGGGTTAACCTAGACTATTACATCAACAATAATGCCTAGCCTGGAAACGCGGGCGTTACAATTCTCTCCCCCTTAGGATGATTCCGTCCCCGGAATCACACATCAACAAACAAATGCGGATAGCGACTCAACATGTCACTCTCTGTTTCCCAGGTGAGATTTGGCCCATTCAAATGTTTCCAATGTACAAGCACTAATTCGACCATCTTGCGTCAAAGCTTCTTAGTCTTTCGGTCAACAATTTCCTCTGGTTCTTCAATTAACCTCTTTGTTTTCATCAATTCTCAATTCAGAAATTGGAATTATATCGGGAACTTCTCCCGTGAACTTCCTCAAATAACACACATGAAAAGTGTTATGAATACCATCCGGTTCTTCTGGTAGTTCTAGCTTGTAAGCTTGGTTCCCAATCCTCTGAAGAACTTTAAACGGTCCAATAAACCTTGGACTTAACGTTCCACTTTTTCCAAATCGTATAAGTCCCTTCCATGGTGAGACTTTAAGCAAAACCGAATCTCCAACTTCAAAAGTCATCGGCCTTCACTTTTTGTCAGCATAGCTCTTTTGATGATCCTGAGCTGCTAACATTCTTCCTCTAATTATTTTCAACTTTTCAGCGGTTTGATGGACCATCTCGGGCCCCATAAATTGCTTTTCTCCAGCCTCAAGCCAACAAGACGGTGTACGACACTTATGTCCGTATAAAGCTTGATAAGGTGTTATCTTTATGCTCGAGTGGAAACTATTATTGTAGGAAAATTCTACCAAGGGTAAATGTTCATCCCAATTACCTTTGAATTCCAGGGTACATGCTCTCAGCATAACTTCAAGTGTTTGTATCATCTGTTCGCTCTGACCATCAGTCTGTGGATGGTAAGCTGTACTCAAACACAACTTGGTACCCAATTCCTCTTGTAGACTTTTCCAAAATCGTGAGGTGAAACGGCTGTCACGATCTGTCACAATTGTTAACAGAGTGAAGCCTCACAATTTCCTTCACGTAAGAATTCGCAAGCTTATCCATAGACCATTTCTCCTTGGCAGCTATGAAATGCGCACTTTTAGTGAATCGATCAACGACCACCCAAATCATGTTGTGACCATTCTTTGTTCTGGCTAGTTTAGTGACAAAATCCATAGCAATGTCTTCACATTTACCCATAGGCACAGGTAAAGGTTCTAAACTCCCATATGGTTTCTGATGTTGTGTCTTGACTCTCGCACAAGTCACACACTCGGCCACATACTTTGCAACATCAAGCTTCATCGTTTTCAGGTCCCTATACATTTTAGTGCTGCCAGGATGAATTGAGTACATGGTTTTGTGAGCTTCTTCCATCAGAAGATCTCTAATTCCTCCAGACTTAGGTACCCAAATCCGATCTTGGAACACCTTCAGTGCGTGACTATTTATACCGAACACTAACGTTTTACCCAAACGTTCCTCCTTTCGGTCATTCTTCTCTGAAGCTTCTCCTTGATCTTTCTTTATACTCTCCACAATTGTCGAGACAACTTTAATTCTCAACACTCTTGGCCTTTTTCTCTCAACATTGACTTTCCGACTGAGAGCATCAGCGACAACATTAGCTTTACCGGGATGGTAAAGTATCTCATAGTCGTAGTCCCTGAGTAACTCTAGTCAACGTCGCTGCCTCATATTCAATTACTTCTAATTAAAGAGATATTGGAGACTCTTATGATCAGTGAAAAGTTTGCACTTCGTGCCATAAAGATAATGCCTCCATATTTTTAGAGCGAAAACTACCGCTGCCAACTCCAAATCATGAGTGGGGTAGTTCTTTTCATGCTCCTTCAGTTGTCGAGAAGCATATGCTATCACCTTTTCTCTTTGGGTCAAAACACAACCCAACCCAACACCAGACGCATCGCTATAAACAGCGAAGTCTTCAACTCCATCGGGTAGAGAAAGAATCGGTGCCTCACATAGCTTCTTCTTTAGCTTCTCAAATGCTTCCTTATGCTTCTCGCTCCAAGCATAAGTAGCTCCTTTGTGGGTCAAAGCTGTTAGTGGAGTAGCGATCGAAGAAAAGCCTTGGATAAACCTTCGGTAATATCCGACTAATCCTAAAAAGCTTCGGATCTCTGTGGGACTTTTCGGTTGTTCCCACTTCATTACAGCCTCAATCTTTGATGGATCAACCATTATCCCTTCTTGGTTGACCACGTTACCCAAGAATTGGACTTCTCGAATCCAAAAATCACATTTGGAGAACTTTGCATACAACTTCTCCTTCTTCAAAACTTCTAACACTTCTCGCAAGTGTCTGCCATGCTCCTCTTGGATTTTCGAATAAATCAGAATGTCGTCTATGAACACTGTCACAGATTTATCAAGGAATGGATTGCAGACTTTGTTCATTAAATCCATGAACATTGCTGGAGCATTGGTTAGTCCAAACGACATAACCAACAATTCATAGTGTCTATATCTTGTTCTGAAAGCAATCTTCTCGATATCCTGCTCTCTTACTTTTAGCTGATGATATCCTGCCCTTAGATCAATCTTTGAGAAATAACTCGAGCCTTGCAATTGATCAAACAGGTCATCAATCCTTGGCAACGTGTATCTATTCTTTATCGTCGCTTTATTCAGCTTTCTGTAATCAATGCACATTCTCATGCTCCGGTCTTTCTTCTTTATGAATAACACCAGAGCTCCCCAGGGTGATGAATTAGGTCTAATGAAACATTTGTCCAATAACTCCTGAAGTTGCATCATTAGCTCCTTCATCTCCATTGGTGCTAATCTGTACGGTGATTTTGCTATTGGCGTGGTTCCTGGTAACAAGTCTATTCGGAACTCTACTTGTCTATCAGGTGGTAATCCAGGAAAATCTTCGGAAAATACTTCCAGATAATCACACACCACTGGAATATTCTTCATCACCTTCTTTTCCTTCTTAGCATCGATCACGAATGCTAAATATGATGTACATCCCTTGGTCAAACACTTTCTGGCTTTCATTAGGGAAATGATTCCAGAATTCACTCTACGTTTATCCCGATACACCATAGATGACTCTTTCCCTGGCGGGTTTACTTTTACTATCTTCTTCTTGCATAAAATTTCGGCATCATTGGCACTAAGCCAATCCATTCTCAACACGATGTCGAAACCCTTAAGTTCGATAGGCAATAATTCCTCGTGAAACTTATTCCCATTAAGTTCGATTAATATGTTTTTCATACGATGGCTAACGGGTACAAACTTGTCACTAGCAACTTCGACTAATAAAGCATTATCTAGTCTATCAACAGGAAAAGCTAGTTTTCTACCAAACTCATGCGAAATAAAAAAGTAGTTGGCTCCAAAATCAAACAAAATTTGAGCAGGTAATTCGTTTACGAGAAAGGTACCTGAAGCGACATCAGTTTCATCCTTAGCAGCCTTAAGTGTCATCTGGAAGGCTCTTGCTTTCGGCTTTGGGGGAATGTTGGGTTTTGCTGCCTTTTTCTTTTTCGGACAGTCCTTCAAAATGTGCCCCTCAACGTTACAACCAAAACACATCCTCTTGTTGGACGGACACTCTTTGGCATAATGCCCCGTTTTTCCACACTTGTAGCAATTTACATCCTCACTACATTTCCCAAAGTGATTTTTCTTGCACTTTTCACACCATTTCGCTTCGCCTCCTTTTCCTCCAAACTTTTTCAAATCAGACTTCGAAAATTTGCTTTTCTTATTGAACCTGAAGTTCCTTCAAACTTTCTTTTCTCACCAACTTCAACCTTGTTGGCGGTTCTTCCCTTGATCATAAATTCAACAGACTTGGCAGCCCAAATAGCTGCCTCTAGAGTAGGTGCCTGACGCACTGGCACTGCGTACTCCTATGGGAGTCCCTTTGCGTACCGGTCAACTTTAGTCAGCTCGTCTAGGACGATGCGCAAAGCAAACTCCATCTTGTCTGTGAAGTTATTAGTATATTCGTCGACTGACATGCTGCCCTTGGTCAATATCAGAAACTTGTTTTCCAACTCCAACAGATTTTGAGCTGAGCAGAACTTACGCTTGAACTGCACCAAGAACTCTGCCCATGTCAATTGTAGTGGTTCATTTGGGCTTAGGGTCTTCCCTAGAGTGTTCCACCAACAAACAGCTCCACCACTGAATTGACGCACCGCGAACGTGGTCTGCAACTTGCCTCTGCAGCCACAAGTCATAAAGGCCAATTCCATCTCTGAGATCCAATCCATGACTCCGATCGGATCCTCCTTTCCAGTGAAGGTCGATAGTTTGCAAGTCAGAAAGTCCTTGTACTTGCATCACATTCCATCATTCCTTCCACCCTGATTGTTTTGCCTAACTATTGGTGGGTTGGCTTGACCAACAGTTCCACTGAAGTTTTCTCCCTCCGAGTGCCCTCCATTCTCTTCAGGCTCTTCCAATTGAATTGACGGTTCTTCACGATTCTGCATAAGCAGACGTCTTTTTTCTTCCATCTGATGATCCAACATCGTTTGAATCATCATTTGTACACCAGCCATTGTTATCGGCTCAGGTGATGCTGCTATAACAGGTACTTGCTCAACCATAGGTGGTTGATCCCTATCTTCGTTCACGTTTCCAACTCCACTTTTGGTTCTTACCATTTTTGATCTACACACCGAATAAGGTGAGTTTAGCTCCTCAATCACGATAGAAAATCAAATCATCCTTATCACTCCGAAATGTTTACATGCTAGCTCTAAATTCGTAGACGTACGCTTAGAATCCTACACACATAAGTTTCCAGATCCGGTCGGCAATAGACCATAGATCCGAACAAATAATATCATATATGGCAAACATATAACATTTAGCACATAAAAGCATTTTCGGCAATTTTCCTAAAATAAACTAGTGCTCGTGTCTACAATTCAGCAGACACACATCTCAAAATCATCACTTAGCATTCTAAGTTTAAGTTTAGAAATCCTACAAATTCCTAGTTTGCTTAAACTAATGCTCTGATACCAACTGTGACATCCCCAAAATCATGGCCAGAAAAGACCGGTTTCATTTATGCTTTAAAAATAATTTCAGAGTAAATCCTTTTGATTTAAAAGAATTGCGGAATTTGTTCCCAAAACAAAATATGATAAAAATAATATTTACCAAAACATTTCTTAAAGAAATATATTTTTCATTATATTACAATACTCGGGATATCATGTTCCGATAAACAGACTAAAAACATAAACATTTCAATACAGACCTTACAACAGTTATTTACAACAACAAGTCTATAATCTAAAAAAATAACTTGACAAGTCATCCAACTTGTGCTCTGGCGCCACTACCTGTAATACAAAGAAACTGAGTGGGTCAGGCTTGGGAGCCTGGTGAGCGTATAGGGTTTTCAACCCACATTAAATAATTATTTTAATTTCATCAACCAACAATAACCCAATTACCCATTCCGACCAGTTATTCTCACTTTACGTCCCTAAAACAACTAGCACAAGGGACCTAGTCTTAGAATATTTCATCGGGGCGACAACACATGCATACGGGGGTTTCCCAGCAATATATGTCAAATAAGGAAACCATGAGGGGGATGGAGTACAGCGAATAAACACTCAAGTTCATTAACACCTACATGTGGCGAGCCTGCTAGCGTTCCACAGGACTGTCTAGAAAAGTCTGTGGTCGTCATCTAAACTCCGATAGATGACTGAATCAAAAACAACATTGAGGCCTCTCATATGTTTATCACTCATCAACTATCTACCCATGTTCTACCCAACATATTAGTAGATAAAAATATATATTTTTTACATAGTTTAAAATCTGTATAACATTCTCATTCAATACATATTCCAAACAATAGATGAGACACATACACATAACACGTATTTCATAGAGAATAAATCATATCTATGAGATAAAAGAAAGTGAATATACATTCACACATATAACAACAAAATATATACATAAAACGTATTTCGTATAAAATACTTCATAATTATGCGTTAGAAGAAAGTGAATACACACTCACTTGATCAGAAGATGCTCGGACAACACTACGACTTGCAGAAGTAATATTCTTCGGTAGATCTGGAAGATCTTCAAAAAAACCGGGCTCCTCGCGGGCAGAGCTTCGGCTCGGAAATTTTACTTCTCGGGATCTTCGGGGCTTCGGGACTTGCTTCGGGTCTCGGGAATGATACCGGGACTTCGGGATAATTATTTCATGAAAAACAAGGTAAAACGGGAGAGAGAGAGAGAGAGAGAAGAGAAAAGGAGCAAAAAGGTCGGCTGCCCTCGCATCCTTTATATAGGGGCAGAAGCCTCGCATTACGCTGGGCGTAATGCTCAGCTTCGCGGGGCGTACGCTTCGGATCGTCACTGCTTACGTACTTCAGAGTACTCGAGTGGGAGGCGGGTCATGCTTTCTTGTACGCTTGGCGTACAGCTCTACGCTGGTCGTAACCCGGATCAGATTGCTGACTCCTTCGGATAACTATCTGATTTAAAGATTAAATAATAAATATTAATTATTTAAAAACTTCGGAAATTCATATCTTCTTCATACGAAGTCCGTTTTTGACGTTCTTTATATCCACGTGTAGGTGAGACTACGCTCTACAACTTTCGTTTAGACTCCGTCGGCTAAATTTGAATTTATTTTTATTATTTATTTTTAGTAGGCCGAGACAAGAAAACTCCGTTATAAATTCATAACTTCTTCATCTGACGTCCATTTTCACCTGTCTTTTTATCGTTTCACTACTATCAGTGAGATCTTCGATTCTTGTTTAGATTGTTTCGGCTAAAAACTGCTCGATCTCAAATCGAGTATTCGGGCTGCATACTACTAAGTCGAAACTTCGGAAAATCATAACTTCCTCATACGAAGTCAGATTTAGGCGTTCTTTTTATGCAAGCTCTCGGTTTAACGAACTATACGACTTTCATCTAGACCACTAAGGCTAAATATCGCTCTAACGTAAATTTCACTTTTTACGTCATTCAACGTTGCCGGTTCTGTAACGAAACTTCGACGGGTCATAACTTCTTCGTTATAACTTGGATTTTGGCATTCTTTATATCTTCGGAATCCTTGTTTCGACCAATACAACTTTATGTAAAGATATCAGACTTATCTCACACTTTAATGTTGACGCTCATTTTATTCTTAATTCATTAAATTATAATAATTAAGAAAATGAACACATAATTCACATAATCCTCAAATATTTCATCATTAATACTTCAAAAAGAGTTACAAGGGTTAAACTAGACTATTACATCAACAATAATGTCTAGTCTGAAAACGCGGGCGTTACATATTAGTATTGAGTATTAGGACATTATAACATTATCTATTGTAATGACTTTGATATATATGGCATATGATCTTTTCATTAAATATTTGTTGTGTTCTTTATTAACATGATTAATTCATGAGTAAATTTATTCATTCTAACATCCATAGTCAGTTATTATTGTGGGAACAATAATAAAATAAGACTAATATGAATTGGAATGGTTGACAAAACGTTGTAACCAATTTCATAGGTACTTGCTAGAGAGCGAATATTGGATTGACCCGTTCAATACCATTTCGTGGATCGTTGTCATGAATGATAATTTATAAAGCTAATATATGTATATCCTTAACACCTGAGATACGTCTATGGGACTTGAGTGTGGAGAATGTTATGCTTTGATGTAGTCAAATGTTGTTCTTTAAACAGGTAGTTATAAAAGCTATTATCGGGTATGATGTGAACCATGCAAGAGGCGTATGTAGTCAAGATGGGATTTGTTCCTCTTATTCGTTGAGAGTTAGACATCTAACACCTGATGTAAAGTTGAACACTTATATGAAATTGACTGCGATCTATATCTCATGTTCAGCATGATATTTGTAGCAAAGGGATAATTGATAAACATACCTTATACACTAATTGTAGCCTTGGGCTTCTGGAGAATTGGGTGTTGATGGAATGGCACAAAGTCGTATGTTGTTGGGGTAGTGAAATGTTTCTAGACGTTCACCATTGTCTATATCAATCTAATATGAGTCTTGCACAAGTGGGATATTGAAAGATCTAGTATGCTCAATAGTCATATTAAAATGATATTGCTAAATAACATATGATCCTAAGGGTCACACTAACAATAACTTGATACAATTGATTATTTATTAGAAATTAATTTTAATAAATATTCATAAACTCTTATAATAAATTGGGAAAATATTTATTCCAAGGAAATAATTATTTTACAATACAAGTAACACATTATTTCATAAGGTATGAATTAATAAGTCATGTATAACATTTTGAACTTGGAAATCCTTTTTGTCTTTTAGCAAAATATAAAGTTTATATCTTATAAACTTTGATTTTATAAAATATAAACTCTTTTTTCTTTTTTTTTTACACTCCATGGTTGGCCATACATACGGAAAAAAAGAGACATGGCTTTCTTATTTGTTTGATCAAAAGAAATCAAAGTGTGGTGCATGCATGGGACAAGCTTGCCTAAAGTGCTTATTGGATAAAGACCTTTAGATTAAGTGTAAGCTTAAAATAGATTGTACTCTTGAATTTTGGTTTATTCTTTCTTTCCAAAAAGCCGAGAGCTCTTTGTTCCCCTATCCATCTCTTCTCCAGTGTTGCACTTTGAAGAAGTTGTTACTTGTTTTACTCTCTTGGAACATATACTTGGGTATTTTGTTCTAAGCTTAAGAGTTAAAATAAGAACTAGCATTCTAATCAAGTTGGATCATTGTTGGTGTATCAAGGGTTCAACCTTTTTCTCCATCAACTTCCTTACCTCCCTTAGAGGATCCAAAGTTTATCAAAGGTTATTGCTTCTTCTTCCTTCTATGGTTGTGCTTTAAATCTTTCTATTACTTGCAAGCTGATCCTTAGTGGGTTATAAAATGTTTATGCTATTTATAAAACTCAAGTCTTCCGTTTGCCATTATTTATAGTTTTTGAAACTAGTTTAAAATAAAACTAAACATAAAGTTGGAAACTTTATCCTTATAAATCATATTTCAGACTAGATCTGACCTTTGGAACTCTTGGAATCAAGGAAAACGGCTTAACGTATTAAGTTATTGGATCCTCGGCAAACACAACATGTTTCTAAGTCAACACGGCGTGTTGGTCGGGATTTTTCCAACTGATTGGGTGCAGACAGAACACGGCATGTTTCTAAGTCAACACGACGTGTTAGGTCAACATGGACTGTTGACCTTGACTATTGACTTTAACCAAGTTGGACATTGAGGGTACTTTGGGTATTTTGGGATTATGATGGAATTGGTCCCTTGGTGCAAACAGGTATCGGTTTGAGAGCTGAGATTCGGAGTCGGCCCTCATCAGTTCTGGTCAGTCTGTGAGGTAAATTTTCCTCACAGTACTTGCATGTGGGTTGATGTGATATGGATGTTGGTGACGTGATCAAGGGTCCGTGTTCTTGGGTGTAGGCAGGCCAGGTACCGGTATGGCGGTTGGAATTCCAGACAAGGAGTGTATGTTTTGGATCATAAGTCGGTATTGGGTTATGCTCTTGTAAGGGAACCTTAATGTTAAGTGTTTATGATTGGGAATTTCATAGGCATTCAACCGAAATTCCGGATTCTTTTTGGATTTGTTTGATTCTTATCTGGAAGATCATCATGTGTATATTATTCATTCCCGGGGTCATGGATAGTTGTACCTGGTTGAGCTGGTTTGAGTTATGGTTTGGTTTCAACACCCATGGGTGGTAGTTCAAAGCCTAAGTGGGGGAGAACTGGGTATTCTTCTTGGTAGATCATCGATCTGTTCGGATTCGTGGTATTGAGGAATGTCTTTTTGGGTTCTGCGGTGTGAGTGTATGGGATCTCGATTCAGGGTTTGGCTAAGGAAGAGGTATATAGAGGTGGGTAATCTAGGAGCTCGTTGCAGCTATTGGTCTCTTTTGGGGGTGCTAATGAATAGAGGAGGAGTCGTTGGGATCGCTCATGTTGAGAATCAATGGCGGAGGGAAATTTTCAGATGGTGTTATGGATTTCTAGTTATAATATAGCTTGGGAAAAGATCGATCAAGGAATCAGTTTCAGAATTTGGTACATTCATCTCCGCAAGGGTTTTGGTTCATTGGATTTAATGGAAATGTGTTCTCGATTGTTGGTCGCATCGTTTGTCTTACAGCAAAGGTTCTCTGAAGGATTTGAGTTGTGGAAGTTGAAGTTCTATGGATGTGTCCACCTATCATAAAATTTAGCATGTTTTATGTTCCTTTGGTCTCTGGGTATGCTTACCCTCAATGGCGGTGTGAATTTTGGTTCATAGGAATCTTGGGTTGGGTGGTATTCAGGATCACATCAGAAGTCTTCTCGATTTGGTTGCGTATTGGTGGAACCCATTCAGTCTCAATCAAGTATGGAATCTTGTTTCGATCGACCATGAGGATGTCTTCTGTTAATGAATGAGGTTCGTCGTTCTATTGGTATTTCTGCCCTTTTTGGATGAGGTTATGGGTTCCCTAAGGATATGTATTGTGGTAATTCTTTGTGTGTATGTGGGCTGGACAAGATAGTGTTGGGGCTTGGATCGGATTATTCGCATGGTTGTGGGAAACCATGATTTCGCATGGTTTCACATTGGTAGCAGGTTGTTCTATGAAAGGAATTGTAAGTGGTAAGATTTTGGCATTGTTTTGCTCGGTTGACGTTGAGAGGGATGTTTTTTAGGTCCGTACAAGGCGATGGAATGAGGTGAGTATCTTTAGGCCCGGGGCAGTAGGTGAGTGATTTAATGTCGACGGGATCGGTGTAATATCGGGAGCATACCAGGCATAGGCTGTGGGCCTAGTGATCATGATTGTTGAGTTCAACTGAGTAATGTACTTTCAGTATTGGTGCATTGATGGAAGTCAGGAGGCACAATCAGCTGGTTTGGAAAGGAATCAATTAAAGGTTGTTGGGAGTATCAGGCGTATATCAGAAAATCTCTCGAAATGTTGCATTATAACCCCGTTTGCTCGCAAGCTGTTATGAGGGATTGACTAGAAAGGTTGGGAACCGGTCATGAGGCCTCAAATCAAAAGTTCTTCGTTAATTTATCGGGTGTTTTACTTGATGGGGGTACACCTGAATTATCAAGGATTGGAGGTAAGTGTGGAATTCCTGGAATTTTCATCTTTGCTCATAGGAGTAGTGGTTGGAATGGTGTGTCAGGGAGTCACGGTTTAATTAAAGGCTTTTGCTACATCTTATGGCATTTGGATTAGTGGAAAACTCGTAATTGATGTGTTTGGGTTATTTTTAGATAAGGTATTGGATTCTTGGTTTTGGAACTGAGTAGTGATGGATGTCCTTTATCGGTTAGCATCAGCAGGAGCAAGAATCCATCCATCGTTGGTATGAGAATTCGGCTTAGAATGGGTTCGATTAGTGGAAGGCCATCGTATGTCAGGGTCGACTTTTATCAAGGATCAGGCAGGTGGTCGGGGGTATATGTTTTCGGGTATCTGTAAATTCGTTCAGGCCGGGTAGGTTTATTGGTTCGGGTTGTGAAGTTGAGTCTTTGCGGGAGAATTTTTCATTTTTCTTGGAGTCCGTCATTGTTCAGGGTTTCAATTTCAGGTATGGCGGTTGGGTACTCGTTGGCTTAAGGAAAAGTAGAGATTCATTCTCCGTTAGGGCTCGTGATATCTTCTATTTTGGATTCGATATCAGTAAGGGTGGGCGGTCTTCAGAGCAGGGTGATTTCCCCATTCGTTTTTGGGATTCAAGGAGTCCAGTCATGATCATTTAGTTGGTAAAGGAGATAGTAAGTAATGATTTCGAGGACGAAATCTAAATAAATTAGGGGAGAGTTGTAACACTCGGAAATTTGAGGAGCAATTTTGGGAATGAACCACCTTTTAAGGATTCGACACGGCGTGTTAGAGACACCAACACGGCGTGTCCAAATATGAGGAAATGCGGTTTTCATCCGGGTTTTGCTCCCTATTTAAAGGAATGTAGAGGCTAGTTTTATTCACCCTCAGCCCCCATCAGCCCCTCAAGCCCTGAAAGAAACCTAATCATATTTCCCTCCCATTTTTGAGCTAGTTTGGTGTTTTTGAAGTTAAAGACGGAAGAAGGTGGAAGAAGGAAGCAAAGGTCCAGCAAGCAAGCCCCTATTCTTCAGTTTGGCACTCTTCTGGACCTTTGTAAGTGTCCAAGATGAATTTTATCATTTGAAGTTGTCTTGTCCCTTTTTATTCTTGTTCTTGAATGTTGGAATAGTTAGATCTGATAAAGTTTGCAACTTTATGAATCTCAAAGTCAAGGTGACCTAGTAGTGTCTTGGATCTGGTCTTTAACCAAGTTTTGATGCCATGCATAGAGATTGGGTCATAAATCCTCATTTTGACCTGGTACGAGTTCAATACATGCATTGGACATGTATATCTAAAAGGCACTAACCTTTGGGATGGTTTTGGTGTTAGAATCACTTCTGGAAATGATGGATTTCGAACTTTAAGGATTAAGTGCTTATTAGTTAAGCCCTTGCATTTTTAAGTTTTATGGATTGGGTGTTGGATCTTTTTGGGTAGTCCTAACGGATAAATTTGGAAACTTTATCCTTATGGATCACATTTCGGACTAGATCTGAGCTTTGGAACTCTTGGAATCAAGGAAAATGACTTAACATATTAATTTGTTGGATGTTCGGTAAACACGACGTGTTTCTAAGCCAACACGACGTATTGGTCCGGATTTTCCTGACTGTTTGGGTGCAGACGGAACACGATGTGTTTCTAAGTGAACACAGCATGTTGGGTCAACATGGATTGTCGACCTTGACCGTTAACTTTAACCAAGTCGGACCTTCAGGTTATTTTGGGTATTTTGGGATTTTGATGGAATTGGTCACTTGGTGGAAACATGTATCGGTTTGAGAGTTGAGATTCGGAGTCGGCTTTCATCAATTATGTTCAGTCAGCTAGGTGATTTTTCCTCACTGTACTTGCAATTCGAAGGCACCAATTATGGCCCATCGGATTTGATATCATTTTATGTATGCTATTATGTTGTAGTGATATGTTAGATCGGTATCTTGTTATATAGGATGATGCTATGATTAGTGATCAATTGATCTGTCTGACTGGCTATAGATTGTTATATGATTATTTGTTATATGTATACAAGTTTGGTCAGTGGTTGAGGCTATACTGCTTTCTGCGTAAGCCAACAGGTCGGGCATACCAACCTGATGGTTGATTGGACCAATAGTATGTTGCCATTCAAACCTGATGATTGAGGGCCTAGGGTATTCCAACCTGATGGTTGATTGGACTCATAGTATGTTGGCATTCCAACCCAATGGTTGAGGGTCTGGGGTATTCTAACCCGATGGTTAATTGGACCCATAGTGTGTTGGCATTCCAACTCGATGGTTGATTAGACCCATAGTATGTTGGCAGTCCAACCCGATGGTTAAGGATTGGGGTCTTCCAACCAGATGGTTGATTGGGCCCATAATATGTTGTTATTGTATTTGTGTTATTTGTTTTGTGTTGCTATTTTGGGGGAACTCGCTAAGCTTTGTGCTTACAGTTTTGGTTTATGGTTTCAGGTACTTCATTGGATCATGGCAAGGCGAAGGTGTAACCGTACACATCCTTGGCTTTACAACTAATTGGATCTTGGGAGACTCTAATTTTAAATAATGTTTTGAGACAATGGTTTTGTACCACTTCTATTAGACGAAAGTGTTGTTTTGAAAAGTTTTAAAATTGTTGAATTTTTAGGATGTTATATGAAGACTAGATCTTGTTTGTTGGGACCATCCACTACTAGAAAAACAGCCTTTTACGACGCTCATTACGCGTCGTAAAAGACTCAGACGACGCGCAAATACGCATCAAGGAAGGCCCTGTCATAAAGAGAGACGACAAACTTTTGTGCGTCGTCTATAGACGACGCGCATTTACGACGCTCATTTACGACGCGCGTTTACGACACGCAATGCGTATCAAGGAAGGCCCTGTCATAAAGGAAGACGACACGCATCCGCGTGTCGTAACCTTACGAAGAGCGTGTTAATGACACGCAATGCGTATCAAGAAAGCCCCTGTCAAGAAAGGTCATGTCATAAATGAAGATGACACACATTTTTGCGTATCATAATTTTAAATGTTTAAAAAAAAAATATTTTTTATAGACTTACTAATTTTCAAATTAAATTTGCATTTAATGTCTCATAATAGAAAATAAAATATCATATACAAAAAATATAATCCATTTCATAAAATTTAATGTCATACAAAATATCATATACAAAAAATAGAATCCGTTGCATAATATTTTATTACAAATTTGACATTTTTTTGTTTCCGTACTTTGACAATTTGTGCTGCTGCTGATTCCGGAGCTAATCCGCGACTCCATCACTTGAAATTACAAGCCGCTCACCAGCAGAAGATAAATGAAGATCATGAATAAATAAAAGTTGTTAATAAAAAGAGGAATAAATTGAGTTTAATTACTAAACTAACCTTCACTTGTTTGACATGAGGAACTGGAATAATGAATTCCCCAACATCTCTATCTCCAATAGATCTTGAAAGGCATAACCCACCTCGCCAACATTCTAAAGGACCAATCTATCATAAATATAAAAACATTGGGAAGTTAAGTAAGATCCCATTTAAGTTGTAGCATATGCAAGAACAATTTGACTAGTAATTTGACACTAGTCAGGAAGCGAATTATATCTGAGTTGTCAGAGTTTATGTCACGGAAAGGAGGAGGGAGGATAGGTTGTTCACCCAAATTCATGGCAAGACAGTTGGTAATAATACCATATTCTTTGTCAGACACCACGATATGCAATGAGCCTATCTGTTTACAATAGTGGATTTATGAGTTCCATCATATTATGAAAAGATATAAAAATAGAAAATTGTGACAGTGGGTTTAATTTGAAGCCCAAGCCTTCACTTCCAAGGCAAAATTTGGAACTTTGCGAAAAATGGCTCTTAAACTACGCCTGATAAAGATATGAAAGTCACGGCCTTCACGTATCATTAGCTTCCCTACAACACCATTTACTCCAACAGCCATATACGAAAGAAGAGTATCATCAAGAAATTAAGTTGCATTAACATACCTTCTGAAGTCTCCCAAGCAACGCCTCCAACAAAAAGTTTTCTACCTGATGTTAACTTTAGAAAATTTAGAAGTTAACTTTCAAACTCATAACATAATGGCCATCTTTTTCATATCTTGGGCGAACACTGGAAATTAGAGAACTAGTCATGAATTCATGATAACGTAATAAAATACATACCAACACATTGAGATACGTGACAAGCATTATAGACAAGACAACAAGCATGTCTTGTAAGTCCCTAAATCAAGATAACAAAAAGGAAATTAGCCTCACCAACAATGAAAATACATCAGCATTTTATCATATTAGAGGGTTTTGAATGTATTCATGACATAGCTGATGTTCAAGATAAAGATAACTACCCTAAAACATGGCTTTTCCAGTAGAGCTGAACCAGTCCCTTCATATAAAATAGGAAAGAGAGTATTCACCACAAGAATTATGAGGATCACAACCTGCATAAGAAAGCAGGTCAATAATTCAGAATACCTGCATATACAATTTTATCATTTTTAGGTGTGATTGGAGCATGATAAGAACATGGACATTGGATGAATTTCAATAACAGATAACAATTTTTTTCTAGTAGTAGCCTTTCTTTTTCTCGATGGACTTTAGTAATCAGAAAAAAGTTCATTAAATCTAAACTAAAAGTGGAATTCTCACTAAAAGGTAGATTTTTTACTTGTTGGAAAAGCACCGGATCTTATTATGAAACTTACATTTGGGGAGACGCTTTATGTCCCATACTTGTCATCACTAGGGAGAGGTCATGACTTATTTCGTCCAGTGTTTTCTTTGGCTTTTGATGTATAACATGAATGGGATTAAAACTGATTAAAATAAAATCTTTAAAACCAAAAAGACTAAATTTTTATATAATAAAAGAAACTTTACCAGAAATGCTATAGCCTGCCGTATATGATTCAGTTCATCCCAAGCAGAACCTGAATACTGCAGTCCTTTTGTTTAACAAATAAGAATAGAAAATAGTGTTTGGCATGACGGAATTGAGGAAGGAATGGAATCGTTAATTCCATTCCAATGAAAGAAAATATCACTTCAGAGTTACCTCATAAGTTGCGTTAAAACACCAGTGGTCTAGTTCAGCCAATCCGACTTTCACATACTCACCATTGCTAAACGAACAACACTCACATCTCAAAAGTAGACTGCATTTTATAAAAAAAAAATAAAAAAAAAAAGCCCAAAGGCCCAGAATCATATTTTATATTCAAATCACAAAAGAATACACTCTACAAAAAATAAATATATACCTGTTAAAGAATACACTCTTCAAGATTTATTTTTAATCCTGCAACATTTGGATCTCAACCTGTAAGTTATGCTGCTATGAGTAGCATTTTAGCTTAACAGCAATTTTACCTGCAACAGATGCATGCTCAGAATTTCTGTGTAGGAAATGCTTCTGGAAGTCAAGTGGGGGGTGGGGGTGGGGGTATGACTCAGCAGCTGTTCTAGATATTTTTAATCCAAATATTGCAACTCAACAACATCCACCTACTTCCATGATGAACAACTCAAAGAAAGAGGATACCAGACCCTTGGTATTCAATGTGGTTGGGCTGCAATGTTTTGGTGCAAGAACATTTAGCAGGTAAGCATAAGCTTCTCCATCCTACACATGAAATCAAACTTACTGTTATTAAACTTGAAAAAAAAGCACAATGAAAAAGGGAGATTTACCTTGAGATCAGATGAGAAATATTTAAAACTTATAAAATTTATCTGCAAGAAATTGACCAAATAAAATTCATTAACTTTTTACCTGTTTGAGTTGAAGTTCAGTCATGTTAAAGGAGAAAAGGTTATGATATGCTTCTCACTAAAACTTAAGCGACTCACCTTCCACTTTCGTATTGTAGGCCTTCATTTTGTTTTTTACTACCTCCTATTGTATCATGAAAAGAAGTTATAATAATCACTACAATTTCAAGAAAACATGGCATATAAGAGAGCATATAACTCATGTCCTTGTCTACCAGGTCTTAAAAAAACCTAGGAACAAGAAAAACAATAAAAAAAGATGACCATCACTCCATTAAATCATAAAAAAATATTAGAAAAAAACTAGTTATACTTAAATACATCACATATTAGAGAATATAACATTAGTTTGACTAGTTGGTTCTTGATTATAAGAAGTTATTCTTGTAGCCTAGTTGTCTATACTAATAATTGGATACCTGTTGCCTGCACTTGATAGGTAGCTTCCCAAACAACAACTTGTTCAGAGAATGAAACTAAAAGCAATTGTAACAGAGAGACAATGTTATCATATTATATCCATGAACCAACCACTTCCCTTGTCACTATCAGTGAGGTACATTATGTTTACACTTTCTTGTATAGATGAGAAGTTAAAAGGACTTGCAAGAAATTCAGCTCCCCCTTCACCACATACGTTACTTTCATATAACCTGCCAAGAAAAAACTAATAATTTGAAATTTTGACAAAAACAAAAAAAGGAAATATGAAACTTGTTTATGTGAAAAAAAATGTACTCATTTAACTTAAGAAGGTGTGCCCATAGGTATGACATTTCTTTTCCCAAATTCCTTGAAGGATCAAAAGTTCTAAACCAATAGTTGTAAGCTAAAATGGTGAAATCAAGTTTTTTTCAGAGATGAGAAGTAGATGCAGGAAAAAAAATGGAGGCATAAAGGAGAAATCGAAAATACCAGGTGAAATCATAGATGCAGGAAAAACTCATAATCCGTTTTGCTTGATTGAGAAGATGAAGTTGATAGATGAATGAGAAATTACGTTTCCTCTTATTTGTTGAACGGCTGAAGAAATAGGCAAGGTAGAAGCATCCTTTTCATACCTTAGTGCAATTAGACCTAGCGCTTGCAAACCTGAGGAGTCTTAGTAGATGGAGTAGGGTGGAGGGGAGGTGGACCAGTGAGCCTGAGGAGTCGATACTGATGTAACGATGGTGATAGATAACTTTTCGTTCTTATGTGATGAGTATGAGAGTGATTAATAGACAAGTGTGTAGTGCCCGATGTCGTAGCCTGAGGAGTCGCAGCACCAGTACGATGGAGGAGTCTTAGTTGCCGAACGACGCTGCAATCGAGAGTGAAGCAACTGGGTTGTAAGGTCTCCGATCAAAAAAGCCCTAGATTTACCTATAACCATCGTGGTGTCTTCTTTCTTCTAAGCCACCCTCGCTGTCTTCTTCCTTCCCTTAAGCCACCATCTGGAACCTAAGAGAGAGAGAGAGAGATGGAGATAGATCTTTGAGAAAAGCCCTAGTCTTGATTTTGTTCTTTGGGACTCATAGACGCGCTTCTCCCTTCTCCTTTCGTCAAATCGGTCCCGCACCAGAGGTGCTTCCCCTTTCTCGATTGATTTCCATCATCGAGCCACCATGGCTGCTTGCGTTCCCATCTTCCTTGCTCGATAGATGAACCACGACCACCAGACCAAAACTCCCGCTACCTTTGTCATTCTAATTCCCCTTTTTCGATTTATCTGTAGGGAATAAAAAACAAACGATAATCAAGATTTGAATTCTTAATATTGAGACTTGAGAGTATAATACTGAATTAGGGCTTTTTTTGACAATTTCAACATCGAGTGGGAGATATGGTGGTTCCAGTGTGTAGAAGTAAATGAGCCTTGATCGATGTCAACGAACGGGGAAGAATCAGAGGCGGCGGTCGGAGTGCAAGGGAAAGAATCAAACAACACTCGATGTAGGGAGGCGGAGGAAGACCGGAGAAGATTTTTGTGGTCAAAGAACACACCCGGAGCTAAAGAGGGGAAACAAGGAAGGAAGGCGGGTTTTCTAATTTTTTTTATTTCCTTTTTCCCACTGCTAGTTGTTGAAGAGCGCGTTTGTAAAATTATAAAGCGACATTTCTAGACGACACGCCTTTAACATAAGCACCCTCCGTGTTTTTTCTTTTTTTGTGAGACACTAATTCTAGGGCACGCAAGAATGTGCGTCCAAAATTCTTTAAATTTCTAAAGATCTGACATTATTTTTAGGGCACGCCCTTTTGCGTATCATTAATTAGTTCGTTTCGTAAAAAGCGTGTCATTAAAGTTCTGTTTTCTAGTAGTGCACCAATGTCAGCCTATTGGACTGTTTGTAGGATGATGGTTGTCTTTGTGACACTTGTTGATATGCTTGTATGCGCTTGTTGTCTTTGTGACTCATGCTTATATGCTTATATAATTTATGTATTGAGCTATATGGGCTCGGAGTCATTACGAACTCAGGGTTGATACGAACCCGACACCGTTACAAGTTGTTATATAGAGTCATTATGGACTCGGGGTTGATACTGACTCGGGGGTCGATACGGATCCGACACAACCACGTGTTGTTATATTTGTATATATATGTGATATGAGGTATTTTGGGGAACTCACTAAACTTTGTGCTTACGGTTTCATATTTATGGTTTCAGGTACTTTCGGTTCAAAAGGGAAGGACCTGGCTTGACTGCACATTATCCCCTAGAGTTTTCTGCATTGGCAATTAATGATACTACTATAATGTTTAAATAATATATTCACTTTGATCGGTTTTGGTACAACTCGTCGTATGATTATTTGTTTTAAAAATGAAAATTTTACATTGGATTTTCGGGACATTACAAGTTGGTATCAGAGCCTTTGTTTGAGGGATTCGGCCACACTCTCGGGTATGTCTGAACTCAAACTGAGGAATTGGTAACCTTTTGAATGAAAATAAGTTTCTAAATGGATTTTTCTAAAGAAAATAAGTTTTTGAAAAGATTTTTATAAAGAAAAAGAGGGTGTGATGCATGCAATCAGTCGAGCTCAAGTAAGTGATTCTCTGTGACATCTCCAAAATCTCGGCCAAAAAAGACCGGTTTCATTTATGTTTTTTAAAATAATTTCAGAGTAAATCCTTTTGATTTAAAAGAGTTGCGGAATTTGTTCCCAAAACAAAATATGATAAAATAATATTTATCGAAGCATGTCATCAAGAGATGCATTTTCATTATATAATCAAAACTCGGGATGTCATGTTCCGATACAGACCATAAAGCATAAACGATAACATTACAATTCATTCAACAAATATATACATATACAGACTTGTAAACAAAACAACTCGATGATTCATCCATCTTATGCCCTTGCGCCACTTCCTGTAATACAAATAAAACTAAGTGGGTCAGGCTTGGGAGCCTGGTGAGCATATAGGGTTTTCAACCCACAATAAATAAATTATATTTAATTTCACCAACCAATGATAACCCGATTACCCATTCCCGTTATCCTCACTTTACGTCCCTAAAACAACATCTATCTTAAGGGACCTAATCTAGGATTTTCATCAGGACGGACATTACTGCTTAGGGGTTTCCTCAACAATAGATGTCCTAAAGGCAACCATGAGGGGGATAGAGTACACCGGTGAACACATCGTTCACAACACCTACAGGTTATGAACCTGCTAGCGTTCCACTAGAATGTCTAGAAAGAGTCCGTGGTCGTTATCCATACTCCGCTGAATAACTAGATCAACAACAACATCGAGGCCTCTCATCTGTTTATCACACATCAACTATCTACCCATGTTGTACCCAACATATTAGTAGATAAAAATATATGTTTTTATACATAGTTTAAAACATGTATAGCATTTTCATTCAATACATATTCCACTTAACAGATGAGGCACACCCACATAACACGTATTTCATAGAAAATAAATCAGATCTATGAGATAGAAGAGAGTGAATATACATTCACACACATAACAACAAAATTATACACATAACACGTATTTCATATAGAATACTTCATAATTATGCGTTAGAAAAAAGTAACTACACACTCACTTGATCAGAAGATGATCGGACGGCACTACGACTTGCAGAAGTAGTATTCTTCGGTAGATCTGGAAGATCTTCACAAAAATCGAACTTCTCGCGGGCAGAGCTTCGGCTCGGGAATCGCACTTCTCGGGATCTCGGGAGCGTGAAACTTCCTTCTTAACTTGGATATGAGATCCGGGGTGTCGGGATGGCTTCGGGGGTTTACACGCAGAGCTTCGGCACAAAAAGGAGGAGAAATGAGCAAATAATCCCGGAACCCTCGCATCCTATTTATAGGAGGCTGAAGCCTCGCAGTACGTTGGGCGTACAACCGTACGCGGGGAGTACGCGTCCGAATTCGTCACTGCATGTGTCATCCGAAGAACTTGAGTGCGAGGTGTGTCATGCTTCGTTGTACGCTGGGCGTACTTCGAATCAGATCGGTGACTCCTTCGGATATACATCCGAATTAAAGATTAAATTTAAATATTAATTATTTAATAAACTTCAGAAATTCATATCTTCTACATACGAACTCCGTTTTTGACGTTCTTTATATCCACGCGTAGGTGAGACTACGCTCTACAACTTTCGTTTAGACTCTGTCGGCTAATTTTGAATTTATTTTTATTATTTATTTTTAGTAGGCCGGGACAGGAAAACTTCATTATAAATTCATAACTTCTTCGCCTGACGTCCGTTCTTGCCTATCTTTTCATCGTTTCACTCCTAACAACGAGATCTTCGATTCTCGTTTAGATTGTTTCGGCTAAAAACCGATCGATCTCAAATCGAGTATTTGGGCTGCATACCGCTAAGTCGAAACTTCAGAAAATCATAACTTCCTCATACGAAGTCAGATTTGGGCGTTCTATATATATTCAGAAACCTCGTTTCGGCCATTACAACTTCATGTAAAGATATCGAGTTTATTTTGCACTTAAATTTTGACGATTATTTTTATTCTTAATTAATCAAATCACATAATTAAGCAATTAAGCACAAAACACATAATACTCAAATAATACACTTCTATTATTTCAAAACGGGTTACAAAGGTTAACCTAGACTATTATATCAACATTAATGACAAGCCCAGAAACACAGGCGTTACAATTCTCTCCACCTTAGAATGATTTTGTCCTCGGAATCACACATCAACAAACAAATGTGGATAGCGACCCATCATGTCACTCTCCGTCTACCAGGTGAGATTCGGCCCATTCGTGTGTTTCCATCGGACAAGCACTAACTCGACCATCTTGCGTCGCAACTTCTTAGTCTTTCGGTCAACGATTGCCTCTAGTTCTTCAATCAACCTTTTGTTCTCATTGATTCTCAACTCCGAAAGTGGAATCATGTCGGGAACTTCTCCTGTGAACTTCCTCAAATAACACACATGAAAAGTGTTATGAATTTCATTCAGTTCTTCTGGTAGTTCGAGCTTGTAAGCTTGGTTCCCAATCCTCTTAAGAACTTTAAACGGTCCAATAAACCTTGGACTTAATTTTCCCCTTTTACCAAATCTTATAAGTCCCTTCCACGGCGAGACTTTAAGCAAAACCGAATCTCCAACTTCAAAATTCATGGGTCTTCGCTTGTTGTCAGCATAGCTCTTTTGACGATCCTGAGATGCTAACATTCTTTCCCTAATTATTTTCAATTTTCCAGCAGTTTGATGGACTATCTCCGGTCCCATAAACTGCTTTTCCCCAACCTCAAGCCAACAAGACGGCGCACGACACTTCTGTCCATACAAAGCTTGATAAGGTGCCATCCTTATGCTCGAGTGGAAACTATTATTATAGGAAAATTCTACCAAACGTAAATGTTCATCCCAAATACCTAGGAATTCCAGGGTACATGCTCTCAGCATATCTTCAAGTGTTTGTATCGTTCGTTTGCTCTGACCATCAGTCTGTGGATGGTAAGATGTACTTAAACACAACTTGGTACCCAATTCCTCTTGTAGACTTTTCCAAAATCTCGAGGTGAACCGGCTATCACGATTCGATACAATCGTTAACGGAACACCGTGAAGCCTCAAAATTTCCTTCACGTAAGAAGTCGCAAGCTTATCCATAGACCATTTCTCCTTGGCCGCTATGAAATGCGCACTCTTAGTGAATCAATCAACGACCACCCAAATCATGTCGTGACCATTCTTTGTTCTGGGCAGTTTAGTGACAAAATCCATAGCAATGTCTTCCCACTTACCCATAGGCATAGGCAAAGGTTCTAAACTCCCGTATGGTTTCTGATGTTGTGTCTTGACTCTCGCACAAGTCACACACTCGGCCACATACTTTGCAACATCGAGCTTCATTGTCGGCCACCAGTTGTAGGGTTTCAGGTCCCTATACATTTTAGTGCTACCGGGATGAATCGAGTACATGGTCTTGTGAGCTTCTTCCATCAGAAGATCTCTGACTCCTCCTGTCTTAGGTATCCAAATCAGATCTTGGAACACCTTCCTCTCGAGCTTTCTTTATACTTTCCACAATTGTCGAGACAGCTTCAATTCTCAACGCTCTTGGCCTTTTCCTTTCAAGATTGACTTTCCGACTGAGAGCATCAGCAACTACATTAGCTTTACCAGGGTGATAAAGTATCTCACAGTCGTAGTCCTTAAGTAACTCTAGCCAGCGTCGTTGCCTCATATTCAATTCTTTCTGATTAAAGAGATATTGGAGACTCTTATGATCAGTGAAAAGTTTGTATTTTGTGCCATAGAGGTAATGCCTCCATATTTTCAGAGCGAAAACTCCTGTGCCAACTGCTGCACCTCAATAATCGGCGAAAACTCCGCCCTGAACCTGGCCGAGAAATCGCTCCAAGTCATCGCGTCCAACACGGCATCATCCCCCAAAGCATGACCAATCTCCTCCCACCAATCCCTTGCTCTGTCCTTCAGAATACAGGAAGCGAGTCTGACCTTGTCCCCCTCAGGACACCGGCTCGTACAGAATGTGTTGGCAATATCAGCCAACCATCTGCTGCTAGCGATGGGGTCCCTAGCCCCATGATAATCTGGTGCCCTGCAAGCCCTGGACTCCCGAAATGTCAAGGTACGCGCTCCCATCAATGCCATCATCTCAGTACGGAAGGCTCCCAGCCTCTCATCCAAAATCTCCATATACCCTCCTTGACCGTGCCAAAGATCACAGGAGTCTGATCTAGAATACTACGCGTAACCTCGGCGGATATCAACTCCCTCATTCGCTCCTCGAGCTGCTCGGCCCCTGAACCTGAGCCTGATCCCTCTCCGGCGCCTGATCCGCCCACTGGTCTCTCTCGCAACGTCACCATGCTGGAAATATACTACAACCACTATCAGAATACTCATCACTAATGCGAGACCAAACACACCCTACCAGGTTCCCGGTCTTGTCTCGGCCTTTCCTGAATCGAGTACAGATCCTCTGCTTTCAGTAGTATGGGCCCATACTACCTTCCACATCTATCCATACTTTCCTCAGGAATTGCTTCAACTCCACCAGGTCCCTTATCCACTACTACTGCTCCCAACACTATCTCATCCTAGGCCTACCCTAGGAAAACCTCTGACTCAACACAAACCTCTCCTCAGCTGCTGAAGGTCTCCTTGTGATGCCAATTTGCCATCACCTGGATACCATCACATGTGACGAGGCTCAGATAATCCTTCAAGTAAAAGACTCGTCCCTACAACGGTTGGACTCAAACAAGAGCTGCGCAATAGGACCAAATCCAGCACTCTGAGATTATTCAACCCTGATCACATGTGACGTGTCGTATCCAACTAATGGCTAACTCCCATCACTCAGTATCCCACAATGCACAAAGCAAGCAACATTCAAACAAGGGAAAATCAAACCATAATATACTCAAGCAATCATATCCACACAGCAAGAATCTGAACTAGCATGTAACACAACTCATAGACTCACACAACTCATAGACTCAGGCATAACCTAAACAGGCTATCCTACTACTGTCTAATCAGCACTATCATGCAGCTCGAAAGCACATATAACAGGCACATAAGGCATCATCCCTCGATCCTTAGCCCTATTCTAGCATGCTGTTCTACTAACTAATAATCAAATCATAAACTTGTATGGGTATTTTGGGGTACTTACTTAAGCTCGGTTGATTGCATGCACCACACCCTTTTTCTCTTTTCAAAGTTCTTTTCTTTCTGAATTATTTTTGCTTTTCTAAGACTGTTTTCTTTCCCAAAACTCTCTTTTTACAAAACTGTCTTTTCATTTTGAAAACTTCTATACCAATTCCTCAGTTTGAGTTCAGACACACCCGAGAGCATGTCCGAATCCCTCAAACCAAGGCTCTGATACCAACTTGTAACGTCCCAAAATTTAAGACTAAAAATTACTTTTAATAAAACATCACTTTAAGCAAATTCATCATTTCAAAACATAAATAGAGTATTAGTTCCCAAAATACATTTTCGTTATCAGAGTAAACATTCCCAGGCTGTCTAATCTATGGTGTGTGCCATGCGATCACCCCGAGCTCTTCCCTCCGCTACCGGAAGTACCTGAAACCAAAACTGAAAACCGTAAGCACGAAGCTTAGTGAGTTCCCCACCCTACCACATACCATGCATAACCACATACTGCACATACTGGGCCACGCCCGCTATCCTGGGCCTCGCCCCCTACCTCGGGCCTCGCCCGCTACAACGGCCCCGCCGCTCCAGGCCCCGCCTGGCTTCGAGCCCCGCTCGGATACAGATCTGTTTCACTTAGGCCTCGCCTGTCACAGGGCCTCGCCCACTAACATATAATAGCACATAAACATATCACATCACATCACATAAGCTAAATACATACTAACGAATCTTGTCCTAAGGCCTCGCCTATCTCTGGGCCCCGGCCTTGTCCTACTACTGATGAGTCATGGGACCCCGTCCATACGCCTGCTGATAGTGAGGTACGGGCCCAACCCACCCTCACTCCTTCCCTAACTTGGGCCTCGCCGCTGATCTGCTGCTACTGAGATGTGGAACACCATCCACACTCTGCTATTGGTGAGATACGGGACCTCGCCCACACTCACCTCCCTACCAGGCATATACAAGTATCACACAGACAAATATAAACTATCACATAAACCATTCCTTGGGCACCCGCCCTCTATCATTGGACCTCGTCCCGAATATCATACTAGCATACTATGCCTAGGGCTAACCCCCAGGTCTTCTACTCATAACTACATGGGCCGGCATTGTGGCCGTAGACCCATTCATACAAAGGGAAACTCACATGTATTGGCTGAACTGGCTGATGAACCCACTAGCTGCTGCCCGACAACTCTCTGAACTCCTGCTCCACTCGCTCCCCGAGCTACCAATATCAATGCAACACTGAGTCTAACCGACCCCCGAAAGACAACCAAGTCAACTCTGGTCAAAAGTCAAAAGTCTTAGTCAAAGTCAACCTTCCAGGTCAACCCTACTCGCCGAGTCACCCTATTGAATCGCTGAGTTCATACGTTCAGAGTCCTTCTATTCGCGACTCGACTCGCCGAGTCAGTCCATGACTCGCTGAGTCTACCGATTACCGAGTCCTGACCTGTCCAACTCACCGAGTCTCCATTCGACTCACTGATTCGAGTCTCAACTCGAAGGGTTTGGGGTTTCGCGACCTGACTCGCCGAGTCCAAGACAACCTTCAAAAGACTCGCCGAGTTGTTCATCCAACTCGCCGAGTTCCTTCCCAACTTCATCTGACTCGACGAGCTGTTCATCCCACTCGTCGAGTTCCTCCTCATCTTCATGCTATTCGCCGAGTCCACTCAAAGGACTCACCGAGTCCATTCAGATCTCTATACATGCAGAGGACTTTTGAGTCATGGATGGACTCCAAACTGTAGATCTACCCTTCCCAAGCCTATTCCTCACGTAAAGTTGCAAACTTTACGTGTAGAGAAGGAGATATAGGCAAAATACACCATAAACTAGGGTTTAAGGCAAAGAGGCTCCATAATCAACTCAAGGGCTGAAACTTTATGCTTTCCAAGACCAAAATATACTTAGATCTGAAGTAGCAACTCCAGATCCGGCTTCTAACTCAAATGGATCACTACTCATGGCTAAAAGCCCCAAAACTCACAACCAAAATAGATCTAAAGGAAACGACTTAATACCTTAAGATGTTCAAAAATATCTTCCCAATCCCATATCTATTGCCCCCTCCTTGCACCTTCAAGATCCTTCTTCCTTCTCCAAGCTTTAATGCACTCCTCAAGACAACAATTGGCTCAATCAATGGATATGGCGGCTAGGGTTTGGCATTCTGGGTTAAAGAGGCAGTAAAGGAACCCTAGGGAAGAGAATGAGGCGCTTAAATAGGCCCCAAGTCCCGAATTTAGGGTTTTCCTCGAACAGACCTGACTCGTCGAGTCAGTCACTTACTCCTCGACCTGGATCCTGCTTGGACTCGCCGATTTCCTACTTGGACTCGCCGAGTCCCCCCCTTAAAGTTAGGGTTTTCTTTCCTTTCTTGTCCTTCAAAACTTTGGGTGTTACAACTCTCCCCCACTTAAACTAAACTTCGTCTTCGAAGTTTGCTATGGCCCACCGCCTGCGATCTGCTTCCAAAAGCCACCAATTATCCCAACACCAGCTGCCTACCTTCGCTGGTCTTCCACCCGGTCATTCTGACTAACATAATCCTCGCGGATAAAAACCTCGGGTCAAACCTGACCCTGAACAATTTAGAAACACAACTTACTCAACCGACAATCCTTCTGGTACTCTCCGAGTACTGCACTTGAACTCATAGGGGTTGACCCCTTCTTTCCTTACGCGATTCCCTTGCCTTCCTAAGGCGATGCTCCATAACCAACTATTTCCTCTGTCACTGTGAAGATCCTATCTTCACCAATTCATCATTCCCACTACTTCCAATACGGGTCATCACCTCGAGTAACCACTGACACTCTTCTCTGTCAAAACTTGGTGTCGAGCACCCCTCGATTCAACTAACTGAATTCCACCCTACACTGCTTACCCACAGTACTACTGACTGAAAATTCTGATATTCCTTGTCTTCCTTCTGGATGAACTAAGACCACCCTGGTCCCTACCAACCTATCAATGTCTGGATTACCGGCTCCCACCGGTAGCTAGTCCCAACACCACCACTAGTCGCTCCCAGCGACTTCCGAAAAAACTTCGACCACCTATATCTGCCCAATCTATTCTGCCATTCAGACACTACAAACCTGGGATCCCCGATCCCCTAGCTTGACACTAAGGTCCCTACCAGGTCCCACCTGTGCTGTTAAAATTCACGGGCCTCGCCCACGAGTCCCACCCGCCTCTATCCTTCTAGTCCCACTAGTCTAATCACTCTCGCTCGGGCCTCGCCCACGGGTCTCACCCAACCATACTACTGAGCAACCCTGCTCTCAGGTCTCATTTACACTGCTAATCTCATACGGGCCTTGCCCACGGGTCTCACCCAACTATATCCTGGAGCGGCCTCTCCCAAGGTCTCACCTCTCTAGGGTTATATAGGCAAACTCCCTATCATTCTCATCCACTACCCATTCCTGATCCCTGACCGATCACTAGGAGGTAAGGGCCTCGCCCCAACTCCGCTATCGAAGCTACTAAGGAATGCTATGGCTTACCCATAGTCTTACATCACCATCCATTGCTGACTGCCAGTGAATGCTACGGTTGCCCCGTAGTCTTACAACACTTCCACCACTAACTGCTAGTGAATGCTACGGCTGCCCCGTAGTCTTACATCACTTTCTACCACTGACTGCTAATGCGAAGGCACCCATGTTCCATTAGCTCTCAAGATCCTCATTCCGACTCCCTCGAGTCCTACGGGCGATCCACAACCTGAATTCCCAACCACGTACTAACCATTACCATCACACGCACTAGCTGATGGGGAGTTTCTCTAACTCCCAACCCTGAAATCCTCAATCCATCAAACGCTGAACCACTTCTTTTCCTTCTCAGAGGTCGGACACTCATTTTGGATCTGCGTGCTCCTACCTTTGCACACTCGGAGGATTCTCCCCCACTTCGATCTTGTTTACCCCTTGTTGCTCAATACTCAAAAGAAATCCTTGCTACCATTCCATAATCAATCTGCTGAGGAACCCAAGCTTACCATAGCTAGGGATCTAACCAATCCATCTCCAACACTATACAACTCCGATCTAGCGAGACATACCAAGTCCCTCCCAAGCATGCTACAGTTACTGCATCCTATGTAACCTTCTCCAATAGGGCACATCCCCTCACTACCATTCGAATATCCAAGGTATGCAGATGGCATATAACTCGATCACAATCAACCGCTCAAAAAAATAAAATACTCATACCGATAATGATGCAGAACCATAACAATATAATCATGCACAAATAAAGGAACTGAAAACAGAAATCGCATACCTGCAACGTCCGGTGCTGATCGCGCCTCTAAGATAGTCATCTGAAGAGCTCTGCCTCCTACCGCAGGCGCCTCTGCACGGCCCTGACGGCCGTCTGTGATCCTCAAAGTTGCAGGGGCAGGTGCCATCACCCGTCTTACTGAAAACAAACTGGGGCACCGGGCCTTCTTGTGGCCCCGCTGATTGTAGTGAAAACATAACAAGTTTGATCCCTGCGCGGTGGTAACAGTACAATCCCTGCTGAAATGACCAGTCTGACCGCACTTGAAACAGCCAGACTCACCACCGCTACCACTCCTGCACGCGCCCCCGTGCGCCCTGCCACACTTCCCGCACCAACTGCGGTCCTGATAATCCCTCGATCTCAAATCCGATCCCTTGGTCCTTTTGCCCGAACCTGTAGCTACCTGAACCTCATCCGGCTTCCTCTTCCGAATCTGCTCCAAATCAATTTCCCTCTCTCTAGCCCGAGAAATCATATCTTCCAGCGTCTTACAGCTAGATCTGCTCACGAACTCCCTGATGTCATCCCTCAACATCTCATGGTATCGGGACTTCTTCATCTCCTCATCCGCGACATACTGCGGTACAAGAAGAGCCCTTTCCCTGAACTTGGCGGTGATCTCCGCCACAGTCTCAGTGGTCTGCGTCAAATCCTGAAACTCCCGTGCCAACTGCTGCACCTCAATAATCGGCGAAAACTCCGCCCTAAACCTGGCCGAGAAATCGCTCCAAGTCATCACGTCCAGCGCGGCATCATCCCCCAAAGCATGACCAATCTCCTCCCACCAATCCCTCGCTTTGTCCTTCAGAAGACAGGGAGAGAGTCTAACCTTGTCCCCCTCAGGACACCGGCTCGTACGGAATGCGTTGGCAACATCAGCCAACCATCTGTTGCTATCGATGGGGTCCCTAGCCCCATGATAATCTGCTGCCCCGCAAGCCCTGAACTCCCGAAATGTCAAGGTACGCGCTCCCATCAATGCCATCATCTCGGTATGGAAGGCTCCCAGCCTCTCATCCAAAATCTCCAATATACCCTCCTTGACTGTGCCAAAGATCACAGGCGTCTGATCTAGAATACTGCGCGTAACCTCGGTGGATATCAACTCCCTCATTCGCTCCTCGAGCTGCTCGGCCCTTGAACCCGAGCATGATCCCTCTCCAGCGCCTGATCTGCCCGCTGGTCTCTCTCGCAACGTCACCATGCTGGAAATATACCACAACCACTATCAGAATACTCATCACTGATGCGAGACCAAACACACCCTACCAGGGTCCCGGTCTTGTCTCGGCCTTTCCCGAATCGAGTATGGATCCTCTACTTTCAGTAGTACAGGCCCATACTACCTTCCACATCTATTCGTACTTTCCTCAAGAATTGCTTCGACTCCACCAGGTCCCTTATCCACTACTACTGCTCCCAGCACTATCTCATCCTAGACTTACCCTAGGAAAACCTCTGACTCAACTCAAACCAGTCCTCAACTACTGAAGGTCTCCTTGTGATGCCAATTAGCCATCACCTGGATACCATCACATGTGACGAGGCTCAGATAATCCTTCAAGTAAAAGACTCGTCCCTACAACGGTTGGACTCAAACAAGAGCTGCGCAATAGGACCAAATCCAGCACTCTGAGATTATTCAACCCTGATCACATGTGACGTGTCGTATCCACCTAATGGCTAACTCCCATCACTCAGTATCCCACAATGCACAAAGCAAGCAACATTCAAACAAGGGAAAATAAAACCATAATATACTCAAGCAATCATATCCACACAGCAAGAATCTGAACTAGCATGTAACACAACTCATAGACTCACACAACTCATAGACTCAGGCATAACCTAAACAGGCTATCCTACTACTGTCTAATCAACACTATCATGTAGCTCGAAAGCACATATAACAGGCACATAAGGCATCATCCCTCGATCCTTAGCCCTATTCAAGCATGCTGTTCTACTAACTGATGATCAAATCATAAACTTGTATGGGTATTTTGGGGTACTTACTTGAGCTCGGTTGATTGCATGCACCACACCCTTTTTCTCTTTTCAAAGTTCTTTTCTTTCTGAATTATTTTTGCTTTTCTAAGACTGTTTTCTTTCCCAAAACTCTCTTTTTACAAAACTGTCTTTTCATTTTGAAAACTTCTATACCAATTCCTCGGTTTGAGTTCAGACACACCCGAGAGCATGTCTGAATCCCTCAAACCAAGGCTCTGATACCAACTTGTAACGTCCCAAAATTTAAGACTAAAAATTACTTTTAATAAAACATCACTTTAAGCAAATTCATCATTTCAAAACATAAATAGAGTATTAGTTCCCAAAATACATTTTCGTTATCAGAGTAAACATTCCCAGGCTGTCTAATCTATGGTGTGTGCCATGCGATCACCCCGAGCTCTTCCCTCCGCTACCGGAAGTACCTGAAACCAAAACTGAAAACCGTAAGCACGAAGCTTAGTGAGTTCCCCACCCTACCACATACCATGCATAACCACATACTGCACATACTGGGCCACGCCCGCTATCCTGGGCCTCGCCCCCTACCTCGGGCCTCGCCCGCTACAACGGCCCCGCCGCTCCAGGCCCCGCCTGGCTTCGAGCCCCGCTCGGATACAGATCTGTTTCACTTAGGCCTCGCCTGTCACAGGGCCTCGCCCACTAACATATAATAGCACATAAACATATCACATCACATCACATAAGCTAAATACATACTAACGAATCTTGTCCTAAGGCCTCGCCTATCTCTGGGCCCCGACCTTGTCCTACTACTGATGAGTCATGGGACCCCGTCCATACGCCTGCTGATAGTGAGGTACGGGCCCAACCCACCCTCACTCCTTCCCTAACTTGGGTCTCGCCCCTGATCTGCTGCTACGGAGATGTGGAACACCATCTACACTCTGCTATTGGTGAGATACGGGACCTCGCCCACACTCACCTCCCTACCAGGCACATACAAGTATCACACAGACAAGTATAAACTATCACATAAACCATTCCTTGGGCACCCGCCCTCTATCATTGGACCTCGTCCCGAATATCATACTAGCATACTATGCCTAGGGCTAACCCCCAGGTCTTCTACTCATAACTACATGGGCCGGCATTGTGGCCGTTGACCCATTCATACAAAGGGAAACTCACATGTACTGGCTGAACTGGCTGATGAACCCACTAGCTGTTGCCCGGCAACTCTCTGAACTCCTGCTCCACTCGCTCCCCGAGCTACCAATATCAATGCAACACTGAGTCTAACCGACCCCCGAAAGACAACCAAGTCAACTCTGGTCAAAAGTCAAAAGTCTTAGTCAAAGTCAACCTTCCAGGTCAACCCTACTCGCCGAGTCACCCTATTGAATCGCTGAGTTCATACGTTCAGAGTCCTTCTATTCGCGACTCGACTCGCCGAGTCAGTCCATGACTCGCTGAGTCTACCGATTACCGAGTCCTGACCTGTCCAACTCACCGAGTCTCCATTCGACTCACTGATTCGAGTCTCAACTCGAAGGGTTTGGGGTTTCGCGACCTGACTCGCCGAGTCCAAGAACAGACTCGCCGGGTCCAAGACAACCTTCAAAAGACTCGCCGAGTTGTTCATCCAACTCGCCGAGTTCCTTCCCAACTTCATCTGACTCGACGAGCTGTTCATCCCACTCGTCGAGTTCCTCCTCATCTTCATGCTACTCGCCGAGTCCACTCAAAGGACTCACCGAGTCCATTCAGATCTCTATACATGCAGAGGACTTTTGAGTCATGCATGGACTCCAAACTATAGATCTACCCTTCCCAAGCCTATTCCTCACGTAAAGTTGCAAACTTTACATGTAGAGAAGGAGATCTAGGCAAAATACACCATAAACTAGGGTTTAAGGCAAAGAGGCTCCATAATCAACTCAAGGGCTGAAACTTTATGCTTTCCAAGACCAAAATATACTTAGATCTGAAGTAGCAACTCCAGATCCGGCTTCTAACTCAGATGGATCACTACTCATGGCTAAAAGCCCCAAAACTCACAACCAAAACAGATCTAAAGGAAGGTAAACGACTTAATACCTTAAGATGTTCAAAAATATCTTCCCAATCCCAGATCTATAGCCCCCTCCTTGCACCTTCAAGATCCTTCTTCCTTCTCCAAGCTTTAATGCACTCCTCAAGACAACAATTGGCTCAATCAATGGATATGGCGGCTAGGGTTTGGCATTCTGGGTTAAAGAGGCAGTAAAGGAACCCTAGGGAAGAGAATGAGGCACTTAAATAGGCCCCAAGTCCCGAATTTAGGGTTTTCCTCGAACAGACCTGACTCGCCGAGTCTCCTTGGCCGACTCGCCGAGTCGGTCACTTACTCCTCGACCCGGATCCCGCTTGGACTCGCCGAGTTCCTACTTGGACTCGCCGAGTCCCCCCTTAAAGTTAGGGTTTTCTTTCCTTTCTTGGCCTTCAAAACTTTGGGTGTTACAAATTGACAATGTCATTAAAGTACAATATTATAATAGAAAACAGCATAAGAAAAATCATGTATATAAAAAAATATATATGCCACAATAAAAAATACAACATAAGAAAAGATGCTAAAAATTAATTATTTAAAGTACTACGCTATAATAATAATAAATTAATAATAGAAAAGATGCTATAAAAATGAAAATTGCAGCATAAGATAAAACATTTTTTTCTTATGTTGTATGTTTTTAACATATTTTCTTATGCTGCAATTTTCATATTTATAGCATCTTTTCTATTATTATTATTATTATAGCGTAGTGTATATATATATATATATATATATATATATATATATATATATATATATATATACACACACACACACACGACATAAGAAAAGATGTTAAAAACTTAAATTATTTAAAGTACAATGCTACAATAATAAAAATAGGTTTTTTGTTTAAGTATTTTCATTTTAAACCATCAAGAACCTAGAATACCCGCCCGATATTGATTTAGAAATTAATTACAAGTTGTCCCTGTTTTGGGACTACTTTTTAAATATTTTATCTCATTTAAGATTTGAATGTGTATTACATGATTGTGGACCACCAAACTTCAATGGATCACATAGATTTTCTTGATGAACAAGTTGCCTTAGATCAAGAGGACTTGTTGGATATCATGAGTAAATATGATTTTGTTATAGGTTAACATGTTATGGATAATGAGGATATGGTTAAGGATAATTGCATGGATTGCTTCCATGCCAACCTGCAGAAGGCCACATCTTTAGGCAATTGGGTTGCCTTCCCAGCCCAAAGTCCATACCAGCACAATGGTGGGAAAGTCGCTTAGCGACAAAACATTATCTACAAACAATAGAATTGGTGAATGCACCACTACCCCTCTGAGTCGATCACGGCCCAAAGCATGAGATAAAGGACATCTCTGCCAATGAACATCATTGTCCCGAATCAGGACGGAGATCATGTCCCTTAAAGAACAACCGTCATCCAGGTCATAATATATAAGGCCAATCAGCACTACTAGAAAAACAGCCTTTTACGACGCTCATTGCGCGTCGTAAAAGGCTCAGACGACGCGCAAATGCGCGTCAAGGAAGGCCCTGTCATAAAGAGAGACGACGCGCATTTACGACGCTCGTTTACGACGCGCAGTTACGACGCGCGTTTACGACACGCAATGTGTATCAAGGAAGGCCCTGTCATAAATGAAGACGACACGCATTCGCGTGTCGTAACCTTACGACGCGCGTGTTAATGACACGCAATGCGTATCAAGAAAGCCCCTGTCAAGAAAGGCCATGTCATAAATGAAGATGACACACATTTTTGCGTATCATAATTTTAAATGTTAAAAAAAATATATTATTTATAGATTTACTTATTTTCAAATTAAATTTGTATTTAATGTTTCCTAATAGAAAATAAAATATCATATACAAAAAATAGAATCCATTGCATAAATTTAATGTCATACAAATAATCGTTCCATGGAAAGATAAAACAAATCAATAAAAGTTGTAACAAAAATTTACAAACTAATTACATACAAGAAATATAAAAAAATATACCGTCAAATGCTTTTCAAAGTCTAATCTCCATTTTAGCTCTTCAACTCACTTCTGCAACCATTGGTGGTTGTTGAGTTCACCCGACATCCTTGTTGGAAAAATCAGGGTTTCCTTCGACTTCTCTCACTTTGTCCACACCCTCACGCCTCTTAACTGCAGCCTCACGAAACCTTAATCTCAATTTCAATCCCTGTATCTCATCTTCCCTTTGTTTTGCCTACAAATACCCCAAAATAAAGCAACAAACCTTCTAACTAAATCATAAAAGTATACATTTTCTTGTAATAAAAGGATTAGAACCAACTATGTTAAGTTACATACCAATTTCATGGCAGCCTCGCTTTCAGCGGTTACTGCCTGTAACGTCAGGTCTTTATCTTTTTCCCTCCTAAAAGCACCAACAAGGGCTACTTCATATTCTTTCTTCTGCAAATAAATTACACACAACCTCAACATTTTTAGAATTACATCTTCTAAACATCTTTCATTCCAAATGCCAAAAAAAGCAACTACTATATAAGAAATAACACTTAATCACGAACACTGTATTTTCAATATATTTCTTAGTTTACGTTTGAAAAATCTACTCAATTATAATAACTTGGGATTTTTTTTTAAGAATAAACAATAAATGAATGTTGGAAACTGTAATAAGCAAATAGAAGAAAGTGATTTTCAACTGAAACAGAAAATTAAAAAGTTTATGACTTTATTTTATCAGTGATAATAACAAGTACCCGAGACATCCGTTTAACAGCAGTAACTGGACTAAATGATCCCTGAAACCCTTCCCATCTGAAGCCTCCTGGAGATCCCACCGCCCAAGCATCATTTTCATGATTTCCAGTTCCTGTTCCCCCATTAATCACGCTGTGCAGCTGAGATACTTCTTTCTAACAACCACAAAATCTTCAATTACAACCAACACCATAACATATATATATATATATATATATATATATATATATATATATATATATACACACACACACACACTGGGTAGATTTTTTTCAAAGTACAAAAAATAAATATAGAATTTGGTTAAGGGATGAAGGTGTTAATGAAAAAAGATATATAAGTAAAACCTGATTAAATGCAAGCAATAACACAAAAGAGTATGGAACACAAACCTCGGATACAGTTTATGGCTTCGATCTCAACATCTTTAAAGTGATAAATAGAGAATCAAATTAGTACCTGAAGCATAACGTATCTTTCAAGTTCTTCATTCTGTCGATCAAGTTCAATTGTGAAACTATCACCAAAAGAAGACATAAGTGGTGCTGCTCCAGTCATGCTTCCACTTGCTGAAGTGATTAAGGAGTTTCTTTCCTCATCATCATATGATAATTTCAAACCAGTGGATAGAGTATGTGGGTTTGGAATGCTTGACGGGTGATCATATTCTTCATTATAAAGTTTTTGGTTCAATGATATCGGAAGTTTTTTCTGCATTAAATTAGTCTCAACTTCCCTTGATCGTTTATTGGGCCAAAAGGCAAGGCTATTATGCTCTCTACCAGAATAATTTACTGGATCAACATGATGTGTGGCTGGAACTGTCATATGTAAAATCAGACATCAGATAACACAGGGTAAAGAGTGATTCATTAATCTTAGAATCATGGAAACTAACCATTTCCAAATAACTGCAATTGGTTTGAACGATACTGAAAGACACTACTAGAAAAATAGCTTTCTGATATCTGTAATAACACATTTTCAGGGTATTATTACTCATGATTTTAATCCCGTATTAATATATATATATATATATATATATATATATATATATATATATATATATATATATATATATATATATATATATATATATATATATATATATGAAACTTACTGTTCCAATTGAGCTGAAAATTGTGCGATTTTCTGCTTGCATTGGTTTGCAGAAGTTGTTACTTCTTCACCCTGAAAAAGATCAGATGCTTTATTATAGTAAGCAATAGCTTGCTCCAAATTTTGCTCCTGTTCATATAACTCAGCAATTTCCTACATAGTGAAACCAAATTATATAAAAACTAAATTAAAATTAATAAATAAAAAACTAAAAATAAATGATAATCCTATGATGTATGTAGTATGTACCTTGCAATATCTGGCAGCCATGCTGAGTCTTCCAATTTCCATGAAAATGTTTAATGCTTGCTCTAGGTTAGCTATGCACGCTGCAGACATTTAAGATAACAAGAAAAAAGATAACATTTTTTTAGATATCCAGGAAAAAAATGGATTAAAAATCATTATCTTTTTAGTTTATACCCTTGGTGCTTGTTTTCTTGTATGAGTGAGCTGCATCAGCATAAGCACTAGCAGCTTCATGTTTGCTATCCATCTAGAAAAAAAAACACAAAATCAAGATTATAATGGGGTTCATAAATTGATGATAGAATTGGCAAGCTTGTAAGAATTGGCAGCTTTTTCTTTGCAAGTTTATACCTTGATCTTAGCTAGAACCAAACTAGAACTAACAATGAGGTAGTTTTGGGGAGCATAGACATATCCTAGGAAGGAGGCAAGGTTACCACATCAATAGATTTAATCATAACACTTCCCCACCTAAAGACAGGTGAGGGGTCACATGTGACTCATATCACAAATCATAATATACCTATTAACATCACAAATATAGAGAGTGGTCAGAATGACCAAGGGCATTCCAATAATTGAACTCATCAGCATCTCATTTCCAGAACTAACATGCAACATCTCTTGAGTATCAAAATAATTAGAATTTCTAGAAGTAAATGTGTTGCTTGTGATCAATGTGTTTGATAGAGCAAAGATCGAACTATTAACCACCTGTCACACAAAAAACATCAAGTGAGTCATCATAATTCATCACAGAACAAAAATTTCTATTCAATTCAGAGAAAATAATCAAAGTTGTTATAAGCAAACATAGTTTAAATGCAGGGAATAGTGTAAAGTACGCAAACTAGCAATCTTAAAAATGAAGGAATTGTAGGTGTTACAGGAAAAATTAAGGTATCAGTAAAGAAGAAGAAGAAGAAGAAGAAGAAGAAGAAGAAGAAGAAGAAGAAGAAGAAGAAGAAGAAGAAGAAGAAGAAGGAAATCACCTCAACTAAAACAGACATTTCATCAACAAATATTAGACCCAAGATCCCTAAAGCATTCCAATTTAGGACTGCATAGAAAGCACTTACACTTTTTCAAGAGACCAATTATCCTTCCTGTTTGACCATGAAAACAAAAGGCAGATGATAAAACATTTAAAATAGGGTAAAGGGTAACAACTTGTATGTACAAGAACTTGAAATATACATAAATCTAGAGACTTAAAAAATTGATATGTTTGACCATGAAAAGTCAACATCATCTTTTTGTTAACAGAAGTAAAAAACGATGTATCACAATCCGAAACCCCTAAATTCACATCAATCTTGAAATGATTATAATATGAATTTTAACATTTAAGAGAATAAAAGTAGAAATTTTACCTGCAATGAGTAGCAAACTGCCATTCTCTTCAGTCTCAGCTCCTCCAGGAATGGATACGCTTTAGCGAGAACACTCAAACATGGATGAACATCAGCTCCCCAATCCTCCGGTACTAAATTGAAATCTGAAAACCTCGGTTTCCCCTTCAAGGTTACGCTCCGAATCTGAGGAATCCTCCTGGCTACAATCTTTGGCGGCACCGAGTAGTAATTTCCGATAAACACATGACGTCTGCTCCACCGCTCAGCGTTGTACCAATCTTTACATACTAGAGACACGAAATTGCAGTCCTTGTGAGACTTTATCGGCGAGAGCACCGGTTCTAGAACCTCTTCAGGAAACGGATACACCGAAATTGATTCCGGCGACACCTCAGCAAGATCAACCGAATTGACTCGGTCAACCGTTTTGGTTCGCTTCTTATTTAGATCCATACTTCACTGGAAAATTTCAATTAATGATTCAGCTCATTTCAATAAGATTCGAAGCTAAATCTTCATATTTCAGAACTAGAATTCAACGAAATTCACTGCCGAGATTTCTCCAAAAACTTCAATCAATCGTGGAACTGATTTCGGTTCAAGACTAACAGACAAAAACTTCAATCAATCGTGGAGGCAGTTTTAGGAGTTTGACATTATGGGAGGTGGGAGCATATTCGCAGGGGAAGGCGGAGGGATAACAATCATTCTGAAGCTTGATCAATACTGGGAGAGGGGATGCATCAGGTGCAAGATACGCACGCATCACACATCAAGACCTAGGGCTTGTAAGTACAACAAAAAATCATGAGAAACCTTCATCGCCGGAAAGAAATATTGTAGATGGAAGAAACCCCTATGAGAGAGAAAGCAAGAGTCGATTTGAAGCAACCGACAAATGAAATTGAAAGGTAGAGACGCTACACTCTTTTTTTCGTTCGTGTCAACACACATCAACATAGAGAAATCGAGAACCCCCTACGGGTTTGATCTGTTCAAAAGACGGGATCGGAGATTTGGTGATATTGCGATTTTGTTGTGGGAGAAAAGAGGATCGGTGATGATATTAGGTTTTTTTGGGTATTAGAGTGAGAGAGAGAGAGAGAGAGAGAGAGAGAAAAGAACGATGGAAATAAGGGAGAGGATAACAATGGCGGCCTTTCAAACTTTTTGGATTTTCGTTCCCCCCCCCCCCCCCCCCCCCCCCCCCGCTGCAAAAAAGAGAAAGCGCCTTTCATTAAAAAAATATAAAGCGACATTTCTAGACGACGCCCATTTTTAAGTAAGTGCCCTCCGTGTTTTTAATTTTTTTTGTTGGACATTAATTTTAGGGCGCGCACAAAAGCGTGTCTTTTATCCTTCAAATTTTAGAAGAGATGACATTATTTTTAGGGTACACGCTTTTGCATATCGTAAATCACCGCGTGTCATTGTTTGCGCGTCATTAAAGGGTTGTTTTCTAGTAGTGCAGCATGCAGACAATAGTTGATGGATGCTCAGAGCGTTCTCCTAGAATCTCCTCCCGAAGTACGGTTGACGAAGTTGTTCTTTGTGTTATAGGGATCGATTGCAGGCGGTTGATCCACCGAAAATATCCTAGATAACTACTTTGTATCAGAATGTGAGGGAATAAAATGGAGTCCTGTCAAATTATACAAGAACCTAAACATCAAATTATACAAGAACCTAAACAAACAAGAGTAATATATGAGATTTCATGATAACTCGTCAGTTGACTTGTAAATATTGAGTTACATCGCCATGAAAATATTGACATTGATTAAAATAAAACCAACATGGTCAATGTTATTTAGTGTGTAGAGTGATGACTTGAACCAAGTGTTGTAAAACTCAACCTACTCGATAGAGTACTCAGAATCGGGTATGTATCTAGATGCTTTTTTGAAAACCGATCAAAAAAATCGGAATATATCAAACTTTGGACTAACCTTGGAATGCCTAGAGAGTTTTGCAACATTGTTGGGACTCGAGAAAAAGGTGCTAACAGTGACCAACATAGTCATGACCAATGAGGACGTTGGCCCTTAAAGCACGGGGTGTTATTATGCTCATACATTGACCAAATATAAATTAGGTTGGTAGCTTATAAGTTTTGACGTCGCCTCCCCTTACAAGTTGGTTTTTAGGGGTGAGTTGTATGCTTGAGCTTATGGCATAATACGAGCCTAGCATAGCATGAGATGGGATTGTTGCGTTCCAGCATTCCATGCAACTTTGTCATTTAATTACTACAATCTGTTGAACTCTACAAGTTCAATGAGACATGTTTTCATTTTCTCATTCAATGGTTGAATTAGGCATTGAACTCCAGATTTTGTTGTATACCAATTTGGCAACCCACTATGGTTCGGTTTAGTTTATTGTATGCCAACTAGGCATTCCTTATGGACAGGTGTCAGTGAAACGAAATAAGTAACAACCCACTATGACTTGGTTACATCTTTCTAGTGATGTGGGTCAAAAGAGAGTTACCTAGCTAAACCACCACATGACCACCCTTCCTTGGACTATGAGTTTAATCGGGTCCTTTTATCTTTGTAAATTATGGAACTATGATATTCGTTTTCCAGTTAAAATAGGTAACAGTCCAAGTTCAAAAATCAAAATAAAGCTATGTACATTTGACATAAATTTTGATTCTTACGTAGAAACAAGATGTAAAGTATAGTTGCTCATATTTAATTAACTAGAAACAAGATGTTAAGTATAGTGGCTCATATTTAATTAACTTTACAGAAAATTCAAACCGTTGATTCCACATCACTATCATGTGCATGTATTTCTGAAGATCTATGTAAGACGCACCTCAACATCTTAATCTTATCTTTGATGTGCCATTTTTCACAAACAAGTTCAATCATGGACACCGAAAGGGCCAATGCCATGGACACACCACTGATAATAAAGAGACCTCGAAGCCCATAAAGATTCAAGATTTTTGGTGACGGGGAAGAAAATTCCTTTGACATCACTGCAGATTTATGTTTCAACCATTTATCCTCTAATGCTTTCAGTGTCCCGTCTTCACGCATTTTCGCTATATGAGTCGACATCTCTGTGGCCAAAGGTGAACCTTTCTGGAACACCTGCAAAAGTAGATGAATGAGGCATGGAAACGTAATCAAGGTAGAGAGAGTTATGGAAGAAGCCGAAAGGATTAGAGAAAACTCACAAAGCCAAAACCGTTGGTGGTAGGTGCTGTTGCAATCAAGGAGAAATCAGAACCCGAAAACATTGCAAGAAATGATTTGATGTAAAGGATCTCAGCAACGATTGCTTCAACTTTTCCACTTGTTAGTGCTTTAGCATAGTCCTCAGGTGCATATAGTTTCTCTGACCAGGCCTCAACAGCATTCAATTTGTTATTGACAACACCTAAAGGGGAAAGACCATGGAAGAATCCGGTGGAGATCTCCTTCATTCCAATCTGTTGTACAGTTAAAACTGAACTCAAAGTTGCAGTGTAACTTGACGTGAGAACAAGCACTACAAATACCCAAACAGTAACCACGAATCTTGATAGATTACTTTGCAGCTTCTCCCCTGTAGTTTTCAATTACCAACTCATTTTCCCAACAGATCTATGGTATAGATTTTATGGGTGCTCAAGAAGATCAAATCTTTAAGTAAATTGAGATTAGAGTGTAAAGAGTTGGAGAGCTTACTGTGAGCATAAACGAGGGTTGAAAAGGCAAACCAGAGGGTTGTTCCCAATTGCTGTGGTGCTGAACCTTGAAATTCTTCGTTTGTACGATGTTCGATAAACCAGATCACAAACCCTAAAAAGATAAAGAAACAAGAAGTTGTGATCCAAAGATTTGCACTGAGAGGATCTAAGAATATCCACATGCTGTCCTTGGCATTTCGGGCTATTATGCCAACTCCAAGATCAGTGAAGGGCAACGTGAAGTCGACATAGAGAGATCTATTTGATGTGATTGTAAAATCCCCGATAGCAGCATCATATTCCTGATACAACCCCACATCTCATGCATTAGCTAAAAGCCTCTATCTGATCTCCATGCTGTTCTACAAATAATATGACAAAGAGCCTTTTAATGCTGCAGGTTTGTGCAAAAAGACACATACGTACCTTAAGATAGATTTTTTTGATCACATCATTGTAAGTAATTCCATCCTTATAAGAGAATGGAACAACCTCAATGCCAACTCCATAGCCTAAGGAGTTAAACGCAGCATTGAAGACATCCCCACAGAAGCCGCTCAAAACCGATAGATTTGTTCTTGGATCAACACTTATTTGTGCTAAATTCTGGAATCTGCTGGAACCTGGAAACAGAATTCTCAGCTTCTTATTACCATTTGTTTGTAGCTTCCTACGCTTTGGATTAATGCTTGTAGTCCCACCTGGCCAGATGATAATTTCAAGGCCTTGATTCGAAGGGGAATTTGGTTTCTTTATTTCTTTCATAAACCCGCCACCAGTAGCCATCATCCAGAACCCAACCCTCCTATCACCCTTACCAACCACATTCACCACTTCCATGACTTTGGTGATGATCCTCCCATTCATAAGCTTGAATTCACCACCTAAACCATGGAACCTGACTCTTAACATCTCGTCTAAAAGTAGTGATGTGTCAATATTGCTACCCAAGTCTTTCGAAGCATATTCTCTAGTTTGTTTCCTCTCAATAGCCATGGCTAGTGCATAAACTGCATCATATGCCCATATACCATTGGAATCTACCTCCATAAATGGGTTCAAAGCATAATGTTCCTTTCTCCATTTCAATAAAAAGTTGTGAAGCTCCTTTGATGATGGAAAATATGATCTGAAACCCACAGCCCCCTGCATTGATTCGATTGCTTCAGCATCCATGGAACCCAACAAGTCCATAGTCTTACTTGTTACAATCCACATGTATCCTTCACCCATCATTCCCAGCTCTTTTGCCATGGAGAAAAGATTGGATGCTAGAGAAGGTGGTGTATGCACTATAAACACCGTGTCTTGCATAGTTTGAAGCTTATGAAGCTCTTCCCGGACTTGTTGGTTGCTGTCAGATGTTGAAATTAGGCTAGTATACGTAACGTGTATGTTTTTCTCTTGAAACTCTCTAGCCATATAAGTAGCCATTTCTCTCCCATTTGCAGTGTCCTCGCAGATAACAATCACATTATTTGCTTTAAACAATTCAACCATGGCAGCAATGCCTTTGAACTGACTGTTTTCATCTTGTGCGATTCCAAGAAGATTAGGATTCCTATTTGAAAAGGGACTTGTTGACAAGGAAAGAATCGGTATGTTAGCTTTGTATTCCAGAACTGTTGATTTGGGATATATTATCGCTTGCACTTTAGTGTTCTCCAAAAGATCCAGAGCTGAATGTCCATGCACAATATAATAAACATTTAAAATTGAAGTTTACTAAAAAAAAATTAAATAAATAAATAAAGATAAAAAGACAGTACCAGCAGACAAGGCACGCAGTGGTTCTCCTTTTGTATCCCTGGTTGTAAAAGCTATTCTTGTTGTGTAGTGAGGATTGGCTGTGTAAAAGTCAGAAATAGCCATGCTGATGCAACGATAAATGACCTTCCCTACCCCCGATTCCATGTCAAGAATCACTCCCACTTGTACTTCCTTATAAGTTGGATCTTCATGTGCTGCTAAAAGGCTTTGAAAGCTAAGCAACATCAATGTCAGAAATGGAAATAACCTGCAATTCATCATTAATTGGCAAGTTTTTAGTAATATCAAGATGACACAGTAGCGTTTTTAGTAGGTAGGTGGGGAAACAAAGAAAATGGTGTCCTGTCAACTTAAACAAGAACATGAACAAACATAAGTAATATATGAGAGCTCATTATTTGACTTTTAAGTTTGAGTTAGGCAGCCATGAAAATATTGACATTGATTAAATTAAAACCTGGTCAGTGTTCCTTAGTCTGAACCGTTGAATAGGAACAAAAGTCTACTGATTTGGTCAGACCTATCAGCATCAATGGGAACCTGCAAATTAGATGGTCAATATCTGGTAGAAATAATTTTCTTTTCCATATAATTAAAAACTATATATATTACTAAAAATAAGTGAAACTTTACAATAGTAATTTAGACACTTTCTTGACAGCAAAGATCAGTGCATGATGAAAATAAGAGAATTCAGGGGACTGTAGTGGCCTGGCCAAAATGAGAAATCTTCTCTTGAGCCAACAAATTCATAGGCACAAAGAAGAAATCTTACTCAAATCATGAGCAATATTTGTACAATCCTTAATGCATGAGTACAAGTTCATATATAGCAGCACCATTGTCTTTGTTAGCTTGTTATAAAAACTGCGATTCCAAGTATCATAGTAGAATTATTGTCTTTGTTAGCTCGTTACAACAAATAAAACTTGATAAAACCTAAATCAAACCAAAAAAACTCTCTATCTTGTCATAATCTTTACCAGGCATTTCATAGAACAGTTGCTTCGCATCTCTAAACTGGCCACTAACCTCGATCAACACCAGTAAAACAAGAACATTAGGAGTTATAATCTTCTTGAGGCATTTCATAAAACAGTTTCTTGGGATGTAGCTTTTATATTGTTTGCGTCCTAAGCATAAAGAGTATATCCATATAATAAGGTTAAGTTGGGCATATGATCTAATTGGATGAAAAGGATTAAGGGACACAAGTTGGCCACAAATAGGGTAGTGCTTGTTTTGATATACACAGTTGACCTTCATGACATTAAGACATCCGGATAACTAATTCGCCAAGTATCACCTTGTGATGATTATGTGATATAATAGTTGAATGTCAATTTTGAACGAAAATATATATGGCATGTCACACCAAAACAAGTGATTATAAATTTGTTTGTTTTTACAGAAATTAAACAATAAAACTTATTACAAATTTCCATGGCACGAACAAAGTATATCATAATTAACTAGAATGGTGAATTTAAAAAGGCCCAAATAATGACTTCACCTACTTACCATAGTAAGGAAGGTCAAGAACATAAAGAAGGAAATAGGCCCAAGTCAACCATGGGTTGTTTGAAGTTGGTCAGGTTGCTTCTTCCTCCCCATCAAAGTCAACGCCCAAACGGGGTGTGGGACCCAAGCCCAAACTAGTTAGTAAATGTGATGTAATTGAGAAGGTGGGGTCCATGATCAAAAGCAATATTCATGGATATCATACTGCCACTACCCAATCAAAGCATTAGTTAAATACTTAGTGTCAAGTTCCCACACCTGTCTCAATCATGGTTTCCCACCACTTATTAACAACTTTTAAACAGCATATAAATTTAGAAACAACAAACTGTCAACGGCAAGCTGCATTATGAAGGTTACAGGTAACCTTCAATGCTTTTCTTCTTCTTCAAAATTAGTGACATACTCAATGAACTTAATTAGCAGCCTGGAAAGGTCAAAAATAGAAACTAGATTTAGTCATACACTAGTTTTGCATTAGTACAACTTAATTAGTTCTTGACTTATGACTAGTCAACCAGAGTCTAATTACCTTCTCATATTATTTACCGGCTTTAAAGAACACATTACCCACTTCCTTCTTTTTTTTTTCCAGCAGCGTTGATCTTCTCTTGAGTCTTGAGCCATGTTCATGTCCCCTTTCTTCATTGTTTTTACAGCCTTAAGCAGAGCAGGGCAGAAATGAAGTGATTGAAAACAAATACACAGCAGAAACATTCAAAAAGGATTGTAAAGCCACAAGGGAAAAAGACTATGTGTAAAAGTTACCATGCATCTTCTACTTTCAACTCCACTGCATCTGATTATGCAAGTGAAATCAGCTTTCATAATGCAATAACGGATATTGTAACTAAAGGATTTTTCCAACTGTTGTGATCCAGTTGTAGAAAGGGTGGAGGTTGAATACAAACAATTGCAAATCTAAAAATGAAGTGACAGTTTTTGAACCTCATAATTGACTACATCTAAAAAAACAAGTATAGAAAGGAATGTTTGAAACATGATCAACAAGACGTTAAAGAAGCAGAATCTTAACATTCAACATTGTTTTGTCATACCTCACATTGCTACCATTGATTAAAAAAAAGTACACGACTAAATGGAGAAATTGGAGAGATAATCAACTTTACTAATGAATCTTCATATGCCTGAGCCTAGAAACTAGAAAGGAATAAACATAGACAAGATGAATGGCATAGTTGTAGTTGTTGTTTGGTTGGGATCATCTTCTTTCAAGTTCAACCACCGGTTTAGGGTTGAGAATCCTCATTATGAATGCAAGTTTTCCTCCAGCCAGCATTGTGTATGTGAAATGCAGTTTCTCATGAATAAAATAAAACAAGAATATGGAAAGGGCCACAGCCATTGAGACTCCACTAATAAGAAATAGACCACGACACGTTTTCAGGTTTAGAATCTTTAAAGCAGGCTCAGAGTCCTTTGAGTGTGGATCTGATTTAAACCATTTCTTCTCCAACTTTGCTAAGCTCCCATTTTCTCGTAGTCTGGAAATCTGTCTTGATAACTCAGGGACCAAGGGTGAACCTAACGGGAATGCCTGCACATGATGAATTATTACATATAGAGTTGTTCATGATCTACAAACTTCAATAAATGGTATAACTAGTAACTAGTAAGTGTAGTGAGGAGAGGACACTCACAAAGCCAAAACCACTAGTGGTGACTTCAGACACAACCATGGAGTAGCCAGATGGATACTGAGCTAGGAATCCCTTCAGGTATGGAATTTCATCAATAATTGCATCAACACCACCATTCTTGCTTCCACGTGATAAAGCATCAGCATATTCCTCTGATGTATAATATGGCTTCAACCTGGTGTCTTTAAAATTCAAGTTCCTAACAATATCTCCCTGCACAAAGGAACCATCTCGGTATCCAATTAAGTCTCCCTTTGAGGCTAACCGAATTTGTTCAATGGTGAACAGTGAACTCAAGGTTGCTGTGTAGCTTGAAGCAAGTACCAGCACTACAAACAACCACACACTTACTACAAATCTTGACAAATTACTCTGCAGCTTCTGCCCTGCAATTTTTGAACCACCACCTTAAGTTTTGACTCTTTTGTCCAATTCAAGTTTAGTTTACCAAGATTCGAAAAAACAAAAGTCTCCCAGCTGTATTGTGTCTTTTATCTCATGCTCCGTATATATGAAATACAAAAGTCTCTTAGACAACAGTGTAAAAAACTAAAACGGGATGTGAGTGAGAGCTTACTATGGGCAAAAACAAGGGTCGAAAAGGCAAACCATAATGTTGTTCCAATCTGTTGTGATGATGAACCTTGAAACTCTTTATTCGTCTGATGTTCAAGAATCCAAATGACAAAACCGAGTAATATAAAGAAAGAAGCAGATACAAGCCACAGATCTGAACTCAGTGGTTCCATAAAGATCCATATGCCTGCATGAGCATTTCGAGACAGGGTTCCAACACCAAGATCGGTATATGGCAGTGTGAAGTCAACATATAGAGTTCTGTTAGCCGTGATTGTTATATCTCCAACTGCAGCATCAAATTCCTGGTGTAAATAAAACAGATTATAATATTTTTTTCCGATGCATCGAACAAAGAATACTGGGTTCAAAAAGATGCATACCCCAGTATAGACTCCATATATAAGCTCGTTGTAATTTACTATTCTATCTTCTCCCGTAAATGGGATGAACTGAAAGGATATGTCGCGACCTAATCCTTTGAATGCAGCTCGGAATACGTCTGCACAAAACCCTGAAATGACTGTGGAATTAGTTTCAGCATCGTATTTCACTTGAAAAACTCTCCCCACTCCAAATTTTGGTGGAATGGCAATTCTGAGGATTTTGCTACTCACTTGTAGCATCCTGTGTGTTGGATAAGTTGTGATACCACCTTTAGGCCAGATGATGGCTTCCAGACCCTCATCAGAAACTGAATTATTCAAACTACCAATATTTTTGGTGAAACCAGCATCCAGTGTCCAAAATCCAACCCTCTTTTCACCTTTATCTATCACATTTACTATTTCCATGACTTGTGCAGCATTAATCTTCCCATTCCTAAGTTGGAAAGCACCACCTAAACCATGAAATGAGATGCTTAACATCTCATTCAGCAGAAGTGTTGTACCCCTTTGGCTTTGAGTCAACTCACTTGCAGTTGTATCCACATCTTTTCTCTTCAGTTGTTCAACTTGCTCTACAGCCATTGCTAGAGCTGAAACTGCATCGTACACCCAAAGAGCATAACTGTTTATCTCCTGGAGCTTCACCATCACATGGTATTTCCTTCTCCATCTGGAAGTGAAATTGTGAAGATCTCTTGATCGTGGAACATATGATTTAAAACCCACTGCCCCTTGCATAGACTCAATAACTTCATCGTCCAGCAAATTCAGAAACTTCATAGTCTTACCGGTGATAATCCATTTGTATCCTTCATCCATCATTCCTAGATGCTTTGCATTCACCAAAAGGTGGGATGCAACAGAAGGGGAAGCATGCATGATAAATATTTTTGTTTGCACGGTTGAAAGCCTGTGAAGCTCTTCCTGGAGTAGTTCATTGCTCCAAGAGGTTGAAATTAGGCTCCTATGTGTTACCAGTATGCTCTTTGTTTGGAGAGTATTTGTCATATCTCTTCCACTATCACTATCCTCACAGATAAGGATAACTTCCTTCCATCTAAAGGATTCAGCCATTGCAGCAATCCCTTTAAATTGAGTGGTTTCATTTTCATCTTGTGTAACTTGAAGGAAATAAGGATGCTTGTTGCAAGAGAGACATGGTGAAAGTGAAAGAATAGGCACTCTAGCTTTGTCTCCCAAAACCGCCAGGAACTTTGCTTCAGCTGTTGACTCTGAACCTATGATTGCTTGCACTTTCGGCTTCTCCAAAAGATCAAGAGCTGATGGTCAAAAAAGACAATCATAAACAAATGAATTAAAACAATGAAAAAATATCCAAAGAAAACATCTTCATTGAAATTAAACATGTTGTGAAAGACACGAATGACAAATTTGTATGACAAGTACACGCCTTTCATGTGTTGTATGCTTTTTGGTGTTTACTTTTTATATCTTGTTACATGATGCATTCCAAATGAAGTCTGAAATAGCTATCTAAATGGTAAGACTTACCAGCAGAGAGAGCATGCAGTGGGTCTCCATGGGTATCCCTGTGGTGAAGAATTATCCTTGTTTGGAAGTGAGGATTGACCATGTAAAACTCAGACACTGCCATGGTGATGCAGCTATGAACAGCCTTTCCAACCCCAGAATATGAATATGAATATGAATATGGATATGATGATCCCATATCTAGAATCACTCCCACTGGGATCTCCTTGTAGGCTAAATCTTCTTGAGCTTTTGTATATATCTGCAAGCAGAGCAACATCAACATTAAAGATGAAAGGTGTGTTCTCTCCCTGCTACTTATCTTCATTATTGAATGGTAAAAAATGCTCATGTTGCTGCTGCAAATATGAAAATTAAGCTTTGCTCTTTTCTCTATATTCTATTCATCTTGTATGTTATTCACTCTTTTTATTGATTAAAATCATAACAAGAGCTTCAGCCAATCAGTTGACTCAATATACTTCCCCACGCATACATCATTCAAGTGTTTAAACAAAAGATTTCTCTGTTTAAATATTATATCTCCTTAATTTAAATAATTACAACAGGGAAAGGTGTGCAATATTCTAGTGGATGAAGAAGAAGGGTAATCAGTCTTATCAAGAAGAATTCAAATATCACAACTACCTGGAAATTTCTTTGGTGAATTTAAGTATAAGCAGTCAAGGTGATCATATATGATCAAAACGTAAAGATCATTAAGAATGTAATCAAATATATAAATAAATCAAAATGTCAACTAGACATGCATCCTTCAACAAGATTTTCTATCAGTTTCTTTCTGAAATGTGAGAAGCAATCTTTTGACTGAACCGAAGAAGAACCCACTCATCTGGGTGAAAAGTAGTAGGAGATCAAATTAAGATGAGTTATACCTGACCCAAGACGAAACATAATCTCCATCACGCAATTCATCGAGCACTTGATTTGCATCAGCCAATTTGCCTTCATCTGCTAATACGATGTGGGACAAGACCTTTGGAAGACTTTGTCAGGAACAAAAGGACCAAAAGAGAGTCACAAGCTAAAGGCCACCATTACATATTAGATCTTAATTAGATATTGTCAAATGAAACAAGAAAATAAACTTGAGGTTTTAATTTTAGAGCAACTAATTAAAGAAAGTTTTGGTTGTCTAGCAATAATTAATTAGTAGGAGCGTCTTTTAGGCATTTCATCAAACAGTTGCTTTGCGTCTCAAAATGTGTTTTTGTCTTTTTAGGAATAAAAAATAAAGAGGTACAAGCCTGTAGAACAGATCCTGTTCAAGTAGGGTCGTGCTCTTTCATCCCTCCGCAGCTAATATATAGTCAATTACAATGGTACTTTGCGCCGATGTGGGATGGAGCTTTTACATTTTTGCGCCCGGTGACTGAGTAAGAAATTATAATTACCTTGGTTTTGACTTTTGACCTAAATACGACAGTTCTGTTTTGCCTTAATACGACAGTTCTGGTTTGCCTCATTTGTTGACGGTTGAGGTTCTCCGCCACTAATTAAGATCAGTAATACTGTTTTTTATTTTTTTTATATTGTTTGGATGGATTTTAGTTATAGAAAATCGTTTTACCAAGCTCAACTATTCTTTTATAGGACACGGCCTTTTGTTATTGTTTGTTTTTATATAAAATTTGACAGTTCAATCTTCTTGTCAAAGACTAATAATCATATTTTTGAAACTTTTTTGGTTATATATCAGAAAAAAAAATGTTTAATATCATATGAAATGTAAAAAATCGAAGCATACAATATTTCGATGAAATGATATAAACTTCTATGGATACAACTACATATACATTTAATCAAGCTTAATTACAACTACATGGATTGACTCCATATATAAACCAACTCTCTTTTCATGTTTCTTCTTCTTATGTGGGTTGAGTTCACATCACCATTTAAACCACCATTCAATATTTTAGTGATTAATTTATCATTTGTATGATGACCGTTTTGGACATTCAATATACCAAAACCAAGGTACTACAGAGGACAACATAAAGCCATAAACATTTTTTTTTTCATTTCAAGTTTGAACAAGTCATACTAAATACTTGAAGGTCGATTTTGAACAAAAACATTACGAGTTTGATAATAATTTGTAGTTCATTTTAGCATGTTCCAAGTATATAACAATCTGCTCAATAGATTTTGAATTTCTTTTTGAAAGGTATATTTGTCAATAAAATCATATCACTGAGACATAATTGATTATCAGTTTGTTTGTTTTTATAATAATTAAACCATAAAGTATTTTACAATCTTCCATAAGCACAAGCAAAGTGTATCATAATTTGAGCGATCATGTATCAATAGGAATTTGAAAAAGCCCAAATAGGATTTCACCTATTTAACATAGTAAGGAAGGTCAAGAACATAAAGAAGGAAAAAAGCCCAAGTGACACCGGAGATCCCACCAAAAAAGAATCCACCAGTGAACTTAGCCCAACCATCGGCTGTTTGAAGTTGGTCAGGTTGTTTCTTCCTCCCGGTCAAAGTCAATGATGGTGCAATCGACGGTTCACCTTCTTTGAATGATGCGATTCCATACATAGTCAAGCAAATGCTAAGGATCACCACAAGCCCACCCGCGGCTAGTGATCCTGCTGCACCTGCATACTCTGTGTTCCTTAATGGGCCTGCTTTCACAAATGGGCCCACTAGGAAGAACCCATGGGCTAGCCCGACCTCAATGCCTCGGAGCAATGGGTTCACAGCGGTCCGGTATCCTGGAAGATTTGAAAGGTACCATGCAATTAGTGGGCTCGATGTCACTGGAGTCTCGAGACTTCCAATGAACGGGTCACCATTGATGGGTTGGACGACTTGGAATGTAGGCTGCATAGTTTTATCGTATTAGCAAACAGAAAATACAAATAGAACTAGAAAAAATACGTGGTTATGCCCGACATAATTAATACATGTGATGTAACCGAAAGGATCCACAAGCCTCTATGACATGAAAACCATAACTAGTTCTAAGTTTTTACTATGGTACTTTCTCATATCTATAAAGAAAAAAAAAAGACCATTATAACCTTCAACAATGGGCAATGGCTCAATCGTGAGCATCATATTTCTAGTAAAACAACTAGAACATATGCATTATCTTAAGGAAAAGTATGAAGCATTTGAATAAATTAAAATCAGCTTTTCCTTACAATACTACGATAAATCTTGAAATTAGTTACTAATTCTCAATAAACCGACAACATGAAAAGTAAAATTTAAAGGCATAACCTTCAGGAAATCATCATATAAGGCAAATACCACCAACTAAAGCATTTGAAATCAATCTAGCTCGATTGATGAGCACTGAGCAGATCGTGGATCCCCAACATGGGCATTCAGTAAATTGCCCTATTAAATAAAATCTTAAAAATCACAGAAAAATGAAAAGAAGAAACGACCTTGTCGGTTTTTACTGCCTTGATAGTGGAGGAAGACCTCTGGGAAGAAGGGAAGAGCCTAAGAGGTGAACCAGAAAGGCCTTTGGGTGCAACCGGCCTTGTTGTGGTCAATGAGGAAGTCAAGCCAGTCTTGAGCTGGAGGCTAGCCATGGTCGATGCTTGTTGTCCCCAATTTCTTCAGTTTTGAATATAACTTATTATGACCATTTACTTCACAAATTTGTGGGTTTGCCTTCAAAGATGATTCATGACACATGGATGGTCCTTATTGGATGATGAATATATGGATGGCTTGCCACCCTTATCCTATATCATTTGCTTGGATTGCGTAGTCTATGGAGGACAATTGTTTGCCATATTTCCTACTTTGTGTTAAATTATAAACTTTGGTGGTTATTTTGTTTACATAAGTTCCTTTTTTTGTTTCATGTAATATAATAAAAATAAATATAACTTGAAATATTTTCAAAAGTAAAAGTAATACAAATTTTTTTTGGGCATTTATTGACCAAAATTGTTTCGGGTTTAATTATCATATAAAACTAGGTGTAAACGTGTGTGTATTAGATGAGTTGATTAAACAAAAGATTAAATGCTAAAATATAAACATGTATTTTTTTAAATAAAAATTAAAATAAGAAATGAATAAACTATCAATTACATTCAATACTTTACATATATAAATATATAAGTATTATGTGGCTTTTTAATTTAAATTTTGAAAAAACCTACAAATGACATGTGGATATTATTTATTCTAAAAATATAATAAAATGATAAATGTCAAAAATCATGAGAGATTGACACGTGTCAAAAAAAACCTTCAAGGAGGATTTTGACAATGTCAAAACATTGGCACAGTGTATAAACCCGTTAATATTTTTTTTGACATATTTCAATAGTTTTTTTAAACAACTAATTTTAATTATCACACTAGTAAGAAGGTAAAGGGGAAAACAATTTACAAAGAAAGCAACATAGCCGGGTTTTGAATCTAATTGACCAAGTTCATGACAATTTTACTATTTCTATTGACAAATCAATTAAAAGAATTATCTACTACACTATCAACAATCAAATATTTTCTTTGGGTATTATCAAACATCGAAGAGTTTTGGAATTGTCATAGCACCCACCAAGTAGTTAACATAATTGCTTCCAAAGTCGATTTCTTTTGCATAGACAAATGCAAATCATCTATCCGTTGAAAGACGTGAGTAACATAATTCCAATTCGGTTATATTACATTCACCCACTTGAAAATTGCATTTCATGTTCTCGCTATAGTCTCACATTTAACAACAAATGATCTAAAATACTCCTCATGATTACCTCACCAGATGCACATAATAGAAGAGATGTCCCCACCCCGGTTAACCAGATTGACTCTAGTAGGCAACCGATCAAGCATAACCCTTCACCCAAGGATATTCACCTTCATTGGGACAAACCGACCTCATCTAATGGCGCCATTCCCTATCTCTAATAGGTAATCATCAATAAACTCACAAGGATCCTTCACAGTAAACACCCTTGAGCTTTACAAGTCCCAATTTGAACATGTGATCAGAGGTGTTCTAATTTTTATAATTCCTAAGAATTATTCTCCTGCATATCTTTACTCGACCAGTCTTTATATGTTTCCAAGTATAAAATCTTTGGAATCTGACCTTAAGCGGGGCACTTCCAATCCAAACTTCACGTTAGAATCTCGTATTTTCACAATTTCTCACATGTTCTGAAAATTAGAACAAAGAATAATGTCTTTCCCCTGTAAAAGATTTATAAGTTGCAAACTTATAACAATCTGATTTTTTAGTAGTAGTTCGGATCATAATAACATTTGTGTCCATTTCTTTTTTTGTGTCTATCAGACTAGTTATACTAGTTAAATCCTAACTAAAATTAAATGAAAGCAATATAAAGCGTATCGTTTAAGAGCATAAAATATGAGAATGATAGAATCATAAAACCACATAAATATGTGTTTTCAAAGTGATATGATAACCTAATGAAATAAATTCAACATAATTAGTTGATCAAAATTAGGGATAAAATTTAATTTTATGTATATATTTATAATCTATAATTGATATTTCAAATTATATAAATTTCATAAAGATAATTAATAAATCAGAATCATATAAAATATAAAATAAATCATAAGGTTAATATCATTAAAACTTAATAAATAGTTTTAAAAAGTCTTTCGACAATTTTATGTATACCAGTCACCACCATAAAGGAGACGTCTAAAGAAGAATGAAGGTTGTAGGGAGGATACTAGGGAGGTTGCAGTGAGTGGCTTATGTGAACATCTAATGCTACATCAAATTATATGTGACACTGACATAAAACGTGGAGTAACCTGCTAACTGGAAAAAAAAAAAAAAAAAAAAAAAAAAAAAAAAAAAAAAAAACCTATCATTCCCTTTTATTAAAGGGATGTTTGGCAAAAAAAAATTATTGCTCATTAGTTTATAACTTATTAGCTTATTAGCTTATAAGCTAATAAGTAAGTGTAGGGTAACTTATGAAAAAAATGACTTATTAGAGGTTCCCCACTGGAATAAGTTATTTTCATCCAAAAACTTTTTTTTTACTTATAGAGCGTGTTTGACAAAAGTAGCTGTTAGCTGGAAGCGGTTAACGGGTAGCTGGTAGCGGGTAGCTGATAGTAGGAAGCTGTAGCTTTTATTTGTTACTCCCTCCGTCCCCAAATTATAGTACATCTTTCCTTTTTTGTATGTCCCAAAATAATAGTCCAATTCTAAAAATAAATAACATTTTTACCAAAATATTTCTTCATTATTACTTAACCAACTAAGCATTTAATAGAACATTAAATGCAAAGTAAGGATAAAACTGTCATTATATTGTATAAAGTTAGTGGTAGTTAATGTTTCTTTAATCTGTGTGTTTTTTGTCTGTGGACAATAATTTTGGGACGGAGAGAGTATATAGGTATTTGGCAAAAGTAGCTGGAAGCTTTTGAAATATATAAAGCTACATAAAAGACAACTGATTAAAAATAAATAAATATATAAATATATTTTTAAGGATAATTATGGAAATTGATTTCAAAAGCTTGGTAGCGTTTTGTTAAACGCTACATGAAATAACTTTTAGATTTGGAGCGTTTTGTTTAAACTAAAAGTTAAACACTCGTATTATCAAACAGAACTTTTTGTTTAAACTAGAGTGTTTTGTTAAAAGCTAAAAGCTCTCAAATGCTTCCAAAAGCTCGATGTCAAACACGCCCATAATGATGTGTAACCTAATAAGTTGTTTTAAAAAGTTTAGCTAAACAACCCTAAGATGTCATTTCATTGTGTATTTCCTTATAAAACACCAAAATTTAATTTAGGACCATTTAAAATCAAAAGCAACGGTTTAGCTGCTTTTAGTGGCAATGTTAATCTATTTGGGCTACCTAAAATCCCATTCCATCATATAATTGGGTCTAATTATAGCCCGTTACCAGTTTTGTGGTTAAGTCCGATAACACAATGAGTCAATGACACAAACGCTCCGACTCCGACACATCAATGGTGTTGCAATTGTCGAAGCTCCCATTATTTCGCCGTTGCGGGTGGCTTAGCTCCAGCAATGGAGTCTTCTTCACATCCGAACATCAAAACTTCTCTCAGCTTCAAGGTACTTCTGCGTAATTTCCATTTCTTCGTTTCTTATCATTCGGTTCCTCGCGTTCATCTGTATCCAGTATTTCATGTATAAATCTGATAAAAATTGAGTTAAATTCTTTTAAAAAAATTTGGATATCATCAGCTTATTAGTGATTGTAGAATTTCTCGTGGAGTTCAATGATTTTGAGGTATTCTAACGCCCTTTTATGTAGAAAAGGAAGTATTCAACTATTAATTATAATTTCTGATGTCCAGTATTTACCTGTTGTTTTGTTAAGTGTTCATAGTAGTTTATGACCTAGTTACTTAATGCTCCACAAAACTATAACGATCAAACACATTTGGGTACTATTTTTTTTTTTCTGCCAATAAGGAAATTTGAATATTTCTTTTAAGGAAAGAATTATTATTTAGGTCGTGGAATTGGAATCCAGCTCCTTTAGCTCATATTTTGAACTGGTTACGCTTGAATTTTGATTCCTGGCTATGCAATTATGCTTTCAAGTTTCAAATGATATCAAGAGAAAAGGATTATGCTCTAATGATGAGAGTGATGAGGTAGTTATGATTTATCTTCTACCAGATGTATTCTGACTACTTGTACATTGCAATCCAGTGAGATGGCCCAACACCCACAAAAATTGTCCAGTCAGAAGCTTCGCCACTCTAAAGTCAGGAAAAGTTATACCGCCAAAGAAGTGAGCAATTCAATCTCTCTCACCAATTTAAGATCAACCTTGAATTTGATCTATTATTCTCAATTTATGTTTATAGGAAGAAGAGATTGGATGAAGTATGTCTTGAAAGGTTTCAGCAGTACAGTCGAAACTACATTCAATCATGGATCTTACAAGGTTGCTCATCTCATAATTGATAATTCTGTGTTTTTTATGCCCTAGTTCCTCAAAGCTGACTCTTTGTTCCCAAGTGTTTGCATTTATTTTAATTTATTTTTATTTTTTTTTACTTTAGGCAAGGTAATTGTTGATGGGAGAGTTGTAACTAAATCTGGACACCCTGTTTCTGATAAATCCGTTGTGGAAATCAAGGCTGAAATCCCGAAATATGTATGTAGGTGATTATTCTCCTAAATAGCTTTCTTTGTATATAAAATTTGGTTTCATGTTCGTTGTTCAGTTTGTTAACTTGATGTTTACTTTAGAGCAGGACATAAATTAGAAGCTGCCATTGAACAGCTAGGAATCGATGTTACTGGTAAAGTGGCTCTTGACTCAGGGCTATCAACTGGAGGGTTTACTGATTGCTTGCTTCAGTATGGTGCTTCTTTTGTTTATGGTGTTGATGTAGGATATGGACAGGTAAATGTTATATATATATATATATATATATATATATATATATATATATATATATATATATATATATATATATATATATATATATATATATATATATATATATATAATCAGAAAACACAAAATGATCGATTTATGGTTTAAATTCATACTAATTTTTTGTATAGGTGGCGGATAAAATTCGTCGAGATGAACGTGTTTCTGTTATTGAAAGGACAAACTTAAGATATCTTACTGAACTTCCTCAGAAAGTTGACTTGGTGACTTTGGATCTTTCATTCATTTCTATACTTGTGGTGAGAGCATTAACTTAAAAGCCCTTCCCTTGTGTAGTGTGTTTGGTATTTCATTCCATCCAACAAAACAGACCCATCATAGACATAAAGTTTATTCATTTCAATGATTTGTGTTTCATCTCTTTTGTAGGTCATGCCTGCTGTTATTAGCCTGATGAAAGAAGAAGCTACTTTAGTTACACTAATCAAACCTCAATTTGAGGCTCGTAGATCACAAGTATGAAAAAGCCAAATTCTTTTTCCTTTCATGTTTTCATCTCCTTTTTGTGGGTTAAATATAAGAAAATCCTCACATTTCAATTATCCGGACAGGTGGGAGGAGGTGGAATTGTGAGAGATCCCTTGGTTCATCAAGAGGTATATAGTTTCTCTTCATATCAAATTACTTTTCATAATTGTTAAAAGACAAATCAATCTTCATAATTGATGGATAATTATAGGTGCGTGAAAAGATAGTGAAGGGTGTGGAAGATCTAGGATTCCAATGCAATGGCTGGATAGAGTCTCCATTAAAGGGTGCTGAAGGAAACATAGAATTCCTAGCTTGTTTTAGCAGAACAACCGTTGACTCACCAGTTAAAGTAGAGTAGATTATTAGAACAACTAAAGTTTTGGGAACAGATGTTATAAAAGTATCCAATGTTGATGACAGCATGAAATGAAATGTTTTAACTAATTTAGCTTTTTAGCATTTCAAGTGGTAATTTTAGACCAAACACTTGGCCTACCACTGTAAACCATGATACCAAGTATCTGTCTGTTGAATTATGATCAGCAAGAAGTAGCTTCATCCACTCGCTTGTCCCACATGGATGTAACATGTACCATGGTCTATTCAAGTATGGGTGCTCCTATATTTAAGAAAATGAACATCAGATCAATAAATCAACTTATCTCTATGTTGATTATTTATTTAAAAGACTTGATGAAAACAATAACTTACTTGTTGAGTTATGAAAGTCCATTTTGAATCCATCAGCACATCGCTCGATTTGGTTGGTAGGTTCTTTTCAATTTCACCAACGTTCAGAGGTTGTCCATCTACATACTCCATAAGCATCAGTTATCACTTATCAATGCATGTAATGAGACATCATATCTAAGTTCCATGCATTAAGGCAGTGATCAGCTTACCACTAGTTTGTGCATGGAAGTATAGCACCGGAACCCTATAGGAAGAACTGTAAACCACATGGAAATCATACCAATCTCCATCATTACTATCATTGTTGCTCTGTACCTTGCAAATTCATACAATTTCATCACTCATCATTAGTATTATCCTCTTAATCTCATGGAAATTGATTTCTGATGCAATCTCAAGGCCTAACAGATAACCAATAATGTTCCTAAAACTCTATGCAATGTTACACTTTTCATGGAATGGTTCGATTAAGCTGAAATCAAGTCAGAATGGGAATGTCACAAACATAAACATAAACATACCAAAGTGGCAGTATCAAAAGGTTCTTGGTGATCATTAGAATTGCCTTCATCATGCTCTTCCTGCATAAAATATGAGACATCAGATAACATTTTTCATGTCTTTGTATGCCAATTTTGTGTTGCAGTATGAATTCAAAGCTAGACCTCAATTGATCTCGGAAAGAACACGTGCTGTAAAGACAAATATCCTTCAGTAACTCTGTGAAACCCTAATCTGCTTGAGCAATCAATCCATGACCACTCAGGAAAGCCAGAATTGAACTCGTTCCACTTTTGAGCAAAAGCATTAGCAGAATTTTGGAAATCAGTTGACGAGAGGCTTCCATCCAAAGTTGCCTGGTCTGAAGCCATTGCAGCCTGAGGAAATAGTCACTGATACCAGTATATGAAGTTTTCATAAATATAAGTTTAAGTTCTTCATAAACGCCTATTTACCAAAAAAAATTAACGGGAAATTACAATATTATCCAACAGATACACTAATAAAACTTCTATACAAAGATAAATTTCACATCAGGTTATAAATTTTGATACTAAATAACGTTTCTTCATCTTAAATTTTCAAAATGCTCACCAAGTACATGGCAGTACAGTAGTGAAGATATATAGTCAAAACAGAGATGGAACTAAAAGATCAAAAATTAAACCAGACTACATATTGAGATTCAATTCGCCAAACCTGTAACGAATTACAGCAAAAAAAAATAAATAAATAAATAAAAATAAAAAAATAAAAAAACTGAACTGTAATTGAGATTCAATTCGCCAAAGCACAGAATTCAAGAGGCGGTATTGTAACTAGTTTGCAGAAGCAAAGCTACGCATAGGAAATTCAAACTCCGAAAACCTAAATCAGAATGAAAAGTTAATTACCGATTTTGAAGCTCCAAATATAGTCAGCTAGACCATTTCATGTCTGCCAGGACGAGGAGGATGATTGATCAATGAATATGAAGGAGAAATCGTAGGCAGAAGAAGGAGACGCAGAACCCGGCTTTCCTTCTAAAAAACACTCAACAACAGGAGTGATGAACCGGGCGAAGAAGATGAACGTGAATTTGGGCGGAATTTTTTGACCCGAATCATTTTTGAATGCAAGAAATACCTAGTAAAATTGTACCATCGAAAACAATAGTTTTTTTTTTTTTTTTAACTGCAAATAATTTAAATATTTTTTCTAGGATTGAACTCATGACCTCCATGTTAGTTGTTAGATTATAAATCTTCTTATTAACCAACTAAGGGGTCCCGACTTGTTAGTAGCAAATGGATCAAAGAAAGTTGTCCAATATATGAAAGTGCATTTCAACATTTTAGTAAAATTATCCAAGATATGAAAGTGCATTACAACATAACGACTCAGCAGAAAATAACTTTTCAATTTTATGTGCACTGCATGCTCAAGATTTCTAGTTATGCCTATAGATGGATTTGGCCAACATATGTCTCATATGGAGTATCCTACCATCTTCAAATATCGACCCATGATTCCAATATTCTCAACCAACGAGATATATCTGGTGTGCCGCAAGGTATGTTTGGACTATTTTGGAGAGCATGCAGTTTATTGCAAAGAACCCATGGGGTTCAAATACAGGTACGATATGGTTAGGGATGTTTTGGTCGACATATGTAAGCGTGTCGGGGTTTCTACCAAGAAAGAGACTCTTATGAATTTCCTGACTGACTCGACAAAAGGAAGGTCAGCTCTTAGACCGGCTGACGTTTTGATTTTTGGATGGGTTGGAGGAAAACATGTGTGGACCTTATAGGGGTATCCCCTCTCATAGGTTTGAGGGTCGGGGGTTTCACGGCGGGACATGCTGCATTAAAAGCTGTCATATGCAAGGTCACCAAACATGAGAAATCGTGCATAGAAAATCAATACGTGTTCATACCATTTGCATTTGATACGTTTGGTTTCCTTACGTCTGATGTGGTGGAGTTCCTTAGTAGAGTACAACAGATTATGCATAACAATGTTATATTTCCTAGATCTATGGATGTAGTCTTCAAAAAAATTGACTTTACCATACAAAAAGGCTTAACGACACAACTTATTGTCTGTTTGTCTTCTCATTCGTTGTACGACGATAGCTAAGATATATTAACTTTTAAACTAAAAAAATCATATTTGATTGATTAAAAAAATGTCTACTTTTTACAACTTTTTTTCCCTTGAAAATTAAGCTCAAAATTTGTGAAACAATGTGCGACAAAAACCAAAATTTAAACAAAAACATAAAAACGATTAATTTAAGTTCATAACCACAAACAATGTAAGGAAATTGCCCCCGACATCGCATGATATAAAAATACCAAATTGCCCCTATCATAGCAAGATGGAAAGACCATTTTACCCCTAATGATTTGTAGATATAACGTGTATTGCCATATTTAATAAATCGTAAAAAAGCTTTTGTGTGTGTAAAGAAATATATTAAAATTTAAAATGAACGTCATATATAAATATAAAAGACCTAAAAAATATGTTTCATCGTTAACCAAGGGTTTCTGCTGCAAAAAGCAAACTCCTAGTTCTTTTATTAAATATTTCATGTCATTCATTAAAATTCAGGGTAATCATAAAAATGACCATATCATATTAAAAAAAAAAAAAAAAAAAAAAAAAAAAAAAAAAAGTTAGATTTGGATTTGTTTTTGCCATTTTTTGAAATGACCGTTGAAATCGAAATAAAGGCATTGCGGTTTTCGGACACTATATCAAGTTGGTTTCCTTTCTATTTGCACATTCCTCTCTAAAAAAATCTTTCGCAACCATTATCCAAAAATTGTTCACATTCACCGACTTTCCTTAAAATGGCGGTGTGAAGGCAACCTGTCATTATGTCGTGACCATGTCGACTAAGAAGATGAAAATCATGCTCATCTGGTTTAAAAGGGGCTACATGGACCAAGGGTGTTGTTAATCTAGTCATTGTCGTCTGATCGAGTTGTTGAAAGAGCTTGACTATGAAGGGACTGTAGCGGGTTAGACACAGCTGGTCGGGGGTTAGGATCACCTTCTTGATTAGCTGATTGTTGGGCGAAACAAGTTACATATCTAGGAGGGCTGGTATCATGGTTTAAAGAGGGACCTCGAGACACTACACGGGCAAGATGTAGTGTCAAACTTATATCAGTGACAAATGGAATAGAGTGAAATCAAATTGTTTGGTATGTTACTAGTTTGGTTGGTTGTGTTTCTAGATTCCTTGTTTTACTTACACATTGTAAATTAGCTAGCCTTCCGCAAGAAATTTCGCAAATACTATGTCTTCCCCATTTAGAGAAAAAAAAAAAAACAAATCACGGTGGATGCAAACTGCAAAGGACGTCACATACTCACATGACCTAAATATTTTACGTACTTAGGCTAAAATATCATCAAACGTTTCTGAGAAACCTAAAAACAAATATTAAAGAAACAAGAGATACATTGATGTTGAAAAGTTGAGTCCAAATCTCCAATGGCAGGGTCACATGATGGTGCAAAAGCTGACCCCCTCATAATTAGCATATGGATCATGCTCTTGATATGGATATGATGGCACATAGGTTGCCGGTGGCAGGGGGTTTTCATAGCCATAGCCATAGCTGGTGGTGTCGTAATTAGAAGGCAGATACTGAATCCCAGGTGGCCTCCTGTAAGCACTACTAGTAACTGGGTAGAATTCATGCTCAGGCAGTGGCCTTATATCCCTCCTCCTGTAGGAGGAGGATGAAGGAATATGATAACCATAACCAAAATTATGATTATTATAATTATAGTTATAGTTTGTGTGTCTTAGCTGTGGGTGATTGAGTTTTACATTGACGAGCTCCGCATGTTCACCTGTCCGCATCACTGCCTTGAGAAGTATGTTTGGATCAACCTCTCCAGATATTTTGAAAATATTTTTTTCAGCATCCCAGGTCACCGAATAGACTCCTACCATTACCATCTCCGTTGTTAAATCATAATCAAAAGTCAAAACCTAATTAATTTGATATAATAAATAGACTCCTACTATTACTATTTTTTGGCTGCTAACATAAAAACCTTACCACTGATAGAACGTAACACCTCAATCGTCTTCATCATACACGACTCACACTTGGAGTGGACTTTCAGGCAACACTCCTTCAAAACAAAAAAACCAAATTCATCAAAAACCATCGTTCGTCTAATTTAATTCCTATGGTGATTGCTAAACTACATACAGTAATTAATTAACCAGATGGGATGGGTTTAATTACCATGTCTGCGCATGGCTCCATGGACATCAAATCAAACAACACGAAACAGAACAGAGCGGTGGGTGAGGAGATCAAAGAAACAAGTTATATTTCTTAACTAGTTATTATTATAACGATAACAATCCTAGGTAGCTAGCTATCTTTTTATACGTATTTGGAATAATTGTTTCTCCAAGATCATTTCCATTTTTGTTTTAAGGAAAGAATCTAAGTAAATCGTGGTTACAATCACACAAGATCTTAAATCTATCGCAGAAAAAGAAGCTCTATCAGCTTCCAGAATAGAAACTAAATCAAAGAATTGTAAAAAAAGATATCGTCCAAAATCTATAAATACAAAATATATCGTCTTCCCCATTTTTGCATTCATGGTTTCAAAAAGATATGGTCATATCGTCCATGCCATTCAAAGTTGTAATTAGAATACATCGAATCTGTTTATGTGCTCTATAGAGCTAGGCATATCTTCTAATCTGTTTTGTTCATATTATTGCAGAACTTCACCATTAAAGTGGATGTTGAAGGTTCCTGGAGGAAGACAGTGAGAAAGGTATGTTTCTGCATCTCATGGAAACACGCCAAGCCCCACTTATTGACCTATTTTAACATTTCTAGTAAATGGAACAAACAATATCACGTTGTAAAATTTGTGGAAACAATTACAACTCTCATTTCCTTTCATTCCAGAGCCAAAGATTTTACACTCCTAATCGGATCAAATAAACATAATGAGACTAGGAATACGCAAAAGTGTTGAATAACATGGTCTATTAAAAAAAATAAACATATCGAGTTGACTCAGTGAGTACAAAATGAGTCGCATCCTTATTGAGGCTTGGATGGAGTTGGAGAGGAAGGCGGCTTCATATCAGGATACTGCATTCAAAATGTAGCAAAATAATTAGTTTGGTTGACTTTCAATCATTTTGCTGATGAAAAATGTATGATCTTTTTACCATTGAGTATGGAGACAATGATCTGGACACGGGTCCCATAGATGATGTATTATGTTTGACAGAACCATTGTTGGTTTGTTTGCTTTCAGCTACAGAATCTATTTGGCTCTTGACTTCACTTTGTTCGTTGATTGCTCCATTGTTATTTACTTGTTTTGACTTATTGACTTTTGTTTTGAGGTTGATGTGTACGGAGGGTGGGAGAAATGTTTCTTGTATTTCCTGTTAACCAAAGAAAGTGCATAACAAATTATAATGGGTTGCTTGGAACATTAGCGTGTTACAATTAGTAGTAGTACTTAAAAGTATGGAGAAATAAACAACAGGTTGCTCTAAAAAACTGATCACTGAAATATGAATTATCAAGGAAAAAGTGAATGATACCAGCCACCCGCTGTTGCCTCTAACTCCACCTCGGATAGCATAAGCCTCTTTGAACCCGTTGTTGAACAATAACTCGGCTACCTTCATGGAGTTACCATCAAAACTACCTTACAAACAAAACAAAGGAATCATATACAGATCAAACTTCTCAGCTAAAGGAAAGATAAAAGACACATGGGCAACACAGTCATTTTCAAGTGAAATGAAACAATATATACAAACACTTAATAAGGAGGGGATCAAACTTCTTATTCTCTATCCATGTAGGAAGACCAATTTCAATTTGAATTAGGATTCATATACAACATAAGTATATTTGCCAAGACCCTAATCATTAGATAATATTTAGTGCTACTTATGCATTTTTAGATTAGGTTCCAATGAGTGTCCTTCCAATTGAATTGCACATTTAGACCAAATAACAAAGGATTTAACTTGGCCATTTGTTTATTAATTTTAACATACAAACACAAAGATTGGGATTAGTAGGTGCCAAGCAGTTTGTGAAGAAAGGTAAAGTGGTGGTGCTATAGTCTACAATCCAAATAACTCTATGATTTTAAATGTCTGTTTGTATGCAAAAACTCACTTGTCAAGAATGCAAATGGTGGTATTTGCAGGATCCCCGAAATTCTCTTTCACTTTCTTTGCAAAACCGTCGTCATCCCCATCACGAAATTCGACCTGAACAGCATTCTTACTAAAAATCTTCAAATTGGGCGAGCCCAGAACCCTCAGAGTCTTGTTATCTCTGATATCTAATAGCTGGGCATTTGGGTCATCCTTAAGCTTTTTGAAAGCATCAAGAGCAGATATGTCCTTGTACTTTCGCAAGTATTCTTGAGTCGCAGGGATGACAAACAGCCAAATGAAAACAACCCCAGCAACAAAAAACGGATATCTGTTGAAAAAATCATCAATTGAAACCAAAATCGACTCTAGGTTGATTTTGCTAGACGATTGGTCAATGGGTATTTCTTCAGAGGCAAATGAAGAAAGTGGAAATGGAAATCCCACAAAAAGGAAAGCCAGAGCTTGGGATTTGAGGGTAGTGTTGGTTGATTTGGGTTTTTTCTTGGTGAAATGAGAAAGGAATCGGATGGAATTTGGGGTTAAATGGCAACTAGTGAAAAGGAAAATGGGATTGGGTGTTTTGATTTTGTGGAATTTAGGGTTCTTTGGAGATGGTCGGGAAGCTGGGAGACCTATGGAGAGAGACTCCATGAGAGACAAAGAGAGAATCAAGAAGAAATTGTGCAAAGCTAGAAGAGATGATAAGATGGATGGCGGGATGATAATTAACCACCGTAACCGTGAACGTACTTTAATAATTACAATAACATTATGGAGTTTTCAGTTTTCTATAAAAACATTGACGATAGAAAAATATGGTCTTATTTAAAAAATCATATATAAACTATTCATATAAAATAAATAAATAAAATTTCATCATATTGATTCATTGTTATAATAAATAAAAAATTTCAATATAATATATACGTCAGGATTTTATTATATAATATAAATAAATAATTTTATTATTTTATTTAACTTAATGCAACATACGGATATTCATATGTAAAGATGAAATTTACATAGGAGAAAATTAATTAGGAACGTAATAATTTTTGTTTTATTTATTAAATAAATTATATTTTACTAGGACATATTATTCTATTAAATTTATTAAACTATTCATAAAACATCATTATTACCAGTAATAAGGATGGACGGAGTAAACAACGAGTTGGATGACTTTTTGAGAGTATGGACGGTACTGCAAGGAAAATCATTTCCTTTTTTGCGATGCCGCATAAATTCATCCCTCGTGGGAAAACTAACTCGTTCCACTACTTCTTAGCTTAACTTTTAGTTAATTGCACTTTATGCATCGAAACTTGAACCAAAATGTGTTTGAATTTGAATTAGGAAGAATAGATCTTTATGTGTCGTTGGTTGGGAAGATGAAAATGAAAGAAGAGAAAAATGTGATATGGTAGTGAGGTGTCAAGTAGGTTCAAAGCAGTGGGGGTGGACTCCCTCAACTCTCCTATGTTTAATGTTGATTTGACATTTTTTGGTTACATGAATATTATGTGACTTGAATATTATGTGACTAGAAAGAATGTGTTTGAAAGAGTAATAATTTTTTTTTTCCTTTGTATAGAAACTATCATTTAACTTAATAAACTAAATACCATTTTTTAACCTTTTAAGATTTTTTATTGAGTTTGACATCTCTCTTTGTGTGTGTGTGTGTGTAATTAGTGTAACTGTAACATCCGGATCTTAAGGTACTTTATCTGTAATTGAAATTATCATTTTGAAGGTTGACACGACGTGGTGGAGGCACCACCACGGCGTGGCGAGGCGCTAAGGATTCATGTGTTTCATTTAAGCCACCACGGCGTGGCAGTATTAGCCACGACGTGGTGAATGGCTGATATGAAAACCATATTTTTCCGGTTTTGCTCCCTATTTAAAGGAATGATGAGGCTAGGGTTTGCTCATCCTCAGCCTCCATCAGCCCCTTCAAGCCCTAAAGAAATCCCTAATCACTTTCCTCCACTATTGAGCTAGTTTTGGTGTTCCTTGAAGCTAAAGAAGGAAGAAGGGGGAAGAAGGAAGCAAAGATCAAGCAAGCAAGTCTCCATTCTTTACCTTGGCACACTTCTGGACCTTTGTAAGTGTCCAAGACTTGATTTTTATCATGTTAGGTTGCTAGATCTTGAGTTTTGTCCCATAAACTTCTTGTTCTTATTTGTTGGAATGGCGAGATGTAACATCCCAAAATTTAAGATCAAAAATTTCGTTTTAATTAAGTTATTATAAAACCAACAGTATAAGAAAACATTCATAATAACATATGATGGCAAACCAGTATGTCAATAATCTAAGCATGTCATCATAAAACAATATCAGAGTATAATCCTAAAGATCTCATGTGCGGAAAAATAGTGTGATGCGTTGCAATCGAGGCAGCTCCTTTCTTTTGAAAACGAAGTACCTGAAACCAAAATTGTAAACCGTAATCACAAAGCTTAGTGAGTTCCCTCATCATACCACATACCATACAAATCACATAATGTCAGGCATATCTAGGTGTCCAGCCTACCCTGTCAGACATATCTGGGTGTCCGACCTACCCTGTCAAGCATATCTGGGGGCTCGACCTACCCTGCTGAGCATACCGGGGTGCTCAACCTACCCCACTGTCAGGCATGTCGGGGTGCCCGACCTACCTCATGCCAGGCATATTTAGGTGTCCGACCTACCCTCTTGTGTATCTCAACCGGTTATGGGGACTATTTCACCCCTACCACTACCACATAATAACATAACATAACATAGACCTACCGACAGACATATCGGGGTGCCCGACCTACCCTTTTGGTCCTTTTGACCGGATATAGGGACTATTCCCCTACTACCACTATCACATAACATCATACCATACTAGCACATAAAACATAACAGATAGTGGCATACCAGACAATTATCACAAATACAATCATCTAACAAACAACTCCTACTAGTGGACCGGCATTATGGCCTTAGACCCACTTCTATTGTAAGGTAACTCACTTCGGACTACTGAAATCCATTACAAGAAGTCCTTAGTTGTTGTCCTACCAACTCCTCGAACTATCAATACCAAAATATCACCCAATTAGCAGTTGAGTCTCAAACCATGATCCTTAATTCTTACTTGGGGTGAAATGACCGTTTCACCCCTGGTCCATTCAATACTCACAATCGAGGCCCAAAACTATAAAATCCAATAAAGTCCATCAATGGCCCAATTTTCCAAACTAGGCCCAAACCCTTTCATGGGCCTTTTCCTAAAGCCCATTGGGCCCAATCAAGGTCTAACTACATTGGGTCCACTAAGGCCCAATTCATCATCCAAAGCCCATTAGGACAAGCCCAACCAGAAGTCCATTACTCTAAAATCCTTAGCCCATTATGAGCCCAAACCAAAGGATAAGTCCAATACCAAGCTAGCTCACAATCAAAGATCCCAAAACTTGCTCAGGTGATGCTCACGCCATGAGCACCTTATGCTCACTTCATGAGGTCATGATTTTGGCCCAGAAACTTCCTCGAATACGCTCTCACGTCGTGAGGCTTCATTCCTCACATCGTGAGTTCAGATCAGACCAAAAAAATGAGCATTAAGTTCCTAATCCATTAAGCCTTAACATGGGGGCAGTCTAGAGGGTCTTACTTGACCCCAAGGACCATAAAAATCGAATCTTTTTAGTCATATATGTCCAATACATGACTTAAACACTAGTTAGGTCAAAAAATGGGTATAAACATCAAGATTCAAACTTGGAGTCCATAACTTGCACCAAAGTCCAGATCCAAGGGTTCTAATAAAGCAAATGACTCAATGGTTCATAAAGTTGCTAACTTTATGAATCTCATGCTTGGTAAGCCAAGATCTCATGCAAAGAAGGTAGCCAAAACCTAGATCTAGCAACCTCAAGTGAAAAGGGTAGGATCTTTATACCTTACTAGAGTTCACAAGTTCAGCTGGTCCACAAAGATGAGCTTATCTTGACAAAATGAGTCACCACAATAGCTCCTTCTTCTTCTTCAAGGGACTCAAAGCACCATTAGCAAACCAAAACCACTAACAATATCTCAAGAGCTCAAGAGGGCCGAATCTAGGGTTTTTCAATGACTTGGGAGTGAAAGAGGCTGAGGAGAAGCAACCCTAATCATCTCATACCTTTAAATACCCAAAAATTAGGGTTTTGGTGCATCAGGTGTGTCTCACATCGTGAGCACTTAATTCTCACGTCGTGAGCATTAAATAAACTTGGTCAACAAGTCAACGATCACTCACCCGAACCACTCCAACTTCGAACGGCCATAACTTATTCGTTTCAACTCCGTTTTCGACGTTCTTTATATCCACATAAAGGTGGCGAGAAGCTCTACACATCTATCAACTTATCCTTACCTCAAAACCTTCCGAACGAAAATCCAAAATTCATAAAGAGCTCGAACAACCACTTTACTGATTTACCCCTTGGCTCCAAGACACAACCCAAACTCCCGGATCACCTCAATTACATTATCTGCACCTAAATGGGTCTAGATCCCTCTTTTCCAAAGGCCCTCAGCCTTATGATAACCCATCTGCAGGCCACAGTCTTGAATTAGGAAAGCGATTCGGAATAGGGCATTACACGAGATCTCATAAAGTTTGCAACTTTATGAATCTATAAAGCCCAGTTTATTTATTAAGTCAATAAATAAAATAATGAGCGAATAGTAGCCCTAAAATAAATAATTATATATCAATGGATGGTCTCGAGGGGCTAATTGTCATAAATTTAGAAGTGGAGGGCTGAAGGGTAAATTCTGGACCTTAATTGGAAAGAATTTGTCAAGCAAGGGGAGGTTTTGTAAATTCTGGATTAGCTTTGTAAAGATTTTAGAAGATAGGGGTTGTATTGTAAATCTCGGATCTGGTTTGTAAAGTATTTAGGTGGCAGGGGTTGAAAGGGAAAATATGGGATTTAATTTAAAGAGAACTTATGGGGAGGGACCAATTTTGCCCTTATGGCAATATGTTATGGTGTCGGGTATATAACCCATAAGAGAACCCTAAACCTAGAATCAAATGCGGCCGCCACCATCCCTTTTCACTTCCCCGTTTTCTCGATCAGCAAGGCCGCTACCCTCCTCCTTCATTTCCGATCGCCACCATCACCATAGAAGCCCCCTCAACCGCTGATGGCATCACCGAGTTCGATAACTCTCGTCTCCGCCTACTGCTTCGTCGACGAAGGCCGCCATTCCACCACCTGTTTCCGTCGGTTAGGTCGTGTATGGTCGGAGATGGCCTGTGGCCGCTGCCCGTTTCAAACTCGTCACGTTGCCGCTGTTCTCTTCTTTTTCTTTTGCTCCATCCGTCGCCAAGGGCTCACTTCTATTGCTCCGGTCATGGTCACAACCCCAAAGGGCTGTCGAGTTCGTGTGGTTTATCACCTATCGAGTTGGGGTGCGCTTCCTTGCTCAGCTCGTCTCCGTGCGTGTATGCCTGCTTACTGTTGGCCAGAAAAGCGTGAAAACCACCATGGCAGCCGCCATGGTGGCCATTACCTTGTTGCCGTCGGCTTATGCCACAAAGTGAGTGGTTGGCTTCCCTCTCCGAGTAAAGGAATGAAGAGGTGCATGATTCAGTCGATGTGTGCGTGGGTGTTTGGCCAGAGTCCTCGGAAAAGGCATCACCACCACCATAGGGTGGTGGCCGCCACCATCTGCAGCCGCCGACCACCACAAGGTGGCTGTGTGTGTGTGTTTAATTTTTAGTGTGTGTTTATTTTGATATTTAGCATTGTAAAATGTAAATCACAGCTTGGAATAATAAAAGAACTTGAAAACCACCACGTTAGGGTGGTGGTTGCCGCCACCGGCCGCCGTGTCGGGTGGCGGTGCGCTTTGCGTTTCGTGATAGATTCGTTCGGTGTAAAGCCCCGTTTATTTATTAAGTCAATAAATAAAATAATGAGCGAAAAGTAGCCCTAAAATAAATAATTATATATCAATGGATGGTCTCGAGGGGCTAATTGTCATAAATTTAGAAGTGGAGGGCTGAAGGGTAAATTCTGGACCTTAATTGGAAAGAATTTGTCAAGCAAGGGGAGGTTTTGTAAATTCTGGATTAGCTTTGTAAAGATTTTAGAAGATAGGGGTTGTATTGTAAATCTCGGATCTGGTTTGTAAAGAATTTAGTTGGCAGGGGTTGAAAGGGAAAATATGGGATTTAATTTAAAGAGAATTTATGGGGAGGGACCAATTTTGCCATTATGGCAATATGTTATGGTGTCGGGTATATAACCCATAAGAGAACCCTAAACCTAGAAGAAAATGTGGCCGCCACCATCCCTCTTCACTTCTCGTTTTCCCGATCAGCAAGGCCGCTATCCTCCTCCTTCATTTTCGATCGCCGCCATCACCATAGAAGCCCCTCAACCGCCGATGGCATCACCGAGTTCGATAGCTCTCGTGTCCGCCTACTGCTTCGTCGACGAAGGTCTCCATTCCACCACCTGTTGTCGTCGGTTAGGTCGTGTATGGCCGGAGATGGCCTGTGACCGCTGCCTGTTTCGAACTCATCACGATGCCGTCGTTCTCTTCTTTTTCTTTTGCTCCATCCGCCGCCAAGGGCTCACTTCTGTTGCTCCGGTCATGGTCACAACCCTAAAGGGTTGTCGAGTTCGTGTGGTTCATCACCTGTCGAGTTGGGTCATGGAAAACCACCATGGCAGCCGGCCATGGTGGCTGTCATTTCAATACGCCGTCGTACGCCGCTAGATCGATGGAAGGATCAGTTTTCAAGAAATTCTGGGTGTTTAGTTTTGTTGTGGTGTGTTGTGTGTGTAGTTGCTTGGCTGGAAAATCTAAGAACCGCCACCACCACCACCATGAGGTGGTGGCTGCCACCATACACCGCCATGTATGTGTGTTTACATTAGTTAGGGTGTGTGTGTGAGCTTTGGTATTTCTTTGTAAATTGTAAAAAGGAAATGGAATAATGAGAAAAAAATCAAACCACCGCCGTGAGGTGGTGGCTGCCGCCACCGGCCGCCGTGTCGGGTGGCGTTGTGCCTTGTCTCGATTGTGTTGATTCGTTTGGGGGTTTGAAACCCTAATGGGCCCAAGGAAGCCCTAATTGACCCCGTAAGACTTAATGGGCTTAATAAAACAATAATGGACCCTAATGAAACCTTAGTGGGCTTAATAGGCCCAATAAAGCCCTAATTGATCTAAAAGCCCAACAAATTAATTGATGGTCTAGTATTGGGTTGGAGACCCTAATTAGGGTTTGGAAAACCCTAATGCCAATAAATCTTAAATTGGGGATTTAAGCGTGACACACGAGAATTATTTAATAACTTGGAATATTAATTAATAATCATTGGCGGAAATTAATCTAAGTAATATTGGACTTAATGGATTAAGTCCTTAATGGGTTAAGTAGGAAACTTAACCCTAATCATCATTTTATGTGAAACCCTAATTTCACTTAGGGTTATTGTTGGGCCTTTCTGTTGGGCCTTGATGATTTGAGTTATTAAATGGACTATCCAAGATCAAACAAATGGTCTAGAGTAATTTAATGGGCCTAGGTTAAGGCCCATGTAAAGATCTTGGGCCCAATTTGGAAAATTGGACCATAGATGGGCCACAGTTTGGGCCTTAATGAGTATATGATGTTGGGCCTTAGTATGAGACCATGTATAGGCCTAGGCCTAATTTGGAAAATTGGGCCATGTGTTGGGCTTTGATTTCCTAGTTGACTTTGGGCCTACGGATTGGGCCTTGGGCTTGAATAAGCCAAGCTTGGGGTAATGTTATTATCCAAAGTAAGTGTTTATGGTTATGTAGTGGGACCCAATTATTAATTGGGTGATGTTTTGATATTGACAGATCGGGAATTTGTCATCCAGCAGCTGGGGTTGAGTTTGCGGGACTTCAGCAGTGTGGGATTGTGTCTACGGGACTTCAGCAGTGTGAGGTGAGTTACCTTCCAGTAGCGGTGGGTCTAAGGCCACAATGTCGGCCCACCAGTAGGAGACGTATGATAGATGATTGTCTTTGTGATATCATCTAAGCTTGCTACTACTTGATATGTTATATGCTAGCATGATATGTTGTGTGTGATAGTAGTCGAGTTCGGTTGTTAGGACCGAAGGGTAGTCAGACACCCCAGATACGTCTGACAGTATGTGATGATATGTTTGCATGCTGGCTTGTAATGTTTTATGCGATAGAGGTAGTATGAGGGGACCAGTCCCCGTGTTCGGTTGTTAGAACCGAAGGGTAATTCAGGCACCCCAAATATGTCTGATAGTATGTTTATGTTACGATATATGTGATAGTAGCAGTAGGGGGTGGAATAGTCCCCGAGGGTCGGTTGTTAGGACCGACGGGTAGGTCAGCACCCCAAAATGGCTTGACATGGGTAGGTCAGCACCCCAGAATGGCTTGACACGGGTAGGTCAGCACCCCATAATGGCTTGACACGGGTAGGTCGGGCACCCCAGAATTGTCTGGCAGTATGTATGTTATGTGATTGTATGGTATATGGTATGATGGGGGAACTCACTAAGCTTTGTGCTTACGGTTTTCAGTTTTGGTTTCAGGTACTTCGTGTTAAAGGAAAGGAGTCGGCTTGATCGCAGCGCATCACACTACGGTTTTCCGCACACGAGATCTTTGGGATTACACTCTGATATTGCTTAATGATAACACGTTTGATTATTTCTACTTTGGTTTTGACATGACATTATGTTACAAATGTTTTATTACATTGTTGGTTTTATAATGGCGTATTTAAAAATGAAATTTTTGGCCTGTATTTTTGGGATGTTACATTCGGGGTGCTAGAAACCCTAATGGGCTCAAAGGAGCTCTAATGGGCCTAATGAAGTTTAATGGACTCTAATGGACCTAATAAAACCCAAAGGGGCTTAATAATATTTCAGTGGGCTTAATAGGCCCCATAAAGCGCTAATTGATCTAAAAACCCAACAAATAAATAAATGGGCTAGTATATGGGTTGGAAACCCTAATTAGGGTTTGGAAAGCCCTAATGCCAATGAAACCCTAACTTTAAGAATTAATCGGGTCACACACACAAGAATTATTTAATAACTTGAGATATTAAATAATAAACTTTGGCAGAGATTAATCTAAGCGATAATGGACTTAATGGGTTAAGTAGGAAACTTAACCCTAATCATCATTTTATGTGAAACCCTAATTTCACTCGGGTTTAATTTTTGGGCCTTTCTATTGGTCCTTTATGATTTGGGTTATTAAATGGACTATCCAAGATCAAGCAAATGGTCTAGAGTAATTTAATGGGCCTAGGGTAAGGCCCATGTAAGGGGATTGGGCCTAATTTGGAAAATTGGGCCATAGATGGGCAAAGTTTTGGGCCTTAATGAGTATATGATGTTGGGCCTTAGAATGAGACCATGTATAGGCCTAGGCCCAATTTGGAAAATTGGGCCATATGTTGGGATTTGATTCCTAATTGACTTTGGGCCTACAGATTGGGCCTTGGGCTTAAATAAGCCAAGCCTGGGGTAATGTAGTAATTATTCAAGTATGAATTATGGTTATGTGTTGGAACCCAATTATTAATTGGGCGTTATTTTGGTGTTGACAGTTTGGGAATCTGTCAACTAATAGATGGGGTTCAGCCTGCGGGACTTCAGTAGTGTGGGATTGTGTCTACGGGACTTCAGCAATGTGAGGTGAGTTACCTTCCAGTAGCGGTGGGTCTACGGCCACAATGATGGCCCACCAGTAGGAGTTGTTGTTAGATGATTGTCTTTATGATAATTGTTTATGTTTGCTACTACCTGTTATGTTTATGTGCTAGTATGATATGATGTTATGTGCTAGTGACAATAGGGGAGATAGTCCCCGGATTACCGGTCGACAGGACCGAAGTGGTAGGCCAGCATCCAGATATGCTAGGCAGTAATGTCTTATGTGTTTATGCTATGCTTTTTATGTGGTAGTGTTAGGGGGTGAAATAGTCCCCGGTTACCAGTTGAAAGATACCGAAGGTGAGGCCAGCACCCAGATATGCTAGGCAGTATCCGGTCGAGACGACCGAAGGGGAGCCCAGCACCCAGATATGTTAGGCAGTATCCGGTCGAGAGGACCGAAGGGGAGCCCGGCACCCAGATATGCTAGGCAATATCCGGTCGAGATGACCGAAGGGGAGCCCAACACCCAGATATGCTAGACAGTATCCGGTCGAGAGGATCGAAGGGGAGGCTAGCACCCAGATATGCTAGGCAGTATCCGGTCGAGAGGACCGAAGGGGTAGGTCGGGCACCCAGATATGCCTGACAGTATATGTATGTTATATGATTGTGTGGTATGTGGTATGATGGGGGAACTCACTAAGCTTCGTGCTTACGGTTTACAGTTTTGGTTTCAGGTACTTCGTGTTCAAAGGAAAGGAGTCGGCTTGATCGCAACGCATCACACTATGGTTTTCCGCACATGAGATCTTTGGGATTACACTCTGATATTATTTTATGATAACACGTTTGATTATTTCTACTTTGGTTTTGACATGACATGATATTACGGATGTTTTATTACACTGTTGGTTTTATAATGACATATTTAAAAATGAAAATTTTGACCTGTATTTTTGGGATGTTATAGAATCTCTGGTACATTTGGTGTAATTTGTGCCATGGATCTGTAGTTTGGTTGGATTTTCAATCCATGCATGTGATTTAGGTCATAAACCCTCATTTTGACCAAATATGGGTTCAATACATGCATTAGACATGCATGTCTGTAAAGCACCAACATTTAGGTTAGTTTCGATGCTAGAATCACTTCTAGAAAGGTTGGATTTCGGACCTTAATGAGTAAGTACTTGTTGGTTAGGTTCTTGAAATATTAAGCCTTTTGGGACTTATGTAACGTCCCAAAAGTTCATAGTAAAATTTTCGTTTTTAAAACAATAAACCATGCAAATGAGTTGTTCGAAAACCGATCAAGGTGAATATTTTATTTAAACATCAGAGAAATATTGAAAATTTTCAATGCGAAAAACTCTGGTGAATAAGGTGCAGTCATGTCGTGCCCTTCACTTTCGTACCGAAAATACCTGAAACCATAAACATAAACTGTAAGGACAAAGCTTAGTGAGTTCCCTAAGTATCACATACCATAACATACAACTGTCATGGGCTACCCTCACGGTCTTTCCTTGCAATGTTGAGGGTCAAATCCCGGTCTTACATACAAGTCATGGGCTACCCCCATGGTCTATCTTTGCAATGCCCAGGGCTAAATCTCGGTCTTACATACAAGTGTCAGGGGCCAGATCCTGGTCTTTCATACAATTACCAGGGGCTAGATGCTGGTCTTTCATGCAAGTATCATAGAGACAAGTAGCATTCTACACAACAAAGTAATGGGCCGACATTTGTGCCTTCAACCCACGGATACAGTGAGAAAACTCACCTCACAGTCTGAAAGAATAGTTGCACCGATCACTGCTCTAAAAGCTATCTCTACCAGTCACCTATACAGTTAACAGGAACCCAAATCTCAAACTATAAATCAAATTACCCAAAATGCTCTCAGGTCAAACTTGGTCAAAATCCTGGTTAAAGTCAAAAATCAACCGATTTGACCAGGTCAACTCAATTGAGTACGTTAGGCGTACTCAACACGTACTCGGGGCATACTACGCCTTGACCAGAACTCGAGGGACTGACCACGTACGTGCAACATACCCTTTGGTACGCCCAGCGTACATGGCTGCCATCCTTCCAATCCATTAAGAGCTTAATCCTTTAAGCTCTTTCTTCCAAAATCCAGATCTAACCCTCAAATGATATCCTTAACCATAAAGTTTCCAACTTTATGGTCTTGCATGGATATTAAGTCTTCAACATCCAAAAACCCTAACTTCTTAACCCATTAAGACATCCAAGACCATGCATGGAGGAAAACTAGGGACCAAGGTCACATTTTTATGGTTCCTAATGACTCCATAATGGATAAAGTTGCCAACTTTATCCATTAGAATGGTCCAAAGAACCAAGAGCTAGTCTTTAAGTTTCAAAGGGACCAAAAGTGCATATCTTTCAACTTAATTCATTAAGTCCAAGTCTCCAACCTTTAGATCTGAATCAAGATGATGTTTAAATGGATAACGTTTCCAACTTTATCCATAACAAGGTCACAAACTTTCAAGATCTAAACTTTAAGCACTAAAGTGACCAAAAGCTCATAACACCCAAAACTAGCTACATCTAACAAATACATCATCAAGATTCAAGCTTTATACCTCTATAAGAAAGATCAAGGTGAACAAAGTTTGGATCTACAAGCTCCAATGCAACCAACACTTCTCCAATGAGCTCTTTCTTCTCCAAGATGCATCAAGAACACTCCAAATCACTTAAAAACACCTTATTTTTGTTCACAAGGCTCAAACTATGGTTAGGGTTTCAAGGGAGTGTGTTGGAGAGGTGGAGGCTGAGAATGGAATCGGTTTGGGGAAGTTAAGGAGCTTAAATAGGGCTCAAACCACGAAAATAGGGTTTGGGCACTTATTGCGTACGCCCAACGTACTCTTGGTACGCCCAATGTACTCAGGGATACCCTAGTACGCCACACGTACTTCCTATTACGCCCAACGTATGTGGTTTAACCCAAAACTGTCCTAACTTCAAACGGTTATAACTTCTTCATTTCAATTCCGATTTCGACGATCTTTATATCGACGGAAAGGTGAGGAGCTATACAACCCTATCTAATTACTTTTAAATTAAATCACATCAAACTAAAATTCTTAACTCATAAAAGAAGTACAAAACATCATTTTTCCCATTATACCCTTTGGATCTAAAGCACAAACCAAATCTTGGATCACATAATCTACATTAACCACATCCAAATGGGTCTAACATTATTTTCCTCAATGCCCGAAACCTTATGATAATTGATCTTCGGGTCACAACCCCGAATTATGAAACGAATTGAACCAGAGTGTTACAACTCTCCCCCACTTAAATTAGATTTCATCCTCGAAATCATTTCTTATTACCTTCCAGGAAACTATATGATCCGACCAAAACCTCTCGAACCCCACTTCGACGAGAAGGTTGACTCAGACTCACGGCGACCTTCCAATGCTACCATCGAAACTTAAACATAACATGACCCACACGCCTTGATAGTGATCGAATTATTGATCCACTAACTTATTCAATATGGAAAAACTAGCACTTAACTGCTATAAGTCCGGAACCTAAAACTTTACCTGGCCTCCTCACAGGCATACTCATTTTGAAACACAATCAATCAGACCTTTCTCTGCAATCTGAACTGAAAAACATCTTCCGATACTAAATTATCTAACTAATACCCTTGGCGGATAGAATTCTTGACCGTACATTGTTGCCGAAAAGACCATTCATATCAGAAATGGGGACCCTCAATGCAAGTCTCATCCCTTTTAGCCAACCCGGAACATATCTCACACTCAAAATACATGGCGACCTTTTACTAAACTAAAATATATAATTTCCCCAATTGCCCAACAATCTTGCGCACGGTCACACAATAGACCCAACCATTGAGTCTAACTGGTACAGGCTAGTTGAGCTTAAACACCACACAGATGACTTCCCTTGATCACCGAGTCATACCATTCTAAACATGATCTAATACCTTATTTAAGTCTCTTTTTACCGGGTCTCATCCATACTATCATAACCCTACGGGCCTCGCCCACTAGCCTCACCCAGCCTGCACAATCGAACAGGCCTCGCCCACGGGTCTCACCCAAACGAGTGTTGCACAGGCCTGACATTACCTTGGATCCAACGATCCTCATACCAAAACAATAGAAATCCTCTGACAATACTGTCAATCTTAACCCATGCATGTGTTAATCCTCCTTCAGCCCAACGACCATTCGTACAGTGGCCAACATCATTCTGATGAATGCTACAACTACATCGCATACTCACAACACTTCCCCAACATCATATCATCCTTGTGTATGCTACAGTTACCCATTGGTCTTACAATCACTTCCATAACTGCCTATAAATCCAGTGAATACTATGGGTCACCCCGCAGTCTTACAACATTCCCATTATGCCATGGCTACATCACATGGTATTGCTAGCTATCTACAAGAAAACTTCGCCATGAATCAATACAAGTCAAAACTCTAATCTGTTGATCCTCAACATGCATTCGGTTCGGCTTCGAACTTTAAGGCCTTAATCAAACGAGAACAGGCAAAGAGGTCCTACATAACCCCCAACATGAGACTAACCACAAACCAAAATGCACCACTATTGATGGTTCACAACGAACCTTTCTTTCAGATGTTATAGTGTATGTTAAGTCATAAAAATATGATCTTGGACATTAGTTCCTTCCCATGATTAGGTTGTCTTAATGGGTCAAAAGGTTAGGGTTTTTGGTGACAAGGTCTTATTATCCATGCAAAACCATAAAGTTGGAAACTTTGTGGGTAAGAACACTTTTTAGGGTCTAGATCTGGATTTTGGACGTAAGTGCTTAAGGATTAAACACTTAATGGATTGAGTGAGTGGCAGCCACGAACGCTGGTTGTATCAAAGTGTACGTTGCGCGTTCAAGGTCAGCTCTTCGACGTTTGGTCAAGAAAGCAGTACGCCCCACGTACGAGTTGGGAACACCCAGCATACTCACCGAGTTAACTCAGTTGACTTTGACTTGGATTTTGACCTAGGGGTATTTTAGGTATTTTGACCTATATTTTGAGTTTTGGTCACTTTTTTTAAAGGTGACTGGTAGAGTTGATTTTAGAGCAGCGTGCTATTTCTATTTTCTCGTATGTCTATGAGGTGAGTTTTATCACTGTATACATGGGTCGAAGGCACCAATGTCAGTCCATTATTTTGATTCTATAGAATGCTAGTTGCTATGTGATGTGTACTTGTTTGTATGATTGGGTTGAAATATACCCCAGGGTGGGGCACACTATGGTATGTCGGGTTGAAATATACTCCATAAGCTGGCCTCATTTACAGCCTCCAATGTCCCAAACCCTAGCCACGAAACCCTAATTCACTTTTGAGAGTTTTGAGCCAATTTTGTGCATTCTTTGTGATTTTGAAGAAGAAGATACTTGAAAAAGGAGCAAGGACGTGTAAGAGGAGAGTAGATCCAGAAGTTGGGTTTCATTTCTGATTCATATGAGGTATAAAGCTCCTACCTTGCCTATAGTATGCTTAGATCTAGTTCTAGGATGTTTTCTCTATGTTTTGGTCCAAGATTGTTGGGTTTTGGGTTTTGGACACCCCATGTGGGCAAACCCTTCAGATCTAGGGTCTTTATGGGATAAAGGTGCCAACTTTATGGCCATGGAAGTCCCATGCAACTTGTAGACCATCTTTTTGGCCTTTTGAGACAAGTAGACCATGCATGTAAGTAATGATAGGAACTTTACGTGACCAAATTGTCCCTAGAGTCCAAATCTATGAACATGTGGCTTATCTTGATGTTTTGATGGCTTTTGGAGTTGGATCTAAGACATTTTGAGTTAGGGTTAGGGCTCATTTCTTCTTGGATGGGTCTTAATGGGTAAAGTCGGAAACTTTACCCTCCTGGATGTGTATTCGGCCCAAATCTGGAATATGGGACTTAGATTCGAAGAATGATGGCTTAATACATTAAGAAGGCTTAAAAACTGAAGGACTCAACGAGTTCATAAAGGAACTCGACGAGTTGGGTTGTAGTGTCCCGATTCTGTTAAAAAGAAGAACTTGACGAGTTTAAGGACGGATTCGACGAGTTGATCTTGAGAATTCCCTATTCTGTTGATAAGGAGGAACTCGACGAGTTGGATCGTGATTCCAGGGTTTTGTGATTTATGGAACTCGGCAGGTTGCAGGGCCAACTCGGCGAGTTGAGTCAACTCGAAATGTTAACTTTGACCAGAATATTGACTTTGACCAAAATGTTGACTTTGACTTTGACTTTGACCAAAGCTGACCCTTAAGGGGTTATGAGTATGAAAGGGTAATTAAATGAAATATTTTATGTGTAGGAGTTTGAGTGGGGTTGATTTCAGAGTCGAGGACCATTCAGCAACTTTACAACATTTGAGGTGAGTTACCTTCTAGTAGAAGTGGGTCGATGTAGCACCTGGTTCTTGGTACGTATTCTTGTATTTAATTCTGTTAATGATTTACAATTTTGGCCTTGGACTCGGCGAGTCGAAGGACTGACTCGCCGAGTAGAAGCGGGATGAGACGTGGAGTTTAAGTTGCAGACTCGGCGAGTCGGGTCCCGGACTCGGCGAGTAGCCGCTGTCTGGACAAAAACCCTAATCTAGGGGTTTTCACCCTATTTAAATGACCTTATGCAGCCTCCATCACGCCTTTATGCTCCCAAACACCCCTCACTGAAACCCTAGTCGTTTTTGAAGCAATCTAAGCCTTGTCGGTGGATTTTGGTGTTGTGATCTTAAGGAAGGAAGGAGAGAAGCTTGAGGAAGCAAGTAAAGATCATGGGAACCTGAGTTTGTGCACCTTCTTCAGCTCATTTAAGGTAAAAAGCTGTGATCTTGCTCATTCATTTGTTAGATCCCTCTTTGGGGAGGTTTAGGGCTTTTATGAGCCATTTTTGGTGGCCAACCATGTTTGCAAACATGGTTGGGGGTTTAAGCTTCTGAATCACGTCATGAAAGGAGTCACTTGTGACATCCCCATTTTCACGACCAGAAAAGACTGATTTTTTTATGCTTTGTTATATAAAATCAGAGTAATCTTTTAAAGAAAACGGTTACGGAATTTGTTCCCAAAACAAGATATGATAATAACTTATCAAAACATTTCTCAAAGAGAATGTATTTTCATTTAATAATAAAACCTCGGGATGTCATGTTCCGATACAGACATATAAGCATAAACAGAACTTACATTCAATTACACTAATGATTTACATCTCCTTTAATCTCTCAGTGCAAAGCAGCTTCGTATCGATACCTGTGATACAATTAAACTGAGTGGGTCAGGCTTGGGAGCCTGGTGAGCATATAGGATTTTCAACCCACAATAATATAATTATTATATTCAATCATCAAACAATCAACCCAATTACCCATCCCCATTATCTTTTTTTAATCTTCCCTAAAGATATTATCCTAAGGGTCATCTCCTATATCATTTTTACCTCTCATCTCCTTACATCTTATATCCTTATATGTTTGTTCCTAAGAACTTTTCCTAAGGATCATCGCATGAATACGTAGCCACAACATCGCCTGGACTAGTAATTCATAGTAAGGGTTAGACTATCATCGCATGAATACGCAGCCACAACATCGCCTGGACTGGTAATTCATAATAAGGGTTAGTCTATCATCGCATGAATACGTAGCCACAATATCGCCTGGACTCGTAATTCATAGTAAGGGTTAGAGTATCATCGAATGAATACATAGCCACAACATCGCATGGGCTCGTAATTCATCACCTATAGGTTATGAGCCTGCTGGTGTTTCCACGGGGTCATCTAGAATAGTCCATGGTCGCCATCTATACTCTGGTAGATGACTACATCGTCGGTCAAGGTTATGGTATCTCCTCTCATTTCACATCACCTATTTATCATCACCTATCTATCATCACCTTATTATCATCACCTATCTCTCATCACCTAATTATCATCACCTATTTCTCATCACCTAGTTATCATCACCTTTCTATCATCACCTATCTCTCATCACCTAATTATCATCACCTATTTCTCATCACCTAATTATCATCAAACATCATCTAATTCATCTACCCATGTTCTACCCAACATTTTGTAGATATAAAATACATATACAGATTAACTCATTTAACACCTATATAAAAGATCCATTCCACACTCATCTCAACTAAACAACAATATATAAACACATAACATGTATTTCATAGCAAATACTTCATATCTTTATGTTAGAAGAAAATAACCACACACTCACACATATAAACAACAATATATATACACATAGCACGTATTTTATAAAATACTTCATATCTATGTGTAAGATGAAAGTGACTATACACTCACCCAAACATATACTTAATACATTCAAACAATACTTGTATTATGCTCGTGTTTATGAAAGGGACTATACACTCACACATATAAACAACTTTATATTATACACATAGCTCGTATTTCATAGCAAATACTTAATATTTATGCGTTAGAAGAAAGTAACTACACACTCACTTGATTAGAAGATGACCGGACAGCACTACGGCTTGTAGAAGTAGTATTCTTTGGCAGATCTGGAAGATCTTCACAAAAACCGGACTCCTCGCGGGCAGAGCTTCGGCTCGGGAATTGCACTTCTCGGGATCTTCGGGGCCACGGGACTTGCTTCGGGGCTCGAGAATGATACAGGGGTTTCGGGATAATTCTTGCACGAAAAACGATGCAAAAACGCGAGAAAAAGGGAAGAAATGAGCAAATAACTCGGTTGCCCTCGACCTCCTTTTATAGGGGCTGGAAGGTCGAATTATGCTGGGCGTAACTTGAGATTACGCTGGGCGTAACGACGATAAGATCGCTGACTCCCCCCCCCTTCGGATAATATCGGAATATATATATATATATATATATATATATATATATATATATATATATATATATATATATATATATATATATATATATATATATATATATATAATATCGAAAATATTTAATAAACTTCAAAAATTCATATCTTCCTCATACGAACTCCGTTTTCGACGTTCTTTATATCCACGCGTAGGTGAGACTACGATCTACAACTTTCGTTTAGACTCCGTTGGCTAATTTTGACTTTATTTTTATTATTTATTTTTAGTAGGGCGGGACAGGAAAATTTCGTTATAAATTCATAACTTCTTCATCCGACGTCCGTTTTCGCCTATCTTTTTATCGTTTTACTCCTATTAACGAGACCTTTGATTCTCATTTATATTGTTTCGACTAAAAACCGCTCGGTCTCAAATCGAGTATTCGGGCTGCATACCGCTAAGTCGAAACTTTGAAAAATCATAACTTTCTCATAAGAAGTCAGATTTGGGCGTTCTTTTTATGCACGCTCATGGTTTAACGAACTCTACGACTTTCATTTAGATCGCTAAGGCTAAATATCACTCTAACATAAATTCACTTTTTACGTCATTCAACGTCGTGTCGGTTCTGTCGCGAAACTTCGACAGGTCATAACTTCTTCGTTATAGCTCGGATTTTGGCGTTCTTTATATGTACGGAATCCTTGTAACATATACTATAACTTAGATAAGATTATTCCTTCAAAATAATCTTCCATCAAAAATTCATTTTTGACGCCTATCGTCTCTAAATTGACTAGCCCTAATCTACGGGCATTACATCACTAGGTAGATTTGGGTTGCTTTTGCACCCATGAAAGGCCTCATGCGCCATATGAGATTGTTTTATGTCCTTTTGAGCTCAAAGTCCCATGCAAGCACGTAAAGTTTGTAACTTTACGTGCTAGATCAATTGTAGAAGCTTGGATCTAGCTTTTGATCAAAGGATGTTCATCAGAGAGCAAAGATTTATGGAGTGGACGTGACCAACTCGGCGAGTCTAGGGGGTTCTGTCCCATTCTGTTGAGGGTCGAAAGGACCCAGTTGTGTGTGGAAAGTTTGAAGGGGGTCTCCGGGGAGTGACCCGACATTCTGGACTAAGCCATTGATCTGGAAGTTCATGGGACTCAGCGAGTGCATGAAGGTGCTCGGCGAGTCCAAGGCAATCTTCATAGAACTCGACGAGTTGTTCATACAACTCGGCAAGTCGAGGACAGAACGTGTTCATCGGATGAAGATTAACTCGACGAGTTGTTCAAACAACTCGGCGAGTCGGATGAAGGACCATTGGGTATCAATTAGGAAGTGAACTCGTCGAGTCAATGCCTAACTCAACGAGTAGAGACGGGAGTAAGGACAAGCGACTGGATATGGACTCGACGAGTTAGCAAGCCAACTCGGCGAGTCGGGTCAACTGGAAGTTGACTCTGACCTTGATTTAACTTTGGTTTGGAATCGGTCAGGGGTAAAATAGTCATTTTACCCTGGGAATAGTATCAATGTCTGATTAAGTGTTTTATGGAAATATAGCCGGGGGATCACCGGAGCAGCTTTCAGACATCTGCAGATTAGCTTTTCAGCAACCAACATTTTGAGGTGAGTTACCTTCCAATAAGGGTGGGTCTAAGGCCACAATGCCGGCCCACCAAGTAGGAGTAATTTAGAAGATGATTGTCTTTGTGATAATTATCTTGGTATGGATACGTGTTTGGTTATGAGATATATCTGTATGATATGTTACGTGCATGATAGGGATAGTTTTCCCTGACAGTGGTGCTTAGGACCGAAGGGTAGGTCAGTACTCGGATATGCCTAATTGTATGCTTATACCTTGTTGTTGTATGCTAGTAGTATGGGGTGGAATAGACCCTAGTTACCGGTTGAAAGATACCGATGATGATTACCGGTTGAAAGCTACTGATGATGATTACTGGTTGTAAGATACCGATGAAGACTACCGGTTGAAAGATACCGATGATGATTACCGGTTGAAAGATACCGATGGATTTGTATGGTATGTGGTATGATGGGGGAACTCACTAAGCTTTGTGCTTACGGTTTCAGTTTTTGGTTTCAGGTACCTCTTCGTCTAAGGGGAAGGAGGCGGCGGCGTAGCATGACATCGCACACACATCTGATTTTCCGCACGAAGTTTTCTGGGATTGTACTCTGATATGATATTTGTTTATGACATGGGTTTCGAACATGATACATTGTTTTATGAAATGTCGTGTCGACACAGTATTTTCTAAAGAATGTTTTTATGAAATAAATAATTAAAATGAAATTTTTGGGCTTGAATTTTGGGTTGTTACAGTCGAAGGCACCAATGTTGGCCCACTAGTAGCTGATTACAATAGAGATGATTGTGCTTTGTGATAATTGTTTGGTATGCCACTATATGTTATGTTTTATGGGCTAGTATGCTATGATATTATGTGATACTGGTCGGAGGGGTAAAATAGTCATCGGAACCAGTTGAAATAAACCGGAGGGTAGGTCGGGCACCCAAATATGTTTGACAGTAGGTTTATGCTATGTTATTATGTGGTAGGGGTAGGGGTGAAATAGTCCCCGGAACCGGTTGAAATAAACCGGAGGGTAGGTCAGGCACACATATATGTCTGACAGTATATTTATGCTATGTTATTATGTGGTAGTGGTAGGGAGAAATAGTCCCCGTAACCGGTTGAAATAAACCGGAGGGTAGGTCGGGCATCCAGATATGTTTGACATGATAGGTCGGGCACCTAGATATGCCTGGCAGGGTAGGTCGAGCACCCAAATATGCTCGACAGGGTAGGTCGGGCACCCAAATATGCTCGACAGGGTAGGTCGGGCACCCAAATATGCCTGATACGGTAGACCGGGCACCCAGATATGCCTGGCAGTATGTGATTATGTGGTATGATGGGGGAACTCACAAAACTTTGTGCTTACGGTTTTCAGTTTTGGTTTCAGTTACTTCTTCTTTGAAAACAAAGGAGCCGACTTGATTTCAGCGCATCACACCATGATTTCCACACATGAGATCTTTGGGAGTTATACTCTGATGTTGTTTTATCATGACATGTTTGACTATTTATACATTGGTTTGATATGGGTTGATACTATGGATGTTTTCAGACAAATGGTTTTATAATTATTAAATTAAAAGTAAAATTTTTGGTCTTAAATTTTGGGATGTTACAAATGCCTACAAATCAATTCTAACATTTCCATGCTATTTACTACAACTTTGAATTTTACACATTACTACAAGTCAAAACTCAAAGACATTAATCACATGTGATAACCTTAACATTCACTCTTACAAATTATGTTGATGTTGATCATGCGACTAATCAATCACTTCGTTTTGCCGAAAAAGAAAAAGAAAAAAACTTCTAAGTTCTAACATCATCAGAGAAGTTAATTAATGGAATACATTTCGTAGCTATCGTGAGAAACAGAACAACCATACACACTATGATCAGTGATCACGATTACAAACGACAAATATATTAATCAATGGACATAAGCGAGTTTACATAGATGGTTGGTAAGTCACTTGACCCACCTTAATTTTCAAACCTTATAATAAGTTATATAGGAAAAAATTTAGGAACGACCTTGAAATTTTTTAGGACCTATCTTATAATGTTTGATCAAAATGGGTGATCAGTGTTAACGACCCAATTAGTTGATTTATAAATTTATCTATGTCTAACCCACATCGGAATCAAAGTAAAAGTTATATGATTTTTGTTACTTATAAAAGGGAAGGGTGATGGGAAGGTTTATTATGGATTGTTTAAGCAATAAAGTTTTCTATCTCCCACTCCAACATTATTCAATTGAGTTTAAGGGAAAATGTTAACGATTTAAATCTTAGACTTGGTTTATTACAAGTTTAAACTGGTTTTAGTTCTTTAATATTATTTTTGCATGTTGAACCGATTTTATTAGTTTAATCATGCTTTAGTCTAAAAAGGGATTGTGTTTTAAATTGAATCGGTATGAGTTGTATTGAGTTTGAAAGACTTCTGATTCTTTTGGTCAAGTAGGAAAAACTCGCCTTGGTAGCAAGCCGAGCCCAAGTAATTTCTGGAGTACTCGGCCGAATTATCCGAGTTTTACAATAGTATACATGACCTAACCCACAACTATTAATTTTAATTATTTCATTTTTCCTGGTTTCACTTCCCTATCATTTTTTGTTGTAAACTCGCCACTATCAATGGAAACCACAGGATACAAAACAATTAATTACGAACCATATTATCATTTATCAAAATATCAAATTCGAGTGGCCTTAACATCAACTAGTAATAGCAAAGTAATTGGACGTCTGGATCTAACATGTATGATTGCTTTACAGGAATAAGTTGATGGAGGTAGACGGACCGACAAGAATTGCGTAGTTTGATCAAAGCTATTCTTTGTTGGGGTGGGAAAATGAGGTTTTTGCAGGGAAGTAGCCAGTTGTAGACTGTAGACTGTAGAGGGCAAAATGAAGGGCCAAAGTGGGGAGACTGTATAACGACACGGTTTCTGACAAAGTCACAAAGTGACAAAACCCCACACTCCCTTTATACATTTGCTACTTGTCAGTGCAATTGAAAAAGCTGTGTTTGGTTACAAAAATGGTCCTTTTTGAGTAATAATCATTTTCATCCTTATATATTCCTCCCTTTTATGTTAACTAGTCGATAGTTAATCGAGATCTTTGGTACGGTAATTCAGAAAATATCAAATGATCTAAAGTGAATGATTAGATGTTAGAGAAAAAGACAAATTTAAGTAAAGGTATTATTATTATTATTATTATTATTATTATTATTTTGAGATTTAGAGAAAATTAAGTTAGGTCCAATCATAAATTGTTAGGTCCAATCTGTGAAATAACCAAAACAACAGAGTTTCGGGTCTTTTTTTTTTTTTTTTTTTCAATCGTAATCGCATGTTTGACCTGTGAAAATGTCCAATTTTCGAAAAATAAAATTATTTTTTTCGGAAGCCTGGCCTATGAAATTGCTATTCATTGCGATATTGTTCATATTTTTACAAAAGTCATGGGTTTTTTTCTTGTTAAGAAAACAAAAAAAATTTCCAAAGATCATTTTCACAATAAATAGAACTTTATGTTGCTAAAACCAAGCCTAAAGGTTGGTGAATTCATATGTTTGACCTATGAAAATATGCAACATGATGGTTCAAAAACAATTCGCTTGTGAAATAAGTGTTTGCACCCTAGGAAGATCAGGTTAGTCAGGGGAGTATTAGTGAAAAAAGAGAAAGATTATTGGCTGCATATACACGGTGAGGGGATGATTCTTTTTTTTTCTTTAAGTTCAGTACTGACAATAATATAAAGCTCATGATGACATGATAACAGTTTATAAGCTTGAGATTATATATTACTTATAGAATAGTTATAAAAGTTAAAATCTATTGTTACTATGATTTATGAATAAGTTTACAGTTATTTCAGATCACTTACATAAAAATAATTCACCGCGTAAAAATAAAGAGGGGGAAATAGTAAAAAGTGTGTGGGTGAGTGTGAATTGGGTGCATATAAAATACAAAAATGGTCTGGAATATCATTTTCTTCAAAGTCCAAATTCCACACAAAAAACAACAAAACTTTCGTAAAAGTCATGACTTCACACGGCTTTCGTTTTACTCAGTCAAGAACTGCTAGTCAAATCATTCTATTTATTAGTGGCTGCAGCTTTCGGTCCAGTCGTCGCATGAATCTGCTATAGAAATTTTGTTCTTTGACTAGATTACCAACGATTTTCTCTTATATCCATTCAAAATTTCTTCTTCTTTCTTATCAGTATACGTAGCGGCACCTTCCTCCTGAAGATCCTCACTCCTTCACTGTACGTTCTTCATCTTCAGAATTCCCTTTTGTTGTAGTATAACTTCAAATTTACGTAAATTATTTGTTGTAGTGGTGGAATTGCTTCTGGGTTTCTTATTTTCGGAGTACCTGATGCTTAATTTTGTTCACTGTTGCCGAATTTTATGATTCAATCATTTGGATCCACGAAATATTCAATTAGGGTTTGTAATATCTCAATTGGATAACTGAAATTCGTGAATTCTAAATTGAACATAAAATTACTGGGTGTTTGTATGCGCGTTCAAGTTCTGATCTTTATTTGGGTCAAAATAATCAGAATTAGGTGTTTGGTTGCCTATTTTTGGAAGTTTTAGTGTTCAGAGACTCTTGTTTATCACTTCCCATAACGCTGTCCTTTTTGGCAATGAAATTCCTTTTGTTACTTTATTTATTAGTTCTTTATACAATCTTAAATGACATAAACACTTCCTAAAACACTATCGAGATAGGGGCTGTTACATTAGAGCTGATTATCATATTCTTATCTTCTAGTCATTATCTTATCCTTATTATTCAATTTCACGTAATCATTCATTCTCAGTTCCCACATCCATAACCCTCTTTAGATGAGAGTTTCAGCAAGAAAACTGAATAAAAGATTTCATAACGATCCCTAGCTATAATACTATATGCTGCTTTAATAGCTAATTATAATTTTTTAGGTCGCAATACTTACTTTAAAACTCATATCCAACATGCTCAGTGTCTGAATTCTGAGATAAGTTGTTTTATTCTTTGACTGTTTGGTGACAGTAGCTTGTTTTCAGATTACAAAAATGAGTTAACTCGATACTATATGACATAAACATGTCATACCATCTACACATATCACTGAATACGGCTTGTTTGTTTTGCTATCTTTTGCAGGTTTGGTTCTTGGAAAAAAAAAAGGTTTTCTTGGGTATTACTAAAGTTTGATATGTGCCACACTTAAAATCTTCAATGGCACCAAGTAACATACCAATAATTACCACTTGTGTCTTTATTCTTTTGTGTGTCACATGTACCAATGCTGTCCAGAGTGATATTGATTGCCTTAAAGCCTTTAAAGCTTCAATTGAAGATCCAGAAAACATCTTAATTTCATGGGATTTTAATAACAATACCGAAGGATACATCTGCAAGTTTGCAGGCATCGAATGCTGGCATCCTGATGAAAACAAGGTTCTAAATATAAAACTCCCAGACATGGGACTCAAGGGCACATTACCTCTTGCACTCCAGAATTGTACCTCCATGACAGGATTAGATCTTTCTAGCAACAAATTTTTTGGAAATCTCCCAACCAACATGACAAAAATTCTAGGGTTTTTGACAACTCTTGATCTGTCTTCAAACAATTTCTCGGGGGAAATCCCTGCAAGCTTTGCAAACTGTTCCTATCTTAATGTTCTCAGACTCGGTAACAACCGGTTTTCGGGTCAGATTCCTTTAGAATTACGTAACCTTAATCGCCTCAAAGAGTTTAGTGTTGTTAACAATCAATTATCTGGTCAAGTTCCATATTTCCAAAATGGTACAGAAGCAAGCTACGCGGGTAATCCAGGGTTATGTGGGGGTCCTGTTTTGTCCCCTTGTCCAGGAACTGTTAAAAAATCCAATACGGGTGTCATTGTGGGGGCCGCTGTTGGTGGGGCCACTATTGCTGCGTTAATTCTAGTTTTTGGAATGTTGTTCTTTATGCGTAAGGTTGTTAGGAAAAGGAAAGATGATGATCCAGATGGAAATAAATGGGCCAAGAGTATTAAAGGAGCTAAAACCATCAAGGTAAGATTATAATTTTAATCCTTTTTATCTCTATTCTGTCATGTTTGGTGAATCAATCTGACAGTTTTTAATGTCATTGCAGCTTTCCATGTTTGAAAACCCGGTTTCCAAGATGCGATTGAGCGATCTAATGAAAGCCACAAACAGTTTCAGCAAAGATAATATCATCGGGTCAGGAAGAACCGGGTGTTTATACAAAGCAGAATTCGAAGATGGCAGTTTACTTATGATCAAAAGATTACAAGACACTCAACATTCCGAGAAGGAATTCGCATCCGAAATGTCAACCCTTGGAAAAGTCAAACACCGAAACTTAGTCCCGCTGTTAGGGTTTTGTGTCGCAAAAAAAGAACGCCTTTTAGTCTACAAATACATGGCAAACGGTAACCTCCACGACAAACTCCATCTATTATTGGAAAATGACACAAAACCCCTCGATTGGCCTTCGAGGCTAAAAATCGGAATCGGAATAGCCAAAGGGTTAGCATGGCTCCACCATAACTGCAACCCGCGTATCCTTCACCGTAACATAAGTTCAAAATGCATTCTACTGGATTCCGACCTCGAGCCCAGAATCTCTGATTTTGGGCTCGCAAGGCTCATGAATCCAGTAGACACGCATTTGAGTACTTTTGTAAACGGGGAATTCGGCGATTTGGGATACGTGGCCCCCGAATACGCGCGTACCCTTGTGGCCACCCCAAAAGGCGATGTGTATAGTTTTGGGGTTGTCCTTTTGGAATTGGTGACTGGTGAAAGACCGACACATATCAGTAAAGCTCCGGAAACTTTTAAGGGGAGTTTGGCTGAATGGGTTATTGAGTTGTCGTCTGAAGGGAGACTTCAAGACTCAATTGATAAGTCGTTGGTTGAAAAAAGAAATGAAAGTGAGGTCTTTCAGTTTTTGAAAGTTGCGTGTAATTGTGTGGTCCAGGCTCATAAGGAGAGGCCCTCGATGTTTGAAGTGTATCAGTTGTTACGGGCGATTGGTGCTCGGTATAATTTTTCAGCGGATGATGAGGTGTTGATGATGCCGAGTGATAGTGGTGATGGTGGTCATATTGAACTTATTGTTGCTGGTGGTGTACAGAAGGAGTTTTGAAGATAAGGTATGGTTTATATGTAATTAATTTGTTAGTTAGTTTGTTGTTGTTGAAATATATATAGATACATATGTTTACAGATTATGGTGTCCGTTTTGAGTTTGACCTATGATAGAAAATCAAGTGTCAACTTTTTATTAGTGATCACAAGTGTTTTTTATTTAATCTGATTAAATTGTATTTTAGGTATGTTTTTATTAGTGTAAAACTTTTATAGACTCTGTTTAAGCTAGAAGCTGTATTGGTGTGTAAATATAAAGATGCACTTTTGAATCAAAACCGATTAATATAAGGTTGAAGTTAGGAAAAAAAATGATGTTAAAAAATCAACACTTATAGAAAAAAAAAAGTTGGTGGTGTAAAGTTACACATTCATTAAAGATAATAATATCCTAAAATAAAATATTAAAAATAATGTTTATTAAAACGTCAAATGTATGGATGGATATAACTATAAAAATCATGGCGGAATTTACTATTTTAAATGCTCACCAAACCAAACAATGATACATCGTTCTAATCGTGCTTACAAGATAAACGGTATGTTTCATTCATATTAAATATTGATCGTCTGTAGATACATATTAATAAAATCATATTTTCCCATGCTTGTTATGGCATTTAGCATATTTGGGATCAGTTTGGTAATGAATTAGTCGATATATAACCATATGATTCAAATGCAAGACCTCTATCTTATTTTAGACACGTTTCAACCAAGCATTTAGCTTCGACGCTAACACAATGAGTTCAACACGAAAACAGCCTCACGTTCTGGTGCTCTCATACCCTGCTCAAGGCCACGTTAACCCCATGATCCAATTCTGCAAACGCTTGGTCGCCAAAGGCATCAAAACAACATTTGCAACAACATTTTCCTTCTCCAAAAATGTCCATATCGACCTTAACACCACCCTCATCACCTTCGAAACATTCTCTGATGGGTTTGATGACAATTGCCCTGATCAATTTGTGTCCCCAGATGTTTACTTCCCAAAGCTTCGTGAAGTAGGCCCAAAGTCCCTATCGGATCTTGTTAAAAAACTAGGGGGTGTCAACGCCATTGTTTATGATGGGTTTTTGCCTTGGGCTCTTGATGTTTCTAAGCAATTCAAGATCATGGGAGTCGTCTTCTTCACTCAAACTTGTGCTGTCAATAATATTTACTATCATGTCAACAGAAGCCTTCTTCAAATCCCATTGTCGGATTCGGATTCATTAGTCTCACTTCCTGGATTACCACCGCTTGAAAACTGGGAAACTCCTTCATTCGTGCACAAATTTGACTTGTTTCCTGCTGTTTCTGATCTAGTTTTTGGTCAATTTACCAACATTGATCAAGCAGACTGGGTGTTGATCAACTCATTTTACAAATTGGAGGAAGAGGTTGTGATTTTTCTTGAAACTATTTACTGATCATAAAGGATTTATCTGATACTCAAAATCGTAATTCCTTGATTGTAACATGCATATATAGGTGGTCAATTGGATGGGGAAGTTGTGGCGTGTAAGGACGATAGGCCCAACGCTTCCATCAATGTACCTTGACAAACGATTGTTAGATGATCGAGAGTATGGAGTGAATGTGTTCAAACCAAAACGGGTTGAATGCATGAACTGGCTAAACAACAAGCCAAAAAGATCGGTTGTTTACTTATCATTTGGGAGCTTGATGCAGCCTGGATCTGAGCAAATGAAAGAAATAACATGTAGTTTGAGTGATGGTGGTTTTAGCTTCTTGTGGGTGGTTAAGTCTTCTTTAGAGGACAATATCCCCCAAGAGTTTGTCGATGGCATGTCAAAGAAAGGGTTAGTCGTGGCATGGTGTCCTCAATTGGAAGTATTGGCTCATGAGTCAATAGGATGCTTTGTTACACATTGTGGGCTCAACTCCGTTCTTGAAGCCATTGGTTTGGGTGTGCCGATGGTTGCAATGCCACAATGGTCCGATCAGACCACAAATGCCAAGTATGTGGAGGATGTTTGGGGTGTGGGAGTTCGGGCTAAGCAAGATGTTAATGGGATTGTGACCAGACGAGTGTTGGATGCGTGCATAAGGCAAGTCATGGAAGGAGAGAAAAGCATCGAGATCAGGAAAAACACAACCAAATGGAGGGATTTAGCGATAGAGGCTATCGAAGAAGGTGGAAGCTCAGACAAGAACATCAACGAATTCGTAGCAGAATTGAGCTTACAATATTGAGAGGGTGTTTGGCTTAGCTTTTTAAATGACTTTTGATTTTATCTTTTAGAAAAAGTCCCAAAAGATGTTTGGTAAAAGGAAAAGGACTTTTGTAAATGACTTTTCCCATAGAGTAATTTGAGTCTTTTTGAAAAGTCACGATTAGCTAATTTTTCCCAACTTTTCACCAGCTAAAAATATTAAATTACCAATATACCCCTCATTTACCCTAAACATGTCTTTTTTTGTCATTTTACATGTAAGTATCTAATACATTTTAAAAACCACATATATCATTAAGCTTACATTTCTCCACCCACGTCATTAAATATTTGATAAATTACACAAATCATCTCTCTAGTTTGGGGCAATCTGCCCATTTCATCCCCTCGACACAAAAAAAGGCTTGTAGTGCCCTTACCATTTTTTATAATTTAATTATTTAAATAAATATTTGAAGGGTTGTAGGGTCCTCATCATCATCTTCATTTTCTATTATGAGATATACCCCCCACCCCCCCCATTAAATACATAGACTTGAAGAGGCCAGACAACTAGACAAAGGATGTGTGAAGTAAAAAAAAAAAAAAAACTCAAAAAAATCCTAAAAATCATAAAAAATACTTAGAGATCACAAATCTTTTTTATGACTTTATATTCTTAAAAATCGCAAGTTTTTTATAAATTCGCTGGAAAAAAAAATTAAAAAATCGATTTTTTTATATTTTTTATAATTATTTTTTATTTTTTTTATTATTTTTCTATTTTTTGGTTTTTTTTTTCAAAAAAAAATTCAACGAAATTATATAAAAAGTTGCGATTTTTAAAAATATAAAGTCGGAAAAAAAAACTATGATCTCTAAGTATTTTTTCATGCATTTTTAGGGTTTTTTGTTTTCCGTACAACCTAAACCTATATATATATATATATATATATATATATATATATATATATATATATATATATATATATATATATATATATAAGGCAAGGTTATAATGTAGATGGACAACTATTGTCCGAACGTGTTGACAATGTTATTCTATGATAATATATATATATATATATATATATATATATATATATATATATATATATATATATATATATATATATATATATAAGGCAAGGTTATAATGTAGATGGACAACTATTGTCCGAACGTGTTGACAATGTTATTCTATGATAATTACTAAAAGAATAAGTTGTTTAGTAATATGAATACGTTCAACCTCAGACAACTATCAGCATTTTCATGCATTTTCACCAGTTCTTATTCATTTTTGTTCTCATACATCGTTTTTCACTCATTTTCATTCTTATAGAATACGACTCAATAAACATTCTGACAGAATGAGAATAATAATAAAAAGTCTATAATAACCTTATAGACGATTTAATTAATGAGAATGTGTGATGATGACAATAGTTATGTAAGATTGAACGTATTCATATTATCAAACAACATATTTTTTTTGTCATTCTCACAGAATAGTACCGTCCATACGTCCGCATAATAGATGTCAATCCACATTTGAACCTAGCTCTCGTTCTCTCTCTCTCTCTCTCTCTCTCTCTCTCTCTCTCTATATATATATATATATATATATATATATATATATATAGAGAGAGAGAGAGAGAGTTTCATATTAACTCTGTAAAAGAGCCTTTATAGAAAGAATATATATATATATATATATATATATATATATATATATATATATATATATATATATATATATATATATATAGACACTTGTAGGACTGTGTAGCCCTAAATGTGAGATACACTAACAATTAATGTATTATCTTGTTATTTCAAAGGAATATGAACTTGCTTCCAACTATATTTTCAATAGATAACTTATTAAACTTATAGAGATCAGTTGATTCAAAAATCGTATTTGAAACGGATTAATTTGGATAGAGATTCTCAATGGTAATACGCCATGGCGCTCAAAAAACGTCAGTATAATGCCAGCTACACCGCCCCCGACAGGTGTTATGTTATGAGGCATTAGTGTGGTAACGACTAGAAACAGATTAATTTGGATTGAGATTCTCAATGGTAATAAATTGAAAATATATACACACACACACACACACACTTGATGAGTGCCCACGCAAAAGGGATGTGATAAGTAGCTTTTTTGTTGAATAATTTTTTCAGGAAAAATAATTATTAGATTTTATTATTAGTTATTATGTAATAAAAATTTACAACTTTTATATAAAATATTTATGTTTATATTGCTTGTTTATACTATTAATATAAATTAATTAATATTGGTGTTTATTTAAGAACATAAATTAATTTATACACATGAATTTAATATTTATAATCTTTATTTACTTCAAATTGAATTTCTTGATTACTTTCCTTAATTCAAGTCTTCAAACTTTTAACAATTATTAATGAATTATTTATATATAATTGATTTGTACAAAAACTCTGTAACTTATATCTTTTAAAATTCAAGATACAACTATCATTTTTTATAATATAGTTTTATATATATATATATATATATATATATATATATATATATATATATATATATATATATATATATATATATATATATATATATATATATATCTGTGTGTGTGTGTAACGTCCCAGAATTCAAGTTCAAAAGTTTCATTTTTTAATTAAGTTGTTCATAAAACATTCACTAGAAAATATTCAATCAACACGTCATCTCATAAAATCAAGTATCATGTTTCAAACCCACAACACAAGCAAATAACATATCAGAGTACAATCCCAGAAAACACCGTGCGGAAAATCAAATGTGTGTGTAGTGCAATGCTACGCCGCCGGCTCCTTCCCCTTAGATGAAGAGGTACCTGAAACCAAAAACTGAAACCGTAAGCACAAAGCTTAGTGAGTTCCCCCATCATACCACATACCATACAATACCATCGGTATCTTTTAACCGGTAATCGTCATCGGTATCTTTCAACCGGAAACTGGGGACTATTCCACCCCCTACCACTAGCATACAATAGCAAGATATAAGCACACAGTCAGGCATATTCGGGTACTGACCTACCCCTTGGTCCTAAGGACCACTATCAGGGAAACTATCCCTATCATGTAACATATCATACAGATATAACTCATAACCAAACGCATACCAGACCAAGATAAATTATCACAAAGACAATTACCTTCTAAATACTCCTCAATGGTGGGCCGGCATTGTGGCCTTAGACCCACCCCTACTGGAAGGTAAATCACCTCATACAAGTAGCTGCTGATAATTAGTGCAAGAAACCTCCGTCCGCTACTGCTCCAGAAATCCTCCGGCTACGAACCCCACAAACACTCAGTTAGAAACGGATCTCTATACTTAGGGTAAAATGACCATTTTACCCTCAACCAAGTCAAGTCAAAGTCAAAGTCAACTTCCAGTTGACCCGACTCGCCGAGTTGGGCCATCAACTCGTCGAGTCCCTCACTCTCTACTCATCCCCATCCGCAACTCTACTCGTCGAGTTGGGCCGACAACTTGACGAGTTCTTCTCCCATTCGAAAGCCACAAGGAAACTCATCCGACTCGCCAAGTTTGAAGAACAACTCGCCGAGTCCCATGAGCAGATCTCCTACTCGCTTCCAAATCCTCACCAGGGCATTCTTTATGAGGATTTGGGTTTCTAGGACTATTTCTACACGTTAATTTGCTAATTCCGCGAGTAGTGACGAAGGGTTGGACCTTCTACACTTAAACCCCTCTCAACTCAGTAACTGTTCATATGACTCGTCGAGTTTGAAGAACAACTCTTCGAGTTCCAGGAAATCTTCATAGGACTCGCCGAGTTGTTTATCCAACTTGCCAAGTCTAATGTCATCTTCATAGAACTCGCCGAGTTCCACTTTGGGACTCGTCGAGTCCCTTCGACCCATTTCCCATATAGGCCAAATCTGAGACATGCAACACTTCCAAACAATAGATCTATGTTCCTAGGGCATGCTTATCACGTAAAGTTGCAAACTTTACGTGCATGCATGGACCTATAAGCTCCAAAAGGCAAATCCAAGCTCTTTATAAGGTCATATACTCAATAGGAACCTCAATCACTTCAACCACAGAGGCTTTATACTTCTAATACGTCCATAAGGTCTAAATCTGAAGTCCTTTCGGATCATAGAGCATAAACACATAGAGTTTGAGGTTTTAGGGCTTAAAAACCACAAACTAGGGACAAAAGGGGATCTAATGAACTAGAGATCAAGGTAGGAACTTTTCTACCTGAATGGAAGCCTTCCACAGAGTAGATTTCGTATCTACTTCCCCTCCTTGCACCCTTCAACCTTCACCTTCTTCTTCTAAGCTCCAAACTTCCTTCACAAAGCCAAAATCACTCACAAGAACAATATGGGGGCTAGGGTTTCGCTCTACAGCTCTTCTGGAAGTTTTAGGGGCAAGGGAGGCCGAGTTAGAGTGTTTAAATAGGGTGCACACTCCTAGATTAGGGTTTTTGTCCGAACAGCAGCTTACTCGCCGAGTCCGGGACCCGACTCAGCGAGTCCACAACGTAAACCCCGTGCCCCTTCCCGCTTCTACTCGGCAAGTCGATCCTCTGACTCGCCAAGTCTAAGGCCAAGATGCAAAATGCACAAAGAATTAAATAAAAGAATACGTACCAAGAACCAGGTGCTACAGTGTGTGTGTGTGTGTGCGCGCGCCTAGGTTATAATGTGGATGGACAACTATTGTGCGGACGTGTGGACAATGATATTCTATGACAATTACTAAGAGAATAGGTTGTTTAATAATTTGACTACATTCAATCTTATATAACTATCGTCATTTTCATGCATTCTCACTAATTCTTATTCATTTTTGTTCCTACACATCGTTTTTCCCTCATTTTCATTCTTACAGAATACGACTCAATAAACAATTTGATAGAATGAGAATAATAACAAAAAGTTTATAAGTTATAATGTGGATGGACAATTATTGTGCGGACGTGTGGACAGTGCTATTCTATGAAAATTACTAAGAGAATAAGTTGTTTACTAATGCGAATACGTCCAACCTTACATAAATATTATCATTTTCATGCATTCTCACTAATTCTTATTCATTTTTGTTCTCACACATCATTTTTCACTCACTTTCATTCTAACAGAATACGACTCAATAAACATTTTCACAACATTCTGATATAATCAGAATAATAATAAAAAGTCTATAATAACTTTATAGATGATTTAATTAGTGAAAATGTGTGTTAATGACAATAGTTATGTAAGATTGAACGTATATATATCATCAAACATCATATTTTCTTTGTCATTCTCACAGAATAACACTATCCACACGTCCGTACAATAAATGTCAATCCACATTTGAACCTCTCTCTCTCTCTCTCTCTCTCTCTATATATATATATATATATATATATATATATATATATATATATATATATATATATAAAGGAAGCATTTTTCCTTTCACCACATTCATTTACATAAACCAAATGTAATAATTATTATTTCATAGTTAATGGATAGTATACTATAAAAGGCTAATCTATTTGAGTAGACACACAAATACCAATCACATACGAAATTCACACAGAAAATAAGTTTAAAGGTGTTTGTGTTGGTTTGAGGGCTTTATACCATTTTTCAAGCCATGTTATTATGTTAAAGTTTTTAATTTGTAAGTTTGTTATATACTAATTATTATTTTATTTAATTTTTTTGGTTTAGTATTCTTTTAAGACGATCATTGTATGTTGTGGTTGAAATTTTATTGTAAATTAGACTGGATTTATGTTATCGATCATATGTGATGGAATGTGATATAGATAATATTTAATTTAATATTGTATATATGTATGTATGTTTGTGTTGCTTCAAAGCAATACTTAATTAAAAATCATGTATATGTCCTATTATCCATATTATCCATGTAAGTCTCTTTTAAAATGCAAATTATTTATCTTATCACTTTATATTTTAGTATATATTTAACAATTGAAGTATGATAATAAGTGTTTTTTAAAAGTTTTCTTTCACTTATTAATAATAATAAGTGGTTTTAAAATTAATGAACAATAGTTATAAGTAATAAATCAAATTATAAAAATCATGGATATGTCATGTTATCCATGTAAATCTCTTTTGAAATGCAAATTGTCAATCTTATCACTTTATTATTTAGTATATGTTTCATATTTGAAGAATAATATAAAGTGTTTCTTAAAAGTCTTCTTTAACTTAATAATAATAATAATAATAATAATAATAATAATAATAATAATAATAATAATAATAATAATAAGTGGTTTAAAATTAATGAACAATAATTTTAAATGATAAATACGTCAAATTATAAATTACATAATGTTAGCTACAAATAATTGTATTTTAAATGAACGTCATTAAAAAAATTAGTAAATAATTGCATAAGTAAAAAATACAAATTAATCAATTATAACAATTGTTAAAAATAATACTAAATACATAATTATATTTAATTCTATTAATGAGGAAGGTCGATTGATGTCAATAAATATTATTGTTCAAAATAGTTGAGAATATATATATTTCAATATTATAACAATATATTTTTAACCTATGTCGCGCAACGAGTGGGAATTCGTTTAGTGTGTGTGTGTGTGTGTGTGTGTATATATATATATATATATATATATATATATATATAGAGAGAGAGAGAGAGAAAGTGAGAGAGAGAGAGAGAAAAGTAAGTTCAAATAAAAAATGTAAATAGTGTGAAAACGTAAAAACACTATGTTTATGTTATTATTCAGCAATAAATGTTGTATATGTGTCTTGTTGAAGTAATTCTATTGTGAATATTCACGTTTGATTATTCTTATATTCATTAGAATGTTATTATTCTATTATTGTTCTTTGGAAGATATATCTCGTGTCTGGTACTGCACGGTTCCACTCTACAAGAACTCTGGATCATTCTCTTGAAGCTCATCCTCTTCATCATAAACGATTCGCTTGCCTCGAAATGACCTGAACCAATAGGGAAATCCCAATTCATTGGGTCTTTCGATACAATCCAATAGAAAGCCCCAAGGGCGCAATATTCTAGGAGCCCAAACTATGTGATCGAATAAATCCTCCTCTATCTGTTGTCGGTCGTCCCCCTCTTCAAACTCCGATTCGTTTTTTCATAGAGAAATCTCTGATCAAGGATAGAACAAGATCCATTTTGTATCATATCTAAGGGATTCCTTGGTTCGGATCGAAGAAGCAATGTCACTCGATCCTTATCAAACTGATTGCATGTCCATGAGGATCCCACCAGAGTGCCTTCCACTTCTAATAGGCCATGAACTAGACCATAATCATTCTCAACGAGTCCATAATGAGTGATCCCATTTTTTTCATCGGGTACGGGTAGAGACCATTGATCTTGAGTGACCGATCCGGCAGAACAACTCAAAAGATAAAGAAGTATCGTTAATTTCTTCATGCTAGATCTAAGTTCGAAGTACCAATTGTACAAATAATAATCCACTTCGTTACATGATTTCTTTTTCATATAGATAAATATAGGATGGCTTTTGTGCCGGTCAATCTGTATCCCATTCTTCAGGTATAGTTTTCTTTGATCACAGATCGACAGTCCTTTCTCCCCTTTTGTCATAAGGCGTGGTCTGACTCTAAACCATTCCTCGGTTTAGGTCTCTACTAAGCATAATTCGTAAACTATGCAATGGCTATTTTAAAAAGTTTATATATGTGCATTTTTATAGTAAATTTTAATTTTGATTTTAACATATGACTATTCATTTTTCATTGTTGAATAATGACATAAAGTTGTGGATACAATATTAATGACAAAATAATAACATTATATATATATATATATATATATATATATATATATATATATATATATATATATATATATATATATATATATATAATGTATGCTCGTGCAAAGCGGCGACGATAAATAGCTCTTTTGGCGAATAGTTTCCTTACGTGGAAATAATTATTAAATTTTATTATTAGTTATTATGTAAAAAAAATTATCATTTTAAATAAAATATTTATGTTTAGACCTTATACTTATATTGCATGTTTATACATTTAATGTAAATTAAGTAATATCGTGTTTAGTTTTAGAAATTTAAATTAATTTATATATATATGAATTTAATACTTTAAAATTATCATTTTGCTCCAAATTAAATTTATTAATAACCTTCCTTAATTAATTAATTCAAGTATTCAAACTTTTAGCAAGTATTAATGATAATTATGCATAATTGATTTGTACAAAAAGTTTTTGAACTTATAAATTTTGAAATTCAAGATACGACTAATATGTTTTATAATATACTAGTAGTGTACCCGCGCGATGCAGCGGTACCTAATTCCTTTCGTCAAATTGTTTGTAAGCAGTGAATAGTTTCCGAACAAATAGTTTTTGGGTGACGTATTAGTAAGGTACATAATTCCGTTTTCAGTTCTTAGTTTATGGTTTATTCGGTTTTTAGTTTTTTTTATTCCAGTATCGTACCGCTCTAGTTCTAGATTGGTTAACATGCCTACATGCATAGACAATTCTAGCATATACCTAGGTGGGTCGCAGGTAAAGATGAACACTTTTCCCGAAAAACTGGACTAAAATTGGTTAGGAATGAATAAGTTGTTGTGGTTCGATATATGGTTTTGTGAATTGGGGTTAATCAGTTTTCGGGCTTTTCGATCCAGTTCCAACAATTTTGGGCATATTCGGTTGTAAAAACCCAGAATCGGGTAATAAACAATTATGTTTTTCGTTCCGGTTCCAACAGTTACATTAAATGTCGATGCCTACTGTTCAAATGTGTAAAATGACCCATAAAGTATTGCAAGTGTCATTTTAATTCGTTTATGGAGATTAGTTCATGCAACGAAATTGATAAATATTACTAACAGTATCTTTGGCATCGTAAGTTTAAAGCTGAAACATTTTTTATTGAATTATGTAGCTTTAGTTTTTCCAACTTCCCATCATAGAATATGAAACTACTATATAATTATATTAATTGTGCTCATAATATGAAAAAAGCAAAAAAAAAATCATTTTAGTTTACAATTGAATTTAGTGGCCTACAAAAATATGCTTTTATTGCATTCATTGGGACACCCAAACACATGTTTTTTTTACCAAAAACAGTCCCTCAATTTAAAAATAATACCAAACAGCCCCTGATATATAACTTTTTTTTTGCCTAAACAACCCGATTTTTTCAGTTATATAGCTTAAATTGGTTCTATCAGTCAACTTGAAAAAGCAAGGCATTTATCCGAACCAGTCATAAATGAGAATACTTTTTTCCATTGTGAAGGGAGTCATAAATAACAGCAGGGACAAAAATACCCGAACCAAAACTACAGTGAATATTTTACAAACAGTAACGTATAGTTGATTAGCATCTAGTAATAACAATGCACTTTCACTATGCAACCATTTATGACATCGAAATTTGGAAGTGCAAACCTTCTAAGAAAAATAGGAAGCATAAGCAGAAACCAGGTGTGTACATTGCCATATAGAGTGATATGTTAGCAATAGATTGTACCAATGAAAAAAAAACTTAGAATACAATCCAATGAATGCAGTTCCAACGTGATCACATTATCAATGCATGGGTAAGGCATTAAAAAATACTTAACAAAACTTATACATGTTTTGTTATATTTTGAGGATTAAACAATTGATCAAAGTTCTAAAAGGCAGCATTAACCTCCTGTTCTAGGTGCTTACCATTCCTATTTTGGACGATTATACCTTAGTCATCCAAAAGTTGTAAAATATCATTCCAGACTAAACAGATAGTGTTACTTCCGCCTCATTAACACATTTCTGTAATTTGTTTCTAACAGCTCGTTAGCAACAACCATCTGCCAAAGAAAAAGAAAAAAAGTAAATTAAGGCTTCTTAAACCAGACAAATAAGTCTATATGTTCATAACACTAAAATATTTCAAAATGAAGAACCTATTCGAAATAAACATTCACAATTAAAAAAAAAGGTCCAGTCTAATTTGATTTAGATGAATCTGCATGGATCATGGTTCCTCTACAGGTTATGTTACAGAGAAAATGATAAGAACCAGTAGCACTTTTCTTAACAAATAGCCTTTATCTCCGAGTCAAAATTAAAATCCCTAATATCTAGAGTCATTTACATATCACAAATGAATTCAGAAAAACTTTATATCATGAATTTCTCAACCCGTCTTTCATTAAAATACCAAAGCACTCTACTGGACGACCTGGATTACACAAAAGAACCCAAAAAAAAACAAAATGAAAACAAAAAAAAACATATGGAAAGTGAAGCAATTAGCTAGTAAAGGATTATAGCATGAGAATCAAGTTTTTATGACATAAAATCAAAGAAGCAATTAAAAAAGAACTTATATCCCCAAGCGATATTCATAAAAAGGCCTCGACTTCAAAGGGTAGCCACAATAGAAAAGTGTATGGGGGTTCATCAGGTTACAAAAATAAATTTACAAAGATACATTACCATGTAGATGCCTTTGCCTGCAGACTATGTATCGAAAAATCCTTAACATATTTCTCCAGCATCACTAACCATAATTAAAACATGTGTTAAAATGAAAGAAACTCATTGATTACAGGATGTACTGATGATATTCAAAATCAACAACCAATCAGTTTCTAGAGAAGCATATACGAACTCAATTGAGAAACAGGTCAGTCAAACCTACATACCTTTAGAACATAGCTCCAAGTCTAGTCTATTGAAACCAACAGTAAGAATCTGGAACAGATGAACAAAACTGCTTCATATACAAATATAACATAAATAAAAGTGAATCAATGCCTAAGCAACATCTAAGAAAACCATTCACCCGAATTGAAACTGTAGTAAAAACAAAACGAACTTCATAATGGTTGGAAAATATTAGGAAATATAAGAGAATAGTAGCACGCATATTTTTTTCTTTGGATTTTTCGTGTAGTAAAACAAAACAAACTACATTAGCCATGAGGAATCTTTGTTCTCTCAACATGATTTTCGGTACAGATATGTGAATATGGAAAACCCAATAAAAGACACAAATAAAGCCCATAGAATTGTATAGATTAGTAACCTGAGATAACTAATAAGAACCACAAAACAATGCTTGAGTTCAGTTGAATCTAATGGAGAAAAATCAAAATCAAAAGACAATACAGTAAAAAATGCAAAAGCATAGTTGTTCTTACCTAGATCCCGTTTTACAAAAGAGATAGATCTAAGATTCAAGCCTATGAAATCATAATATCACAGTGTCTGATCGAACATCCTCAACACTCAAGACAACTTTTTCAATTTCGCCTCATCCCACTACAATTCCCTACAACAGTTCCACAAAACATTGTCAACATATTCACTACAATACAACAAAATACCACACAACCACCCACACAAGAAACGATACCCGACACACAAGCGGGGGAGCCGAAAAAAGGGGCCAACAAAGGGAGAGCAAGAAGAAAAGGGAAAGTGGTCGCGGTGGAGCAATCGAAGATGAACCTCCAACATGGTGGACTACGGAGGAAGAATACGCGTTAGCGGTGTAGTGGTGCGGGACATCAAAAAATCCAACTCAAGGAAACGATATGAGAATAGTTGCTTTTTGGGAAGCTGTGATCGGAAAATTTCGGACCATTTTGAAGAATGATGCAAAATATCGCAATCATGATATGTTGAGTAGCAAGTGGACTCAAATAAGAAGGAAGTGCACAAAGTTCAATTCCATCTACAACAAACTTTCCTCACACAAGCAAAGTGGTGCGACCGATTTTGACGTTTATAGAGCGACGAAAGAACAATATCATGTCGACACGGGTCACATTTTCGAGCAAGAAAAGATTTGGGAGATTGTCAAGGAAGACCCAAAATGGAACAAAACGGACACATTTACGGAACAACAATCCAAGTGGTCTCGCGGCTCGGGTTCGGTTGACGTTTCGGACGAACGCACGAACATTGACCTCAATGCAAATACGGATGAGATACCGAACGTCTTCAACGACATCGAAGAGATCTCCCCGCCTCGATGACCGATAGATCGCGACAAAGCGAGGCGGGTTCAACGACATGTGGCGGAAAGCGAGAGTAGACTTCGAGAGCAAGCAGAAATGAAACAAAAATTTGATGACCACAACGAAATCGCACGTAAAAGATATGAGTTGCAACGTGAGCATCTGGAGTTCCTTCGTCGTGAAGCCGAGGAAGATCGCATTGCGAAGGATTTGACAAATTTTCAAACTAGCGAGGAGAATGTGTCACTGAAATGGGCGGAGGTGTTCCAAAAATGAAGGCGAATATCGAGCGGAAATATTTAGCCGAAGAATAATATATCAGTTTTATGTTTTCCAAATTATTAGGTCTATTGTATGTTTTCGGTCAATATTTTTTTTTTCTTTGCTTTGTAATATTGTTTTTGGTTTTAAAATGATATGTTTAATTTAGTAGGTAATTGAATTATGTTTTATTATGTTATATGTTTTTTAAAATATTATGACATAAATTTAAAAAAATAATAATAAAACAAAATAGAAATTAAAAACATAAAATAAATAAATAAATGAAAGGTGTTATCATATATTACTAGTTTATAACCCGTGGGAACCACGGTTAAAAAATTAATTAAACTTTCTAAGTAAAAACTCAAAATTATTAATTAATAATTTTAAATAACTTATTAATTAAAATATATTTTTTTAGTTATATATAAAATTATAATCGTTGATTCAAATAAATACGTAAAATATATCATCTTATAATTTGTATAAATTTTATTTTATTATAATTTGTATAAATTTTATTTTATTTTTATTCTAATATTATTAATTTAATGTAATTAGATTGTGATTTAAATTTTGAAATTTGAAATTTGAAATGAAGAATTAATAGATTGATAAGTATCATGATATTAATTACAAGTGTCAATAGATTGATAAGTGTCATGATATTTATTACAATGCTTAAAGAACTACTCTTTTATTAATAGGGAAAATGACCTTTGAGGGTAATAAAGTATTCGTCTTGTATTCATTAGGTCCCTTATCTTTTTTTTGTCTTTATTATACCATTGAACTTATAATCCCTTTTCACCAAAACCACCGCGACCGGTTATCACCTGTTTTACCGGTTACCACATTTAATTAGAGATGACATGTCTTATTACGTGGAATTAGAACACATTTAATTACCGTTTCTCTTTCACCCGTTTGTCCTTACAGTTAGGGTTCGTTTTAATTGAGGGAAGAAAAAGTTCAATCGAAGCATACGGTTAGGAAATTGAAGAGAAGTGGTGAATGCGAGTGTTATAGTGAAGAAGATGGCCTCCGATTCCAAACAAAGTAAGTATTTAACAGTTTATATACATTATAATGGTTTATTCGCACGAAAACCATTAGTGTACTTGAACACTGTTGTTGTTTCAATCTGTGATGTCGATTTTGGTGCAATGGATTTCAAAGACTTTAACTTGTTCATTGCAAAGTTGATTGAAGGCAGTTGTGATAATGTATATTATTGCACTACAAATGAACCATTGGCAGAGGGTATTAGGAGAATTAGGAATGATGCTGACTACTTTGAGTTTATTGAAACGGGTTATAGTGATGAAGCCGGTCTAAGAATGAATGTGTATATAGACCACGAAAATGAACCTGTACTTGATTGGGCTGATATGGAAGTAATGGAAGATGATGAAGGGCATTATTCTGAGGAAGACCTGGATGATGATAAAGATTCACAACTTTCTGATGATGTTCCATATGAGCATGAAGCAGATGATTACATTCCTTCTCTTGACAAGACTATTGGTGATGAATTCTTACATCGGGTGTCAGGTATGTGTAAGGATATAGATGATGAGGCTGAAACTGATGAGGTTGAAACCAAGAATGGAGATGACAAACCAGTGTACCCTATCCATAATGAGAACCAGAAATGGGACAAAATGGTGCCAATTCTAGGTATGAGATTCTCTAACCCCATGGAATTGAAAATTTGTTTGACTAACTATGCAGTGAAGAATGGGTACAACCTTTATTTTGAGAAAAATGATAGTCAGAGGTTATTAGTGAGATGTTGTAAAGAGAACAAGAACCCCTCTTGTCCTTTTAGACTGTGGGCTTCCTGGATGAGCAGTGAAAGGTCTTTCCAAATTAAGTCATTAGTTGATGAACATAACTGTTCAAGAGTCTTCAAACTTGGTTCCATTGTAACATATAAATGGATTGGAATGCATTTTAAGAATCAACTTGTGAAGAACCCTAAAATGAGCATAAGGAAAATGAAGGCCAAAGTGAGTACAAAGTTTAACTTGATTGTTAGTGTCACTCAATGTAGAAATGCTAGGAGATATGCTTTGGATGAGATAGAGGGTAGTTTGATAGAACATTATGGTAAAGTATGGAGTTATGGAGAAGAAATAATGAGGACAAATCCTGGTTCAACAGTAAAGATAGATGTGAATGTCATGTCTGATTCCACAACCTACTTTTCTAAAATGTATGTTTGTTTTAAGGGTGTGAAGGATGGTTGGATTGCAGCATGTAGGAGGGTAATAGGGGTAGATGGTTGTTTTTTAAAGGGTATATGTAGAGGTCAACTGTTAGCAGCTATGGGTAGGGATGCAAACAACCACATCTTCCCTATTGCATGGGCTGTGGTGGAAGTTGAAAATAAGGAAACATGGAAGTGGTTTCTTGACCTCCTTCTGGATGACATTGAAATGGGAATTGGTCATGGATTGACCCTCATATCAGACCAACACAAGGTATATTTTTGTTTTGTTTTGTTTAAGTTGAATGTTTTTGTTATGTCATCTATTTCATGCTTTCTTTCAGGGATTAATAGAGGCTGTCAAAGAAAGGGTTCCAGCAGCAGAGCGTAGACAATGTGCTAGGCACATCTATGCTAACTTCAAGAAAAGATTCAAATGTGAACAATATAGGAAGTTGTTTTGGGCAGCAGCTGCTAGTACTACTCAACCAAAATTTGAGGCAGAAATGAATTCCATAAAAAAAATTGACCCTTTGGCTTATGAACACCTCATGGAAAGGGACCCTAAAAGTTGGTGCAGGGCATTCTTTGAAGTGGACAGGGCTTGTGATGCTTATGAGAATGGCATATCAGAAAGTTTCAACTCTGTTATTGATCTTGCTAGGAAAAGGCCACTCATCACCATGTTGGAAGAGATAAGGATTTATGCAATGGAGAGGATTTATAAAATGTTGCAAGAGGGAAAAAGTTGGGGGAATTTAAAAATATGTCCATCTATAAGGTTGAAGATATCAAAGCTAAAGAAACAGCAAAGGTATGATATAACTTCTATTATATTAATATTATATGTCTCATATATAAGATTAATAGAACTTCTTATTTTTTTGGGCAGACTTTGGGGTGTTATACCATCTGGGATACAACAATATGAAGTTAGGATTGGAAATGATGGATATGCTGTGGACCTTAACAACAACACATGTGGATGTAGATCTTGGCAAGTATCAGGTATCCCATGTGTGCATGCAGTGGCAGCCATTTCATACCTTAACAGGAATGCAGAGGATTATGTTGCACCATGGTTCCATACAGCCATGTTCTTGACTTGTTACAACCATACCATTAACCCACTTAATGGTAGTTCCATGTGGCCTGAAGCTCCCTACATGAAGCCATTGCCTCCTCAAAAAAGAAGGTTACCAGGAAGGCCAACCCTTAAAAGGAAAAAAGATCAATCTGAGATGGAAAGCAAGGGGAAAACAAGGCATACTATCTCAAAAGCAGGTTCAGTTAATAGATGCACTATTTGTAGAGAAAGGGGCCACAATAGATCAACATGTCCTACTAGACCAGCAGATGTAGCATCCACTTCAAGGCCAAAAAACAAGAAACCTAAAAAATGTAAAAAAGAGAAAGGTATGCTATTAAAACAATATAATTTAAATGGAACATCCAACTCATTAGCTACATATTTGTATAGCAGGTAAAGTGGAACCAGTTCAAGTGGATCCAGTTCAAGCAGATCCAGTGGATCTAGTTCAAGTACCAGCTCCACAGGTTGATCCAGTTCAAGCAGATCCAGTGGATCCAGTTCAAGTACCAGCTCCACAGGTTGATCCAGTTCAAGCAGATCCAGTAGATCCAATTCAAGTACCAGCTCCACATGTTGAACCAGTTCAAGAAGATCCAGTGGATCCACTTCAAGTACCAGCTCCACATGTTGAACCAGTTCAAGCAGATCCAATGGATCCAGTTGATGTACCAGCTCCACATGTTGAACCAGTTCAAGTAGATGATCCACATCCAGATTTTGATGTCCCTGCTCAACCAGTTGCAACTAGACAGAGGATACGAAAATACTCGGAAAGAATTACCAAGATAGGGTTGAGGAGGAAGGTTTTGAAGAAAGAAGGAAGCACTGGACACAACCCAATGGTGTTGGAATGATTTTATTTGGAAAGACAAACTTTTAGTCTTATAAATATGTAATTGGGAAAAATTTAAGAATCATGGCACATGGCACATCTTTTGACATATTAGGACAACTGTGGGCACAACTTTTGTAATAGTGCACATGCTGATGGAATATTACAACTTTGTCTTTTATCTATATGCTTTGGTGTACGGTTATTTGCATATAGATTGTTTAATCTTATATTATCTATCATAAATCAAGTAAATTTAGTATTACTACATTAAGCAAAGTTTGGTGTTGTTGTTGTTGTTAATCTGGACCATATTACCCTTGGATCACATCAACACATTGACAATTGATTACTGCCAAATTTAATATGGACCATTTTACCCTTGGATCACATCAAGACATTAACAATTGATTAATGCCAAGATTTAGTCTTAATACATTAAGAAATGTTTGATGTATCCAATGTGGTTAATCTGGACCATTTTACTCTTGGATCACATCAACACAATAACAATTGACTGCCAAATTTAATATGGACCATTTTACCCTTGGATCACATCAAGACATTAACAATTGATTAATGCCAAGATTTAGTCTTAATACATTAAGAAATGTTTGATGTATCCAATGTGGTTAATCTGGACCATTTTACCCTTGGATCACATCAACACAATAACAATTGACTGCCAAATTTAATCTGGACCATTTTACCCTTGGATCACATCAACACAATAACAATTGACTGCCAAATTTAATCTGGACCATTTTACCCATGCATCATGTCCAATTCATTAACCTTTTAAACAAATTAATACTTCTTGGAAAGCACTCAAAACATCAAACTATCATTAATCAAAAAGATTTAGTCATAATACATCAAACAAATTACAACATTAAGGATTACATTTAGTCTTTGAATACAGCTAAACTAAGGGTTAAATTAAGGGCTAAACTACTTCTTAAACACAAACAACAGAAACAACACAATCATCACAACTTTATGAGTAAATAGCTTCCATTTGAGTTTTTCAAACTCTTGTCTAACAACCAAATTTTCTTGTTCCATCTTCATCTTACATATGCTGATCTCGTTTTCCAATATAGAAACTTTGAGGGTTAAATTGCACGGTTCTTTTTTGTCCTTCCCAGAATTGACTTCATTTTCAGGGGTTTCAGGCTCCAACCATTCCCAGAACTTGCATTTTGGTCCTTCATTCTTGAAAAAAGTAACAAATTGGTTAAAGAAAGAAGATTAAACGAAAAGTAAAAAACAATTGCTTTACCATGGAGTTTGGGCACAATCTAAATTTTTTTCCAGGATTGTCTTTAGTTCGTGAAGTTCGTACACGAGATGGCAACCCACAGTAACAAGGGTTTTCAGGTTGAAATTCAACATTTCGTTTGGAAGAAATAGAAGAAGAAGAAGAAGACATGTCGATCTAGGGCAAGAACGGGCAAGAACGATGCAGTACTGTAACTTTGCAATTAATAAGCCCAGTTTATGGCACATAATGCCACGTAATATCCACATAAGTAGTAACCTACAACAACCGGTATCAAGGGTTTTGGTGAACAGGGATTATAAGTTCAATGGTATAATAAAGACAAAAAAAAGATAAGGGACCTAATGAATACAAGACGAATACTTTATTACCCTCAAAGGTCATTTTCCCTTATTAATATAGGAGATTTGGTATTGGCCATTTCCAGGTGAATCATCAAAAATATTGTTCATTGCTCATTTTCACATATAACATAAAGATATGATTAGGATGACAATATGGACATTTTAAGTAGATAACATGTAATAATATATTGTCAACAACCAATAGCCTAGGAATATGCTCTCTTCAAGAACAATTACAGTGATTAATTTCTTCATTAACTTACCAACTTAATTAGATCCAAAGCTTTTTTACAGTGAGTTTCCAGCGTCAAAACCTACCCAAAATCATCTAAATTTGTCTACGTAAATACAACAACAAAGAACAAGACAGAAGTAGCAGATTAACCACCTAATACACCTACAGAGAAGAAGAGCTTTCATCATCGGAAGAACTGTACTGTCGCTTTCCATGAAATCCATCAAAAACTGGACCTCGGTTTACCAATACTGGCAGTTTTTGAGTGGATTCCATGTTTATGTTTATGGAACCAACTTCTTTGCAGACCCTATCAAGAACAGTCAAGAAATCCCTCACCACCATAAAGATTCTAAAAGGCTGAGCTTCAAATTTCACTGAGTTTCCATGGAAATATTCAGTGATTTCTTTGACTAAAGAAAGTGACACCGCTTCCTGGTCATGAATCTTGATGACCTCCTCTTGTGCTATCTTCAAGAATTTCTTCATTGCATTGGAAAACGTCTTGTTGTCTGAACCTCCTGCTTCAATCAATCTAACAACATCCATAACATTTGCAATCCCGTTTGTTAGTCTCACCACATCCCCATTCAGAACCTCTGAATCCATTCCAGCAGCTTTCTTGACATTTGAAAGACCCGAACTCAAACTAGAAACAATTTGAAGACCAAGTTTCTGGCATTGATTGTCATCATGGTTAGCAGTTGTGTTTGAAAATCGGGCACCTTCAGTTCTAACTATCTCCTGAACAACAAAGTGCAAGAGGGTGGTTTTTCCATCAGCACCCTTAACATCAATGAGTTTTAAGAGGGTATCGAGTTTGAATGCCTGAGCATCTCCACGGTTTGTGCCAATATTCATACGGTTTCCGGTTTTGAGCACAGCTTCTAGCAGTTTTAGGAACATCCTGCTGTTTTTAAGTTCTTCACAAGCAACCTGATTTAGATTGAAACATTTGGGAGCTATTAAAACACTAAATCATGAACATTGTCATTTACAATTGATGTTAAATAAAATTTACCTCTAGAGTTTGAAACGATTGTTTGAGGTATTCGACTTCTGATTCAAAATTGGAAACAAAGAGCATTGCCCCGACTCTTCTAAATGCAAAAGGAACATCAAGAACAGCCTTGAGAAATTTCTCAGCTGGACCAAGTTTGAGAGGTGAATCATCTTGATGTTCTTGAAGTTTCCGTTCTTCATCTTTTGTTGGAGCCATCTTCATTAAACTTTCAAGGAGCTCGGTGCCCAGTGTATCTGCATTGCCTGTATAATTGGTGCATAATGTGATTGATACAGTGTCGTTTGTAAATTATGGTGTGGTGTAAATGGAAATGAAGAAGCTCACCTTCTAAAAGTGCATCACAAACTTCCTCAGTTGTCACGCTAAGTGCCCTCAATGAGATTGCGATGTTCTGAGACTTCTTTGGATCGAGAACTTGGTTTTCATGGCTGATTGTTGAGGAAAGAATCTGGCGTTTGATTGTTGATTTTTCGTTTGAATTTGCATTAGGTGGTTTTACGATGAATAATGTCTCTATCATCTCTTCATTTAATCTGTTATCAATGGCCCCAAATCATAACATGAGAAGAACAGACAAAAACATATAAGGAGGAGAATATCGACAGGTTTCTTACTTAAAGGAGCTGGATTTGAGGTGATCCCACACCATTTCATGATCAGAGCTTGCTCTCACTTTATCCCAGTGAAGAGGTTTTAATTTTGGTTTTGGGGTTTTCTCGTTTGTTTCAAGATTTTCTTGATTTATCGGCAACATTTCTGTAGGAGAAATCACTGGTTGATGGCTAGATATAGGCACATGTCTTGCAGGTTTGATCAAAACCGGTGGATTCAGCCGAGTTGATGGTGGTGGAGTTGTGGGAATTAGGGTTTCTCTGTGCTTCGTCGGTGGCTGCGGCGGTGGCGGGATTCTCGCCAGAGGAGAGCTTTGATCGTTTGATGAGTTTGATAGTCTGGGTGACGACTCTAAGCTGTTCTTACTCAAACCAACATCCGGAGACGGGATTATTAAAGGATGCGGCGGCAGTGGTGGTGGTGGAGGTGGTCGAGACGGCGGAGGAGCAGTTTGAATTGCAACAAGGTCTGGCGATTTCAGTCTTGAATTTCTCGGGCTCAGGCTAACCGGTGGAGAAATACTTAACGAAATGGACCTCGCCGGAGATCCTGAACTTGACGAGGAGTAGGACGAAGAAGAAACCGACCCAATACTCCTACGCGACTGATAATTACCGGTCGCCGCTGCGACGGTAAAAGTTCGTCTAGCACCGGATCCACCACCGTCCGATGCTCTCGGAGAGTAAAATTCGTCAAACTCTTCGTCTTTCGATTCCACCTCAGAGGTTTCATAACATCCATTTTGCATAATAGTTTGACTACGTCCGCCACCGCTACCACTTAACGGCGGTAACGGGCGGAGCTCCGGCGAACCCACCTTTTGCAAACTCGAATCCTCTTCACCACGATTATGACGACCACTGGTACCAGTAGCATCGACTCCACCATGAGAATTAACAAGCGTGCCTAGATAAAGGAACTCCGAGCTCGTTTGCGACGGACGATTGAGCTTCGGGATTCGATTATAACTACTATTTCCACCACCACTTGCAACATTACTCGCAGCGGCACTAAACACGCTGTTAGTATAAGATCTTTGAGGTTTTTCATCACTTAACGACTGAGAATCGTCAGAATACCTTCGCTTTTTAATCCTCAAGAAAGCAACAATGAAAAGAACAACAACGGCAGCAATGGCGAGAGTAATGGCAATGGGAATGAGTTTGGATGAAACGCGTTTTGGTTTCGGGGAGGTGGGGAGATTAAGGGAGGAAATGTTGGCCGGGAAAGAGGCGGAAGAGGAGGCAGACGGCTGAGGAGGTGGCGGTGGCGGTGATGGGAAAGACGGGAAGAATGGTTGGTCATTGGTTGGGGTTGTGGTTGGGGTTGGGGTAGATAAAAAAGGCACGTCTAACGATGGTGGTGAAGATGGTGGCAGAGCAGAAGGAGGTTGAACCGGAGGGAGTATTGGGGGGTCCTGCGGGAAGAAAGGTTCGTGTAGCGTCCGGCGGTTAAGGGAGGCGACGACGGTGGTGGCAGTGGCGCAGGTGGATGTCAACACGAGAAGGAAGAAAAAGTTGTGCATTCTCATGGGAGGGTTAGCAAGAGGTTCCATGATTGAAGGCTGAATATCAAAGAACAGGGTTTTCCATGGCGCTCTGTGTTTTACTGTGTGTGTGTAGTGCTAATGCGTTAAAAGATTTTACAGTGATGGGATGGGGAGTGTTCGTTCTGACCCCCGAGGACTCGAGGACTGTTTCCAGCTAAGATTCTTGCTAAGAAAACTCCAGAGATATTATTGACATATTAAGATCCTTGTTGTTTCAACCACGTGTACTTTATGCATTCAAAATTGCATTGTTTTTCTGGATTTGTAAATTTAGGTTTGCAAAAAGCCGTGACAAAGATTTAGGTTTTTGGTAGTGTGGCGCGTTTCTCAATGGAAAATTGGATACCGATACGTCCAATTACTTTCTCATTTTAACTTAATTTTAAATAAAATTACACGGTCGGTTTTATAGATTACCTTCATAGATTTGTTTTGTCTCCTGTTTATTTTCTTTTCTCTCCATTTTTGTATCCTTTAGCCTCTAACTAGTTTTAGTTTTAATGTAAGCTTGCCGTTTAAAAAAAAAAAAGATTACCTTGATAGATCGATACAAAATTCCGAAATTGAGTAAATTATTATAAACAAGTTTTAAAAAAATAAAAAACAATTTTGGAAAATGACTGTATTTATTTTGGAACTAGGGTTTTACACGCTGCGCGTTGCAACTGATAATTGAGAAGTGATAAAAAAAATAAGTTGCTATATGTGAAACATGAATTTAGAAAAACTTAATCTAACAAACCATAATGGTCTGATGTCAAAACAATGCTAATAAATATAATAAAACCGTATTATATATGACATGAATAAATAAGTAATAATTTTTTAAGTTAATGAATGGAAGTTCAAATAATTAAAAACGTATCATATGTGATCCGGCTTATATGTATAAAAATAATCCCGAAAATAAAAAAAAATACATTTAAATGTTGACGAACTCGAATTTATATCCCAACAGGTACATTAATTTTTTTAAATAAACAAACTAAAGTTATAAATTTACACCGAAACAATTTACGCTGAAACATTCACCACCTCTAATTTATGTCAACACATATGAAAGGTTAGAAAAATCAGAGGAGTGATAAGTGTAGGAAAATCAAATTATACATATTATGGGAGATAAAACAAAAGTTTAGAAAATAAAATGAGTGAAATTGACATTTTTTAAAGTTCAAATACAGGGGTGAATATGATATTTAAAAGGTGAAGGGTTGAAAATGTTATTTACTAAAATACGAGGATAATAGTAATAGAAACTTAGGGGTTGTTTGGTAGGATCTGAATTTTTAAGAGGTCGGAATTTCTAAGAGAGTCTGAATTTTTAAGATCTGGATTTAAACATGTTGTTTGGTTAGAACCTCTGAATTTTTATACCAAATTATAAAATTGACCATTTTACCCTTATGTATTGTTTTTGTTTATAAAATAACTAAACCAACTTTTTGAATAACTAAAAAATATAAAAACATCGTACAAAAGAAAACACTTGCAATTTTATATTAAAAATAACGAAATAATGTATACAAACACAATCATATATGTTCTTGAAAATGAAAATGGAAAAATATTGCTAATCTAAAAACCATAATCACAACTAAAAGTTAATCGGTTAAACCAATTCAAGAGTAACCATCTAATGACCAGAATCTATTACTTGCAAATCTAATCTAAATACCATAATAACAACTGAAACTTGATCAATTAAACAAATTCAAGATTAATCATCTAATGACCACATTTTCCATTTGAATACTTCCATATATGTAGCACATAAAACCCTGGCTTGCACACTTTCTCTTCTGGCTTCAACATTATCTGTCATAGACAAACCAAAGGGGATACAATTAGGCTCTTTTTGTGCTTCAAAGTCTACATTCAACTATTAATCAAATCTTCGTAACACGATTATATACCATAAATGTTTTTGAGGACAAGAAATATAATAATTTTCATTAACTGTATATATAAACACAACTATACACCAATTCATCAATCAAACTTTAAGAGCATTTCATATTGGATGAAAATTTATAACCAAAACATCATAGCCAACTGTTGTGATTTAGGGTTTGAAATAAACACAAAAAATTCCACAAAAATCGGAAAACAAACCATCAGGTTCTTCTTCTCCATTATCAATATCAAGAAAATGCTTCAATAAATCAGATATTAGAATAACATAAATCGAAGCAAACTTCACATATATCAAACACTTTCATGTTTGAAAATGCATGTGCTTTCATCATGAGGAATGTCTTTATTCAAACAAGTTCTATGAAGATCATAATTCTCTTCCTATATGGAGAATAAATTGGCTTTAACAAAATCATCTATTTGCAAGAGTACAGAGTCAAAGAACTTGATACCTTAAGTTTCGTGACTTCATTCCTTAATGTTATTGCATAAGATGCAAACACCACACATAAAAGTGCAAGCGGCATTAATAAATAAACGTGACATCATCATACACTAAAGATTAAAATGCGGGATAGATGCTCTGAGGGCTCCCTGTAGAATAACAACATGACATTACAGACTTTAAAACAGGATTCAAGTGATAAGTTCAGTACATTTAACTCACATAGATAAAATTTGAGTTTCAATGGAAAATTAGGAAATAGACCACAGTTTAGTTTTATATACCCGCTCAGATTATGACTGTATACATATAAATTCTAGCAGAGAAGAATAATTCACCAGGTTACGTATCAACGAACTCCTGATCCTGCCGTTTTTGCGTGCAGGCGAAGATGAACTCATGGAAGACGAAGAAGTCAAATTAGAAACTGGAACTTGAGCAAGCACTGGCGGAACGATTCTCTCCGATTTTGAATCTGACCCCGGCGTCGGTGAATGTGACGTACTCGCCGAGAGAGTCGACGATGCAGTGGGCTCGTTGGAGGCGTTCGTTGCTGACGACGCTAGCTGTACCAGCAAAAGCAGTGGCCGACACTAAAGGAAGAATAGAGAACAGAGGCGATGGCGAAGGGAGGTGCCGGAGGTGGTGTTGACACTGGAAGGAGGTCGAAGCCTCAGAGGTTGCGTCTGTGTCTTGTGTGCGATGGGGGGGGGGGGGGGGGGGGGGGGGGGGGGGGGCAGCTGTTTATGTGATTAGGGCAAAATGGGAAGCGGCCCTTTTTTTTCTTCTTTCGGATGTGATAACAAGTCTGACCGAATAAGAGGTAAATATCATATTCAGATATGAAATTAATAGATAAACAAACACTCTTAATTGAAAAGATTCATATATGTCTCTTATTAAGAGGCAATAAGAGGCAAACAAACAGTCCCTTAGTAGGATTATTTAAATTGCCAAAAACTAAAAATGATTAAAGAGTGAAAATGAAAAATAAGAAAAATGGAAAGGAGTAAAAACAAAAGAAACTTAAAAGGGGGACCTAATTTGCCAAAAATTAAAAATGATCGAAGAGTTAAAATGAAAAATAAGCAAACGTTGAAGGGAGTAAAAGGGAGTAAAAGCAAAAGAAATGGTCACCCACTTTTGTATCTAGAATAGATATAATGTGTTTGATCTTTAAATTCTAAAAAGAGATATTGGTTTTTTCAAAGCAAATTCTTTTTATTAATGTTGGAAGTGTCTATTTGAAAATCTTTAATATCATTGTTTTAATTTATATCTTAATATCGTGTATATTTTAAATTTAGTATTTTTGTTTAATTTTTTGTTTGACTTAATTAAAAAATATTTTTTGCTCGAAATTTCGAAATTATTCTTGGAATTTCAGATTTTTTTCGAACTCCAAAATTTGAGTTTGAAATTCCGGAATGTCATTCCAAAATATATTTATTTTGTCAGAAAAAATGTTTTTTTTCGGTTTGGAATGTTCATTCCGGACTTGGTGGTTATTTTTGTCAAAAACAATTTATTTATTTTTATTCAAATACACATTAAGAATTTAAGATGGTGTTATGATTTCATCTAAAAATAACTTCTTGACTTATTAGCTTTTTGAAAAGTCAATAAGTCAAAAAAGTGTTTGCCAATATAATAATGATTTTTAAAATAACTTCACATAAACTTTCATAAATGAGATTTTAATAAGTTAGGATTTCTAATTTTTCAAAACTTCTTATAACTTTTCAGGTTGTAAAAGTCAAATACCCCTTAAAACATGTATAAGTTAAGACAAACATTTTTTAAAAAATAACTTATTGACTTTTCATTTCATAAAAGTTAATCCAAACACTTTTTGAAAAACTTATTTTCTTATCAACATAAGTCAATAAGCCATTTTGAAGTTGAAAATGACATCTCAAAAACCAACTAAATTGTGGTTAGATTACTCAACTTCTCTTTATTGATTCATATAATTATCAAAACATCTATCATTTGGTCTATGTAGTTTTATTTCTTGTGTGGTGAGTTTTTATGGTTGCATTTCTCAAGAAAATTGATCTAAAAAATTATATTATTTTTTTTATATAAATTTTATTTAAAAATAATAATTTATTTATTAAAAAACATTTATCCTTCACTATTCGGACTATTAAAACCCTTCAATATCCAACTCCCACCGTCTCCATGTTAGATTTACAACACCTCCCCCAAAGGGACTTTTGACCTAGAGGTATCAAATGTTGAAAATATGTTCATCCCCTAAGAGGTTGAGGGTTCAAGTCTCATGTTAACAAAATAAGTAGTTTAGAAGTAGAATTTTATAGGTTTGTGTGTTAGTCATTCAAAAAAAGATCTACAACACTTATAATGTCACCATCATCCACCATCACTACCATCATTTGTCTCCTCTACTGGACACTTTGCAACCCTCTGACCTTCTCCTACGACCAAAAATCAACCACACTACTATTTCCCCTCGTCTTCCGGCAAAAGACCTCTTTAGTGTAGTCCCACCTATTTTGCTCTGGTCTACATCAAACCGTAGTTAAAGCTCGTCGTGTGTGTTTTCTCTGGATTGAACTTAGTCGATAACGTCAATGTTCTCTAAAGATTTAACACAACTACAAACCCTAGTTTAATGTCGTTGTAGGTTTAGATTTGAAATGATTACCAAATAGGACTTATTTTATGTGATCCTCAAACTTGATTCCGACCCACGAACCTGAATCACGAACCTTATGAACTCGTATAGTTAAACAGGTTAGGCGGGTCATATTTGGGTTTGACTCATTCGATTTTAAGGGTTGAACAAGATGAAACAAATATTTACATGGGTCATGTGTGGGTCGAGCTTTCTAACTCACCAACCCAACACACGACATGATTGGCATTCTTATATATAAGAGGTGAGTAAGTGATTACTACTTAATCACTTTTGAAACGTAAATCAATTTAGTTTTAGCCTTAGAGAATAAGAATATCAATAACACAAATAAATAAAAATATTATGATATGCCACAATAAATCAATGATTTCAAAAATACATATAGTATGGGAGTAACACTTAACATAAAAACGTAAATGATTAAAAATAAATAAATGTTTATTTGTAAAAAAAATTATGACAACCTCAAAACATATTATCGGAATATATAAGAGAAAAAATAACAAATAATTAATTGCAAAGTTTTAGTTTAAACGATCAAAAAGTTATGTTAGAATAAAACTGTATTTGTTTTTAACAAACTTGAATATTGTTTAGTCGATATATCTTCTGTATATTGATATAATGTTAAAAGAAATGCAATATTCTATAAATAAATTTAGTCTTGTTGTAAGGTATTTCGTTTGGCTTGGAACAAGAAGGTGCTATATAACGGATCTATTCATTTATTGCTTTTTGGAGACGTTAAAAGTTAAAATGGTGTTATTCTCATTCCCATAAAAAGATTGCATCATTTGTTTTATTTAATAAAAATAACTTTTGACTAATATCATGTAATTATTAAACAACGATATATTTGAATGAACTCCTACATGATGACTCATTACTCCGGTAGCAATAAGCTCTCAAGTGCGAATTTTGAATATTGTAGGTCTTCTTTTTGAACGTCAAACTTTATCATGGAGTTATAAGGCTAGTGCCAGTCGTTTATTATTATGATATTTATGTTTACATTTTATTTTTTTGGCATATTACCATATATATTTGAAAAAATTACTAATACAGTCAAATTTGTTAATTATTTTGTAAAAAATTGATTAGGACCAGTTATGAAATACGTATTCCATCTGCAAACATACAAATAGTTTATGCACATTTCTGCTTCGAAGACTTGTATGTTTACAGATGAAATATTCATCTACGAAATCATTGTTTGAAATATAAATACCAACAAGCTAGCTGGATTTCATAGATAGATTGCACCTCATCTATGAAATGTTTTCATTCTATCTATGAAATTATTGTTTGAAGTATAAATACCACAAAGTTATCATATTTCATAGATTGATTGCAATCGATCTATGAAATGCTCTCATTTTATCTGCGATTTGTCAGTAGAATTTTTATACATAGTTAGTTTTGACTATTAATTTACTAAGGTTGACTTCGAAATCAAACAGTTATGACTATAAATTCATACAAATTAGTAGATTTTATATAAAAAATCTTAGTTTATGACTTATATCTTTAGAATTCTTATTTATGACTTATATCTTTAGAATTCTTATTTAACTTCTCAAAAGAACACATTTTCTCATACATAGCTTCTTTAAAGAATTTTCCCAACTAAAAAACTTGAAAAATGAGTGATCTAAAAGAAAGGATTTTATACCAAAAAATTTGTTGATTTCATAGACAGAATGGCTAATTTTATAGATGGATTTTCCATTTGTGAACATACAAGTCACCGAAGCAGAAACGTGTATAAACTGCTTGTAATTCACAAATTGAGTATTTATTTCATAGTTGGTATTAATCTATCTGCGAAATTGATCACTATTGTCTGTAATTTTGTTTTGTTTGTCTTTTTTTTTTTTTGCTATTTTTTACAAAATATATAATTAGCAACTTTGGCTATATTAGTAATTTTCTTTATATATTTTTCCAAACACTTTAATGTTTTTTTAATTCTTTAATTTAAATTAAAAACCTAAATTTCATTAGCTAAAATTTAAAATTACATAACAAGAAATTAAACCATTAAAAAACATAACAATAAATAAGTACAAATAAAAATTACAATTTATAATTTTCTTTAGCTCTGTCTTTTATTGTTAGAGTTGCTTCAAGATCCTCCACGCAAAAATGGCTCATGTCTTGCATTAATAATTGCATTTTCTTGATGCGGTCCTTTTTACATGTCTTTCCTTGTGCGAACTTCATATGTTCTTTCAATTTTGTATTTAATTCTTCAAACTACACTATTATTTCTTATATTTCATTCAAAGACATGTCACCCGTTAAACTTGACGATGTGGCTTTTCATTTCTTTTGGAGTAGGTGGTTGAATTTCAAGTAAGGATGAGAATTTTGCCCGAAAACCCGAACCGAACCAAACCGAATTAGGCCCGAATATGCAATTTGATTCGGTTTTCAGATATATCTATATTATGCTTATTCGGTTATCGGGTTTTTTGGTTCGGATTACCAAAATAAGAGCTTATTCGATTCTAAATACCTGACCCGAAATTAAAAAGTCATTTAATTTTAATCATAATTACTTTCCCTTGTTAGTCGCTAGTAAGTAGTATTTCCGAATAGTTATTTCGTGTTTGACAAATGTTATTTTGGATATGGTTAAAAACTTAAGATTTATATTTTATTTCGGGTGTTGAATGTTTAATGCTTAACTTATATACTTATATATAGATTTTTAGATATTTTGGGTATTTAATGTTTAGTGTTTAGTATATAGTTTCATAACTGTATCCTAATATTTTGGTGTTTGGCTTTTACATTCTTATATCGCAAGAATAGTTCATTCATGTTTACAATCTTACCACACTAATTCTAACTTTTTTTGCACCTTTGAAACAATTATGTATACATTGTATTATTTTTAATTAAAAAATTTGTTTATTTAAAAGATTTGTTATGTAATCATAAGCTACAAAGGTCATAAAAAATACAATTTTTATAACCATATTGTAAATGTTATTCGGGTTATAGAATCCTAGTACGGTTTATTTTGTTCTTTTCAGTTATATTATGTCCTTAACCATCTTGTATATGTTATTCGGGTTATTCGAGTAATAATTGAACCGAACCGATTAATACATGTACCGAATCGAACCCGTATTGGTTAATCTGTCCGGTTTTCGGTTCATTCAATTACCCTTATTCAGTTTTCAGGTTATTCGGGTTCGGGGGATCGGTCCATTCCGGTTCCGACCTGTATAACATCCTAAATTTCAAGTATATCATTATTGTCGTTGAGGTCGAACCTGACATGAACATCTGATGTTGTTGTGTAGTTTGAGTGGGATGTTCAACTTTTTTTTTGATACCACCATATATATATATATATATATATATATATATATATATATATATATATATATATATATTTCATTGTTCCAACTAGTCTCTTTTTCAATATTGGTTATCTCACATTCCCCACCTTTCCATTAGTTGACTATGTTGTTATACAAGATTAAGTGACAAATTTGTTTACATTGTCCCGCTTCGTGTGAATTTGGTCTTTGCTTCCATATTTGTTTCATTTCATTTCTTTGACGAAACAAGTCGTAACACACATCAAAAAATGGTCTCCTTTTTTGTCATTGTTTGGGTCAATACATTTTCTTATTACGACTTCAATGCTGTCTCACAACTTTTTCATCCGATGACAATGGGACCATAAACCACAGCCAGGACAACTCCTCTAGGTGAATAAGGAGGGATGGTTAGTCGTAGTCTCAATGAAACATGTATACAATGAAGAACATCTATAGTAGGGAGAAAGCAACTGGATGGGCTCGGGTGGAGCTCTTCTTTAAGTGCACACTTTGATCTCACGTGTGCCGGTTTCTCTCATGTGTAACTAGGTTTAATCGCTCGGGCACTGTTGTAGGAATCAGTTCACTTAGTGTTGGCCCAAACCTCCTGTAGTATCCGACTCGACAGTCTCCCTAACATCACCAATTTGCGAAAAAAGAACAACTCGATCTATATACAATAAAACAGACCTATACAAATGAATATCAAACGCCGGGTGACCAAGATGTTGGGAAATTTGTTCAATAATTGAACCGGCCACCTATCTAAGATAGTTCCAACTGAAAATTTGCATGCTTCTTTTTGCTTCCTTTTTTTTCTTTTTGTTTTTTTTTTTTTTTTTTTGATGAAACAAGAAACCCTTTGACTCAAAATTTGGTTCCCAAAGGTGTGTAAGTGGGACCGAAAGGGTAATGATATAATCCGAATGGTCTAAGTGTGAAAATGACCATGTGTGGAGCATAAAGATGTAATGTAAGCTCCTTTTCAAACTTGTGGTTTTTTCAAAGATAATGAAAATGTCCAAATGTGGACTAAAAGACTCTCTAAAATTCTAAGAAAATCACAAAAAGATATGGTGATGTAAAGAGACTGGATATGGATTCTACTCGGGGACAAGCACCAATGCTTCATCCTAACAGTTCAAACATGATCAAGTGTGATCCTCTCGGCGGTAGTGACCGCAAGGCTAAGAACATCAATTGCTATAGTATATCCTACAGTTGTTAGTATTGTATGCACAATTTTTCATGAAACTACCTGGTCATGATCACTTACCCCTTCAAGCTACCAGCATCTGATCCCAAGTATGAAATCTCAAACTGCAGCCAATGGTCCCAGTTCGATGGGTGAGATGGCAACAAGATCCTGGACCAATAATGATACAATAACTGTGAACCTGTTCCATGGCATCCAAGAGAGGTGAGAATAAACAGACAACAAAAATGCATGAATGCTAATGCCTTAGGCTAAATGTTATGCAAAAATATAAAAGGTGAAAAAGAAGAAAATAAAATCTTTTTGGAATTTTAAATAAATAAAAAAAATGAATGAAAATTAGCTTAATACTAAAATGTTATGCAACTTAGCTAAAAATGCATGAAAAAAAGAAAAAAAAAAGTAAAAGAAAAGGGAAATGCCCCACCCCAAGCTTATGAACAAGCATTGTCCTCAATGCTTAAGGAAAGGGCGGAAAGGACCTAAATCGTAGGGTTGGGTAGAGCATAAGGGTTTGTAGAGGAGGAAAAATGGTGAATAATGGTGGTGGTCTCGCGGGATTCTGACCGGTAGATCTCCGGGAAATCAAGTTCTTGTATGGAGTGCGGGCAAGGCGCGGGCCGCGTAGAGGCCGCGTGTAACATTCTTGGTTTCCTCTTGAGTTCACAGAAGGTTTAGAAGAATTTTGGGTCAAAACACGCGGGTCGCGTAAAGGCCACGTGAACTGAAGCTCAAAAAATACTAAGTGTTGAAACCAGCCCCGCGGGCCGCGTGGAACCCGCATGCTGGCCGCGTGTGCTGAACAGGGCTAGAGATGATTGTTTTACGCGGGCAAGGAATGGGCCACACGTAAGCCGCACATGACCTTACGCGGGCCGCGTGGATTTTCCCGCGGGCCGCGGGACTACCTGCACCTTAAAATTTGAAATTTTTCAAAAAAACTTGATTTTTGGCCTAAATGATTCCCGCGAAGTCCCGGTTTCAAAAACACAACAAAAGGTTTGGACCAAAGGTGAGAATAAAGCTTGAAATTTTTCAAAAATGAACATTTTCAAAACAAAAAAAAAATTTAAAATCATTTCATTCGGTTTATAAAAGACGAAAGCACAATGCTTCCCAAAAATGCCCTTCTTTAACGTCTTTGGCGAGACGCCTCCAAACTTCACTTTAACACTTTGGGGCATCCAAATGGACGACATCTTGGACATTTGAATCAAAACCTTCGTAGAAAGGTTTCAACCGATGTCCATTAACATTGAAAATTTGCCCCGTGTCGACATTTTTTAGTTTCCACATCTCCATTGGGACTCTTTTCTTGTATTTGACTTTCTTTTTACGGGAGAACCATACCGGACTTAGACCTTTGATAATAGAAAGCATCCAACCATATTCTTTATTGTACTTGTTTAGTAAGGTGACCAACTCTTCCATCTTTGACATGGTGGTCAAGTTGGTGACCGGTTGGGCATCTTCATTCTCAACATATGTATCCTTTAAAGGGTCCGACATATTTATCATTCCCGGCTCTTGTGGTTCATCTACCACTAGAGTTAGTTTCTCAATGGTAGTGGGTGGCTCAACCTCTCTTTTGTTAACACCGAACACTTCCTCTATAGTTTCATTGACATCTTTCTCAATTTCTTCTTCCTCCTTGATAGCCTCTTCCACTTCTACTCCGTCTTCCTCTTCTCCACATAACACTCTTGGGCCATCAAAACTTTTCTCATCTTTCAAAGGAATGGCACATGCGCTATGCCATGGGCTCTCTTTATATCGTAATTTGTCTTGATATTCCATTATACTTACTGATTGAGCAATTTGTGTTATTTGTTGCTCTAAGATTTTGAGGCTAGCTTGGGTTGTTTCTTGGAAAATTTGGGTAGATGTGGCAATGCTTTTCACAATCTCCTCTAAGGACATGCTTGGTGTTTCAAGTTGTTGAGGAGGTGGGGGATATGGATGTTGGAATTGTGGAGTTGGTTGGTATTGGTCATTTCTCCAATCTTGGTATGGGCTTTGGTATTGATTGTATCCCCAAGCTTGGTTGTTGTCCCACCATTGATCATGTTGAGGTTGATCATAACTCCATTGGTTTGACCAGTAGTAGCTTCCCTGCTCTTGCACTTCTTCCCATTCTCCTTGTAAATATGGACACATGTCGGATTGATGTCCATTTTGGGCACAAAAATCACAAAGAAGAGGTGAGGGTTGCACACTTTGGTCATTTTCAATCATCATAACTAACTGAGCTAGCTCAGAAAGTTTATCTTCAATACAAGGAGTGTTCATTCTTGAACCATACTTTTTTTCTTCAATTTTTTAGTTTTAAACTAGAGTACCTGCACAATGAGATCTAGGCATAGATAAACAAATTGATTAAAAATAAACCAATCCCCGGCAACGGCGCCAAAAATTTGGTGGTTGTCGAGGCCAACACAAATAATAACCCTAAATATTACACACTAAAATAGTGTATAGTGGTAAAGGGATCGAATCCACGGAGATTGGTTCAATTTATAACTCTATGAAAAATCTCTTTGTAAAAATACTTGTAAAATGACAATAAAAATAAAATGGGGGGTTTTGATGTTTTGAAATACTTGAAACAAACTAGAATTAACTATGATTTAAATAGACAAATGCAACAAAAATAAGAGTTTGATGTAAAATCAATAAGGGAGAGATGGTTGACTTAAAGTTTCCTCACTTTGACTTTTGATGAACATATCATTAGAATCCAATGGTGCAATACTTTGATTTAAATCCTTAATTTGGCTATAGTAATCCAAGGAGCTTGAGATTACCTAGACTTTTCTTAATTGTTGAAATGGCTAGAGAAGCTCGTAACAATTTCCTTAGTCAAAGTCACTAATTCCAAATAGCATGTAATTAGTGAAAGTCAACTAGCATTAAGAACCAAAAAGTCACCAAATCCAAGAGGGGTCAAATGCTTTCACCACCATGTTGGAGGAAATGTTTTTATGATTGTGTGAAGCAAAAACAACACAAAAATCATTTGTTGCTTGCTAATTTGAGGATCATTTACTTAATCAAGAAATTAGCCAACTAATCACCACAAACATATTTAAACTCATGAACAAAAACATAATAGTAGTGATAATATGATAAAACACAAAACAATTCCATAAAGATTTAAGAACAAGTTCATGGATTCTTCAACATCCAACAAAAGTTCAAAGGATTCAACAAAAAGTCAACCAAGATTTGCTTAGCCAAGCATGGCTAAACTCAAATGAACAAAGTTAGATAAGATTGTACCAAACATTTGACAAGATTCAAGAGATGAAAAGAAGATATTCTTCAAGTGTTCTTGGCCTCCAAAAGTGCTCCAAACTCTAGAGAGAAAGTTTGAAAATCGGACCTTCAAGATAAGGCTAAAGAGGCACACCAAACTTCCCAAAATAGAGCTCTTAGCAAAATCCCGAAATTGCCCTAGTCAGGAACCCACGCGGGCCGCGGGGAATCTTACGCGGGCCGCGGGCTCTGACGGGTATTTTTGGGCTTCTTCAAGTTTTGGGCCCCCACAGCTAATCCATTGGCCCAGTTCGAATCCAATCAACTCCTAGCCCATTTTTCTTCAATATTTCTTCAATTAAAGCCCAATTTGCTTATCCACATCACTCTAAACTTCCGCAAACTCCCAAATATCGATCTTGCACACTCAAGAATTCTCCCGCATCTTTCAAATTTAAAGCTCAATTCTTCCAAGACTTCAAGCAATTGACAGGTCCACCCCATGAGTCACCTTCATAGCCATCAATCACGAAATCCCCAATTCCTTTCAAGCCCAATCGCCTCCCAAGAGTGCCGCCCCGCTAGTTTCCAAGAAAATCTGCAATAATGCTCAAGAAACTAGAAAGTACCCCGAAATGGTCATAAAAATAACAAAAGGGAAAATATGCATGGAAGTTAATTAAAATGCGAATGAAATGTACTAAAATAAACTATAAAAAGAAGTAAATAAAATGAAGCTATCAAGATGCGCTGCTTAAATGAGCGCCACGACGTGGCGATATAATGCTTACGATGAGGTAACCATTTTATACCAAAACCTAATTCCAGGAATTATGTCCCTATTTAAGGGAAGTGATGGTTATGGTTTTCACACCCTCAGCCTCCATTACCTCCCTTTCACTCTCATAGAAGGCCTAGCCTCTATTGTTGAAGATCTTGAGCTTTTGTTTAGGATTGTTCATGTAACATTCGGATTTCCAGGTACATTATTTATTCATTTATTTTGGAGATTTTGGAGGGACTCGACGAGTTGATGCTTAGACTCGCCGAGTAGAGCCGCGATTTTCCATCCGAGTTAATGACCGGACTCGGCGAGTCGACTAGTGGACTCGGCGAGTCCGTGTTGTTTAATGAAACCCTAATCCCTGGGGTTTGAGGCCTATTTAAAGGGGCTTATAGCCACCATTTGCGGCTACTAGACCCCTGAGTGAAACCCTAAGCGATCTAGAGTGTTTGTGAGGAAGGGGAGGCCATTTTTGATCCTTGTGTGGGTGTTTTTGCAAGAAGAAGGTGACCAAGGCAAGAGGGAGCTGAAGAAGGCGCTATTATGTGGATTTCAGAGCCTAAGAGCTTCATATTGAGGTATATATTCGATCCTTCTTCAGTTTTGGGTGTTAATCATTGAGAGTTAGGGTTTCTAGCCCATTTAGAGTGTGATTGTTGGTGCAATTGGTCCCTTCTTGTGTTGAGGTTGCGGATCTGGATCCAAAGAGGTCCCGAGACCTTAACTCCCTGATCTTTATGGGGTGTCATTGGGTAATATGAGCTTAGGGTGACATTTTGAGGCCATTTCTTCCTATAGAGCCATTGGATCTTTGCATGGGCATCAAGATCCAGACTTTACGTGTTTATATTGCTTAGGGAGGCCAGATCTATGGATTAGAGGAACGGGTCTGACCTCATGAGGTTATTTGAGCTTGTGCATGATGTAGACTCGCTGAGTCCCAAGAATAGACTCGGCGAGTAGGGCTAGGGTTTCCCATAGTTCACTCAGTGAGTACTTGCCGAGTTGGGGGAATGACTCGGTGAGTCAGAGGGAATTAGAGGACTGGAGTTCAAGGCGGAACTCGCCGATTTCATAATGGGACTCAATGAGTTGAGTCGGGGTGGCCCCGTGATTCATGCCAGGTGTAACCCGTCGAGCAAGGGAAAGACTCGACGTGTCATGTGAGACTAGAGGGATAGTGGACACGCGTAGACTCGCCGAGTCACCCAAGTTCACTCAGCGAGTCGGGTCAAAGTTTGACCGTTAACTTTGTTGACTTTGAGGGTTTGGTCAACAATGGGGTCTTTGTGTCAAGAGAGGGGTAAAATGGTCTTCTACACTTCTGAGGATGCCAAGAGAGGGTTGAGTCTAGTATCGAGAGTTATATTTATGAGAGTATTTACTTTCTGTGATTAGGCGGAGGCTAGACCATATTTCTACCCAGTCGGAGATTTACCGAGACATCTGAGGTGAGTCTTCTCACTATACTTTACCTAGAGTGGTAACAGAGTTATGTGTTAGTGTACTGTTGAGTTATGTGTCAGTGTATTTGTATGTTATCTATGTGTTATTGTGATATGTGATATGCATGATTCAGATTTTCCAAAGATAGGACCAGTGGGTCCATAGAGTTAGGGCTAGAGGGCCCACAAAGAGTTGGGACTGGAGGGTCCCACTGAAACACACTGACCAGAGGGTCAACAGAGTTATAGCCTTGAGTGGATAATATGTGTTAGAGTGGTATTTTGGGGAACTCACCAAGCTTCTTGCTTACAGTGTTTTGTGTTATGTGTCTCAGGTACTAGTGAGCAGCGTGGGAAGGCGCCGGCATGATTCGTACACACACGCATGGAGTTTTACGTAATTCGATTTTGGGAAATGTTTTGTGGAACCAAGTTATGATACAATGAGATTTTATTAATAAATGTGAATAAACAATGTGTTTTGAAAAATGTGAAAAATTGCTTTAATTTTTACGGTGTTACAGTTCATTATTTGGATAAAACCGAATTCTTCAATTGGACAAATTGGATTGGACTATTTGATTCGAATATTCAGATTTTTTGATTGGTTTTCAACAAAACCGAATTACTATTTTGGATTTCGGATTTGTTTTGGTTTATAAAATATGAACCGAATAATCCAAAAAAACCGAATAACAATTTACTATTTATTTATTTTTAATATAACTATAACTATTTATTAATTTTATAATTTATTTTTTCAAATAAGTTCGAAAAGGTTCATCTAATAAAAAACATTAATCACCATTTTCTCTTAAAAGTTATTTATCTATTAAATATTAAACTATAATATACATTCTTAGTAGTTTATAAATTTTAAATCACAATTAAATATTTTTTTGTTCTTCTATAAAAATTGGATAATATTATAATTATATGTCATTTTAAAATGCTTTAGTTTTTAAAAACCGAATTATAAAAATCGATCCAACCGAATTGTAATTGGATCGGATTTGAATTTAGTTTGGATTATTCGGATCCATGTTGTGAAAACCGAAATCAATTTGGATTTACTTGATTGGATCGGATCGAACCAATCCATCCAAACGAACACCCCTACTTTTGTTGGTGTTTTGAATGATAAGGAAACTTACTTGGTGTATAGATATAGCTTGCAAGCCTCATCATCATCTTTAATCTTATATTTTGGACCTTTGTAAGTGTTCAAGGTCCAAGCTTTATTGTTTTATGTATTTAGATTTAGGTTTTTGTCATTTTTTCTTCAAAGATGAGCTAGTTGGAATCGTGGGACTCCATAAAGTTAACAAATTTATGGATCCTTGAGGTCCCTTTATGAACATAAGGTTATGATCTGAAGTATGTTGGTGTTTTGAGCTCCATGCATGAGACTTTGGTGTTATTCTCCATTTTTGACCAACCTAGAGTTCTAGACTTACATTGGACATGCATTACTAAAAAGCATCAATCTTTAGGTTTAAATGGACGTTACTAAGCCTTCTGGAAGGAATGAATAGAAGATTTAATGAATTGAGAGTCGAATCCATTAAGTTAAGAAATTCAAGTTCCCACGACGTGGCAGCCTGCTCGGCACGACATGGCGACTAGGGGTTTCATGACTGTTTTGGACGGACCTTTCCATGACATGGTTGTTTGATTTCCACGACGTGGAAATGTATTTGTTTGCGAATGAGATTTTGGATCGGGGTTGAGTTCATCAGCTACGGCGTGTTCATGGATTGGGCTCAACGTGGAAGCCTGCTGAGGTTGACTTTGATCGTTAACTTTATGACTTGGTCGACTTTTGACCAATTGGCTAGTTTTAGAAGGTTGATGTGTGTGAAACCCACTAGTTTTAAACCTACTTTTAATTATCAAATAACACACAAAAGGCAGTGAACCTATCAATTGTGGTATAGTTCAAGCAAGTAGGGTATCGAACACAGGGAACGACAAATTAAACTAAAAACTAATTTAATCTAAGTTAATTAAAAAACAGGGGTTGTTCTCTAGTTTTACAAGACTAGAAACTTACTAATTTAAGCTAGAAAATAAAGACTTTGACTAGATTCAATAACGGAGAAGTACTTCTATTTAGTTCAACTTAATTGATTCTATGGTTGATTTCAAGGTAAAAGTGCAATGGATTAATTCTTTTGCTAGTTACCGATTCAATTGATTAGTTCCGTATTCACTTCATTAATCCTTAGCAAATAAATCAATTTAAACAATGGCCAGTTGTCTATTTTAATTAAATTTACTAGATATAATATTCGGGTTAAGTTAGACTTGCAATAGCTAATTAATTTATCTTTTAATTAACTTCTTGTTTAATGGTCATCTCACAAGCTTGCACATAAATTTACTTGATTTTCTTATTAATCCTAGTTTCATGTTCACTACACTAGACATATGACAAAAAGTGTTCACTAAGCATATGAGATTGATAACTAATAGATGTTCATGCTAATTAATTATCTCCTATTAATAGAAAATCAATTATCATTCACACACAAGGTTCTTTAGCAAGCTAAAATAACTAAATTAACCAACATAGAATTAATCCTACCAAGAATCAAACCATATTACCAATTTCGTATCCCCAAATAGAAGTTTAAAGAATTTAGTTCATAACTAAGGTAAATAACAGCAAACAAATAAGTTCAAGTTGCTTAATCATGTTGACAAAACAAAAGAAATAAGTATAATGGTGAAATTATGCCTTAACTACTCCCGGAATTGGATTCTAGCTTCCTTGGTCGACTTCTAGGGTTCTTCTGGCTTCTTATTCGCAGCTAAGCACTTCTGAAACTTCCCAGAACTCCCCTTTTTTCGATCTGTGGAATTATCTTTAAATAAGTTGTCCGACTCGTCGAGTCAAGTGGTGACTCGTCGAGTCCCTCTCACATTCTCCGTATTGCGATAACTATCTGGGATCCCGAGTCATTATCTTTCTGATTCCTCGACCGGACTCGTCGAGTAGCTATCTGACTCGACGAGTAGAAGCCTTTTTTGGGTGTTTTTCCTTCTTCATTCCACTCTCGAGCTCCTAACCGCTTCTCTTGCTTCCTTTTGCTCCCGAGCTTCATCTTTGGACTGAAAAACATAATTTAACACTTTTAAGTACCTTTTGTCCATAATATGCGATAATTTAGCTAATATATGAATAAAAAACTATACTAAATACACACTAAATATGCACATATCAAAATACCCCACACTTGTCTTTTGCTTGCCCTCAAGCAAAACTGAATTTTAACACATTAGAATTATGTATAACAACTCCAATCTAACCCAGCCATTATGCCAAGACCGCAACGCATGCATTTGTGTCTAAAATTTTTCCTAACGAACCCCCCATATTCCAAATACTCACATTCCTCATAAACATTCTCCCACTCACCCCGAACTATGCTCATTTTATGCAACCCTCCGAATCCATCCGCAGAAAACCTCTTTACCCTCAAGGTATTTTTAATTGAGCAACCCAAGCATACATATTCTAGAAAATTACAATTTTTCGATACCACTATGGAGCTCTTTTAGAATTCTTCACTTCCTTTGGTAATTTGATCTTTGATCTCTTTGAATTCACCACCTTTATTGTTTGATTTTCGGGTATCTTCAACTATTTGGATTTCTTGGAATTTTGATCTTTTGATCTTCACTTTAATTGCTCCAAAATTCATACAATTTCTCTTGTAATTCTCTCTCTCTCTCTTTTTTTTTTTACATGTACCTCTCTTTTTTCACTCAAATCCCTACATGCTTAAGCAGGGGCGCTCAACCTCAACCTTTATTGGTTAACGATAATAATTTTCCTGGATACATTTCTGGTTTAGGCTGCTAAACATATTGCATCCCTCAGGCTGAGCAAGATCGTGTTTTTGTCTCATGATTTCACTGAAATAAGGAAGCCACAAATGCACTAGAACGTATATAGGCTCAACTAAACATTTGGATCTTCATGCAATCATTAACACAATCCGAACATGGAATCCTAATTTTTACCAAAATTTTCTAATTTAAGACCTAAGTAATACTTTTGGTATGCAAAAATTTTTAAAATTGACTATTATGTAACCAACCCCCTACCCCACACTTATGTGATGCAATGCCCTCATTGCATCTGATGCATAAAAAACATAAAAAGAAACTAAAGAGGGAATTGGAACAAACTCCCCTGGGATAGCAGTCGATAGGCTGATCACACTCATTTAAGCTCCATCTCCAATCAACTTTAGACATGGTAATATCTCATCCATGCCTTGGGTGTCAAAACTCATGTGGATCGCTCCAAATACGCGGAAATCAGTATAAGATCTTCAAGAATGGATATGGAAGAATAGGTGAGCAAGTTGGACAAGTAGCAGCATCAAATCAACAGTCCGTCGGTATATAAGTGAACGACTCGTCGAGTCTTATGGTGGACTCGTCGAGTACCAGCGCGCCTTATCAGAATATGTTGAAATACAAGGCGACTCGGCGAGTCAGATTAGTGCACTCGTCGAGTAGGCCACTGAACGAAAAAAACTTGGTATTTTGCAACTGTTTTAGCTTCTAAAAACTTCTTTAACCCTTCCTTACATTTGGACTCAATTGCTCATACCCCTAGGACCGGACTCGACACTTTGACGTTAAAAACCCGCTTCCTTGACTCGCTCTCACTCGCGAAAACATCCATGCTTTACATCTCTAAACCATCCTAAGCAAGCAATCATAATTCAATCCTGAAAATAACTAAAGCAAACAACCATTAAACATAATAAAATCTCAAAGCATACACACCAAATAAAAAAATAAAACAAAACAAAAAATTAAAATTGTTTAACACAAAAACATCAAAATCAATCTTCATCCTCCTCATCATCATTGGCGGCTCCACTTCCCCCGGCTCCACTTCGTCTCGCAGCAATCCTCTCATCCCAAGATGGAATGAATGGGTAATTCCCACCATCAATATGTGGAATATTGAAGTGGTCAAAAAGTCGTATGTGGGATTGGTTGCAAAAGTTCAGCCCCCTTGCCATTTGATCCTGCATCCGCCTCATCTCTACATTGTACCAATCCATTGGTACGTCTTCATTTTCGACCGGAATCACTGGCGGCTCGTCCTCCACATCCCGTTCTCTTCTTGATCTCACCCTCATTCCCGGTGCTTCGGGACCAACAACGGGGTCATCGTTTGGAATGGCATAATGGCCACCACCATAGTCTTCAGTTATCCGTGCTCTTCGGAAAAGAATGGGATTAAACGGGGGCGTCGGGATCAATGTCATGAAGTTCCAGGCACCGCGGTTCATCAACCCGAATGAATTAGCCAATCGAGTGACAAACATTCCTCCGTTGATACGGGAGGTTTTGCGATCTTTGACCGCACCTTCCGAAAGGTATGAAGCAATACACCAAGGGATGTTGCAAAAGACGCCGGGTGTTATTATGCTCCATAAGTAGAAAACGTCAAGGTTGGAGACCTTGTCATCGTCTTTCCTTTGGTTGATGGTGGAGGAAATAAGGCGGTGAATGAGGCGGTGAGTCGGGGATCGGATGCTCCCTTCTTGTACAGACTTTGGGATGTAAACTTTGTTTCCTATGGTATTCCACCAACCCGTGCTTGTAACTCCATCGGGAAATGCCATATGAGTGTTTGCCAAGAAGGCCCGAAAGATGTGTGTTGACACCAAGGGTTGATCATAGATCCCTAGTCGGCAGGCAAGGTCCACCACCGAGCATTGACGATACTCGCCCCCAAGACAAAAAGTAAAGCTCGTCGGGTGAAAGACATCCACTCCCCTGGTGAAAGACACCGTGGAGAAAAACTCCAAGCAAAGCTCTAAATACACCGGCTCTTGTATGCGGAAGACCTGGCTCCACCCGTCACACACCATAGTTTCGCCTTCATGTTGGAACTCCTTCAAAAGGTAAGGAGCTAGTTCTTCTTCATAGCTAACACTTTGCAGCCATTCCCAATCAATTCTGTTCGGCACATACACCTCCTTCTTCTTAATGTCGGAGAGCTTCTTCTTCCACTTCCTCATTGTTGAAGCGGATTCAATTTGCGGGAAGTTTAACCATGGAAACTCCCCTTGGCTACCACTTGAAGATTGTCCTCTTCTGAACATGATTTCTGCAAAATAAACACACAAAACCCAGAAAACACAGAATATAGTTAAAAAAATATCTCCCGTCTGTAACTCGACTGGACTCGTCGAGTCCAGGCCCGACTCGGCGAGTCGCGCAACCTGCACGAGTCGGTCGACGGGTCGCATAAAATTGGACCATATAACCTGTAATTTCTGTCAAGGGTTTTGTTCAGGGACTTCCTACTAAGTAATAAGGCCAAAATAAACGTTCAAAACAACAATATTCATGAAAAATCGAAACCCTAGAATTTCATTACTTTTCAAAAACGGGTTTTTTCATGCAATTGCAGGTATAGATGGCCTTATAATCACATTCTTTCTAGAAATCAAGAAGAAAGTTGTTACCTTTTGAGTTTAAACCTTGAGAAATTGGAAGAAGATTTGAAGACAACTTTGAATGCTTGAGAGAGCGTTTGCGAAAGGGGTACCCGGCGAGTGTGGTGTGGAAACTGAATTTTTAGGGTTAAAACCCTATTTACCAGATGTAAAAGTAATTTCGAGATTATATTTTTTTTCTGTAAATAAAAACGACTCGTCGAGTCAGGGTCAGACTCGGCGAGTCTAGTCGCGCAGTCAAAGATTTTCTGAAATCAATATATACTCGTCGAGTCAGAGTCAGACTCGGCGAGTCATTTAAAAATTTGCATATTTTTCAAAATTTTTCTGTTTATTATGAATCATTTCACCCCACACTTAGGCTAGGCACACTCTCAAGCAGACATGTCCGATAATTTGGAAGATTAAAATTGTGAAACGGAACAAAAACTAAAAAAAAAAAAACTAAAGAGTAAAAGAAAGCAAACTCTAACGACGGGTTGCCTCCCGCCAAGCGCTTCTTTTTAAGGAGTCATTAGCTAGACTCCTTCCCATCTACGTTTTGTCATCTTCAAGCATCGGGAATGTACGCCTCTCTTTTTGTGGTTTATACTTGGTCTTGTAGGCGTGAATCTTTTTCTTGTAAGTCCTCTTCAATTCGTCTCTTCTCCTTTTCATTGCCTCATCTTCAGCTGCTTGGGATTTCCTTTTTCTCTTTTTCTGCTTTACCCTCTTCTTTTTCACCAACTCTTGAACATCCTTCTCTTTAAATTTAATAACTTCATATTTCATGATGGTCCGTGCTCTAGGTTTAGTAGTGAATTGGTGATCAGCTTCCTCCTTCCTTTCCTTTATTCCTGCATCCTTTCCCGTGCTTAACCCTTCCTCGAATTTGACCGTATCAAGGCATGCCACATCGGCGTGTTGGACCTCCATTCCTTTTACTTCTTCTGCCGATTGTTCTTCCAAAGAATTAAAAATAGTAACTGAACCCAGGGTATGTGAAGAACTATCAACAAATAAATTAGCTTTGGTCAAGTTTTTATCCAAATCGACTGGACTCGTCGAGTCCATTATGGTTACTCGGCGAGTCGGATCGGGTTCCATCAATCCTGGAGTGTTTTCTGAGTTGGCTCCTTCCAGTAGCTTTTCTAGTTCCTCCAAGTCTTTGTTAGCATCTTCAACTCCTTCAGAGTGTAGTGTGAATTTACTTGGGTTTTCTTTTAATAAAATTTCAAGCTCTTTTTTTAATACCTCATCATCCAATTGGATAAATGAGATTTCTTCTCTCTTTTCTTCTTCTTGCTTGACTTCTGGAATAGCTTTAAACATCACCGACTCATCACCCACTCTTAATGTCAATGTAGACTCACCTATGTCAATTAGGGCACACGCGGTGTTTAAGAATGATCTTCCCAAAATAATTGGTATTTCGGGGTCTTCTTCCATTTCCACCACCACGAAGTCTACTGGAAAAATAAACTTGTCCACTTTGATAAGGAGATTTTCACAAATGCCTTGTGGATTAATTATTGTTTTGTTTGCCAAATGGATTCTCATATTTACCGGCATTGGTGCTGGTAAATTTAGCTTCTTAAAGAATGAGTAGGGCATCAAATTAATACTTGCACCTGAATCAGCCAATGCTCGTGTAAAAACTTCATTACCAAATTGGCACGGAATTACTATGTTACCCGGATCACCCTTCTTCTCAGGCAGCTCACTCATCAATATCTCCGCAACTTCAGCCAAATCCTTCCTAGCAGCAAAAAGGCCTTTAAGCAAGTTAAAGTATTTAGGAGTTTGGAGCATTGTTTCCACAAATGACATATTGACTTGTAAAGCTTTAACATGCTCCATGAAGGTTCTATAGGCTAGAACTTTTTCTGCAGGCATGGCTCTGGTTGGGTATGGCAAAGGAGGATTGTATGGCTTTAGAAAACCGGCAGTATCTTCATTCCCGACTGGACTCGTCGAGTCCATGAGAGTGACTCGGCGAGTCTGGTCGGGTTTTTCTGGTTCTGGTTTTTCTTCCTTTTCTGCCTTCTTCTTGGAGACCCTTAGTGCTTCTGTAAATTTTTCTTCACCGCTGGAGGTTATTACGCTCACGTTCTCCATTCTTGGATTGGGCTCGGTGTTGCTCGGAAGTTGACCCGGTCTTCTTTCATTCACTTGATGTGCAAGCTGTCCCAGCTGTTTCTCAATGTTGAGAATGGAAGCTTGCTAATTCCTCAGCATGTTTCTGGTTTCTTGCATTGCTACATCGTGATCATTATGTCTTTTCTCGGATGCGGTTATGAACCTTGTGAGTATATCTTCTAAATTTGCTTTCTTTTCCGCCACCGGCTCTTCCTTTTGATAGAATCCCCTCTCCCTCTGTTTGTATTTCTCCTCCTTAGCCTTTTTATACTCTTCGTATGGGAGCCATTCCTTCTTTGGTTTCCTCCAGTCTTCATCGTATCTATCGCCACTGGAATAAAATACTTGAGCCTTTTTATTTCCATTCTCGTCTCGATCACATTCCTTGGTAAGATGGGGGCCGCCACAATTTTCGCATCCTACCCTAATAGCATGGATCGTTTGATCCATTTTCGTCATTCTTCGGTCTAGGCTATCGAGTTTAGCTATTACCACTGCCATGCCATCGTTCACCGAGTTTACTGCTCCACGACTCACTTCATTCCTCGGATTGTGGTATTCTCTAGAATGCTTAGAGAATTCTTCAATTAATTCCTTTATTTCCGGGGGTGGCTTTCGGGTGAGCGGGCCTTGTGAATCGAGTAGTTGCCTTGTGGTGACATTAACTCCATCATAAAAGATGGAGACCTCTTGTTGGCTATTAAGATCATGGTGTGGGCAATTTCTAAGTAGGCTCTTGTACCTTTCCCAAGCTTCATAAAGAGATTCTCCGGGTTGTTGCTCGAAGTTGGCAATGGCTTTCTTTAGCTTGGCTATCTTGGAAGGTGGGCAGAAATGGTCAATGAACTCTTCTTTCATCTTGGCCCATGTGGTGACCGATCCGGGAGGAAGTGATTTTAACCAATATTTCGCAGCGCCTTTAAACGTGACAGGGAGCATTCGAAGAAGCTGGGTCTCGCGTGGAACATTAGGCACGTTGAAGTAGTCGGCCACATCATTTACTTCGTCCAAATGCTTGTAAGCGTCTTCATGATCTCTCCCGTAAAAAGGGATCTCCTTGAGTTGAGCGAGAATATGGCCCTTTAGCTCAAACGTAGCGGTTGCGGGAATTGCGGGTTGCACAAGTCCCGGCCCGGTGTCATCACGCATCCTTTTCTTCCACTCCCCCATGGGGACTTCATCGATGTTAGCCATAGTGATAGCTAACTCTTCTTCGGAATCGGTTTCGTGCTCGGAAATATGCTCTTTTTCTTCCTCGGTCTCGTACTCGATATCTTCATGAATTGGTTCTTCAATTGTTAATGAGGCACTGAATGCTCCTGATTTGCTGCCTTTCTTCTTGCTGAAAACGGATTTCAAGTTCTTGAGTGGTGAGTTCTTTGAAGTTGCGGTTTCTCCTACAGCTTTTCCCTTGCTTCTCTTTAGTGCGGATTCCGGGTCTTCCAAAGGTGGTACTAGAGGTGTGTCCGATCCTCGGGTCATGAAACAGCTGAAAAAAAAAATGAAACAAAAGAAACGAAACGCGTAAAAGGAATAAAAACGAAATAATAACTAGGGACTAAAACAGCGATGGACTCGCCGAGTCTGCTCGAATGCACTCAGCGAGTTCAAGGCCAAAACAGAAAAGAAAATTTTCTAATTATTCTAAAAATGGAATTTTACTAAAACTAAATCTACTTACTGATTTGCTTTGTAAATAACTTTGTGTAAGATAAATCCCACACAAAGGATCGATTAAACTAGATTTTTCTATTAATTTTAGAACCGTTCACCGACAACGGCGCCAAAAACTTGATGTGTGTGAAACCCACTAGTTTTAAACCTACTTTTAATTATCAAATAACACACAAAAGGCAGTGAACCTATCAATTGTGGTATAGTTCAAGCAAGTAGGGTATCGAACACAGGGAACGACAAATTAAACTAAAAACTAATTTAATCTAAGTTAATTAAAAAACAGGGGTTGTTCTCTAGTTTTACAAGACTAGAAACTTACTAATTTAAGCTAGAAAATAAAGACTTTGACTAGATTCAATAACGGAGAAGTACTTCTATTTAGTTCAACTTAATTGATTCTATGGTTGATTTCAAGGTAAAAGTGCAATGGATTAATTCTTTTGCTAGTTACCGATTCAATTGATTAGTTCCGTATTCACTTCATTAATCCTTAGCAAATAAATCAATTTAAACAATGGCCAGTTGTCTATTTTAATTAAATTTACTAGATATAATATTCGGGTTAATTTAGACTTGCAATAGCTAATTAATTTATCTTATTATTAACTTCTTGTTTAATGGTCATCTCACAAGCTTGCACATAAATTTACTTGATTTTCTTATTAATCCTAGTTTCATGTTCACTACACTAGACATATGACAAAAAGTGTTCACTAAGCATATGAGATTGATAACTAATAGATGTTCATGCTAATTAATTATCTCCCTATTAATAGAAAATCAATTATCATTCACACACAAGGTTCTTTAGCAAGCTAAAATAACTAAATTAACCAATATAGAATTAATCCTACCAAGAATCAAACCATATTACCAATTTCGTATCCCCAAATAGAAGTTTAAAGAATTTAGTTCATAACTAAGGTAAATAACAGCAAACAAATAAGTTCAAGTTGCTTAATCATGTTGACAAAACAAAAGAAATAAGTAGAATGGTGAAATTATGCCTTAACTACTCCCGGAATTGGATTCTAGCTTCCTTGGTCGACTTCTAGGGTTCTTCTGGCTTCTTATTCGCAGCTAAGCACTTCTGAAACTTCCCAGAACTCCCCTTTTTCGATATGTGGAATTATCTTTAAATAAGCTGTCCGACTCGTCGAGTCAAGTGGTGACTCGTCGAGTCCCTCTCACATTCTCCGTATTGTGATAACTATCTGGGATCCCGAGTCATTATCTTTCTGATTCCTCGACCGGAATCGTCGAGTAGCTATCTGACTCGACGAGTAGAAGCCTTTTTTGGGTGTTTTTCCTTCTTCATTCCACTCTCGAGCTCCTAACCGCTTCTCTTGCTTCCTTTTGCTCCCGAGCTTCATCTTTGGACTGAAAAACATAATTTAACACTTTTAAGTACCTTTTGTCCATAATATGTGATAATTTCGCTAATATATGAATAAAAAACTATACTAAATACACACTAAATATGCACATATCAAAGGTGGGCTAAGGGTTTACCTTGTATGGTTTATTTGGAGGTGTATACCATCCAAGTCATTGACTGAGAGAGTTATTAGTTGTTGACTACGTCTGCGAGGTGAGTATTCTCACTATACTATGTAGGTTGCTAGATTGTCTTTGTGACTCTTACATGAAAGATTGTGGTTGGATCCCAGCACATGTATGAAAAATTGTGGTTGGATCACAGAAACTGTATGAAAGACTGTGGTTAGATCACAATATCTGTATGAAAGATTATGGTTGGATCACATCACTTGTTTGTCTTTGTGACTTCATGGAAGACCATGGTTGAATCATGGCAGAAAGGTTACTGTTGGGCTGCAATCTGGAAGTGATTGTAAGATTATGGTCGGATCATAGCATTCACATAGGATTGAAATAAACCCCTAGGGTTGGGTCCACTAATATTTATGGTATGTGGTATTTTGGGTAACTCAATAAGCTTTGTGCTTACGGTTTTGCGGTTTAAATATTTTCACATACTTTTAGTTCCAATGGGAAGGACCCATTTTGACTAAACAACATCCCCTGATGGCTTTTCCGCACTGATTTTTACCATTTTACTTTGATGTTTGAGAGATACATTTTGTTATGATTGGTTTTGAAGAAATGTTTGTATAGTTTTAATGATTTGAAAATGAAATTTTTTATTAATATTTTTAGGATGTTACAAGTTGGTATCAGATCCTTGGTTTGAGGGATTTGGGCACACTCTCGGGTATGTTTGGGCTCAAACTAAGGAATTGATATTCGTTTTTTTTATGAAAAAATAAATTTTCAAAAAAGGTTTTTGTCAAAGAAAGGGGTGTGATGTGTGCAATCAGTCGAGCTCAAGTAAGTGATTCCCAAAACACGCATACATGAGTATTATGCTTATTATGATATTATGTGAGTTGCATGCTAGATTAGGGTTAAGGATATCCTCAGGAATTGCATGATAGAATTGTTTGATTTGTGTGATGCCTTGTAGCTTATAAAGAATTGGATGTTATGTATTACTTGGAGTCTATATTGACAAAGTTAATTGCTAAGTGTATGTTTAAAAATTATATATGATTAGGATCACATAGCCTTAGAATGATTGATTTAGCCTTATTTCTTGTTCCTTGTTTGGTTGTGGACTTAGGTGGAATCATCTATTCGACAGTCTATTTGATCATGTATTGTGTATAATTTGCATGCATAAGGCAACGGACGGTGTTGGCAGAGGTTCCTAGTATTGAAGAAGCAATTGAGATGAGGAATGGAGAGCCTAGCGAGTATTATAGCAAGATATGTATTATGTTTATCATAGGGCTTATGAGAGTTTCCATAGTGAAGTGACTTAAAGGATTTGGGATGATTCTTGCGGAATGTACGAATATGTATGGAGGGTAGTATTGGTCCCATACTACTAAAAGCACAGAATCCGTACTCGAATAAAGGAAAATCACAAAGATCCTAAGGAACTTGTAGTGTGAGAGTTCCCTCAAGTATGATGTGATCATTTATATGTTTACTTTTAAGTATGGTGGTAAGTACTCAAGGAAGAGGCTCTGGTGCTGAACCGATTGATGAGAGGATACGTGAGTTCATTACGTCTGAGATCACTCGTGGTATTTTGGATGCGACTCCTGTGATGTTTAGTTCCATCATGGAGGGAAATATGGAGCTATTGGATGATCTCTTAGGGTCCTTTCATGCAGAGATTGTAATTGGGCAGTTAGGGGCACGAACTCTCTCCTTTTGGGGGTTCAAGGCTTGTAGAGCCCTAGAGTTCTTCGGGAAAATGACCATATTGCCAGAAGACGATGGATCAATGATATCGAGGATGCTCAACAAACGAGTTTTTACCCCGATGGGTCGAAGGTTGGATTGTTATCTTGCCTTATGAGGGATGGAGCCCACGATTGGTGAGAGGAGGTTGGTCACGCTTTGGGAGTTGAGGCTATGGCCAGGACTTTGGATAATTTTGTGACGAGATTTAGAATTTAGTTCACACCTCTCTACAAGAAAAATACCCTTTTACGGCGTGCAAACCGTGACACTCGTTGATTTATGTTACACAAAAGAGATTGACATTAAAAAAGTGTCATATCTTCAAAAAAAATTACGGATTTAAGTCAAGCATTATTGTGTGCCCTTAAATTAGTGTCATAAGAAAAAAAAACACGGACGACGCTATATCTTAAATGCGCATCCTCTATAAGTGTCGCTATATAATTTTATGAAACGCGCGTTTAGTAGATACAAAGGAACATGAAATCCCCAAAATTTTGAAAACCCGCCTTGTTCTTTTCTACCTTCTTTCTATCTTTCATCTTCGCAATCGATTCTCCCCTCTCCATCCTCTCCAATCCACTTTTTTGTTACTCCTGACCTTACTTGTTAATTGTCTCATCGGATCTCTGCTCTAGGTAACTTTGACTTTATAAATCTGGATGTTGGAAGCGAATAAGGAAATGTCCTACAATAAGAGTGAGCATGTTCCATTGTTTCTTGATGCAATCATATTTTTCTACCCACATCGACTACCGTTGCTTCTTTCCCTCTTACTCTGACCGTCACTGCTTTCTCTTTCCGGTTGTCAGCATCCATAAAGGAAACAACATGCGTGTCATCGCTGAATTTCTTCTTTGCTCTACCTGGTTTCCCCTTTCATCACACACTTTCTTTCCCGCTTCCAACCCACTTTCCTTGAGACAAACCCACCTCCTCTAGCTACTTTTATCCTAGAGTCATTGATTTATGGCATTACGACTTCTAATCCCTCACATCGTTTTTTAATCGTGATTTTTTTCATCCTTCAAGCCATAGGTCCGATATATATTTTCCATTCCTTTCATCGAATGAAGAAATCTTCTTGATAGAATTCCTTTCATCAAATCAAAATCTATGATATTAACGATTGTTTTGATGTTTCCACTCTTTATATCAGTGTTGTAACCCACTATAGGGATTAGTGTTATGATTCCCGAGTTCGATTATGTTGTTGTGTTTGTGATTTTAGGGAAAATTGGTGAAGGGTTTCGGGAGTTGTGAGTGGTAAAATGGCAGGGAGTTCAAGTGAGGAGTCTGGGGTTAGCAGATCATTACAGTGATTATCAAATGGGCAGTAGCGTTCTGGTGAAGCATTGGTTGAATGGCGCTCTTCTGAGCAAGTTGAGACTGGAATCACTTCAACTTCACCTCCCTACTGGGATACAGATGATGATGATGATGATTGTGGTATGCTTCTTTGTTCTATCTTTTTTATCTCTAATTTCCAGTCTAGACTTTGCATATATAGAAAGTTTAATCAGCAGAAATCAATATCTTTTTGGTAACTCTTTCTTTGAAGCATGCCAATTGTTAGAACTCATACTTAAGTTATGAGAATACATTCTGAAAGATATGTGGATTCATGTCATTGGTTTGCAGTAAGGTGAACTTATGATAAATCATAAATCCACTTATGTTCATGTTCATTATAGGTAAACTATTAAATTACTTCTATTCCTTTTAATGTAACTCACTTGAAACATGATGCCTATTGCAAGATCAACATGTAACACAAAATTGTCTGTAACAAAGCTTCACAAATTTTCCATTAATAGGTTCTTGTGAAAGTACATGTTAATGTAACTTGTTTGGACAAAGATGCACCACATTATAAAATGTACTTTTTTATAAATTTTTACCTTTATTTATATCACTTGTGAAAGTATGTTGTTTTAATATTAGCTTAAAATTCATGTTTTAACTAAAAAGATCTATCTTTCCTTACTGTAGGGAAGGATACAACAATTTCAATACTTTCTACATGCAAGTGAGCTTACTTTACTTATTAAGCTTAAATTTTGTGATTTTCTTCCAATCTTTCTTATTTTTATTTTTGTATTTGTATTTTTCCGCACACACACACACCAGGCTACTTCAGGTACTAAAGGCGGTTCAAGTGGTTCCCTAGTGATTGATTGGCAAGGAATGGCAATTGCATTGAATGTTGGTAGCAAGACTTCTAGTGCTTCAACATTTTTCTTCCCTCTAGAACGCGTTAGTAAACAATTATCAAATTGTATTATTATTATTTTTATTTATAAAGAAAAAACAAAAAAAGTTACAACTTATATCAACAATATTGTTGCAGGTGGTGAGGGCTTTAAATTTCTTACAAAAAGAGAGAGATTGTGGTCAAGATAAGTGGGAGGTTGTCTCAATACCTCGTGGTATCCTCCAGGTTTGTTTGATTTAACTTTTAATTAAATCAATAAATGAGAGTTCTTGATTTTGATTTTGATTACCCTTTTCAAAAATGGTTTGTATTTACATTTATGCCACTGTGTAACATCCAAAAATACGACCCAAAATTTTTTGTTTTCAATAATTATAAAAATCATATTCCGATCGTCACATCATAAAACCACATGTCAATTATCTCAACCCATAATAAAATGTCATGAACATTTGTGCCAAATCAAACTATGAATCAAAACAAACTCACAGGAAAAGACTGAAGTTGTGGTGTGTGTGATGTCATCATCCCGGGCTCTTCCATTTACTTACGAAAGTACCTGAAACCAAAACTGAAACTGTAAGCACGAAGCTTAGTGAGCTCCCCCGAACCACCACATACCATACAATAACATATAAAGCATCTACTGGGTCTTGCCCACTGCATCGGACCGAAGTCCGAAAACTAACCAGGGCCTTGCCTTCTGCATCGGACCGAAATCCGGAAACTGCATCAGACCGGAGTCCGGAACTAACCAGGGCCTTGCCCTCTGCATCGGACCAAAGTCCGAAACTAACTGCATCAGACCGAAGTCCGGTACTGACTGCATCGAACCGAAGTCCGGAACTGTTTGAACATAACATAGCATAAACATATCAACTAGCATGAAAACATATACTGCATACTACATCGGAACAGAGTCCGGAACACATAACACAAAACATGCTTGAATCACAAAGACATCAAGCACTCTAACGACTGCATCGGACCAAAGTCCGGAACTACTGCTAACTAAACGGGTCGGCATTGTGGCCGTAGACCCGTTCCTACTGGAAGGAAACTCACCTCGTGATGGCGACTGCTGAACTCATGAATAAGAAATTGTAACGCCTATGTTTCGGGCTTGCCATTTGTAGCAATGTAATAGTCTAGGTTGACCTTTGTAACCCATTTTGAAGTAATAAGATTGTATTATTTGAGTATTTTGTGTTTTGTGCTTAATTGCTTAATTATGTGGTTTGATTAATTAAGAATAAAAATAAGCGTCAAAATTTAAGTGTAAAATAAACTTAATATATTTTATTAATGTTGTAATAATTGAAACGAGGTTTCCGAATATATATATAGAACGCCCAAATCTGACTTCGTATGAGGAAGTTATGATTTATCGAAGTTCCGGCTTAGCGGTATACAGCCTGTTTTACTCGATTTGAATCGAGCGGTTGTTAGCCGAAGCAATCTAAATGAGAATCGAAGATATCATTGTTGGTATCGAAGCGATAAAAAGTTAGGCGAGAACGGACGTCAAACGAAGAAGTTATGAATTTATAACGAAAGTTTCTGTCGCGGCCTATTAAAAATAATTAATAAAAATAAAGTCAAAATTAGCCGACGGAGTCTAAACGAAAGTCGTAGAGCATGGTCTCACCTTTCCGTGGATATAAAGAACGTCGAAAACGGAGTTCGTATGAAGAAGTTATGAATTTCCGAAGTTTATTAATCATTTTGTATTTAAATTTAAATCAAAATTCGGAAGCATTATCCGAAGGAGTCACCGATCTGATCCGAGGTACGCCCCGCGTACTCCGAGGGATGTCGACACTCGCACTCGACCACTTCGGATACGTAAGCAATGACGTTTTGGGCAGTACGCCCCGCGTAACGCAGTACGCCCCGCGTACTCCGAGGCTCCAGCCTCTATAAATAGGAACCGAAGGCAGCCGACCCAATTGCCAATTTCTTCTCTTCTCTCTCCCGTTTTGCATCGTTTTGCATGCCAGAAATACCCCGAAGCCCCGGTATCATACTCTAGCCCCGAGGCAAGTCCCGAGACCCCAAAGATCCCGAGAAGTGCGGTTCCCGAGTCGAAGCTCTGCCCGCGAGAAGTTCGATTTTTGTGAAGATCTTCCAGATCTGCTGTGGATTTCTACTTCTATAAGCCGTAGTACTGTCCGATCATCTTCTGATCAAGTGAGTGTATACTACCTTTCATAAACACAATAATAATACGAGTTTGGTTCGAGTGTATTAATTATATTGTTGTTTATAAGTGTGAGTGTGTAGTTATTTTCTTTCTAATACAATAATACGAAGTATTTTATATAAAAATACGTGCTATGTGTATATACTTGGTTGTGTTATGTGTGAATGTGTATTCACTCTCTTCTATCTTACAGATCTGCTTATTTCTTTATGAAATATGTGTTATGTGTGTGTGTGCCTCATCTGTTTTGTGATATATGTGTTGATTAAAGCATGCTATACAGGTTTTCTTTAAACTATGTATACAAATGTATATTTTTATCTACTAATATGTTGGGTAGAACATGGGTAGACAGTTGGTGTGTAATAAACAGATGAGAGGCCTCGTTGTTGTTTGATTGAGTCATCTAGCGGAGTTTAGATGATGACCACTGGCTATTCTAGACAGTCTTGTGGAAACATTAGCAGGTTCGCCACCTGTAGGTGTTAATGAACTTGGGTGTTCATTCGCTGTACTCCATCCCCCTCATGGTTGCCTTATTTGACTTATATTGCTGAGGTACCCCCGAAGCATGTGTTGTCGCCCCGATGAAATATTCTTAGACTAGGTCCCTTATGTTAGTTGTTTTAGGGACATTAAAGTGAGAATAACGGGAATGGGTAATTGGGTTATTGTTGGTTGGTGAAAATTAAATATGATATTTATTGTGGGTTGAAAACCCTATATGCTCACCAGGCTCCCAAGCCTGACCCACTCAGTTTTAAATTGTATTACAGGAAGTGGCGGAAGGGCATGAGATGGATGAACCATCAAGTTGTTTTGTTTACAAGTCTGCATATGTTTATATTTGTTATATGACTTGTAATGTATTCGTTTATGCTTATTGGTCTGTATCGGAACATGACACCCCGAGTTTTGATTATAATGAAAATACATTTCTTTTATGAAATGCTTCGGTAAACATTGTTTTATCATGTTTTGTTTTTGGGAACAAATTCCGCAACTCTTTCAAATCAAAAGGATTTACTCTGAAAATATTTAAAAGCATAAATGAAAATCGGTCTTTTCTGGCCGAGATTTTGGGGATGTCACAGAAATCCCTGACTGCTGCTCCGGCTGCTTCCCAGCTATAATGGGAAATAAATACTAAATCAGAATAGGGATTCCTCTATGGGTAAAATGACCATTTTACCCCTACTATGGTGTGGGACACAACATGGCCCAAAACCTCAATTCCTTCTAAGTCCATCTATGGCCCCACTATAAGCCCACTAATGGCCCAATTTGCTATATTGGGCCTTACCCAAGCCCAATACTAAATCCTTGGTCCTTAGCAACTGAATTCTGATGGGCCATAAAGGCCCAAGGACCTTAAGCCTGAAACCTAGCCCACACCGAGGCCCAACACTCGAAGCCCAAACTGGTAGCATACGCGGGGCGTACACCAAGGTACGTTGAGCGTACTGGCTGTTTGCTTGTACGCGACGCATACTTCCTTGTACGCCCAGCGTACAGCTCTATTAAGCCAACATCCCATTAAGTGCTTAATAATTCGATCCAGAAGCTACAAATCCAGATCCTAAGCTTATTCCATGACTTAAGCCATAAAGTTGCTTACTTGATGGCTTATAAGTCTCATAAAGGCTCAAACTTCCACATATAACATTCTACTTCCATAAAACCAACTAGATCTCATGCATGGTTCCATATAAGCCACAAAGATCGAAACTTTACTACTATGGGGACACTTGAGCTTCAAGGATAGCAATCCCAAGCTCCAAAAACGAAGTTGCAAGATGAAGATCCTTCCTTTGGACCTAAAAGGTCCAAACTTCCAAAAACTCCTAGATCTAAACTTACAAGAGGAAAGTTGGAAGCTTTATACCTCCTTTGAATGCCAAAAGAAAGGATGATCCCAGATCTATGAGCTCAAGGTGCTCAAGTTCTTCTTCTTTCACTTCTCTTCTTCTCCTTCTTCACAAAAATAAGCTCAAAGATCAAACACACACAAACAAGGAGCAAAGGGGGAGGAACTAGGGTTTCTCTGGAGTGAATGATAAGTGAGGAGTCAAAATGGGAGGCTACAATGGGGTTTAAATACGCCTCAGCCCCTAAAATTAGGGTTTGCCACCTGGTCGCGTACGCTGGGCATACCTTAAGGTACGCTGCGCGTACGCTCAGCCTCCCCACAATTCATTTAAGCAGTACGCCCAACATACAAGGGGGGGTTACGCCCCGCGTACGGCTTATGGGCTGCTTACACTTCGGCCCAAAATAAAGGTCCACTCACAGTATTTGTGTATTATTTATCAGCTTGTTCGTCGTGCATCTACACTAACTAAAACGTGAATGCTTGTTGTTGATTCTGTGGTATGTCATAACTCATAAAATATAAATATCGCCATATTTCATACCAAAAAATACTAATTTATAACAAGTGTATATACAGGTGACTACTCAGTTTCTGAAAATTGAGACTTTACTTGATGATAGCGTGGGCCAAAATGTTGAGTTACAGTTTGAAAGGGATGGCACACCTTTAACTATTTAGTTAAAGGTAAGTAACTATATTCTCTAATTCTCTTCATGAATCAAGCCAAAGGATGTAGTAAAAGTCAAAATCCTAGTCAACGATACTAATTCTCCATATGGTATTGTTATCTTTAGGTGGAGCATTTATACTCCATAACTCCAAATCATTTTCTTAAAGTTAGTGGCATTGTTATACACCTTCTCTCCTATCAACAGACTAGGAATTTTCGTTTTCACTATGGTCTTGTATATGTATCAAAACCTAGGTAAGTTACGTTATGTTGTCACAAACCCATGTGCTTCTTTACACATAATCTCAGTTGATTCTTCACGTTACAAACAACATCTAGAAAATCTGTTATCAAAATTACCTATTTGCCCTTGCCCATCGTCATTATCATCATATAATTAACTACAAACAACTAGATGGAATTCTTTCATTTGTTTTTATGAAGAATATTTTAGGTATTTGATGAGTCATATTAATCTAACTACAATAAAATTCATTGTTCAGTCTTTACCTGTATTAAATCTAAGACCTCTCCGGTTGTCAATATGGAATCAACCTTTGTAGTCATTTCACGAGATTCATCATGAAAAACAAAGATCAGAATTGAAAATTGAAATGTTCATTGTTGGACTCTCCGGTTGTCAATATGGAATCAAGATGTATTAAATCTAGGAATTGTTTCCTTGATCCATTTTAATTAGGAAAATTGAAATATTCATTGTTGGACTCTGAAAAAAGACCATAATTGAAAAATGTTCCAATTTTGAAGTAAAAATCAGGAAGCACATGCACCATTTTTGTAATTTACTGATAAGAAAAATATGATGGGGTGATGGTTATTGTGTGTTTACATACTATGCATATGACATAGTTGATAAGTGGCTTTCGAAAGAGAATCTGCCAACAACTGGTTGAGTTTATATTAAAAAATTCAAGACAAAAAGATTTCATTATTGATTCATTATTCCATGATCCTTACACTAGTTGTAAGTACACATACATATCCATCATCACAATCACATGACATGACATAGTGTGATTGTGATCCAATATTGATAATTATGTTGTTTTATTATTTATCCATTTTAGATTTCTGATTAATGGTTATAACTTATATACTATGTATTATCTCATTTTCAACTAGTGCTTATGTATCAGGGCAGCCTTCCAGGTCTGGTGGTATGTTTTGTACTGATTAATTTTCACTCTCTAGATATGTGTATGTATATGTATCGAAATGAATTTTTTAATATGAACATGGATAAAAGTGTAATGGTTTGGTTGGTTTTCTTTTCGGATTTGAACTGCCGAAAACTATCCTGCAAATTCAAAAGGAATATGGCACATACGATGAGTATCTTTTGGGAGCCGCCTTTGAGGCCACCAAAAATACTTTGATTCAAGGCAGCACAAAACTCTTATTGGTAGATCATTTTGATTCCACTCTCATACATACATATATTCCATGTGTATTATTAATTAGTTGTTATTGATATTGTACAACTGACAAGATTATTGTGTAGGATTTCTGTGTTGTTCTTGATCAATAGTTGGGATTGATATTGAAGCTAAGAGACATGATGATTGGTTGGATACATGAAGGGTTTCAGAGCTTCTTAAGACAGCTTAATGATGAGTTACTTAAACAAGAAGGTTCCCCTTTATAGCAATGTAGTATTAGGTTATATAGTTAAAGAAAAACCTCTTAATAACAATGTACAATCGAATCCCTTTAATATCAATGTATTACAATTTTTTGGCATGATGTTATTGGATGAAATTGATTGTTTTGGTATATATTTGTTTATATATTTTTGTATTATGCGTAAAAGAGTATCGTAAAGGCATGTCGTATATAAAAGAAGGCCATGAAGTGCTTATGTGTTACTTTTTAAGGCTAGAAGAAGTGGTAGCGTATACTAAACCATTGTTATATCATATATTTTTATGCACACCAAAGTATTTGATAATATGGAATAATGATGTATTTAAAAGGCAAAAACTATTTTTTTCTTAAATCAAATAATTTTTTATTTAAATATTAAATTAATATAAAGTTTAACAAGATACAAGTTGTTAAGCTGAATTTACAACTATTTAAAGATGAAACAATGAAATGGTCAGAGGGGGCCACCTGTTATCCTTTCCGTCTTCTCTTTAATCTCGCCGAACACTTGGCGAGACAATCCTGACATTTGAGTTTAACAATTGTGAAGGAGTGGTAGCGAGTAAACTATGTAAGCATAGCGAAGGAGATGACGATGCCACTAGCCTTATGGTAGTCATCGCGAATGAGCAATAAAGTGCCACAACTAAAAAGGTAGCGAAATTGTCAACAATTGTATGAATAAGTTGACTTTTTTCATTTTGGTTATGGAAGTTAAAGTTCTTTCGTTTAATATGAAATTGTTTCTATCGAACTAGCTTCAAATGAGAACAAAAACATAAATTGAGAAAACAAGAACGATTGTCAGTAATCTTTTTCTAGAATGTTATTTTTTTTCAGAAAAATCCTAATATATCAAAATATATAACTTTTTATTCTCTTTAATTGGACATTTTTATCCATACAATATTTTATATAAAAAATACATTTTTATGTTTTGTTTTGTATAAATTATTGTCATGAGTATTAATCACACTTGATTACAGTTTATTCACATCATACATACTTATAAAGCTAGTATTTTTTCTTGAATCTCATGCATTTAAAACCCTTTTTTTTTAACTTCCTCAAACCACATTCATTTGAAACCCTATTTTTTTAACTAATGCAACTTAAAAGTTTTCTTAATTATGATTTAACACTCAAAAGTTTTATAACTTATATTATGTTTAATTAGCATTTAGTGAAAACTTTACTATAAAAAGATCAATCTTTTGGGAAGACATACATACAAATCATATACAAATTTTAGAAAGAAAACAAACTTAAAGGTTTTTGTATTGGGTTGAGGTCTTATGACCACTTTTGGAGATATGTTATTATATTAGAGCTTTTAATTTGGAAGTTTGTTATATATATATATTATAAGAGAGGTCAAAACACTTCAACCAAAATTCATTTAAAATCTAATATTTCAAATGCTTCTTAATAACGATTGTAAAAATTTCAACATGTGTTACTTAATTGATTGATTAATAAAAATATTAATGTTTTGAAACTCATAACTCTTAAACTTATATTATTTAATTTGTTAATTAACTAAAATATTTTGTCTACATAAAGATAACATTTTTATGTTTAGTTACTCGTATTTGTTTATATAATTAGAAAACAAGGTGTACATAGAATGACTACTTCAAGTTCACATAAGAATCGATACCTCTAGAGAGGTATGTTATCTTTAACCGGTAGTAGGAGATCCACATACCCTTTTTAATTATTTATATTAATGCTTAGTAATATCTATTTTATATTCCTATCCACCTTAATTTTTAGATACAAATTAAGAAAGAGGATTATTAGCGCACCGACACAAAGTCAAATGTACGCCTTGCAAATTTCGATAGAAAATTGCGCAAAAACATATGAACTAAATAAAATTCATTATAGCCTTCTTCCCTATCCTAATTCTCGAGAATGTGAACATAAAATAGATCCTAATTCTCCAGAATATGAACAGAAAATAGAAAAATTAGAAAAAATCCAAGCCGAAATTGATTTAAATAAAATATGTAATTAAAATTAAATATCATATTTACTAATCGACTTATGTTAAAACTATTGATGACATTTATGTATAATGATATATTTTGTATGACTTCATTCTTAATTTCAATGTTTAATATTTGAAAATTCATATATGATACCTTGGATGTTTTGGTGTAATATAAATACTGTAATATAAAATTTATTACTTCAATATTGTTTATTAATAGCTTATTCAAAACAATTTATTTCTTATTTTATCCAAAAAAATATTATAAGACATAAGAAAAGTAAATTATATTAATGTTATACAAAAACTTATAATATATATTGAATATTATAAAAGTAAAAGTAAACTTTATAAGGTATGGACTATATTAGATAATATCAAAATATAAATTGATGAATTTTTATGTTATTTGATAATTCGGTTAATGCCAAAACATAAATAAAAACGTAAATTTCAACATATTTCTATTTTTTTCCATAATTATTTTAACCACATAAATGCATTCTTGTGCAACGCGCGAGGTTACGCCTAGTTAGAATGTATAATGACACAGATAAATCATATGTGAATAATACGTATAATGAGAGTTTTTTTAAAAGTAAAAGAATTTGTATTTAAAAAGGAAATGTATTGTTGGAATGCATGTTAATTTATAGAGAATAAAATTAATAAATTTTGATCTATTTTGTTATTTTTTTATATAATTATATATTAAAATTTATATGCTCGAGATTTATTTTCACGTTTTCTTCTTATGTTTTTGTTTTTGTTTGAATCTTCCGGGCCACTTAAGAATTTTCTTTTTTCGTGGGATGAAAATGTGAAAATCAAAACTATTGATTAACACGGGATTCGAAGGGGAAGTCTAGAAAAGCAGTAACAAATTCAATTTATCAAGTAAGGATTAGGATCTTAATTTTTAATATCTGTATTTTTAAGACGTGAATATTTGAGATGCTCCAAAATTTAAGATTTGAATTTTTAAAGATGTTGGAGAATTAGTGGGATGGAAAAAAACTGTGAAATAGAAAGAGAAGGAGGGAAATATTTCCTAGAAAATTAGGATATTTCCGAAACATGTTTTTATTTATTTAGATAAAACCGTTTTTCTTAAAAATTAAAAGGTTAACCAAGAAACAAAAATTAAGAGGCTATCAAACGCTTTGGGTCTGAAAAATTAAAAGGTTACCAAACAACCCATAATTCTTTTTAATTAGTAAGAGATAGCCATATTCATGATTGACATTTACGAAAGTCGAAATGTATACTTTCTGCTAAGTCGCTAACATTAACATTGAAAGCTGAAAAAACGATTCTTAGTATTTAAGCCTTATCTCGAACATTTTAAAGTTTACTGCAACTCGTTTTCAAATTTAACAATCTTACAACTTTAACAAGTTAAGTTTTGTATAATTTGATTATATTTTTATTAATTACACTCTAGAATAAGAGATTAGTATATATCAAAATAAATATAAAATATATAACTTTAATAAACATTTAGTGTTAACAGGGTGAGGACATATATGCTCGAATTGAATCCAAAGTATAGAAGAAGTTTGCGACGAAGACCTTTTGTGAATATGTTGTCATATCGGTAAGCTAATGGAATATGAAAAGCTAGAACGTTGCTAAGGGCCACTATTTCCCATATAAAATGCATGTCCATTTTGATGTTTTCCATATGTTGACGTTGGACAGGGTTACCTAGAAGGTATACATCGATGCATATTGTTACAATGGATCGACCAAGCTGGCTAGACGAAGATGAGTGAGAAGTTGAAGCACGAGGTTACATAACCAACATGCTTCGGCGACTAGATTTGCTACACCGGCGTACTCCATGGATTTGACACTAGATCTAGTGTGTATAGCTTGTCGTTTTGCAATAATAGATGAGGTATCTCTGAAAAATATACAATTAATATCCCAAAGTTGATAGCCATGCGTCAAGACATCCGCTCGAGTTGGTGTCTGTATAGGAAACTAGTCGTGTGGTGACATGCGGATATAAGCATAATCTGAGCTCCGGTTTGTCCCGGAGGTATTCAATGATGCTTTTAAATGTATTGAAGTTCAGGATGGGAAGCATGCATAGAGAGATATTTTTTGTAACGTATAGAGTCTATAGACAATGTTCGAGTGTGTAGACAAAACGTATTGAAATGCTCCAGCTAAACTTAAAAAAAAAAAGAGAGATGCGTTGTCGACAGGTTCTCACCGGTAATGTTGAACTTGGACTTAATGAAATATATTACTTTTATAATACAGTATTTATAGAAAATAGGTTGTTACATGATATGATGGCACCAATATAATTTATTTTAGCAAATAACTATAGTTATAAATCACTTTAATATTCTAAAACAAGAGTATGAGGACAAACGTGTTACTGATTGATGGCATAACTAATGATAAAGTATTTTTACTGCATTTTCATATTAGTATTATACATTACCTTTTGTCCTTTTCAAATAATTAAAAATAATTGAAAAAAATAATAATTTAAGGGTGGTTTGTCTTATTAAAGATAGCATGACCAGCACTATATCAAACAAATATTGATTTAATATTATGTTTTGTAGTTTTGATTTATTTATTTATTTATTTAAACGACAAATATTGATTTAATATTATGTTTAGTCTGAATTGTTTAAATAGGCTTCTTGTCTTCGTGATGGAAATATAGATGAGGTTCGTAATTTTATATTAGAATATCCATGATTCAAACATTGACATATTTAAAATATCGCTAGAATTCTGTAATGACCTTCCGCATAGTCTATACTATGTGTGATATTATATGTCATTTGTGTGGTGAGATGTCTACGTAATGTTATTATACGAATGTATGATTAGGGTATGCTTGACTGATTAGACACACAACAAATAAAATAACATTTAGTAGCATAGAAAAATGTCACAAAAAACAGAAAAATAAATGCAACATAAATGTACTTGTATAATTGTTATGACTATGTTTTTGAGACTTATGTTTGACTCTAAGATATGTTTTTATGATATTTGAACCTAGTGGATGTTTATGTTTTTTTCTTGGAAAAATGATTTTTAATTGTTTAAATCATACATCAATTTGTTTTTAATTTAGTTGAAATTCTGAAACTTACGATCATCTTAGAATATAGATATTAACATTCATTTTAAATAAAGTTAATTATAGTTTTGGTCTCTATGATGTGGTCATATTCGTATTTTTAATTCAACATTTGAAAAATTGATAAGATGCATCCATGTGGTTTAAAGAAATTGTACTGTACATCCTTAGTCAATTTAAAATGACCATTTTACCCTTGCTTATATATATATATATATATATATATATATATATATATATATATATATATATATATATATATATATATATATATATATATATATATATATTTGACATTTTTTCGAATATACTATTTGGCGGCTAAACTACGCTTCCTTAAAAACAAACTCAAGGCATGGAAAGCAAGGGATCACCCTAGAGAGATGGATGAACTGATGAAGCTCAAACGCAGGTTACATGAGCTAAACACAACCGTTGAATCTAATAGACTCTCAGATGCTGAAATGTTGGAAAGGATATTAGGAATGCAAAGGATAAGAGAGCTCGAAAAGTTGGCTATTCTTGACTTAAAACAAAAGGCCAGAATAAAGTGGACCATTGATGGAGACGAGAATACTCGTTTTTTTGAAGGGTATGTCAACAACAAGAAGAGCAAGAATTTCATTCACAGATTGATTATTAATGGATTGTTGAATACAAATGTGGCAACAATTAAAAGCGAAGAGTTTCCGTTCTATTATAAGAAATTCCAGGAACGATGGTCTTCCAGACCAAAACTTATTAGCAATAGCTTTAATAGGCTTGATTCCTCCATTATCTCTAGAATTGAGGAACCTTTTACGTCTGAAGAAATCAAGAATGTTGTTTAGGCATGTGGAGGTGATAAGGCACGCGGTCCGGAAGGATTCACCTTCAATTTTATTAAAAAATATTGGGATGTATTAAAGGAGGGATATTATGGAATTCGTAAGACACTTTGAGAAGTACGGGAAGCTAGAGAGGGGGTGTAACTCGTCTTTTATCACTCTAGTCCTGAAGATGAAAGATCCATTACATCTGGGAGATTACAGACCAATTAGTTTAATTGGATGTTTATACAAGATAATTTCCAAGATTTTAGCCAACAGGCTCAGTGAGGTGATTGACAAGAATATTGGTGATGCCCAACCAACATATGTGAAAGGTCGTAACATTCTCAATGGACCTCTAATTGTTAATGAGTTGTGTGCATGGGCTAAGAAGGTGAAGAAATAGGTCATACTGGTCAAGGCAGACCTAGAGAATGCTTTTGACTCTGTAAACTGGGAATACCTTGAATCGATCCTAATTCAAATAGGGTATGGAGATAAATGGCGTATGTAGATTAGAGGGTGCCTTCAAACAGCCAGACTATCGGTACTCATCAACGGATCTCCAACGGCAAAATTCAAAATGGAAAAGGGAGTGAGACAAGGTGACCCGCTCTCATCATTCTTATTTATAATAACAATGGAGGGGCTCAACATTGCGATGAAGGTGGCTTGTCAGAAGGGTATTTTCCATGGAATAAAAATACCATATTCGGAAACATTGATCTCACACTTGTTCTACGCCAATGATGTTATATTTGTGGGCGAGTGGAGTCAAGACAACATTAAGAACTTATCAAGGGTGTTGAGATGCTTTCAGGTGGCTTCAGGTTTAAAGGTTAATTTCAACAAATCCAGGGTATTCGGTATCGAAGTTGATATGTCTGATGTTACTCGTTGGGTTGCGCCATTAGGTTGTCAACTAGCTTCGTTGCCTTTCACATACCTTGGGGTTCCTATGGGTGCGAACATGAAGTTAAAGAAGCACTAGAAGCCCATAATTGATCGATTATATGCGAAATTATCACCTTGGAAATCAAAAGCACTTTCCTTTGGAGGAATATTAACCCTAGCCAAAGCGGTTCTTGGCAGCCAAACATCTTACTTTTTCTCTTTATTTGTGGCACCCGTGGGAGTTATAGATGTTCTTGAAAAAATTAGAAGACAGTTCTTATGGGGTGAGAGCGATAACAAGCATAAATTTTCTTGGGTATCATGGGAAAAGGTCGTTGCACCAAAGGATAAAGGGGGACTAGGTTTAGGCTCTCTTAGGGCCTTTAACCTATCGTTGATAGTCAAATGGTGGTGGGTATTAAAAACGAACAAATCAGCTTTATGGAGTCGAGTGATTATGAGTATTCATAATCTACACAACAAACATGCAGATTGTTTATCAAAGAAAACTATTCCAGGTGTTTGGAACAATATGGCGGAGGTAATGAACGATCTAAAAAAGATTGGAATCAACTTTCAAGACATTTTCAAGAAACAGGTGAAGAATGGTAATGACAATCTCTTTTGGATGGATGGGTGGTGTGATGGTGAACCCTTTAAAAATAGATTCCCAGAACTATATATGCTGGAAAGACGAAAGACTTGTAAGGTTAACCAAAGGTTACAAGTGGCGGATCAAACGTGGGATTGGAGAACACCCCCTGTATCTGATGGACAAGTTCATAGTCGCCACAGGTTACTGGCTTCCATTGGAGATTTCCAACCATCCACAGAAACTGATACATGGAAATTTCCCATTTTGAATGATGGTATTTATCATGTAGATACTCTCAGAATAAAAATTGATAATGTAGAACCGGAAAATAATGAAGTAATCATCCCTTGGATTCATGATGTTCCAATAAAGGTTAACACCTTTATTTAGAAAGCTAATTTGTGGCGTATCCCATCCAATATGGCGTTAAAGAGAAGATGAGTGTCAGTCGCAAACACAACATGTTCATAGTGCCTACTTAAGGACGAAGAGATTGAGCACATTCTGATTCGCTGCCCTATGGCGGTTACTGTATGGGAATGGGTGTTTAAATGGTATGACATTCCGGCTCCACAATTTCAAACCATTGGGGATCTTATCAGTTTCTTAAAAACATGGGGGAGATGCCCGAGAAGGAGAAACAATCTAATTAGTGTATGTTATGGTGTAGCGTGACTATTATGGAAATCAAGGTGTGAGTGGGTGTTTAGGAACATACGAACTCCTCACTAATAATGGATAGTGCAAAGTCCCAAGTGTTTACTTGGCTTAAACATAGAAGAGCTAATTGTCATTATAAGTGGGTTGAATGGTGTATTTGCCCACTGAAATGTTTGTAATATTTTCAGTACAAATGTAATCATCTTTACTGGCCTTGCCTAGTAACTTGCTAGGCAGTGGACCTTAATAATATTTGTCAGTTCTAAAAAAAACTATTTATGTGAATACAAAATATTTTTGATAAGTAGTAGAAGTTAACCCACACACTGTGTCGGGAATTTCTTTGCAATTCGTGTGTGTGTGTGTATATATATATACACACACGATGACAATTATATCATATCAGGTGGACCGCAAAAGTATCAAAATAAAGTTTCGATCCAAACAATTATGTATAGAAGAGATAGAGGAAAATAAGGTTTGAAAATATATACCATAAAAATTTATAATGTTTAAATAAGCAGTAATATTAATAAAAACAAAAATTATAAAATAACTTTAAAATATATCAAGGACAAAAATCACAACTAATATAATACCAATAATTTAACCTCAAAATTATAAACAATGAAAATAAATGTAAATGTGAGAATATGTTATGCCTAAAAGGCAAATATATATATATATATATATATATATATATATATATATATATATATATATATATATATATATATATATATATATATATATATATATATATATATTTTTATACTTTCTTTTACATCTTATATAATATGTATAAAAGTTGTAATATGGCCTTGTTTTATTATTATTATTATTATGATTAAACACTAACTATGTAAGATTTAATGTGGTGCCCATATCCTCACAAAAGAGCTGAATCCTTAAATTATGGAAGTGCTTTTCCTTTTCTTCTTTAATCATTCACTAGTCTCAAACCCTAAATCATGGAAATTGCGTTGTATTTTATTTTTATATTTATTTCACATATTTAATCATATAAAATAATGGCGTAATGATTAACCAAAAATTTAAATATCCCAAAAGCAATCATACTATTTTGTTGATGTTGTAAAACATTCACATCATTTTCTAATTGCTATTATCATCTCTCGATCTCTCCCACAAAGACACACATAGTCGAACTATCGATATTAGTTTTCTCACAATGCTCATATGTTATGATTGCTTAATAGATTTGTTATCTAATAATAATGTAAAATTGTAAAGTAGATTATAATATATTTACATTTTTTATATAAGCCATAGTTGCGTTTCTCCTCAGTTTAGCCATCGTGAATTGTTTTCGTGACCAAACAAGTTATACCGGACCGAAAAATATCCTAGACCTATAAAATGTTCAAATTACATCCTAATTTATATGTTTTTTAATTGTGAGGTGCCTTTGTGAACAATACCTCCATCTGATTGGCTGAAATTTGGTTTTTTTATCAACACTATCAATGGTTGATTTTTTTTAACTACTCTTATTAATGCCTTCCACCACTTGTTACACAACATGTCTTAATCTTCTTTCCTCTTCCATTAACGTGGCGTTTACCTGATGTCACCGACTTTGTAACTCAATCATATTAGGATTGGTGTCGCCATATCTAATAGCTAGCGAACATCATAAACGATGAAGGAAGCTCATCGCTTCAACCTCCCTTCACTCATTATGTAATTCATGAGTATCAGAAACCTTACATTTATCGACACCTCCTTCCACTTTCTCCACTCCTGCTGTTTGTCGCCTGCCACCGCCTTTATCCTCTCAATTAGGTCAATTTTTGTATTGATTTTATTCAGATTCGGGAATATACCTTAAGGAACAGGGAAGGGTATGGGTGTAATAATCGACCGATTGGTGGATTAGTTTACCGAGGGTTAGTGTACTCTCCTTCTTCCACAAAGGATCCTCTCTATTGTCATTTCTTCTTTTCCTCCCATCAAAACCTCCACATCCTCTCATCATCGGCTTCTTATCCATCGTTGTCTACTCCCTTCGGTTTCCAATCGAAGCTTGTGGTAGAAGAAGACGATGGGCCAGCAGTAGCACGCCCAATCATCTCTACAGGTAAACTCTAGCGCTCTCTCTATTTATGTTTTTTTTTTCCAGTGAGAACCGATTAATTTGAGGTTAAATAGGGTTTTTCCCTTGCTCCTCAGTCCTTGACTCTTCCGAGTTTTGAGCGACTGGAAAAGAAATTCGTCAAATCGAGTATATCAGAAAAACGTAATTTTATGTGTTTTATTTTTCAGTACTCTCTCTCTCTCTCTCTCTCTCTCTCTCTCTCTCTCTCTCTCTCTCTCTCTCTCTCTCTCTCTCTCTGTTTGTTTTACATATCAATTCCATTTTTAATACTATTTGTTAACTTGCATGTGTAGCCGTGACTCTACTTGATTATGGTGCCAGGAATGTTCAAAGTATTAGAAACACAATCCGATATCTGGGTCTCGATATCAAAGATGTAGGTTCTTTTGATCTTATTTCTGCAATGGTGAATATGAACAATTAACAACGCCATAATATATCTTGTTCAGGTTGAAACACCGGAAGACATTGTGAATGCAAAGAGTATTATTGTTCTTAGGGTTGGAGCATTTGCTGCAATGATAGACAACAGGTAAGTTTTACACATCATATTTACAATGTTTTTTCATCCATTAACAAACAAAATTAAGATTTATTTGAGAGATTCAGCAGCTAGAGATGAGTTTCCTCATTGTGTTTAGCGGGTCAAAGGCACCAATGTCGGCCCATGGTGAGTTTCCCATGGAGATTCTTCGAACCAGCAAACCGAGATTTATTTGAGAGATTCAGTAGCTAGAGGTGAGTTTCCTCACTGTGTTTAACGGGTCGAAGGCACCAACATCGACCCATGGTTTATTATGATTAGGATGTTAGTTGTCTGTGTGACTTTTGCATTTAAGATATTGATATGTATATTGGGCATGGCCCGATGACTATCATGTATGCTATTTATCTTTGTGATTATTGCATGTGTTTATATGATTATATGTTTATATGTATATCGGGCGGCGTCTGATGCCAGGCAGGGTCTGATGACTGCCAGATTTGTTCTGAGCGGGGCCTGGTGACGGGCAATGCCCATTATATGTTTGATATGTATGGTATGTGGTATTTGGGAACTCACTAATTTTTGTGCTTACTATTAGGAATAAATCTCTTATGTAAATTAGTTATTTTGTTTCCTTTTATTCATGTTGTAATTGTATATATATTTGTTTCAATACTTCAATAATATTGAAGGGAAATCATTCTCACATGGTATCAGCCAAAAATCGCTTCTAAACCTAATCGGCTACCCTTTAATTGGCGAAGTTTTTTCTTCTTCTAATGGCTTCTTCTCCCTCTGATAACACCTAAACGGGAACAACGTGGTCGCTCCTCAACGTGGTGTATATAAAAATCGAAGTTTTTGGTCTAAATTTTTGGGATGTTATAGGTTTGACCAGGTCAAATGCAAATCCCTACTTTATAGTCACCAGCCTTTGATAACTTTTTTCTATTACCGGTATAGTCAGTTAAGTTGATGGCTTTTGATTTTTTTTTTCATTGATGTTTACATAAAAGCCATTATATTTTGGCCATTTTTCCGGTTTAACCACCATAAATTAGTTTATTCCACTAAATTCATCAAACTTTGTTTTTTTTATTGCAACATTTTGACATATATATGGTATCGCATAATATATTTTTTTCCGATATTACATGTTGTATGTTGGATGGCATTTCATTTGCAATGTTGTGTATGCCGAATCATTTTCGTGATATCTATTGGCAGGGTTAGACTCCCCTTCCGCTCTTGATCAATCTAGTTAAAGAAACATGTGATCGACATGCCTTCTTCGGCTTTTGGATCCAATTTTTGATTTTATAACTTCGGATTAGATCAAAATATGGAGTGTGAATTGCAATTCTATTTAGGATCACATAAATAAAGGAACAAACTTAATATGTAAATTTTTTAAGAGTTATGTACTGGTTCTAAAAAAAAATAGGGGGGGGGGGGGGGGGGGGGGGGGGGGGGCGGTACCCCTTAAGAAGATCTGTCCCTTGTCGTTGCAAAAAAAAAAGTCATCAACTTAATCAGATATACTGGAAAGAGAATTAAGACATGGTGATCCCTTGTCCACATTTTTGTTCATCCTTGGCTCCATGCTATGGATACGATCACAGTTGGTCTTTATCGTGGTCTAAAGGTTGGTAATACTAATCACATGGTCTCACACCTTTTTTAGACATATGATAGTATTGTTGTTAGGTGAGTGATAGATTCATAATATAGGCAATATGGTCATGATTTTAGGGTGTTTTTACTTAGCTTCATGATTAAAATTGAACTTGCAAAAATCTAATATGTATGGAGTTGGTTGGATCATAGAGTGGTTGTCTGGTTGAGTAGTGTGCGTTACTCATCGGGTGCAATGTTGATAAGTTTGGATCCATGTAGGTCTAAGAATGGATACAATTTCTGGGTGGAAGCCGATTACACAAAGACTTCAAGATAGGTTGTCTAGATGGAAAGTTGTTATCAATTGGAGTGGTTGTATGTTGTTGAGTTCAGTTTTTGGAAATATGGGAATTGTGTATCAATGATCTATACACATTTTATTCATTAGCTAGAATTATGTTTTATCTTAGACTATAAACTTCAAATTTTTGGGATTCTATATAAATTATAAAATTTTGGAGGAACTATGTCTCCTAATTCCTACCTATACACATGCGAAAGGACCCATTTTAATTTTGTAGCCCTAAAAGTCAAACTAGCCTACCCTACAATTTTATTGTTCAACATTAGTGTGTACGTATAGGTGTACCCGAACATGGACCATGCATAAAATAAAATGCTTAAAACGACAGCATATCATACAAAAGTGAAACATGAAACCTGATATAAAACATTTGGATGGATACAAACCAAAAAGCCAATGAGGACAAAAGAAAAATGTGGCCACAAAACAAGAAAAAGTAAGTAGTGAAAGGAACCCCACCCAAATGGGTGAATGTTATTGAGGAAGCCAAGAAAGCAAGACCTAATTTTCTTTTTGTCTCCACTAATTTACAAAGAGTATTCAATTACTAATTATGTTTTTCTTTTTCTTTCTTTCTTGATAATTTTATTTTAAACATATAATGAACTAACTACTCTTATGTGAATGTTGTCGTTTGCTCATCAAAACTAAAAAGTACGAAAGATTAGATCGATAAATCTCCAGCTGGAACATACATACAACAAAATCAAGATTGATAACATTAAATTGGGTCTGGATTTTTTTTTTCTTTCTAATGAGACGATATGGTTTATATCAAACCCACTGAGGCCTCATAAAAATTTATTGTAAAATATTATTAAGTAAATTTGTTACCGTTAAATGCAAAATTGAAAGTTAATGACAAACATCTTGTAAATTCATTACCACAACATCATATATTTACTCATTAATAAATTAGAACTATTACAAGCAATTATATATATATATATATATATATATATATATATATATATATATATATATATATATATATATATATATATATATATATATATATAAAGACAATGCATTACTATTTTCGAAACATCGACCATTTTCTAATAATTTTATAAGCAAATTCATCTACTACACTTTTGATTATCAATATTCTCAATAAACTTGTTTTCAATCAAAATCAAAGTCAAAGAGTTTAATCTATCTTGAGACATGGTCGATTGTAAATAAGATTTTAAAAGCTTTAGTTTTAAAATGTTTATTGCCGTTGATATAATTGTAATAGGAATAGTCAATAAAAATATATTCTAGACAAGAAACTTGATAAGTTTTTATCATTTTTAAGAAATTTAGTAGTTTGTTAGTTGTATTATTTTCAATTGGAAAATATTTTTGTAACAATTTGAGTTCATTGAATAAACCATCAACACTAATGTCTAAGATATGACCATTTTGCAACCTATTTTTAAGATTTTTTGCAACTTGCCTTGAACTCATTGATATTTAATGACTTCAACTTTTTTCGTTGTAAATAAAAAGCCAAAAATATATTCGTTTGTATTGTTCAAACATTCACTCTAATAAACCAATAGATTGATCAAACTATATACACAAAATATTGATCCTAAATAACTCTGGAGGTGAAAGTTCATTTACCCATTTTGATGACCCAACGTCATCAAAATGTTCTTTTTTTTTAAGGGTTATTGTCACTGTAGCCCAACAATGTTTAGTATATTAGTTTAAATGGTCTCTCGTGGTTATTTTTTGCCTTTAAAGGGTACTAACTTGTGTTTTACCGGTTAATTTAGTACATTTACCCATTTTTGAAGGTTACAGTGCCATGTCAACTGCCAACTAGGCAGGTGAGTCAACAATGATGTGGTGAGTCGACTCATCGTTGCCAGGTGTGTTTGTGTGGATTACCAGGTGTGTTTGTGTGGTATGTTATAGCAACAAAAACCACCATTGATTCACAACCTCCAAAAATCACAGCATCACTACCCCTTATTTGGGTACACATAAATCGATGGGTTCTTAGCGATCATCTTCAACTCCACGAGATATGGGTTTTGACGATGATTACGATGGAGACGAAGATGAAACAAATTTAGATGATAAGATGATTAGAGATGATAATCATGTGATACCTTGGTCATCTTGGCTGCCTTCACTGACATCTAGTTCCTCGGGAAGAAAAGAGTACTTTAGGAGTTTAGAAACCGATTTCAAGAAAACAATTTGATTTTCAAATTGATTTCAAGCAAACATCTTAGAAAAAACGGTTTCAGAAACTGATTTCAAGCAAACATTTTGATTTAGAGAATTGATTTTATATGCCGATTTCAAACATACATGTTAATTCCAGAAACCGATTTCAAGAAACATTTCGACTTAGAAAATCGATTTTAGATACCGATTTCAAGCAACCACTTCAATTTTATAAACAAGTTCAGTTCTAATAGACAAAATTACTCACCACAATGGTTCGTGAACCTTTGAAGATGGAAAGGAGCGGCGATGGTTAGTGAAGGAAAGGAGCGGCGAAATCGATTAGGGTTCGATTTCATCGAGGTAACATCAGTTTCATCTTCACTGGTCTTCATCTTCATTAGTTTTTCTCTCTAGATCTATTTAACAACTATTAAAGAAGGGATGAACTTGGTTTTTAACCAAAAGATCGGTATGGGTTTCTGTTTGAACAAAAAACAATGACGGGTTTTCCTTACCCTGGAAAAAGAAGGAATGCATCCCATCCACACTAAGCCTTCAATCGATCTTCACCATAACAGACTCTATGCTTGGTGTTCGATTCTACCAGAGTGAACATCAGGGCCACCGCTGGAGCCAAAGAAGACAGCAACGGAGCCGGAGAAGACAACATCAGAGCAGGTGAAGATGGAAGATGGTAAGGGATTTGATCGGATTCGGGTTCTAAAGAAAGCATTACATTCGGTGTTACACGTGGCAATTGAGTTGACATTTAAACCTGCTGATTATGATGGGTGTCACGGGTGACCCCTTCAAATTTTCCAGAATGACCTTTTAAAACCTAAAAATACAAGTTTGTGCCCTTCAAATGCAAAAAATAGTCACGAGGGACCATTTAAACCAATATATTAAAGTTTGTTGGACAACAATGACAATAACCCTTTTTTAATTCTTCTTTTAATATTTTTCTCAACAAACAATAGATAAATTCCCAAATAGAAGCAATAACTTTCACACAATCAAAATCCTTCTCAAAACAATATACTTAAGTTGAATTTTACAATAATAGCAACACCGTAATTATATATTTATCACATAATTTTGAGGCCCCTTAAAATGAGAGGCCCCATTCAACCGCACCTCTCTCGCACATCCGTAGGGCCACCACTGGTTTATATAAGGAATTAAGTTTGAGTTGTTAATCTGCAACTAAACGAAATTACAGGCCTTTTTATACGAATGAGAATCACCTTTCATATCATCTTATATAGATCACCTCATCCAAATCTAATTTTACTAAGGACTTTGATTAAAAAAAAAAAACATTGTTGTCTTTTGTCCAACTTTTCAATTTGGTAAGCTTTTCAGTTATTTTTACTAAGCATCATAAAGTTGGACATAGCCTTGATGACTTACTATGAATGTGCATCCACAACAATGAAGATTTTTCCTTTTGGCTTTCAGGTTCATTTTTTTTTCATTTAAACAATCCAAAAAAAAAAAAAAAAAAAAAAAAAAAAAAAAAAAAAGAAACTCATGGTATTAGAAACCGCATATACGTAACTTATTTTATTTATTTTTATTTTTATTTCTTTATTTATTTTTATTTCTTTATAAAACTATTAAATGTTATATATCTAAATGTTATGTAATTTCAAGCTTTTAATATAGTTTTATACATGTTCAATAAAAATAAAAATAGATGTAACAAAATAAAAGTGAAAAATATATTTCAATAAAAAAAAATATAAATAAAAGAAGGTAAATAATATGGAGAGCTTTTTTTTTAAATGATGTTTCTAATTTGTACAAGTCAATGTGTATTAAATATAAAAACGGCTTATATTGAAAAAAAAAAAACCAAACACATACATAAATCGATAAATAAATAAATACGAACGTCTTAAAAAGAGTGATTCGTTCCAAAAAAGTACTACTTTTTTTTATCAGAAACATCAGTGTTTTGACATCTTTGACACTCGGTTACAGCTAATAACGACATAAGTATTTCATGCGTTTATTTATAATTTTATACTATACCATTTTCTGGTTCAATTCCATTCTCTATTCGTGGCTTTCGTTTCTCAAGTCAAAAAGAAACCAGAATTTGTTAATCTCCACGCACTAGAAAACAAAAAATCTAAAAAATAAAACCAATAAGACCAAATTAATCTCAACATATCATTAATATGCAACATAATAGTAATACCATCTCTAGGACAGTAAAATGATCGGAACAAACATGAACAAGCACCTCTTTATAAAATAAAATAAAATAAGTAAAAACAAATACAAAACAACCTTTTGAAAGGTTTATGTTCTCCATTTGATTTACACACATCCTCGCATCTTTTCTAAAATGCAACAAAATTGATATCAATGTTCACTACCAGACTTTCATGCAAGAGGGTGTATATAAACCTAATGACGTTCATTAAATATTCAATGATTAGGATAACTAATTCATTTATATACCTTTTCTATAATCAATTTGAACCTTGGATTAACAGGTTAATTCACCTTCTTAATGATATTCGGTTGCTCTTTGGATAGTTCTGCACAGTATAACAAACCAAATAATATGATTTATTATTTTATTTATAATCATATGACAAAAGCATGAGTATGTACCTTAATTAGTTTGACTATAGTAAGGACCTCATTGAAATTTCAAAATACAATATCTGAGGACAAAACAAAAGGTACATAGACCACATGTGATTTTCATTTTTCAAGCTGCTATCCTTATTGCACCAAATCTGTCCATCTTATGCTACAAAAATATCAAGATTGAGGTAAAGAGAATATAAAAAGATAAATGAAAAAAAAAAACGCAAATTTGAAGCGAAAAAAGTTGATCAAATTCACCTTACTGTTCTTGTGCCTGTGAATGCCATTGAGGTCCTCATCTCCATCATGCTTCCTTTTCTGAAACCATTAAAAAATGATAGTATTTTTACTAAAAAGTCTTGATATTTCTGAAAAAGAAAAAGAATTAGAAGATAATAACAGCATCTATTCTAACCTTGTCATTGGGTTTCTTCAAGTTTTCAGCACCAAAATCATGATGTTTACTTCGATGTTTGTGTTTTTTATGCTCTTTATTCTTGTCCTTGTGTTTTTTATGCTTCTTTTCTTTATCCTTAGATTCACTTTTAGATATTCCAACTTGGGTAGGAATCCCCTTTTCCGACTACAAAACAAAAAAAGATATGATATTATTGAAAATGAGAAGTTACATATACAGTAATGATTAATCTAAATAAGTAACACTATTGCTTACAGGTGGCAAGTCAATAGGAAAAGTTTCCCTCAAGTAAAAGGCGTCCCTGAGGGCGTTTAGGTCAAATGGTTGAATGCGTGTATTTGTGACTCTTGATTTTGAGAAGGATGTATTTTCCTTTTCAATGAGCTGATTCAATTCCATTCCTTCACCTTTCCGAATCACTGTATCTCCAACAACATTACGAAGGTGATGTGCATCTGAAATGGATAAAGGAAGCGATTTCTTGCAGAAGAGCTCATAATGAGGGAATAATTTGTAGTAATTTATAAGATCCACACCACCCGTTAGTTCCTTTGGACCTAGATTGTGAATAGCATAAAACAGATGGTTATTTTTGGAATAAAAGATTAGAAAAAACAAGTCTTTTCGAACTAGCTATAGCATAGGCTAAAAGTGAAACCACTCAGAATCTTTTTGTAAAGAAAAAAGGATGTGCAAGATGATGAATAAGATCAGAAGAAATCTTAGCAAGATTCCCACTTTATGTATTAATGGAATGTAATAAATCTAAGAAACACAAATGAATGACAAAGCTTGTGTGATTTTTAGGTCATATAATAGTAGTAATTACTGTTTCTGTAATATAAGCAGGCAGTGACAGAAATAAGTTATGCAATCACAGGGCCTTAGGTATGAATATGTTAGATTGATAATTGAGCACGAATCTTATAAGATAAATCCCACAAAAAGAGTACATGTTTATTGCACAAAGTGCAAAAAATTTAACTTACCTCTTCCAAACCTCTTGCTTTCAGGATCCATCAGTCAGTATCTCATACAAGCATATACCATTATCACCTGAGATTTTATAGTAAGAATCATAAATTGTTCAAAGACACTTCTACATCTTCTCTTAAATATGCACACAATCATTGTTTTACGCATCAACGAATACCTAAGAAGTGCATGAACATATGAGCATACAGGGGGCTTGGATTTTGGCATTTTAAGAAATATAGCAATTTGAGTTCAGTTTGTATGCATATATGTGTGTGTCTATACATAGAACACATGATTTGTTAAACCAAAACTGAAAGAAAATAACTAAACAAACAAAAGGAACAATGGGCATATAAAGTCCACTGCTCGGTTAAGGAAATAAAAATAACCATAACAAAAAATAAGCAAAACCCTTATCAAATCGATTCGGTTTCCTGAAACATCATTGTTTCACTACCTACAATACATCAATAAAAAAAATTCCTTTTAATTTGGGTTATCAATCAGATGAGTATGGGTTGCAAAATTTACAACTTAACTTATACTTGCTACAAGACTTATCAAACAAAAAATAACAACCAACATAAATACATGATGATAACTTGCTCTAAGCTATATACTGAATCCTAATTAAAACCCTATTATCTTGTGCATGTGAATCAACCTCCAAAGAATCAAATTCTTGAAAATCAAAAGTCAAAACTATCATTCGATTCAACTGTCATTCAAACCAGATAACGACAAAAACAAGTACTTTTCGAATGCCAACCAGATTTTCATTCGTATTCTACCCTAAATACCACACTAAACAGCACTACACTTGCTATATATTAAGCTCTATTGCCTTAGCTTAGCACAAGATCCAGCCTCAACTCTTCTGAACACTTTTTATAATCGAAAAGTCAATTACTCAATCTATAGCCCCAATAACTACATATGTTCTTAATTTTTTTTTTGCATCGCCTTGCAATGCGTAGAGCTTACTATACCTGTTACAATAGATATTATCGGAACTCAAAGTCGACTAATTTATCAGCAAATTTAACAAAATCGAGTGGCTAATCACTACAATTGACGAAATCAAGAGGTGATTCTTCGGGTGTGTAGTCGGTTTCCTCTTCAACCCAAATAAACCCTAACACCGTTAAGGGAGGCTAGAAGAGTTGAAATTGGATTCTCGTATGAATTTATATAGTTGGACATAAGTGCCCTCGATCCAACACTAGTTCCAAGGGTAGTTCCAGTCATTTTTATAAGTCTAGGCTACGGATCAAAGTGGGTCCAAAACCCGACACATATGGACTTAGACTCAAAAAACCGAGAACCGGTTAACGAGATTTTGTAGAACCGAAAATCAGACTGATATATAAGAACTGATTACGGTTTGGTTCTGGATATGATATCGGGTAAATCAGGTCTAGAACTGAAAAATCTAGAAATATCAAAGTGGAGGGTGGAACCCGATAAAGTGGGTTTAGAATCAGGAAAACCGATTTTTTTTGGTAATTACATACTACTTAGTGGGTTGAACTTTGAAAATTTACAGCTTTGATATCTCGACTTTAGGGGAATGTAAGTCATTGAATATAAACTTGAAATTGATAAAATTGTAGTTTAAAATCATGTACAAACTCTAAACTACACTCTGGAAAAAAATTGTATGTCAATCCGACTTTAACGAATGAGATATACATGTCTTAACATTTTTCACATAATATAAAGTATAAAAACAAATCGATGAAAATTTAAAAAATTTCAGCTTTGATATCCTAACTTTGGGGGATTGTAATTCATTGAATATTAAACTAAAAATGACAACATTATAGTCTAAACTCACCTAGAAACTCTAAACTACAAGTTAGGAAAAAATTTCATGTCAATCCAACTTCAAACGAATTAGATATTTATGTTTTACAGTTTTCACATAATGCAAAAAAACTAAAAAATTTCAGCTTTGATATCTCGATTTTGGAGAATTGTAAGTCAATAAATATAAAACTAAAAATGACAAATTTATAGTCTAAAATCATGTACAAACTCTAAACTACATGTTGAAAAAAATCACATGTCAATCCGGTTTGAAACGGATGAGATATATATATTTTAAACTTTTCATAAAAATCGGTTTTGGCCCCTAAAAGTGGTTTCGGTTCCTAACACCAGTTCCGATTCTTAAACCTAGATTACCCGGAACCCAGATAAAATCATTATTTAAACCCGGAACCGAAAACCGATTCTATATATGTCGGTTCTAACAGTTCCGGTTTCGGTTCGATTCCGGTTCCGTTCCGGTTTTTCGGTTTTAAATCTCATCCCTAGTCTAAACCGCTAAAGAGTTGGCGCAAGTCTCTACATTTTAAGGTCGTCCTAATTTTTTGTAAAACAATTTTATCAAGAGAAATTAAAGGATATATTTAGCACGCCTAAACTGCTTTTTTTTTTTATCATCAGACAAATCCATTAAATCCAGCTCCTAAACTACTATTTTGTTCATAAGGTTGGTAGGAATGATGTCATATTTGTCATAGTCCACATAGGCGTTACATTAGATTTGTCACACTGCAGTAAAAAGTTATCATTTACATGGCATGAGTTATCGTGCTATTTTTTAATACTTTATTTATATAAAGAAATCAATATAAACAAATTATTTTAATAAAACTTAAATTTCATTAACTTGAAAGGAAATCACATACTTGAAAATAAAAACATAACACATTATTATATAATATTAAAGCCCATCGTTGTTACCAATTTCAGATTTTGAACACACTACTTCGTACATATTGATATTTTCCATCATTCTTTACCAATTAACGATTTCGAACACACTACTTTGTATATATTCACATTGTCGTCCTTCTATGTTTCCATCTTGCTTCTTGGTTAATCCAATATTCCCACCGTCATCGGTTTCATATGTTTTCAAATTATTTGCACTCCTCTGTTTCTTCCTTTCTGACTCTATGGTCTTGACGTTTCCTAAGCCTTCTTGATCAAGAATTTAGAATTTTGATTTATGGGTTTGACGTTTCCGATGCATTCTCGATCAAGAACTTAGTATTTCGATTTTTGTCGCCAACAATATTGTTGTGCTCTTGTAATTGATTTTGATTTCTATTCCATTTTTTATTTTTATTTTGCCTTCTTTCTACCTTTTTGACTCTATAAGATTGACATTTCGAAAGCCTTCTCGATCAAGAATTTAGGATTTTGATTTCTGGGCTTGACGTTTTCGATGCCTTCTTGATCAAGAACTTAATATTTCGAGATGTGGGTGCAAAGGTCGATGACTCAATCAACAAAGACCGTGTACCATATTAGTTCAAGGTCGGCGGACAAATTTCACATTGGATTGGATGTGTATTTGCAGAAGCTAGGACGAAGAAGAAAGATGAAACAGAAATCAAATGAACAAAATCCATGGAGGAAGATACATTCGCTTAACATAATGATTGCTAGGATCACATGTCAAGTCAAATAAGAAATATATAGATATTTCATTATTTCTTTATTGTTGGTGGTGTGCATCATTGAGAGCATTTAAGATCCATCAATAGATTTCAACGGAATTGGACTCATCTCCTTAAGAGAACATGCTCTTTTTTGCAAAACCATTCTCTGTATGTATGATTTCTAAAACATAAATGTAAAGTGTCATTTATAACATACTAGTTTGAAATTAAACTAGTACACAACACCACTAGAAATAGAAACACACAACCCACTAGAAATTAGAAAACAATAGCTTAAATTTGACACCATTTTGGCGACTATCTTACGATTTGTCAAAACTCAACATGTCGGAAAGATTTGGTTTTTTTTTTTTTTTTTTTTTTTTTTTTTTTGAAAAATATGGTTTTTTTTAAAATGAAAATTTGATTAAATGGTAAAAGAAAAAAAAATGGTGAATGTTTTTCTCTCTCATCGGCAGAAACTCACCAAGCTTCATCACCGAACCGAGATCGGCGAGGACCTGGCCCAGTGGTGCTGAGGACTGGACTGACGACCCCGACTCCGTCGAGTCTAATGAGACTTCACTTCCAAACACATTGGTACCACTAGATCAAATACACTTTGGTAAATTACATGATAAGCTAGTTTTTTTTTCGAGCCTTTTTTTCTTAAATTGTTGTGTTTAACAAGTCAAAAAGTGGCTGAAAACTGCATTCTAAGTTTTTTAAAAACCTACTTTGAGTAGGTTTTCAATAGCTTTTTGAAAATTTCCCGAATATACATTTAATTAATTATAAAAAAACATATTTTTCTTAATGTCATTTTATGTCTTTTAGTTAGTTTTAACCAAATATCATTTTTTATCAACTAGTTATTTAGCTAGTCTACCATTCTATCAAGTATAGCTTTTCATTAGCTTATACTAGTTTTTCATTAGTTTTTTTTAATATTCTGAATATACCTTTAATTAATTATTGGAATCTTATTATCCAAAATGTCTTTTTATATCATTTTTATATATTTCAATTAGTTTATCAACTAATTTTTATCAAATGTCATTTTTTATCAACTAGCTTATAAACCTGCAACTAGCTTTTTAGATAGTGTGTCAAGCATAACCAATACTTTCGATTTTTTTCTCCCTATCTTCTTATATATGTTATGAAGTTATGACAAATATCACAATTTAATAAGTTAATAGTATTTTAAGATATTTGTTATTATTTCATATAGATAAAAAGAAAAGTAAAATAAATAATTTCTCATCAGTCAATTTATATAGGATACTTTTAAATCTTAAGTACGTTTGCACTGTGTGGGATTTATAGAAATTTTGTGTATATACATTAGATGATACATAATTTACAGTAAAGTTATCTATAATTATATGTAAAAATACAATTATAGTTTGTAAAAGTGAATTTTTACGTGTTTGTAAAACCATACATGAAGTAAAACAAATATGTGAAAGAGTTAGAAAATTTGAAAAAATAAAATAAAATAAAAAATAGCGATTGTCGTAGACTTGATGAGTGAGGGTTTCACAATGTGATGGATTATTTTATAAAGTATTTCATACAAAAGGACAAAATACGAGAAAATATACTTAGATATTAACACGTGTTTGTTCATGTTCGTTACTTTTGGTTTTTTTGCATTAGATGTTGTAGAGCTCGGAGTCAAATATTTAATGCATAGTAATATTATGATTATAAGAGTTATGGTTTTATGATTTAAAAAATTAGCTTTAATATCTAGTAAATGGTTAGCAACCCAGTTTGATCGTTTATTTATCATCCAATTTGATGTAAAATTATTTTATAGTTGTTTTTTCAATAAAAAGTCACAAATTTGTGAAAATAAAAAGTATCTTTATAAACATGTATACAAATAAATATATAAATAATTTTATAAACGAATTCGTAAAATAATTAAGGTGTAAACTAAAATGCTAAAAAGTAGTAAAACAAAGTTTATTATAAGGCAGATTTTGTGTTGGTGGGCTGGACATCTTTGTGTTGTGTGGGCCGGACTTTCAAAAGCATTCTACAAATTAAACATCTTATACGTTAAAATATGTAATTTTAGTCAACTTACAAGTTAAAATATGTAATTTTAGTTGAATAATATGGGAACGATAGATCTTAAGTTATGTTTTATTAATCAACTAGGCGAGTGTCATGTTGCGTAAGAAAGAATTAAATAATTAAAATATTTATATGTTATTAAAAATAACTTATAAATATTTAGTTCATGTGGGCGTGTTCAGCAAAACTAGCTGGTGGCGGATAGTTTTGTAGTATTTTGTTAAACGCTACGTGAAATAACTTTTGGATTTGGAGTGTTTTGTTTAAACTAAAAGCTAGAAGCTTGTAGTTGTCACAACTGGAAATTTTGTGTCATGTAATCTATACATTCAAGTTAATGTGAATCAAAAACTTCAATCAAATACATTATACAAGTGCTACAAATAGTCATCAAACAATTGGAGACCCTAAAAGTTCTTGTTTAAGTCCATTTTGGGCTAGAACTCCCTTATTGGATCCAAATGGACCAATAAGCTTCCAACTAGACTATCATGGGCTTAGAACCCTAATTGGGCTCTAATTGGACCCACATTTATTTATTTCAACATTTTGGGCCATGTTGGACCTAGAATGAAATGAATTAAAAGCCTTGATACATGAATAACCTAAACTAGTCCAATAAAAATATAAAAATCCTACTACATTCTTTTAGGCTTAAAACATACCCAAGATTAACTCTAATAGTGGGCTTAGGGGCAAAGGCCCAAAATTTTCCTTTCTTCCTTCACATTCTCGACCCAAGGCCCAAATCCAAGGAGATAAGAGATGAAGTTGACTTTGGTTGCCACCTCATCTTTACCCATACGATATCCATGCAATAATTCTCATTCCTCCATGCACATCACCTCAAATATCACTTCTCTTCTCTCCTCTCTCTTGCTCTCGGCCATACACACACACACACCACAAAAATCTCTCAACTCTCTCTCAAGAATACTCAAGAACACTCCTCCCTCCCCTCTCCAAAAATCTCAAAAATTAGGGGCTTTCAAGAGGATCTTGGAAGTTAATCATCATCTAAGGTAAGATTATGCTTGGATCTATGGTTTAGATTCTTTTTGTTATCAAAATCCTTTCCTAATATAAGCAAAAATCGTGATCTTGCATCCTAGAACCATCTCAAACTCGAGATCTACCAAGGAAAGGTGCTAAGGCCAAAAATCACCAAGTTTTCTTCCATCTTTTCTTCCAAAAACCGAAACCACACCCAAGGTGAGCTTCATACCCCCTATTTTCTGTTTTTATGAGTTTTGTCGGGGGGAATACAAGTGAAAGTGTAGATCTATATGTGTTTTGTATGCCTTGTATGATTTCCATGCTTATATGTATGCTTTTGTGTGTTATAATGTTGGATCTAGCCATAAAACCCCTCAAAACCGAGATAAATCTTGTGTGAAATGATTTTAGCTTCAAATATATTTCTACATACAAAGTGTTTCAAGAAAAATGGCTAAGTGGTTTAGTAACAATTTTCTTTGGGTTAAAAACTCAAATTTTGGGCCTAAAATGTGAAAAATACAAAATTAAAGGTCTAAATTGGCATATCACGAATTCTGCTGGATGAAGTGTGCCAAAACAGTTTCCATAAATCAATTTCTGGAAATATACTCATTTAGGGGATTAAAAATATAAATTCCAAGCTTAATGGGCTAAAAATGACATTTTTAGCCCAATGAGGCCCATTATGCGAATTTTCTGTTTTGGAGGGCCAAAACTGTGAATTTATGTAAAACAGTGGACCATAAGTGATCCAAGTCCTTTTCAAAGGTTTAAATGCTTTTCAAATTTAAAAAGGACCAAAGTTGCAAAAATTTTCCAATTTGGGCCAAAATTGTCAAAATTGCGAAAAAGAAGGGTTAAAACCGAGAAAACTGCATTTTTGGGGACTTAAACTGTTTCTATGAAAAATATTAATTTCAATAATTTTTGGTGTGAAAATGTCAAGAAAATTAGTTTAAGGACCAAACCGGGAAGTATTTAATAAAAAGGGTTGAAAATGTAAATTTTACAAACAATGAGGGGCTGAAAACAGAAAAATTTCAAGGCTAATTCAATATACACAAATTGATCAAATAATGGCACCGCGGCTTTCGACGAAATACAATACGTTACAATACCAAAAGTCGTTGTTAAACGAATTGGCTCGGTCTCGAACCAATAGAAATGTACAACTACTAACACTACGACACTACAACACTACGGTTCATACAAATAACGTTTGGGAACTTAGCTTACATACGAGTGTGCACAGACGTCTACGCACCATCTTCGGGCCCCAAAAGTGTAAAATCTTGCTTGTTGGGCCTAGCTAGCCCAATGACCTGATCTTAAGGCCCGAAGACGCATATTTTCTACGAAGTGTTGAGTTTCACCGACTTGGCACAACGTAGAGGGACTTTCAATGGCTTGTATACCACTGGTCCCCAAGGGTCCTTGGTATTGCTAGAAGAGTCTGCATATTTTGCGAGGCGGGTCGGGGACCCCTCGTACGCATATTATCCCCAACCGATTAATAGAGTCATCGAGGCCTTCGTGTCCTCTTACTCTTCGGATGTGGGACGACACATAGTCAGGGCGGCTGGATAACGTGATTTGTACGAACGACGCCTTCGGGATCGTTAGTATTGCTATGAACTGGGCGTTTGTGTAATGCGGGTTTGTAGTAAATAATCATGCTAAAAAATAATCCAACGTCGCCTGGGAATGACACTCCTATCTTTGTAATGATTTCAACGCAACTTAACGGTTTTCAAAGGATTAGGAAAACATCGGGTTTTCCTAGGTTTTTCAAACATATCGGATTCGAAACGCATAAAATTTTTAAATAAACAATTTTCACAAGTATAGAAACAAACAGGCATACCTATGGATCTTCACAAACATTTTCGAAAGTTTTTCATTTCAGAAAATATCGGATTTTCTGGTGGTTTTCAAACAATACAAACATTGGATTTCAAACACTACTTATGAACTCACCAACATTTCATATGTTGACGTTTTTCAAAATACTTGTATTCTCAGGGAACCAGTGAATCAAGGGAAATCATATTCAGTGACGGTTGCCGTTTATTTATGTATGAATTGAACAATTTAATTTTTGGGAATGTAATGTTTAACCAATGTATTTCATGTAAACGCTACTGGTTGTACTGTATTGATGAATGGTGACGAATGTTGTTATGTTTCATATATATTCAATGTTATGGTATTCAATTGAGTCACGACAGCCCCCGGACGTTTCCGCCGTCTGGTTCGGGGGTGTGACAGGTTGGTATCAGAGCTTTGTTTATAGTGAACTAGCATGTCGAGCCATACATTGATATGCAACTATAAACCAAAAAGAGGGACTAACATAACTCTGAACAAAACAAGTAAATAAAACACACTTGCTTGCATTAGGGATAAGGACCTAACGCCGAATCAAACACAAAATACTGGTATCCCGGTTAATTCGGGACTGTTCTTAGTGATACCAAGGAGTGAATGTAGCCTAATCAACTACATTCTCTCCAAGGTAAAACTAACACACGTCTTGATGAGATCGGGATAGCTAGGGAACCTAAAACTATACCCTTTATCACCAAAAAGAGAACGTCTGTTTAGTCTGCAATAGTGGAAGAGGCATAGGATAATATTAGTGAACTTTTACGTGTTTTGCTATGTGTTGCGAATCTATGATTGTATGCTAAATGATAGAAGTACTTAAGTTCGTGCCATACACCTAGTCAGTAGGACCACAACCTCACGGAAACCACGTACACTCAACATCTTTCCGTTTCGTGACAAGAAGATGCCTCTCTGACCTACTCGCGGAAACCCAAGACCAACCCCGCCCGAAGTTGACTCCACTGCTTTCCAGGCAGCCGTGTCTGCTGCGGTCACAGCAGCTATGGCACAACTTCACCGAGGGAACAACGGAGGAGGTAACGGGCAAGGATCCGGAAGTTCGAACAACGGGACGAACCAAGGACTCACTAAAACGTGCACCTACAAGGATTTTGCGAACGCTAAACCCCGAACTTTCAACGGCACTGGAGGAGTGATCGCTCTGAAGCGATGGATCGAGAAGATGGAGTCGGTATTCGAGATATGCGAGTGCCCCGAGCAGATGAAGGTGAAGTTCGCGGCCTGCACTTTCGTGGACCAAGCACTCACTTGGTGGAATGGTCACGTAGAAGCTATGACACTCCCTGTCGCCAACTCTATTCCCTGGGCAGAAATGAAAGAAATGTTAATGGCGGAGTACTGCCCCCGAGGCGAAATACAGAAGATGGAGCAGGAACTATGGAATCTCACGGTGCAGAATGGGAACATCGATGCTTACATATCGAGATTCAGTGAACTATCTCTGTTGTGCCCGGGTATGATTACATCAGAAGGAAAGAAGATTGAACGATTCATCTGGGGACTAACATCCCCTATTCAAGGGAATGTGATAGCTGCGAACCCTGAAACGTTTGACAGTGCAAAGAGATTGGCAAAGAGACTATATGATCATAACCACAAAAAGGGCGAGAAACCGGTAGAGACTGAGAAGAAGAAGGAGAGTGATGGTAAGAAAGGATGGAACAACAAGAGAAAGGGGCGTCAGGGCCCCGAGACCTCTAAAAAGCAGCAAACAGTGGCAGTTAACGTTGTCACTGCGCCGGTTCCAGCCACACCACATGCTCCAGCCTCAGCTGCTTCAAATGCTTCAAGACCCTATTCCGGTAATCTTCCCAAATGCAACAAGTGCGGTTTCCATCACCAAGGAGAATGTAGGGAGTTCCATTGCACCAGTTGCAACCGAAGGGGACACACTGCAAGGTTCTGCAGGACTTATCCTTCTCAGAACCAGAGTCAGGGAAACAACCAGAACAACAACAACCACCGCAATAACAACAACACCAATGCCGGCAGCAACAACACAGGGCCTAGCCACACCTGTTTCGGGTGCGGAAGGACGGGACACTTCCGTCGAGATTGCCCTAACAACAACAACTCAGGAAACAGAGGAGCAGGAAGAATGCTGACTATGGGTCAGAGTGATGCAGTTCAGGACCCCGCAGTTGTGGCCGGTACGTTCCTCCTAAACCACACTTATGCATGCATCTTATTTGACACCGGAGCGGAGCGAAGTTTCGTAAGCGAGAAGTTTAAACATTTATTAAAACAACAACCCCATAAGCTAAATGAAACCTATACGGTGGAAATGGCCAATGGGAAAACCGAATCCACTAGGGAGATCTACATCGGATGTACCCTAACCCTCAATCAACACGTCTTACGAATAGATCTGATGTCAGTATCAATTAGGAGTTTCGATGTGATTATCGGCATGGATTGGTTAAGCCCCCACCATGCTGAGATTATGTGCCATGAGAAGGCCATTCGCCTTCGCCTCCCAAATCACGAAACCCTAGTAATTTACGGAGATAAACCCAGTACGAATCTTCGTCTCATCTCGTGCATCCAAGCACAAAAACACTTGCGAAAGAACAACTTGGCGTTCTTGGCTCACATAGTGGACAAGACCAAAGAAGAAACTAACATCCAAGACATTCCAGTAGCGTGTGAATTTCCGGACGTGTTTCCCGAAGATCTTCCAGGAGTACCCCCAGAGAGACAGGTTGAGTTTCGAATCGACCTCGTTCCAGGAGCAATTCCTCTCGCTAAATCACCATATCGGTTGGCACCTACTGAAATGCAGGAATTGTCCAGCCAACTCAGTGAGCTTCTGGATAAGGGATTTATCCGACCTAGCTACTCGCCATGGGGAGCTCCGGTGCTCTTTGTCAAAAAGAAGGACGGATCTTTCAGAATGTGCATCGATTACAGAGAGTTAAATAAACTCACTGTTAAAAACCGCTACCCACTCCCGCGAATCGACGATCTATTCGACCAGCTCCAAGGAGCTAGCTATTTTTCAAAAATAGATTTACGGTCCGGATACCACCAACTCAAAGTCCGAGAAGAGGATATTCCTAAAACCGCTTTTCGAACCCGCTACGGACATTATGAATTCGTTGTAATGCCCTTCGGTCTAACAAATGCACCTGCCGCATTTATGGACCTAATGAATCGAATCTGTCGACCGTTCCTTGACAACTTCGTCATTGTGTTTATCGATGACATCCTCGTCTATTCTCGAAGCAAAGAGGAGCATGGCCAACATCTCCGACAAGTCCTAGAGACGCTGCGATCGGAAAAGCTTTACGCCAAACTCTCTAAGTGTGAGTTTTGGCTACGGAGCGTGAATTTTCTAGGTCACGTAGTTAGCCAAGACGGAATTCATGTGGATCCCTCTAAGGTCAAAGCTGTGGAAGGATGGGCAACTCCGACTACGCCCACCGAAATTCGTCAGTTCTTAGGCCTAGCAGGCTACTATAGGAGATTCATCCAAAACTTCTCTAAGATCGCCAAGCCGCTTACCTTGCTTACGCAAAAGAGCGTGCCATTCAAGTGGACAGACCGACAAGAGATTGCGTTTCGAACCTTGAAGCAAGCTCTCTGTAGCGCTCCTGTACTATCTCTACCCGAAGGAACGGAAGATTTTGTAGTCTACTGTGACGCGTCGAATCAAGGCTTAGGTTGCGTTCTCATGCAACGTGGAAGAGTGATAGCATATGCGTCCCGCCAACTAAAGACGCACGAAGTAAATTACACGACCCACGACCTAGAACTGGGAGCCGTGGTCTTCGCTCTGAAAATTTGGAGGCACTACCTGTACGGTACAAAGTGCACCATCTTCACGGACCACAAGAGCCTCCAGCACATCTTGAATCAGAAGGAGCTGAACATGAGACAACGAAGATGGGTGGAATTGTTAAACGACTACGAATGCGAGATCAAGTACCATCCAGGCAAGGCCAACGTAGTAGCAGATGCCTTAAGTCGGAAGGAGTACTCTAATCGCCGTACGAAAACGCACTCGATAACCATTCAGTCTCATATGGCCACTCAAATTGCATCAGTCCAACCGGAGGCTATGAAAGCGAAAAATAGAATTAGCGAGGCGTTGCGCGGGATGGAAAAGAACCTAGAAGCAAGAGAGAATGGGGTATACTACTTCATGAACCGTATTTGGGTCCCAAAAATCAGAGGATTTAGGGAGACCGTTATGAAGGAAGCCCACAAGACACGATACTCCATTCATCCTGGATCAGACAAGATGTATTTGGACATTAAACAACACTATTGGTGGCCTAACATGAAGGCGGAAATCGCAACTTATGTTAGTAAGTGCCTTACGTGCGCCAGGGTAAAGGTGGAATACCAGAAACCTTCAGGATTGTTACAACAACCGGCAATCCCTGAGTGGAAATGGGAGGGGATTTCTATGGACTTCGTGACCAAGCTGCCCAAGACGTCGGACGGACTGGACACCATATGGGTAATAATCGACCGACTGACGAAATCTGCCCATTTCCTACCAATCAAAGAGTCCTACAAGATGGAGAGACTGACGCGGTTGTACCTACGAGAGATCGTAAGACTCCATGGAGTGCCAAAATCTATCATCTCGGATAGGGACAGTAGGTTCACGTCGCAGTTTTGGCAATCACTCCACAAAGCAATGGGAACTCATCTCGATATGAGCACCGCGTATCACCCACAAACGGACGGTCAAAGTGAACGAACCATTCAAACGCTTGAAGACATGCTTCGTGCATGTGCGATAGACTTTGGAAAGTCTTGGGATACCCACCTACCGTTGATCGAGTTCTCATATAACAATAGTTACCATTCAAGCATCAAGGTGGCCCCTTTCGAAGCACTGTACGGGCGTAAATGTAGGTCACCGTTATGTTGGGCTGAAGTGGGTGACACCCAGCTAGCAAGAACGCATACGTCGGATAGGGCAATAACAGGACCGGAGATTATTCGCGAAACCACGGAAAAGATCGTTCAGATCAGAGCTCGATTGCAAGCGTCGCGTGACCGACAAAAGAGCTACGCTGACAAACGACGAAAGCCCTTAGAATTCCAGGTCGGTGATCGAGTATTGTTGAAAGTCTCACCCTGGAAAGGGGTTATACGTTTCGGAAAACGGGGAAAGCTGAACCCGCGATACATTGGACCTTTTGAAATCGTCGCCCGAATAGGTCCGGTAGCCTACAGACTACAACTACCCGCGGAGCTAAACGGTGTACACCCCGTGTTTCATGTCTCTAATCTGAAAAAGTGCCTATCCGATGAAACCCTTGTCATTCCTCTTGACGAAATCGAAATTAATGAGAATCTCCTGTTCGTCGAAGAACCAATCGAAATCATGGACAGGGAGGTGAAGCGTACTAAACAGAGCCGCATCCCGATCGTGAAGGTACGGTGGAACGCAAAGCGTGGGCGAGAATTCATGTGGGAACGCGAAGATCAAATGAAGCAGAAGTACCCTCACCTATTCTAGCATTCTCAAATCTAGCTTTCAAACAGAATTTCGGGACGAAATTCCCTCTAACGGGGGGATGATGTCACAACTGGAAATTTTGTGTCATGTAATCTATACATTCAAGTTAATGTGAATCAAAAACTTCAATCAAATACATTATACAAGTGCTACAAATAGTCATCAAACAATTGGAGACCCTAAAAGTTCTTGTTTAAGTCCATTTTGGGCTAGAACTCCCTTATTGGATCCAAATGGACCAATAAGCTTCCAACTAGACTATCATGGGCTTAGAACCCTAATTGGGCTCTAATTGGACCCACATTTATTTATTTCAACATTTTGGGCCATGTTGGACCTAGAATGAAATGAATTAAAAGCCTTGATACATGAATAACCTAAACTAGTCCAATAAAAATATAAAAATCCTACTACATTCTTTTAGGCTTAAAACATACCCAAGATTAACTCTAATAGTGGGCTTAGGGGCAAAGGCCCAAAATTTTCCTTTCTTCCTTCACATTCTCGGCCCAAGGCCCAAATCCAATGAGATAAGAGATGAAGTTGACTTTGGTTGCCACCTCATCTTTACCCATAGGATATCCATGCAATAATTCTCATTCCTCCATGCACATCACCTCAAATATCACTTCTCTTCTCTCCTCTCTCTTGCTCTCGGCCATACACACACACACACCACAAAAATCTCTCAACTCTCTCTCTCAAGAATACTCAAGAACACTCCTCCCTCCCCTCTCCAAAAATCTCGAAAATTAGGGGCTTTCAAGAGGATCTTGCAAGTTAATCATCATCTAAGGTAAGATTATGCTTGGATCTATGGTTTAGATTCTTTTTGTTATCAAAATCCTTTCCTAATCTAAGCAAAAATTGTGATCTTGCATCCTAGAACCATCTCAAACTCGAGATCTACCAAGGAAAGGTGCTAAGGCCAAAAATCACCAAGTTTTCTTCCATCTTTTCTTCCAAAAACCGAAACCACACCCAAGGTGAGCTTCATACCCCCTATTTTCTGTTTTTATGAGTTTTGTGGGGGGGGGGGAATACAAGTGAAAGTGTAGATCTATATGTGTTTTGTATGCCTTGTATGATTTCCATGCTTATATATATGCTTTTGTGTGTTATAATGTTGGATCTAGCCATAAAACCCCTCAAAACCGAGATAAATCTTGTGTGAAATGATTTTAGCTTCAAATATATTTCTACATACAAAGTTTTTCAAGAAAAATGGCTAAGTGGTTTAGTAACAATTTTCTTTGGGTTAAAAACTCAAATTTTGGGCCTAAAATGTGAAAAATACAAAATTAAGGGTCTAAATTGGCATATCACGAATTCTGCTGGATGAAGTGTGCCAAAACAGTTTCCATAAATCAATTTCTGGAAATATACTCATTTAGGGGATTAAAAATATAAATTCCAAGCTTAATGGGCTAAAAATGACATTTTTAGCCCAATGAGGCCCATTATGCGAATTTTCTGTTTTGGAGGGCCAAAACTGTGAATTTCTGTAAAACAGTGGACCATAAGTGATCCAAGTCCTTTTCAAAGGTTTAAAATGCTTTTCAAATTTAAAAAGGACCAAAGTTGTAAAAATTTTCCAATTTGGGCCGAAATTGTCAAAATTGCGAAAAAGAAGGGTTAAAACCGAGAAAACTGCATTTTTAGGGACTTAAACTGTTTCTATGAAAAATATGCTGAAAAATATTAATTTCAATAATTTTTGGTGTGAAAATGTCAAGAAAATTAGTTTAAGGACCAAACCGGGAAGTATTTAATAAAAAGGGTTGAAAATGTAAATTTTACAAACAATGAGGGGCTGAAAACAGAAAAATTTCAAGGCTAATTCAATATACACAAATTGATCAAATAATGGCACCGCGGCTTTCGACGAAATACAATACGTTACAATACCAAAAGTCGTTGTTAAACGAATTGGCTCGGTCTCGAACCAATAGAAATGTACAACTACTAACACTACGACACTACAACACTACGGTTCATACAAATAACGTTTGGGAACTTAGCTTACATACGAGTGTGCACAGACGTCTACGCACCATCTTCGGGCCCCAAAAGTGTAAAATCTTGCTTGTTGGGCCTAGCTAGCCCAATGACCTGATCTTAAGGCCCGAAGACGCATATTTTCTACGAAGTGTTGAGTTTCACCGACTTGGCACAACGTAGAGGGACTTTCAATGGCTTGTATACCACTGGTCCCCAAGGGTCCTTGGTATTGCTAGAAGAGTCTGCATATTTTGCGAGGCGGGTCGGGGACCCCTCGTACGCATATTATCCCCAACCGATTAATAGAGTCATCGAGGCCTTCGTGTCCTCTTACTCTTCGGATGTGGGACGACACATAGTCAGGGCGGCTGGATAACGTGATTTGTACGAACGACGCCTTCGGGATCGTTAGTATTGCTATGAACTGGGCGTTTGTGTAATGCGGGTTTGTAGTAAATAATCATGCTAAAAAATAATCCAACGTCGCCTGGGAATGACACTCCTATCTTTGTAATGATTTCAACGCAACTTAACGGTTTTCAAAGGATTAGGAAAACATCGGGTTTTCCTAGGTTTTTCAAACATATCGGATTCGAAACGCATAAAATTTTTAAATAAACAATTTTCACAAGTATAGAAACAAACAGGCATACCTATGGATCTTCACAAACATTTTCGAAAGTTTTTCATTTCAGAAAATATCGGATTTTCTGGTGGTTTTCAAACAATACAAACATTGGATTTCAAACACTACTTATGAACTCACCAACATTTCATATGTTGACGTTTTTCAAAATACTTGTATTCTCAGGGAACCAGTGAATCAAGGGAAATCATATTCAGTGACGGTTGCAGTTTATTTATGTATGAATTGAACAATTTAATTTTTGGGAATGTAATGTTTAACCAATGTATTTCATGTAAACGCTACTGGTTGTACTGTATTGATGAATGGTGACGAATGTTGTTATGTTTCATATATATTCAATGTTATGGTATTCAATTGAGTCACGACAGCCCCCGGACGTTTCCGCCGTCTGGTTCGGGGGTGTGACAGTAGTGTCAAACAAAACTTTCTGTTTAAAATTTATCGTTTTGTCAAACACTAGAAGCTAGAAGCTCTCAAACACTCCGTGTCGAACACACCTGTCATATAATTTGAGAAATAAAGACTTTTTTTTCCATCATAGACATCACTTGTGCTTTGACCTATATTAAAATTATAATTTAAAATGAAGACTATGATTCAAGTAAAAATGATTTATCTTCTTATTCTAATAAATGAATCAGTTTTTATCGCATTACATTTTATTATTGCGTTCATATAAAAATTAATTTACTAATATACCCTTTAGTCATTTAAAGTTAAGAGTAAATTTGCCATAGAATATTGAAGAAATAGGATTTTTCATCCCTGACTCTTTCTCCATTAATTTCACCTTATCATCTACTGATTCAAAATTTAAACTCCCCTTAGAGGTTAATCCTAAGAGACGATACCTATAACGAAACCCATCATCTTCTTCTTTTTCTCTATACTATTACGCCAACAGTCGCTCAATGTCGCTAACTTTTGACCCTACTTCTTTATCTACTACAAGCCAAATATTCTAAGAGGTATCTCATCCAAAGCATATCTCCTAGTTTTTCTACATTGAGTCACACTAACAATCAAGTTAAACTTTGTACTTACCTTGGTTTTCATTTTTCTTATGCTCATTTTGGGGTTATACAAAAGTTGATTCTTAAAATGCTTTCCGATCCATTTTGGGGTTCATTTCTAGTGCAGTAATATACATTATCGCAACTGCCTTCAATCAACTTTTCAACAAACAAAATAAACTCTTTGAGATCCATTGCACCAAAATCGACATCAAAGATTGAAACAACAACAACAACGTTTAAGTACACTAATGGTATTGGTGCGAAAAAACCACTATAATGTACATAAACTGTCAAATACTCACGTCGTTTGGAATTGGAGGCCATCTTCTTCACTATAACACTCGCATTCACCAGTTCTCTTCAATTTCGTAACCGTAATCTTCGATTGAACTGTTTCTTCAATTTCCCTGTGAACCCTAAGTGTAAGGAGAAAGGGGGTAAAAGAGAAACGAGTATGAAATGTGTTCTAAGTCCACCTAATACATGTCGTCCGTAATTAAATGTTTTAAAATAAGGAAACCGACAAAACATGTGATAACCGGTCGCAGGGGTTTTTGTGAGCAAGAATAATAAGTTCAATGGTACAATAAGGATAAAAAAAAGGTAAGGAACTAAATGAGAACAAGTTCAACATGCATTTTGTTGCCCTCACAAGTCATTTTCCCTAAATATAAATATAGATAAATAGTATACAGCTAAAAATATAGGTATGAATAAATAGATAAATATCTACCTCTTCTAATAAATAAAACATAAAAATGACATGCCAGTTTTTTAAAATGTCTATTTAACATATGACATTTTTCTATTATTTTTGTTATTTTTTTTTGTAACAAATCAAATTAAATTCAAATTTTAAAAATATAAAATCATATCCTAATAACATTATTATATTTATTTTGTTTAACAAATTAATTCATAATTACTTACAATCGACAATATCTTAGTTTTTTTTTACATTTTTTTTTATCTATATAGAAATTTTAAATATACGGACCGTTGGTTTCTACGGACTATAACCTAGTTGATAAGTAGATAAATAGTTTTAGAAATAGATAAATAAATTTTAAAAAATATGATATACATTTTAATTAAAAAAAATAAATAGAATAGATTAAATGTGTTCGCTAGGGAAATTGACTACATTGATAACGAGAAAAAGATTTTTCCAGTGATTAAAATATCAGATTTCGAATGCATCAACACTTGTACGTCAAATGCATCTACGCATCAGTCCTTGTACAAAAGATAGATAACCCAACTAAACCCAAAAAACCAGTTGAAGTAACGTGACGCATCAAAACGAATCTTTATTTGATTTCATCGGAATAAACTTTTTTTCGTACTGTGTACAATATAACTACCAACGACTGTCTTCATCCTCTTCAGCTAGAATAGATTACCACAAAAATTAGGTCAAACGACAACTATGGCTTCACTTTCGATCGCCATGGTTCTTCAATTACTTTTGTTCGTCGCAGCGCTCTACGCCGTCGAAGTCAACGGATATAGTGGTGGTAACGGAGGAGCAGTAGAATTAGTATCGACAGTAGCTGAACAAAGGGAGTTTGATTACTACGCGTTGGCTGTCCAATGGCCTCCAACTTACTGTTCGAAATCCACTAAATGCTGTACTCAAAGCGCTTGTTGCCGAGGGTAAGTAATTAATCAACTATTCTTTCATCTACTATCAGTCGATTGAAAAAGAAAAATTATAAAGAAAGAACAACGGTTTGACTTTCAAAAGAATGGTTATTTTTTAATGTTTGGTACTGTTGAAAATTCGAAAATTTTGGTTCTTTATAATGTATGAATATGATCTTATTTATACGGGTTCAATTGTTGTAGGAACCGGGAAACTTTTTCTGATTAAGATACATTTTTCCCTTTTCTATTGATTTTCACAAAAATCGCCTTCTGAATTTGAGAACCATGGAGATAAAAAAAACTTACTCCATACTACTTTCATATGTTTTTGCAGATCAAATTCTCCATCAGTATTCACAATCCGTAAGTTCTCTATACACTACTAAAGTCAGAATATAGCTTCACCCTCTTCCTTAATTGTTGTTGTTGGGTTGTAAGAGTCAAGCACATACATGTTGATTACTTGGGTTATGGCAGGATGTAGTAAAAGTTCTTTCCCATATCTCTTGAAAGTTGAAACCCCAACCCCCCCCCCCCCCCCCCCCCCCCCCTCCCCCCTCTTTTGTGCTAGACTCTATAATTTTCTATATACAATGAACAATGAGTAATCCTGTACCTGATTAATGTCTTATCCTGCAGATGGACTATGGCCAGATTACAATGATGGATCATGGCCATCATGCTGCTCAGGTCCTGCTTTTAATGAAACAGAGGTATTCTAACTGTTTACTTAAAGTATTAAAATAATACTATAACTTCATCTCACTATGTATTGTTGTTGTTCCTATCTGTAGATTTCAACGTTGCGTGGTGTTTTGGAGAGATATTGGCCAACACTAAGTTGCAGTAAATCATCAACATGCCATAACAAAAAAGGACTTTTTTGGGCTCATGAGGTGGATTTTAATTATCATCTTGTTCATTTTCACCAATTGATCATATTACAAAAACTAGAAACTAACTAAAATTCCCATGTTTTCCTGTCATGCTCATTCAATGGGGTCTTGTTGATTTCAGTGGGGTAAGCATCTTTCTTCCTGCTGCACTACTTTAAAAAATATACACTCAAAGACAAAAAAAATAATTTGCTAACTAGAAATCAATTAATCCAAGCTTAATCTATAAATCTAGTTTCATCCATATGTCAGCTTTTTGTGGCATGATTGTCATCGATTTAACTGTTCTAAAGTTGAGAAATGACATTATGTTACTCTTTTTCTTTTTCCTAATGGTTTACTGGATGAACTTTATTTGCAGAGAAACATGGTACCTGTTCCTCTCCAGTTACAGGACAGGAATATAACTATTTCTTGACAACCATTAATTTGTATTTTACATACAATGTCACAGTAAGTTTTTAAGGGAAATTAATGCATTGAAATTGGTAGATGTTAATATAATAAAACAAGTTTTGTTTTTTTGTGGTTTTCAGGAAGTTCTTTTTGAAGCTGGATATGTGCCTTCAAATTCAGAGAAGTATCCTGCAGGTGGCATCACTTCTGCCATTGAAAATGCTTTCCATACAACCCCACAATTGATCTGCACAAAAGGTGCTTTGGAGGAAGTCCGTTTATGTTTAACCAAGGATTTCAAGGTTTGTCGCTTTTTTCCATTTGATGCATTTTTTTTTATATATAAAAGTTAACTTTCATCAATTTGCTTATTATAGCATCATACTTTTGTTTCTTCTTATTACAACAATATTCTAATTAGAACAAACAAATTTGGAAAGTATAATGCTAGAATTGGATGGATTTCTCAAAGTATATTGTGTCTTAATAAATAACTAAATAATATAATTACAATGTTGTAACTTGTAATAGAAAGAACTAAAAAAGTAGATTGTTGATTTTGATTTACTTGAATTGTTGCAGTTCCGAGACTGTGTAACAGGAAGTGATTGTCCTGAATATGTCAGCCTACCGGAATTCGCTTTCTCAGGTCTGCCTTTTGGTTATTTTGGTAATTTTACCTCCATTTTTATTATTTTCACTTTTTTTTTTATTTAATCCTGCCTTTTGGTTTTCAACTTGTAGATGATCTAAATGGCACCAAGATTGCAGATCAATCATTTACTGGCCATGAATCCTTCTGAATTATGTGCCCGATGATGATGTTTATTTTACAGTCGTAGAATACCATTTTTATTTATGAATAAGTCAAGACAAACGTGATACCATTTCCACTGTATCTTTAAAACATTATGACTTCGACATTTTAGGGTATTTACTTTTATTATAGTACCCCCATTAATGTACTGAACAGAAAATTTGATCGAAAATGAAGATACATTGATTCAAATAATTACCATATTATTGAGGGGTCGATAATGATTGATAGATACTGTTTGCAGTTTTTTAAAATAGACATAAAAGATTTAATGAAAATCATAATGTTCGATATCATTTTCATTTTACTATTTTATCTGGTTAGAATTTTGATGTGTCGTTTTGGTTATTGGCATGACCCCATGTCAGTATCACATGATCCCATGTGAGCACCTTAAAATGAAATAGCGTTTGGAAAGTGGTCTAGAGGGTGTTTGGGATTTGTTTATTTGAAGTGCTTATTAATTTGTTGCGTTATGACATCGGTAGTGAAGAGTTTTAAGTGTTTGGAAGGAAAATTTCATAAGCACTTATTGACTTATTTAAGGAGTCTTGGATGCTTTATTTCCTCATTACACATATAAGCATCATTTGCCTGGTGGCGGACACGTGACAAAATCTCATGGGTAGCACACATAATTTTAGGAGTGACATACTGGAAAATTTACATTACAACGGAAAATTTCTAAAAAATTTACACTATGATGCAAATTTTGACACTTTTTGTTCGTCGATCTACATACCAATTCAACACTTTTTGTTTTGATGCTTGTTAAGCTTTATGATTGATGTAAACAAAATTTGTTTATGGCATATGGTTTTGATCATTTATTAAACTTGGTTTTTTTGTGTAAATTAAGTTTATTATGTTGAAACATTGAGGATGGTTGAGGATGGGCCAGGATGGGTTAGGGAAAAACTCAAAATACAAAGGAGAGGGGATTTGATTCCCCGCATCCGCCGGGGATGGGGATGGGGACAAGGATGGTCAACCCAGCCTCAAATCCGCCTCATTTACATCCATATTTACCACTCAACTAAGGATAATAGTATTAGGAACTTAATGCTAGCCAATTTCTTTAGGTAAGACCATCTTGAGTACCCTCAACGTAAGGCTCCGTTGAAACATTGATTAATTCAAAAAGAATATTGTCTCGGTTTACTCTCTCTTTTATCTATAATAAACGAAAGAGTAAATTATATTTTTGGTTTTTGAGTACAAATCATTTTCGCAATTTTAGTATGAAATTGTTTTTCTTATAATTATGTCTTTATGAAAATTATATAACATTTTTAGTTTTTGTTCTATATAAAATGACTATTTCGGTCTCCTTCTCTATATGTAGCTTGTATTTTGTAATTTTGATCCATAAAATATAATCATTTAAGAAATCACGAAAAATAACTACCAAAATTACAAAACAAAAACTTTTGGAAACCAAAAATTAAAATATAAGTAGTTATAAGACCGAAAATGTAATTTACTCGGAATAAAACTTCATATAATAAATTGCGGAATGTATATTGCTTTGCTTCTGCCCAGAGGCTTTTGGCAAAGTTTATAAAAATAGTTTTTTAATTTATTATCGATTTACACCGATATAAATCAAAAAAAGTATTTGAGGGGTGTTTGGGAAAACTTTTTAAGCCTAAAAGATCTTTTTGTAAAAGTTCTTTTTATAAAAGTTCTTTTGAGGAAACAAAAGCCAAAATTGGGTTTTAAAAAATGTTTGGTTGGTATTTTTTGACTTTTGAGTGTGATTTAGATTTAAAGGTCCAAAAAATACACAACACCTTCAATAAGTCGTTTGAGTGTGATTTAGCTTTACAAAAAGTTATTTTGAAAAAAACTTTGTATCATCCAAACATCTTTATATCTTTTTAGAAAATTTAAATGATTGAAGAAATTTAAAAAGTTTTCCCAAAAACCGTCTTCGTATTTAAAAAAAAAATACACAACACCTTCCATAAGTCGGTTTTTTGATAAAATCGCTTGCTTATCAAAAGTCCTAATTTCACCATTATTAAAAGAATCGACAAATATGCCCCCTTAACCTAAACCTTCTAGTCTTCTACATCGACACAAAAACATACGGCTCCATTGCTGTTTTCTCCATCGTTGCCTCCTGAAGCCCTCCCCTGTGAAGCCACCGCCGGTAGCCATCTCCTCCCCACCGGCCGGATATCGTCACAGTCCACAGCAACACCGGAGACTTTCGACCCCACAGCTAAGGTTCGTGTTTGTTCCTGCTTCTGCATTCGTCTTTCGTTTTCCTGCTGTCTGCTTTCATTCGTCTTTTTTTCCCTTGCTGTTGTCGATCTTCCTTCTGTTCCCTTTGTTTTCTAGTCTATGTTAGAATTGGAACTCAAAAATTGTGGTTTTTTCTTTGTGCTGATGTCGATTTTTTTGTGCTACCATCTAGTATACTGATTTGAATTGGAACTAGAAAAAAACGTGGATTTTTTGGTAGCTGTTTTGCTGGTATCTGATCTGAATTTTGTGTTGCTGTCGATTTTTTTGATTTGAAGGTGTAGTTTACTTGACATGAGAAGTGATTTTGAATGAAATATCTTTAAATTTGTAGTTTACATTTGAATGTGAAATGAGAAGCGATTACAAAGGGCAATTGTGTATGTGTTTGTGCTTCAATTATCAAAAACTTAGATGTTAATTCTGTTTTTGTAATAGTAGCACCAATGGTTATATTCAAATCTGTTGTCTTTAAATCTGGCATATAATCATTTGTTATAAGTTATAAGAAATGATTGTAAGCTATCACAAAAGATGTCTCTGCAGGGCGATATCATTGTGTAATCCTAATCTCTGAAAGAGAAAGTGTGTTTTTATCTTTGTGAAAATTTAAAGGACTCTGTTATAAGAGGAAGAGTTCTTTATGATTAAAAGTAATTTCATCTAAAAGATTAAAACAACCGATATACTTTCATGATTTGAGTTCAGGGAAGATGGTGTAGTTAGGGTTTTAAGCTTTTACCCAGGAACTTGATGTAATTGTGATTCGGTATATTCAACTGACTGGCCAATTTTATTCTTAAATCAGTTTGAGAGGTGAAAACAGAAAGAGACAGAGATCAAAACAATTATGGGTTACGCTCAACTAGTAATTGGTCCTGCTGGAAGTGGAAAGGTAAAACACATAATTTTATTTAATCATAATATTTATAAATATTTGTCCAACAACTAATTATCTATTGTCACTTTCAGTCTACTTATTGCTCAAGTTTGTTCCAACACTGTGAAACTACTGGAAGAACGATTCATATTGTGAACCTAGATCCTGCTGCAGAAAACTTTGATTATCCTGTGGCCATTGGTAAATTGCTTATTTTATTGAAACTTGTCACAATAACATATACTCTTTAATGATATGATTACTAATATGATTGATTGCAGATATTCGGGAACTTATATCTTTGGATGATGTAATGGAGGAATATGGACTTGGTCCAAATGGTGCTCTTATGTTCTGCATGGAGTATCCTTCCCTTGTCTTTTGTTGTGTTTCTTTACACTCTTTATCGCTCCACTTTCATAAACACACAAAATTCTTTCATGCACTAATTCCAGACACAAGGCTTAAAATTGTCCTTAAATCTCACTCACTAGACATCTTGAAGAAAATTTGGATGAGTGGTTATCTGAAGAGCTGGAGAATTACATGGAAGATGATTATCTAGTATTTGATTGCCCAGGTATGACTATAAGTCAATAACATGTTTGCTTTAACTTTAAGCATGTTATATCTGTAAAAGTAAAGTAATTTTCTTGAAAATGCTTCACTTGATAGGTCAAATTGAACTCTTTTCTCATGTTCCTGCTCTTAAGAACTTTGTGGAGCATTTGCAGCGTAAGAATTTCAATGTCTGTGCTGTTTACTTGCTCGACTCCCAGGTTTGTAATTTTGCTTCTTTCAATCTATGTCTGTGCAAAAAGACATGAATGCCCTCACTTGCTTTATTCAGTTTCCTGATTCTTTTTTTTTTTCAACTTATATCAGTTCATCACGGATGTGACCAAGTTTATTAGTGGTTGTATGTCGTCACTCTCTGCAATGATTCAGCTTGAACTGCCTCATGTTAACATCCTCTCCAAAATGGACCTTGTTACTAGAAAAAGAGACATTGAAGAGTTAGTTAGCTTCTATTACTTACTTATGTATACATGTCCATTTTACATATTATGATTATGAATTTATGATTGTGTCTACTTCCAATAGTTATCTGACTCCAGAGCCTACGACTCTGCTATCCGAACTGAATCAGCGAATGGGCCCTCAATTCCAGAAGCTCAACAAGGCCTTAATTGATTTGGTTAGTTCTAAAACCAGATACATGATCAATTAAAAGCATTCATGTAAAACTGATAATTGTTATTAATGATATTAAACTTTTATATTAGGTTGATGAGTATAGCATGGTGAGCTTTGTGCCTCTTGATTTAAGGAAGGAGAGCAGGTAAAGTTTCGTGACTGTATATGTATGAAAAAGTGAGTCAGTTTTGGTTGTATTTTTATTATTGGAAATGGTAATTTGTTTTTTTGTTTACAGCATACAGTATGTTCTTTCACAAATAGACAACTGCATTCAATATGGTGAAGATGCTGATGTGAAGATTAAGGATTTTGATGAAGATGAAGATCAAGACTGAAAGTCTTTATATGATGGTCTCATTTTCCGAAATTTGTCATTACTTTTTTGTCTTGTTTTGGCAATCATGGATGGGATTGTGAAAAATACATATATTTTTAATGAGTATTATGATGTCCCATAAGTGTTTATTATGATCCGGTTGTTTCTCAATTAATTTGTACTACTGAGCCATATTCTACTTTAGTAGTTGACATAAGGACATGTTACAAGTTTTAGAACAAATTACACGAATGGTCCTTAAGGTTTTGTTTTTTTTCCCTAAAGTAGTCCTTACGAAATTTTTTTCCCTTAGATGGTACCTACGGAGCAAACCTTACACACAAATGATCCTTATGGCTAACCTTATTAACAGATTCTGTTAAGGGTGTGTGAAAAGACAAAAATGCCCATTGTTTTTATTTATTTATTCATTTTTAATATTTTGTTAATTTGAAATTAAAAAAAGATGGGGCCCACCCTCTCTCTCTCTCTCTCTCTCTCTCTCTCTCTCTCTCTCTCTCTCTCTCTCTATTCCTTTGCTCGCTGGAAAAACTAATCAGATTGAAGACGATTGTGTGTTGCCTCCGATCTAACCCCCCTCCTGCCACCTGTTTCACTTCCCACTCCGATCAACGGTACCATCGGTGACCCTCAATGCTTTCCTTGACGATTAATGGGCTCTTCTTTTCCCATTTGTGTTTGTTGCCGATTGGACCAGAAAAAAGAAAGAAGATGCCAATGACAGCCTTCTGTCGGCTTCCCTCCTCATGATTTGCTAAACCACCACCGTACCACCTCTTGTTATTGTTTTTGAAACCCTAACTATGATTTTTGGGGGTGAGTGCTTTTAGTAATCATGTGGACGATGTGTGTGGTTTTAGTGTGTGTTTTTAGTTGCAGATGGAAGAAGGTGGTTAATGCTCGTCGGACCACCTTGCAGAAACCCCATGAAACCTGCAACTTATTGATTCATCCCTTGCTCCCCGAAGCCATCTTATTTGAGAGTTCTGTATCACCACTACCAGGGATTTATAGAGGCGGAGGCGCTGCAAACTCGAGCCATAGACGGAGATCAAAGTTTTACTCTAGCCACATACGCTACAAACTAGAACCTGAACTTTGGCGTTGTCAAACCCGAACAAGACTAACATTTTGGGGAAGATGGCGGAGGAGAGAGAGAGACGGCGGTTCGTCTTCTCCATGGCAGAAACCCGTGAGCTTGAAGGATGTTTGTTTTTTGTTCTCCGGTGGTTATTTCAAGTCAAGACGAGGGCTTTGTGTGGAGAGAGAGAGAGAGAGAGAGAGAGAGAGGACCATCTATGTGCATCAAACAAATGGGTATTTTTGTCATTTAACAAAACTTAACAGAATCTGTTAACAAAGTTAGTCACAGGGGACTTTTGTGTGCAATGTTTGCTCCGTAAGTACCATCTGAGGGAAAAAAGTTTTGTAGGGACTACTATAGGGAAAAAACAAAACCTTAAGGACCATTCGTGTAATTTGTTCAAGTTTTATCAGAAAACAATAGGCATAGTACCTTCCAAAAATTACAATGTTCCAAGTCGAGGTCATAAATACATCTAAAAAAGGGCCACAACATACATACCCTTTGCCATAAACTTTTATAAGTAAACCTAAAATTTGTTATGTTAGAATTTATTTATTTATTATTATTATTTGGATTTAGGTCATTTTTGGTCACTTAACTTTTGGGTTTGCGCTCATTTGGTCACTTAACTCTTTTTAAGTTTTAAAAGATCATCAAACTTTTGACTTTGTGCTAATTTAGTCACTTAACTTTTGTTTTGGTCGCTTAACTTTTAGATTTGTGTTCATTTAGTCACCTAACTTTTAAAATTGTACTCATTTAGTCACTAAACTTTTGAAAAAAATTAAAAGTTTAGTGACTAAATAAGCACAATTTTAAAAGTTTGGTGACTAAATGTGACCAAGCCAAAAGTTAAGTGACTAAATGAGTGCAAAACCAAAAGTTTGATGACCTTTTAAAACTTAAAGAGATAAGTGACCAAATGAGTACAAAACCAAAAATTAAGCGACCAAAAATGACCTAAACCCTTGTTATTTTGCTAAGCATCAATTACGTAAGTTTTTTATTTTTATGAGAAATTTAACCATACAAGCTATTATGGTAGACACACAAATATAGTGTTCGGTTGTTTCTAAATTGATTCAGTCATCTACACGGAGGAAGAGTTGTTATTAGAATTATGCTAAACTGGTTATATTCTAATTAAAAAAGTTTTGATCAAAGCTCAGCAAAAGATTTTAAGATGTAATTTTCAGACATGATGAATTTATTTTTGCACAGAAAACAATCAACTTGGTATGTCGTCTGCAATTTAATTTAACATAGAAAAAGACAATAGCTTTCATACTCTGCCTACTTGAGAGCTAGACATACCCTCTAAATCCAACAATGAGAAAGAAAATACATTAGAAAAACACCTACGACATTCATAATGTAAAAAATAAAATTCCGACTTCAACAACATAAACTAAGAAAAAAAACACAAAATTAAACAAGTCGAACAATCAACCAGTAGTATCCTTTCTGTCTTTGGGAGAGATATTCAACAAAAAGCAACAAAACTGAAAGCTGATAAAATCTTGTATTTTTTTGAAGAATCCAACAAGCAAAAACTGATGAAAATCTTCACTCGTCATCTTCATCATCGTCATCCTCATCATCAGCCCCAGCAGCAGCATTCAAAGCATTCAACCTCTCGATAAGCTTTTGCTTCCTTTCATCATATGTCAACTTCTTGAGATTGTATCTGAAACAACCAATCAAATATTTTTTTCAACTGTCTAAACCCTAAATCTTTAATACAAAAAAAAAAAAGCAAAAAAAAAAAATTTGTGTTACTACCTCTTGTGCTCCTTGGCAGGCTGCTTATCAGATTTCTTAGGGGTTGGATCAGCACGAATAGCTGCATGCACCTTCTTGTAGACCTCTTCAATGCTGTCTGCTTCAACTCCAGCCTTTATGTATTCAGAAAAGTGTGTCTGATATTTCTCTGGTTCATCTTCTGTCAAAGTCTGCATTCATTCATTCAAATGATTCACCTCATTTCATATCACAATAAATAAAGACATACATACCCTCATGTAATCAGCAACATGTCCCCCATAAATATACTTGCGGTGAACATCAGCATCAAGTTGCTTCCCATCCTTGTTGAATCCAGCAAACCTCTTTTCACTGTGAGGGATGTCAATTCCACCATCCAGTGCTCCCTGAAACCATTCTACTTTCAGTTTTGCTTTTTTTTTAAAAACAAAAATCAATGGAAGTAGGTTGCTATTTATTTACCTTGAGGGCACCAAAAACACGGTTGCCAGTAGTGGTTCTGATAAGACCAACATCTAAAAGAGCACGGAAAGGCCTTCTGCTTTCTGCAGGTTCCACAGAGTAATCTTCACCAGTGGCCTATAAAAATGCAATCACTTGATTAAAATAAAATACATCCATCAGTGATTTAATAATAAATCATCCATGCCACATAACATATGACATACCTCAACATTTCCCTCATACTCCTCATCCATCTCAAGTGTTTTCAAAACTCGACGAGCCAACAGAAGCCCAGTACAATAAGCTAAAGTCAAAAAAAAAAAAAAAATGAAAAAAGTCACATTAAATATATTTTTTAAATGAAAGACAACAATACCTGCAGCATAGTTTGTAAGTCCAACTTTGAGGCCATAACTAGGTAGTTCATGAGCATAAGCAGATGCAAGAACCATGTCCCCAGCAATGCTAGCGGATACAATTTGTGCAACTATATCTTTGTTGGTCTAATAGCATACTGTTAAGAAAACTCTTAAAAGATACAAACACCCATCTCAAATGGGTCAAAAGATAATTCATCAAAAAAGGGAAATAAAAGGATACAAATCGCACAACATAACGATATTTAGGAGTGTTGTACTTGTTTTTGTCCTGATTAATCAAACGTATCCTTGCACGATAATCAGTTTTGCCCTCTGCAACAATAAATGGGAGTAAAAAAAACAGTGCAGAAACGAAATATGAGATATAACAAAAAAAAAAAAAATAACAGAGATATCCATACCTCTCCTTCGCTTGAATTTGACTTGAAACCTCTTGAAGTAAGATCTTGACTTCTGTGCGACGAAAACCTTCAGAAATAAAACCACAAGCAATGAAATTGTTATGGAAATTACAAACAGCAAATTTTAGAGTTCATAGTTCAAACGAAGATACGCATAACATATAAACATAACATGATTTGTTTACACAATTGATCTATAAACAGATCAACAATGAAATAGCATAAGAAAACACATTTTTCATACGTAAAATATTGAAAATATAAACAATAACTTAGGCATCAAAACAACACAGTCTATGAGAGAGCTATGTGTTTAAATGAGTTCAGGTAAGTTAACAAAAGACCCTAACAACAACAAAACATCACAACAACGATTCGATTGTCGACATGCGTGATTTGACTCAGAAATGGGAACTGAGAGGCTTTACCATGGCCGATTTTTGGTGTGTCTGCGGGTTGCGCAGAGAGGGAGGGAGGGAGAGAATTACAGGCTCAGTGGAGGAGAATTAAGGCGTCCAGATATCAAAAACCCTAAAGACGAAAGAGAACTGAAATCGACGGCTGGGATTGCTTTTTGTATCGCATTTCATCTTAGGGCTTTTGTTAATATGAAGAGAGTGTCAAATGTATGCCTTGGATTGTTGTTGAGTGTCATATACAGTCCTTGAACTTTAATTCTTTTATAAGTAAGGTTATTTGCAAATAACCCGATAGCCTTGCATCATTTTATCAACTCCCTCGGCTAGTTCCATCGAAATCAATCGATATTTAATTAAACCGACCGAATCGTTCTTAATTTGGATAGATCGTGTTAGAAAAATCAAATTAAAAAACTCATGTATTCGGTTAACCTAATATTTAATTGGTTCGGATATGGGTATGTGTCAAAAAAAAATAGACAAAATTACAAGAACGATCTCTATGATATGTCGAAAATTGTCACTTTGGTCCAAACAAGTTTGGACTAGCACCAATGGTCCAAAAGGTTTCATTTTGTTGCGAGTTTGGTCCATTCTAGTTTATTTTTTATAAAATGATGATTTTACCCTTTGTATTTTCTTTTTTTCAAATTTTTATTACATAAATAAAAAAATTATGTCGCTTGAATCTTGGTAAGTTTCTCTTTTAACCATGCATATTTAAATTGTCCCATTTTAACCATTGAGTTGTACGCGGGGCATACAACGAAGTATGATTAGCGTACAAGTGATAAAGCAAGTACATAGGGCATACCTAATGGGTTTTTATGACCAACTCGACGAGTCGGAAGGACCAACTCGCCGAGTTGGCGCTGTGAGAGGAAACCCTAAATATCCGGGGTTAGGTCCTATTTAAAGGACCTTAAGCCCTCATTTCCGCTCCACCAGCCACCTTACTCTCCTGTGTGAAACCCTAATCGCCTATATTGAGCTAAGAGAGAAAGAGAACTAATCTTTGGGCATTTTAGTGCACCTTTTGAAGAGAAGAGAAGAGTATCAGGGCAAGGAACGAGAAGATGCTGTTGGATCTGGTGTTATTTCATCTATAGCTTCGGTTGAAGATAAAAAGTTTTCACCTTGCTCATTATTGTGATTAGATCTCGTTTTCATGGAGTTTTAGGGTTTTTTCCATCTTTCCTTGAGACTTTGAGTGTGTTGAACTCACCAAGAGAGTGAGACTTTAGATCTGGACCTTGTGAGGTCCCTAAAGTCCAAAGGTCCCAACTTTACAGCTATAGAGGAGCTTTTATGCTTAAGACCCTGATTGGAACTTATTTTGGCATTTCAAGCCCTAAGTGTCATGCATGGACATAAAGATTATAGCTTTACGTGGTATTTCAACCTTGGGAGGCTAGATTTGGAGTTTGGGGTTGTGAATCTGCCTTAAAACGTCTGAATGAGAAAAGAGACTTAAGGGAATCGTCGAGTTAATGAGCCAACTCGACGAGTCGGCTAGGGTTTTCCTTGACGAGTCTGGACATTAGTAACTCGGTGAGTTGATGAGACAACTCGACGAGTTAAGTTGACTTTTTGCGACTTTTCTGAAGGAACGTGCGGACTCGACGAGTCGGGTTAACATGGACTATTGACTCAAGTGTTGACTTCGATTGACTTTAGGGTTTGGTCAAGACAAGGATTATGGAGACCATGGATGGGTGAATGGTCTTTTACCCATTCCAAGAGTTAGAGGGAGAGAATAGCCTTTGGTTTATATAGAGTTGTGATTGGAGTGTTAATTAGAGATAATTGCCATATGTGTTAGGCGGAGGCTAGATCGGTGATTCGTGTACGAGGTTTATTTGCTTGCTTACGAGGTGAATCTTCTCATTGTACTTACCTTAAGTGGTAATTTTGTGTGACCGGAGGGTCTTATGTGTTTATATTGAGTATTGTGATATCCTGCATTATGTATTTGTGATTTATGATGTGTATTATGCTGAGTTTTACTGAGTAGGACCGGCGGGTCCACCCGAGTTGTGGGACCGGAGGGTTCCACTGAGACACATCGACCAGGGGGTCTTATTTGAGATATAGCCATCAGTGGCTAATGAGTTATGTGTTGTATTTTGGGGAACTCGCTAAGCTTTGTGCTTACCGTGTCATGTGTTATGTGTTTCAGGTACTTCTCAGGATCACGGGAAGTCGTCGGCTTTATTTTACACACTAGTTGAAGTTTACATTTTGAGGATCTTGGATTGTGTTTAACAATTTATAAGCATGTGCTTTTGATAAATTATCACTTGGAGATTTGTGAACTGTGCTTTATGAGAAATATGTGATTTTAAAAACGAAAAAAAAAAATTGTTTGAAAATTTACGATGTTACAATGTTGGTTCTCCAAGATAGACCTGAGGTCTGGGTACCATCAGGTCAGGGTTAGGGAGGAGGACGTGGAGAAGATCGCGTTTTGGACTCGTTATGGACATTACGAATTCGTGGTGAAGCCGTTTGGGCTCACTAACGTGTCGGCGGTATTTATGGACCTGATGAATCGGGTTTGCAGACTGATGCTCGATCGCTCGGTAATTGTGTTCATAGACGGTATCTTGGTGTACTCCAAAACCCGAGAGCAACATGAGGATCATCTTCGGGAGCTATTGGGAGTTTTGAGGCGAGAGCGGCTATATGCCAAATTCTCGAAGTGCGAGGTTTGGTTATGAGAGGTTCAGTTCCTTGGACACCTTGTTAACCAGGAGGGGATTTTAATCGATCCGGCCAAAATCGAGGCGGTTATGCAGTGGGATGTTTCTGAAATCTCCCTTGAATATCAAGAGCTTCTTGGGATTGGAAGGGTACTACCGGAGATTCATACAGGATTTCTCCAATATTGCATTACCCATCACTCGTCTGACGAGGAAGGGGATGGATTTTCGGTGGGGCCATGAGCAACAGAGGGCATTTGAGACCTTCAGGCAACGACTTTGCGAGGTTCCAGTCTTGACTTTCTCGGAGGGAGTTGAGGATTTTGTAGTGTTTTGTGATGCATCCATCACGAGACTGGGAGCGGTCCTGATGCAGAGATGACGGGTGATAACCTATGCGTTGCGACAGTTGAAACCGCATGAGACGAGATACCCTACTCAAGATCTGGAGTTGGGAGTGGTGGTATTCGCTCTCAAGATTTGGAGACATTACCTCTATGGGGTCCGCTGTAACATACACACGGACCACAAGAGTTTGAGACACATCATGAATCAGTCGAACCTGAACATGAGACAGCACAAATGGTTGGATGTAGTCAAGGACTACGATTGTGAGATCCTTTACCACCCAGGTAAAGCGAACGTGGTTGCGGACGCTCTAAGCCGCAATACAATTGGATCTTCTACTCCAGTGACATGTATGAGGGTATCAGTGGATTCTCCAAGGGTGATGTAACGATTTTCATTTTTAATTATCCAAAACGCGGTTCCATCATCCACAAAAAACAGTTACAATTGTTTTCAAAACCATATCAATAACTTTATTTCAAAATATCATAGTGTCCCATAAAACGCCCGAGTGAGAGTGCACGTTGCGCCATCAAGCCTTGCCCTTGCCCATGGGCTCATATGTACTTAAAACAAATGCACAAACTTTAAGTTAATGCTTAGTGAGTTCCCCAGAGCATACCGCACATACAATCCACATATCACATATCATATTATCCATAAAGCTACATATACCACATAAGTCATGCATACAACATATATGGATGTTCTGGAAACCCTCCAAGGTCTTACTTTGGGTGCCTCGGGAACCCCCTGAGGTCTTAGCCCAAGGATGCCCTGGAAACCCTCCAGAGTCTTACTCCGGGTGCCTCGGGAATCTCCCCGAGGTCTTAGCCCACGTGCCTCGGGAACCCCCTGGGGTCTTTACCGAGGATGCCTCGGAAACCCTCCAAGGTCTTACACCTAGGTGCCTCGAGAACCCCTCGAGGTCTTTCATGCAAGTGTCACAAATAACTAACATATCACATATTCCATAACCCACTAGCACATCACATAACAATTAATGGGTCGGCCTTTGTGTCTCAGACCCATTGTATGGTGGGGAGACTCACCTCTGTCTGTAAAATCCAAAGGTTGCTTTCCTAATAGTCCGTAGACACTCGTGCCGAACAATAATAATATTACTAAATGTTAGGATCAAACACCATCCAAGTGGAGAACCCAAATCTCCAAGTCCTTTCATAATGGCCCAGAAAGTCTTCCTTAGTTAATGGGCCTAAAGTCCATATCCAAAATCATTAATGGGCCTCATGGTCCAATAAGGCCCAATCATAACATCCATAGTCCAAAACATATAAACTGGTCCACTAATCCCCAAACATGACCAGGTTCAATGACTAATCGAGGCCTAAAATAAATCCAAGTGCATCTATTATGCGTACGCTTAGCGTACCACCCTGATACGCGTAACGTACTGAGTCCCTGGGCCGTACGCGCTGCGTACGCTAAGTTACACCCAACGTATTAACAAATTAAGCACTCTCTTCCATTAAGTGCTTAATACTCGATTTTATCACGTCCAATAGCTCATTAAGATAACCTAGGGCAACTTTATGCCTTTGCATGTCTCATATGTTCCCAACAACCCATTAAGACCTTTCTAAGGGTCTTAATCCATGCATAAGGTCAGAACACCCATCAAGACTTCATTTTTATGTTATTAATGGACCAAAGGACCTTAGATCTAACATTTCCATCCTTTGGAGTTGCTCAACTCACAAGAGGGGATCCAAAACCAACAAAAAGGAAAAAACTAGAAAACCCTAGTTAGATCTAATGAATAAGATGGAAAGATCAAAGCTTTATACCTCCAGAAGCTCCTCAATGTGAACTAGATGCAGATTCTTGAAGCCCAATGCCACTCCAAGCTTGCTTGACAACTCCCTCTTCTTGAATGGACACTAAAATGGCCACAAATGCACTCCTTACGCTCAAAATTAGGGGTGAGCATCAGAACCGGGTACCTGCTTTCAGAACCGGAATCGACCTAAGTGGTTTCGGTTCCGGTTCCTAAAGTCTTGGGACCGCCTTAAGCGGTTCCGGTTTTGGATCTCAAATTTAGGAACCGCTATTCACTGGGTACTTGTCGGAACCGGTTTGTATACATATGTTTTTTTTATTTCTTTGATTTTAGGCTCTTGTCTATTACTTGTTGGATTAGTGTCTAAGTCCATAACTATTTTGGTATGTACTTGACCCGATGGTGCATGGTCCTTTTGGGTTGCCTTCACCAAAGCAACTTGATTGGAGAAATATATATAGAGAGAGAGGATAATATGATTTATTAATATGTTATAAGAATAATATATTAAAGGAGAAATCATATTTGTTTAATTAATATTGGTCGATAATTAATTAAGAATTAGTTTTGTGATCAAATGTAATTAATTAAACTTGAGGGGTTGAATTGTAATTATGTGATAGTTACAAAATAAGGTAAGGATTATCTTATAAGTATGGTGAACGAATTTAAGGTTGGAAAGCCTTAGAATTTGAGTATGATAAGGATTCAAGGATTATCTTATTGGTTGCTTAATGGATAATCAACTAGATAAGGATAATGACTGAAACCCTATCTCTACACCTATATAAACACCCCTAGGGTTATGAATTCGTGTATCCCTTCCCAAGAAGTCCCAAATACGAATTCTAACCTCCCTCCTCTCTCCTTATACCTTCTCCACTTGCTTATGGTGTTTGTAAGCCATTAGAGGAGTGACACTTGTGACTCTTTGCTTTCCAAGGTCAATTCAAGGAAGAATTGGATTGTTATTGCTACATAACAATCAAGGTATGTTCTTAAACCTATTTACATGTGAATTCTGATTTCCATATGCTAGAATTAGGGTTCAAGTCTTGGATTCAAAGTATGTACAATAGAGAAACCTAGATCCAAGCTTTAGGGTTTGTATGAGCACATAGGATGTCTTATGCCCAAAACCCATCAGTGGTATCAGAGCCTTGATTGGTTTCTATTGTATTGATGCTTGTTGTAACTAAAAAATTCGATTTTTTGCATTCTGGAGGCTGGACTCGCCGAGTCCATGGCTGAACTCGCCGAGTCCAAGGTGACTCGACGAGTCCAAGTCTGACTCGACGAGTCAACTCGTCAGAAGGAGGGTACTTCGGGATTTCTTGCTGTTTTTGCATTGGGATAATTACCTTATCATCTTAGATTAATATTAATCCGATTATATGATATATTTGACTATAATTTTAATCTAATTGAAGATATTTATCAATTAATAAGATAATTGTTTCCTTATAAGATAATTGATTAATTATTTTAAGTAAATTGATAAATTGTTTTGCAAGAAATCATCAAATATGGATAATTATGTGATTAAATGTTAATTTAAATTATTTGTTATTTGATCCTTGTTGTTGTGAAAAGTTTCATATTTGGCCCTTTAGGTTTTATAGTTTAAATTTGAACCCCAAAAGTTTTGTTGTTTTGAAATTTAAATAGTTGAAACCCTAATGTTTTGAAATGTTTCAAAACTTGCCCTCAAGTTTTGGAATTTAAATTTTGATTAAATAGTTTAATTTTGATGCATATTTAAATTCTAATCCCTAATGTGTTGAAATGTTTCAAAACTTGCCCTCAAGTTTTGGAATTTAAAAGTTGATTAAAAGGTTAATTAGGAATGTTAAATTCTAAAACTCAAGTATAGTTTTGAAAAAGTTCAAATCACACCCTTATGGTTTTATTAACTAATTAAGGTGTTTAATTAAAGAGGTTTGATAAATCCATAAAAGTTTAGGTTTACAATTTAAGTAAATTAAAAGTATAATTGTTAAATTGAACCACCTAATATTTTAAAAGTGTGAAATACACCCTATACTATATATATAACATTAAAAGTCTAACATTATATATATGTATGAGTAAATGTCAGTCTTACCGTTAGTAGGCCTCATTCACGAAGCTGGTCTATAAGGGGTGTTTAAGGAAATTGCCTATAAAATGGCGATTGAATGGGTATCCACTCTTACCCACCGCACTCTTGACTAGTGGAGGGTTGTTAGCCGAACGGGTAGGATAGGACGAAACCTTCCATTATAAGTATAATGAATTACTAAAGTAACTAAATGTTTTCATAAAATTCCCAATCTTAGTTACTTATGCAAAAGTGAATTGATGCAATTCCATGAAATTACACTTTGTGCCCTTGCGAAGACGTTAGTGGAGCGTGTGTGGTTAACCGGCACACTAAATGGGTCTAAGCAAAGGTAGCAAAGGGTGACTCAATGTTTGTCATAGTTCGGTGGAGCGTGTGTGGTTTACCGGCACATCGAATAGGTGACTGTAACATGTGAGGGCACCATGTAAGTTTGCATGGTTATTCACACCCGCTTTGTGATCCTCGGCATCCCAGTCACAAACAAGAGGGGCATATCGAGATATAAACATGCCATTGAAAGTTCAATGTATCTCAAAGGATCTAGGAGTTTTCATAGATTTAAAACTTAAATTTCTTTTTCGTTTTTTTTTTCATGGTGGAAATTAGTGAATCGTCATTCACTTACCTTCAAATATTCTGCAACTAGATTACGGCATCCCTTTTCTAGGTTGTAGCGTATTGTGTTGGGTCCCAGCCTTGGAATTTCATTTGGGTGATCTGCCAAGGACTCAATCAATCAACTAACTTGAATTCGTTTTCTCCCGTTTTGTAGATGTCAAAGTTCGACAACTATGGTATTCCCAAATCCCGTGGAACAAGCATTCCACATGAAGATGATATTCCACGATTTGATCGAGGATCAAGAAATCATGCTTCACTTCCTCCTCCTCCTCCAATTATTCTCCCTAACCCACAAGATTGTAAAATTGAAAGGTTCAATATCACTCAAGCCCTTTTGGCAAGTAAACATAAAGAAGGAAAGTCGGTGTGTGCACACGTCCTAAGGATGAAGTCGCACATTGATAGACTAAGAATGATGGGACCCGTTGTTAGTGAAGAGATGGCTGTTGATTGGGTTCTTCAGTCACTTCCCAACTCATATAGTGAGTTCGTAAGAGAGTACTATATGACGAACCACAACGTGACCCTTATAGATCTCACCTATATGCTTATTGCTGCCGAATCAGCAATGGTTTGGCGCAATAGAAAAGCAAAGTTGATTGGTGAATCTGCCTTCAAGACCTCTATGGATATAGACAATGGCAATGAAAGACATGCAATGATCGAAAAGTTTGATCATAAGAGAAAGGCGATGTCTGAAGTAGTTCCATGTGTTGTTCCAAAAGAGTCAATTTGCTTTTATTGCTAAGAGAAGGGGCATTGGAGACGAAGTTGCCCTAATTACCTAAGAGATCTAAGAGATGGGAGAGTCAAAGGTATGACTGCGCTTTAGGTAAAAATCCACTATCTAACTCCATTAAGTTCCTACTCATTGATTCTTAATACATGATGTAATAAGATTACATTTGAGTGTTTTGTAGGGTCGGTGAAAAGAAAGGAAGCTTGATAAGAGAGCAAGATGAATCTAATCACAAGAGATGGATCTCGATCGCATGGACTTGAAGATTAGATTTTGAGCTTAGAAAGTTATGATAGAGTTGTTAGAAATTTTCTTTTGTACATAGTTTTCAATGGATTTTGCATTGTAAGGACAAATTTTTTCCGCTACTTTTATAAATAAAATAAATTTTGTTTGACTTATTTATTTAATTGTTTATTTCCTTACAATGAAATCATTATGAAAATCAATGTTTGAATATTTCTACAACGAATGGATATGATTCTTGTTTATGTTATTTATGGAAATGTCAAGAATTTACCAAATAGGGAGAGTTTCTCATCGCCCAAAGTTTCAATCGGACAGAAATTTGGAATCATGCAACTTGGTTGCATGATGAATGAGCAATTCATATTTGGAAATTAGACCAATTCGTTGACAAAGTGTCAAGTGAAGGACTAGGAGATCAAGTACACAAAGTAGTGTGTTGATCAAGTTCACCATAAGAATAACAAAGATATTCGTCATGATTTACTAAAGGCTTAGTAAATATGATTATACTTACAAGATTAAGTGTAATTCTAAATTGATTAAAGGGTTTAGATCAATAGTAGAACGAATAAGAAGAATCAAGTAGGCAGAAAGATAAAAGTTTTTCTATTCTAAGAAGAAGGGAGAGTAGCTTTTATGCTTTATGATAGGTCTTAATGATTAAGAACCATATCTCAATTGATCTTCTAAGTGAGTCTTAGTACAATTGTATGTCTGAGAAGAGGAATCAAGAATTGAAGAAATGGTTAAATCAATAAGTCAATCATACTTCGTTCCAATAACAAGTCTTAAAATTAAGATTGTGACATTGAGTGAAAGGTATTAAGAAGGTTTATAACTTTCATTAAATGTGGTAAGTTGTGATGTCTTAGATAAGACAAAGACCAACTAGGACCAATTTATGAAGAGTTTTGATAAAAGCTACACTAACTCTTGAATATTTGTCAAGAAATGTTTTGACAAGAGAATCGTATATGTCAAGGAGTCAGTGGGAGTCTTAATAGTCTTGAAAGGTTTCAAGAACAAATCAAATAAACCTTATCGATCACCACTAGCACACGAGTTGAGGTTTGCAACCTATCGTATTGACATTATTTTGATTATGTGCTGTTCCAATTGAGTTAATTATGCATATGAGTTCTATGAGTTCTCATCTTGAATGCATAAAAGGCAAGGCACCTTAATCAATGAAAGGTACATTGATAAGAAAGGGTGAGATGCTTAACTACTTGGAAGACGTGGTGGGCAGCTGTGCTACCATGAGGCAAGAAATCAAGATTAAGAAAGTTCGATCCATATGAGTTTGAATTTGTCGTAAACGTTGGTTTTGACAAATTCACATGGATAGGAACATTTACACCGTTTAAAATCTAAGTGTCATAAGATTTCCTCCTTCATGAAAATGATTGTGAGGAAATGCTTTCACTAAGAAAGATTTTAAGAAGATAGTGAAATTGCATTCTCGAATTCAATTATGGTTACGGCATCCCTTTCCATAATTTGAATTGTGAAGTTTGGCAATTAGTCTTAATTGTTTAGACACACATATGAACTATCGAAGGCAAAGGTGTATAAAGAATCCTTGATAAAAGATTATCAAAGCACTAAGTATTAGAAACATGAACTTAAGAAATTCAATAAGCATTGTTAAGATGTTTATGAATACATGTCGAAGCTAGTGGGAGCATAAGTGTTATGTTTTATAATAATCATCAAGATAGTGGGAGCATAAAAGTTATGATTGTATGATTATTAAGGAAAGTATTGCAAGGTTAGCAATATTAATTATAGAAAACATGAGTCATACTTTGCAAAGTCGCAATAGTTGAAAAGTTGTTTTGCTATAATTAAGGGAGAGAATATTATGCTTCATTTCAAATCTAAAGGTTTAGGTTGAGAAATGTTAATAAAATTAGTCAAAGGTACAAAGTGTGTTCTTAAAATTTCGATTATGATTACGGCATCCCTCTTCACAATTCGAATTTTGAGAACATAGCAAATAAAACATTATGCGTCGTGTCCCATACGCTTCGGGTATAGGATTGATTGCAAATGCTTTAATGTTTGAACATTCTAAAATTTTCCAAATGTCGAGCACATTTAGAGGGAAAAAGGACAAGAATCGGTTTAGACTAAAATAATTAAACAACTATCAAAGGACAATCCAAGTTCGACGAGGATTGGTCGCTTGTGAGTAGTTGGAAGTATAGTATTGGAAAATATGGAAATGTTTCCATATTGGATGGACCGTATCGACATCATTACGAATAGATAAGATTCTATTAAGAATGAGTTGTCATATGGAACATATGGAAGTGTGTCCATATTGGGAATTGAATATTGAGAAATCTATGACTAGATTAGAAACTTCTATGCAAAAGGATGTTCAAAGAATGTACTTTGAGTGAGAGACATCACGTCTATGGAATTGTCTTGTAACAATCTCCGATAGAGGACTTAGTAATATCATTGACAATAGTCTTTGTGACTTTGGTGCAGTGACATTACGAAAGGATAGTTGCAAAGAATGTTAGAATCTAGCATATTCTATAAGTAGCAAGAATTTGATATTCTTTGACTTATGAAAAACGGATTTGGAGTTGTGAAATGAGAAGGATTGGAAATGTATTCAATGAGATCTATTTCACAAAGTAAGAACCATAGGTAAACATTGTGTTCATGCTAGGAGCATGGGACAAGTGTTGGGATTCAAGTAAGAAGTTGATTAACCGAAACGACAAATAATGAGTAATCAATATGGTGATAAATAAAAGGCGTTTTATTTATACTCAAAGGTTTGAGGCCATATGGGATTAGTATTATTCTTGTGTTTCACATTTGCATGTTTTGACTTCCAGAATAATTGAGTTTATTAAGAATAATCGAATTATTCAAACGGGCCACAGTCGTTCATATGTTGGAAGTAGATATGAATGAAGACTGTCGTGAATTGGTGTGTGGATTGTCTAAAAGAGTATTAGACATAAGCAAGAGTTTGCTGCAACGTTCATGAGTGCTTATGAATGTGATTTGAGCATTGGATTAAACCCACGCTCACTTGGATCACTCAATGGATTGTATCACGAGTGATTGGTGAGACGATAACATCTTATATTCTTGAAACCGAGATGTGTGAGTTGTATCTTGCAAATCGGTTGCACATTGATAATATGTAAACGCACCAGTAACTTGGTGTTATAAAACATATTATTGTGTGTGATTCGGTGCGTGAGTACAAGCAAGCATTGTATCAAAGTTTATCCGTTCCTTTTATCCAAAGTAGGATAAAAGCGATATCTTTGGGCCCCTCGATGGTTTAGTGATGACAAACGTAAATGCTCGGCCGGGCTAGGGCTAATTTGATTTGTTCAATTAGTCAGTCGTCATAAATCGGGAATCGAGATAGAGTACAAAGAGAATGATTTGAAATCATATCTCATATGATATCTAGAATGGAGGAATATATGATCCCTTATCTAAGGACACGCGTATTTGATATGATCAGAGTTGACAGCGGCTTTGGAAAGCTACGATTGCAGATCGGGATCCAAAGTCATACGCAGAATAGTTATTAGACTTATCCAAGTGGGAGACTGTTGGATTAGTGTCTAAGTCCATAACTATTTTGGTATGTACTTGACCCGATGGTGCATGGTCCTTTTGGGTTGCCTTCACCAAAGCAACTTGATTGGAGAAATATATATAGAGAGAGAGGATAATATGATTTATTAATATGTTATAAGAATAATATATTAAAGGAGAAATCATATTTGTTTAATTAATATTGGTCGATAATTAATTAAGAATTAGTTTTGTGATCAAATGTAATTAATTAAACTTGAGGGGCTGAATTGTAATTATGTGATAGTTACAAAATAAGGTAAGGATTATCTTATAAGTATGGTGAACGAATTTAAGGTTGGAAAGCCTTAGAATTCGAGTATGATAAGGATTCAAGGATTATCTTATTGGTTGCTTAATGGATAATCAACTAGATAAGGATAATGACTGAAACCCTATCTCTACACCTATATAAACACCCCTAGGGTTATGAATTCGTGTATCCCTTCCCAAGAAGTCCCAAATACGAATTCTAACCTCCCTCCTCTCTCCTTATACCTTCTCCACTTGCTTATGGTGTTTGTAAGCCATTAGAGGAGTGACACTTGTGACTCTTTGCTTTCCAAGGTCAATTCAAGGAGGAATTGGATTGTTATTGCTACATAACAATCAAGGTATGTTCTTAAACCTATTTACATGTGAATTCTGATTTCCATATGCTAGAATTAGGGTTCAAGTCTTGGATTCAAAGTATGTACAATAGAGAAACCTAGATCCAAGCTTTAGGGTTTGTATGAGCACATAGGATGTCTTATGCCCAAAACCCATCATTACTACCTAGCACTTTTTCCATGAAAAACAACTCATCATATATAGTATTTATATTCACTACGAATGAATTTTGAATTATTCATAAACAAACTTTTAGTGTATTAATATATATTTCTTCGCACATATTAGTTCTAGTTCACGTGAGTGTGCAAAGAAGCAAATAATTAATTATTTTTTCCTTATCAAAATATTCATATTATTTTGTGTGATTTATATATGCAGATTAGTTCTAGCTCATGCCCTTCGAAGTGTTAATGGTGTTAAGATATGTTTTTCGTTTCTTTTATTTTGTGTGATTTATATATGTTTGTTCAGGTGAATCCAATCGGAATTATGCATTGTGATCAAGTTCTTGTTTTTAATCCATCATTTTCCTTGTAAAATATTAAAAACTAACCACATGTGTGAGTTTAGGAAAACAATTAACTATAAAAACATGGTGGATTTTCATTTTTTTTAATTAAAACTACCTTAGCTTTTTATGAGTATGAAAACAATTAATATGTTTTAAACAATTAAAGTAATGAGTACATGTGATATGTTTAATTTTATCTATAATCAACTAGAAAAATAAAAGGTAAAATGTAAGGCTAGCTATCCCACATCGACAATGTATAAGAAATGAGAGGGTGAGTCCTCTCTATATAAAGGGATCTCACCAATTTCTACTAACATGATCTTAATATTCGAAGTTTGAAACATAGAGGATAATAAGCTTAATCAGCTGTCTATTAAACGACTCCTCTACTTTTACTTAAAAAAGTTATAATTTAAAAATTATAGTTAAAATTTTGATTTTAAGGGTTGAAAATGGGTACCCGAAATTGGAATCGGAATTGGCGGTTCCGGTTCCGGTTCCAAAATACGGTTCCGGTTTCGGTTCCAACATCTTAAGAACCGCCGGTTCCAGTTTCGGTTTCGTAAAATTTAGTCGGGTACCTGCATCACACACTCTCAAATGGTATTAGGGTTTTTCAAAGATGGTTGAAGGTGAAAGAGGCTGATTAGGGTTAGGATCAAATAAGATAAGGATGATTATATAGGTCTCAAGTCCGAAAATTAGGGTTTGGACATCCGTCACGCACAACTGGCGTACTTTTGAACGAAGTATGATTGACTTCTTGATTTAACCATTTCTTCAATTCTTGATTCCTCTTCTTAGACATACAATTGTGTTAAGACTCACTTAGAGGATCAATTGAGATATGGTTCTTAATCATTAAGACCTATCATAAAGCATAAAAACTACTCTCCCGTCTTCTTAGAATGGAGAAACTTTTATCTTTCTGCCTACTTGATTCTTTTTATTCGTTCTACTATTAATTTAAACTTTTTCAATCAATTCATAATTACACTTAATCTTGTAAGTATAATCATATTTACTAAACCTTTAGTAAATCATGACGAATATCATTGTTACTCTTATGGTGGACTTGATCAACACGCAACTTTGTGTGCTCGATCTCCCAGTCCTTCACTTGACACTTTGTCAATGAATTAGTCTAATTTCCAAATATGAAATTTCTCATTCATCATGCAACCAAGTTGCATGATTCCAAGTTTCTGTCCAATTGAAACTTGGGCGATGAGAAACTCTCCATATTTGGTAAACTCTCGACTTTCCATAAATAACATAATAAGAACCAAATCCATTATTGCTAACAATAGAAACATTCAAACATCTATTTTTCATATACGCCATTGCAAGGATAAATAAATAATATAAAATCAAAATTTATTTTATTGTGGAAAAATTTTGTCCTTACAATGCAATTCATTGAAAAACTATGCTAATACATCTTTTTTAGCAATCTAATTCTAACTCTAAGTAGTAGCTCAAGAATCTAATCTTCGAGAAATGCGATCGAAATCCATTCATTCATGGTTAGATTCTGCTCACTTCTTCCTTTAAGCTTTCTTTCTTTTCTTCGATCCTTCAAAACATCAATTGTAATCTTATCACATTATGTATTAAGAATCTAGAATAGAAGCTTAAAAGAGTTAGTTAATGGATTTTACCTATATTAGAGCCATACGTTTTGACTCTCCCATCTCTTAGGTAAATGGGGCAGTTTCGTCTCCAATGCCCTTTCTCTTGGAAATAAAAGCAAATTGACTCCTTTGGAACTTGACATGGAACTACTTAAGACATTGCCTTTCTCTTATGATCAAACTTTTCGATCATAGCATGTCTTTCGTTGCCATTGTCTATATCCATAGAGGTCTTGAAGACAGATTCACCAATCAACTTTGCTTTTTCTATTGCGCCAAACCATTGCTGATTCAGCAGCAATAAGCATATAGGTGAGATCTACAAGGGTCACGTCGCGGTTCATCATATAGTACTCTCTTACGAACTCACTATATGAGTTAGGAAGTGACTGAAGAACCCAATCAACAGCCATTTCCTCACAGACAACAGATCCCAACATTCTTAACCTATCAATGTGTGACTACATCCCTAGGACGTGTGCACACACCGACTTTCCTTCTTTATGTTTACTTGCCAAAAGGGCTTGAGTGATCTTGAACTTTTCAAGCCTTTGAACTTGTGGGGTAGGGAGAATAATTGGAGGAGGTGGAGGGAGTGAAGCATGATTTCTTGTTCCTTGATCGAATCGTGGAATATCATCTTCATGTGGAATGCTTGTTCCACGGGATTTGGGAAGACCATAGTTGTCGAACCTTGACATCTACAATATGGGAGAAAATGAATTCAAGTTAGTTGATTGATTGAGTCCTTGGTAAATCACCCAAATAAGATACCAAGGCTAGGACCCAACACAATATTCTACAACTCGGGAAAGGGATGCCGTAACCCAAATTGCAGAACATTTGAAGGTAAGTGAATGACGATTCACTAATTTCCACCACGAAAACGAAAAAGAAATTTAAGTTTTAAATCTATGAAAACTCCTAGATCCTTTGAGATTCATTGAACTTTCAATGGCATGTTTAAATCTCGATATGCCCCTCTTGTTTGTGACTGGGATGCCGAGGATCACAAAGTGGGTGTGAATAACCATGCAAACTTACATGGTTCCCTCACATGTTATAGTCACCTATTCGATGTGCCGGTAAACCACACACGCTCCACCGAACTATGACAAACATTGAGTCACCATTTGCTACCTTTGCTTAGAACCATTTAGTGTGCCGGTAAACCACACACGCTCCACTAACGTCTTTGCAAGGGCACAAAGTGTAATTTCATGGGATTGCATCAATTCACTTTTGCCTAAGTAACTAAGATTGGGTATTTTTTAAAACACTGATGGGTTTTAGTCATAAGACATCCTATGTGCTCATACAAACCCTAATGCTTGGATCTAGGTTTATCTATTGTACATGCAAGTTATCCAAGACTATAAACCCTAATTCTAGCATACAAGTAATCATATTAATATAAGAATAGGTTTATAATGTTACCTTGATTGTTATGTAGCAATAACAATCCCAAATCTCCTTGTATCGACTTTGGAAGGCTTAGAGTCACAAGTGTCACTCCTCTAATGGCTTACAAACACCAAGAGCAAATGGAGAAGGTATAAAAAGAGAGGGGAGGTATTAGAATTCGTCTCTAGGACCTCTTGGGAAGGCATGGACGAATTCATGAGCCTTGGGGTCTTTATATAGGTGTAGAGATTAGGGTTTTAGTCCTTATCCTTATCTAGTTGCTTGCTCATCAAGTAACCATAAGATAAGCCTTGAAAACCCTTATCCTAGTCGAATTCTAAGGCCTTATCACCTTAAATTCGTCCAACCTATTCATAAGATAATCCTTACCTTATTTTGTAACTATCACATAATTACAATTCAGTCCCTCTAGTTTAATTAATTACACTTGATCACAAAATTAATTCTTAATTAATTACTGACCAATATTAGTTAAACAAATATGATTTCTCCTTTAATATATTATTCTTATAACATATTAATAAACCATAATAACCCCTCTCTTTATTTATTTTTCCAATCAAGTTGCTTTGGTAAAGGCAACCCAAAAGGACCATGCACCATCGGGTCAAGTACATACCAAAATAGTTATGGACTTAGACACTAATCCAACAGGAACTTCTTCCTAAACATAGATGTAAACTGAACATCCCTATCAGAGACTACCGATACTGGCACCCCTTGTCTAGCCACCATTTCCCGCATATAAATATCCGCCAACTTCTCGGCGGATATACTCTCAGAGATCAGAATAAAATAGGCACTCTTCGTCAGTCTGTCTACGATCACCCATATGACGTCCACACCCATCGCCGTCCTTGGTAACTTCGTGATGAAGTCCATTGTGATATCTTCTTATTTCCACATGGGAATGGGTAGCAGCTGAATCTTGTCGTGAGGTCGCTGATGCTCGGCCTTGACCTTCCTGCAGGTCAAGCACCGCTCCCCAAACCAGGAAATCTTCCGCTTCATGCAGGGCCACCAATAACCCAGCCTCAAGTCTCTATACATTTCCGTAGCCCCTGGATGTACAGAGTATTGGATTATGTGTCTAAGCTCATAACTATTTGATATGTACTTGACTCGATTATGAGCATGGTCATTTTAGGTTGCCTTCACTCGTGCAACTTGATAGGATGACAAGAGGAGAGAGAGTAGAATTTATTATATGAATAATAAATTCATACTCAAAATGGTTTTATTAATATATTACAAGCTTAATTTATTATTTGAAAATCATTTTATTTAATTAGTATTGATCAGAAATTAATTTGGTGATCAAAAGAAACTGATTAAATAAAGGGGGCTGATATTGTAATTATCTGATAATTGCTAGGGCTATGGATTCCTAATAGAAAGGTATTAGACGAAATTTATGGAGATTCTAAGAAGATTCCGTCCAAGGGTTTTCTAGATGTGCTCCATGGATTGTTTAAGCCCTAAGCAAGTAAATTAGGGTTTCCACCATAAAACCCTAATAGCCTCAACTATAAATAGATCCCTTAGCATATGGAAATCGCCTTTATGCTTCTTGGAGTTGGCCTAGCCGATTTCCTCCTCTCTCCTAAGTCATCTTGTAGCACCTGGTTCCTGGTACGTAAATCTTATTTGAGTATTTTCCATTTTTAGCCTTGGACTCAACGAGTCATAGGTCCGACACGTCGAGTAGAGACGGGACCCCGGGACACGTTTAAGTTGGTGACTCGGCGAGTCCATATTCCGGACTCGACGAGTCACCGCTGTTGGATGAAACCCTAAGTTTCAGGGGTTTGCACCATATTTAAACTCTCATTCCACCCCAATCTCGCCCCCATTCACCCTCAGAGCCCTATATCTCTCTCTAGCCTTGTTTCCTTGTGAGTTTGAAGTGTTTTTGTGGTGTTCTTGAAGTTTTTGAGGAGAAAGAAGAGTGAATCAAGAAGAGGAGAAGGAGGCCAAGCATCTATGTGTCATTCCAACATTTCCCCTGAGGTATAACTCATTTCCCCTATGTTTGTAAGCTTATTGTCCCTAATAGCTCCATTAAAGTCCTCTTTGAACCATTTCCAAGCTTGTGTATATTTGAGGGTTTGTAATAAGCTGATTGGCCTTTAGATCTAGGCATGGTTGAGCTCTAGGAGCTCAGATCTACTGTCTTTTTGGAACCATATTGCATGAAAGCCCTAGATCTACCCCTTTTGGTGCATTTTGGACCTTAAAACCCTCATGGTTGTCTATTTACACGTAAAGTTGGAAACTTCACGTGATAATCAAGCCCCAGGATCACGGATCTATGTATGGCATGAGCTGGATTCAAGCAGAATCGACCATATAGTAATTGCATGGTAACGACTCGGCGAGTCGGTTCGCGAGTCTCCGAGTTTGTCCCCTTTTCGTAGTGTCGAGTGTGAGCAGTGAGTCACGGGGTGTGACTCAGTGAGTCGGAAGCTGAACTCAATTATGGAGGAACTCGGCGAGTCAATGCCCTGACTCGGCGAGTTCAAGGCAATCTCCTTAGATCAAGAACAGACTCGGCGAGTTGTTCATACAACTCGACGAGTCGTAGCATAAGTGTTCTTCGGATGAAGATGAAATCGATGAGCTGTTCATACAACTCGGCGAGTCTTAGCATAAGTGTTCATCGGATGAAGATGAAATCGACGAGTTGTTCATACAACTCGGCGAGTAGGATGAAGGACTTGAATATCAGTTTAGAAGGAGAACTCGTCGAGTCATCGCCTAACTCGACGAGTAGAAACGTGATTCAGGAAAATCGTTTGGGTAGGGACTCGGCGAGTTGGAGAGCCAACTCGGCGAGTTGGGTCAACTGAAAGTTGACCCTGACTTCGAATTAGGGCATGATCAGGGGTAAAATGGTCATTTTACCCAAAGGACAGTTAGCAGTGTTTGATTGAGTATGTTGTGGGAATTACAGCCGGAGGATTTCCGGAGCAGCAGTAGCAGCAGTAGACAGTCAGTTCCCAATCAGATCAGCAGCTACTTTGAGGTGAGTTACCTTCCAGTAGCGGTGGGTCTAAGGCCACAATGCCGGCCCACCAGTAGGAGACGTATGATAGATGATTGTCTCTGTGATATCATCTAGGTTTGCTACTACCTGTTATGTTTATATACTAGCATGATCTGTTATATGAGTTAGAGGTAGTAGGAGGGGAGCAGTCCCCGAGTTCTGTTGTTAGGACCGAAGGGTAGTTCAGACACCCCAGATATGTCTGATAATATGTTATGTTATGATATGTGATAGTAGTAGCAGTAGGGGTGAAATAGTCCCCGAGGATCGGTTGTCAGGACCGACGGGTAGTCAGCACCCCAGAATGGCTTGACACGGGTAGTCAGCACCCCATAATGGCTTGACACGGGTAGGACGGCACCCCAGAATGGCCGCACGGGTAGTCGGCACCCCAGAATGGCCGTACTGGGTAGTCAGGCACCCCAGAATAGCCTAGCAGTATGTATGATATGTGTTGTATGGTATGTGGTACGATGGGGGAACTCACTAAGCTTTGTGCTTACGTTTTTCAGTTTTGGTTTCAGGTACCTCCTTAGCTAGGGGAAAGGAGCCGGCGCGGTAGCAGCATGTCACACATACACACTCTCTTGTTTCCGCAGTTATGAGTTTACCCTGGGATTGATACTCTGATATTTCGATTGGTTGTATGATTTGGCTTTAGACAAGGTTTATGTTGTGATGTGGTTTGATCAAACAATGTTTTTAATTGTTAATGTTTTCTAAAGTAATGTTTTAAAAATGAAATTTTTAGACGTGAAAATTGGGTTGTTACAAGTTGGTATCAAAGCCCTGGTTTGAGGGATTCGGACACACCTTCGGGGGTGTCTGAACTCAAATCGAGGGATTAAAAGATCTTCTAAAATAAAATGTTTTCTAAAAGTTAAGAAAAGAGTTTTGAGAAAGAACGAAGTGTGTGATGTGCGCGACCGGCCGAGCTCAAGTAAGTATTCCCCAAAGTAACCATACAAGTTTATGTTATGTTTATCAGCTTTTGTAGACCAGCATGCTAGAATAGGACTAAGGATCTAGGAGTGATGCCTTATGTGTCTGCTTTATGTTTTTCGGTTGTATGAGAATTGCATGCTAGTTATTGAGCAGACAACAAGTAGGATAGCCTGATTAGGTTATGTCTGATAGTATGAGCTTAGCAGTTTATGCTAGTATAGTTCCTGTAAGCAGATAGAGTTGATTGAGATTGTTACCCTTTTCTGAATGTTGCTTGCTTCGTGCTATGTGGGACTATGAATAATGGGAGTTAGCCATTAGGCGAATACATCACGTCACATGTGATCAGGGTTGAATAATCTTAGAGTGCTGGATTTGATCCTACTGTGCAGCTCTTGTTTGAGTCCAACCGTTGTAGGGACGAGTCGGGTACTCGAAGGATTATCTGAGCCTCGTCACATGTGATGGTATTCGGGTAATGGCTAATTGGCATTACAAGGAGGCCTGCAGCAGCTGAGGATTGGATAGAGTAGAATCAGAGATTTCCCTAGGGCAAGCCTAGGATGAGTATAGCAGTGATCAACAGTAGTGAAAGGGATCTGGTGGAGTCGAGGCATTCCTTGAAGAAGGTACGGATAGATGTGGAAGGTAGTATGGGCCCGTACTACTGAAAGCAGAGGATCCGTACCCGAACCAAGGAAGGCCAAGATAAGACCAGGGAACTTGTAAGTAGTTGTGATCCCTCAGGAAGTATCAGTATCACTAATGATTGTTGTGATGTATTGCAAAATGGTGGTACTTCGATCGAGGCCGGTAGATGGCGGTTCAGGAGAGGGGTGAGGTTCGAGATCAGGTTCTGAACAGGTAGATGAGGGACTACGCGAGTTCATCGCGTCAGAGATCACCAGGGGTATCCTTGAGTCGACTCCCATTATCTTCGGGTCGATAAAGGAAGGGATCATCGAGTTGATGGAGGATCGCCTCAGGGCGTTCAGGAGCGACATGGCATCTGGCCAGTCGGGTCCTCGCACATTGTCCTATAAGGACTTCAGGGGCAGTGGTGCGCCAGATTTCCACGGGGTGAAAGACCCCATTGCTGCCAGGCGATGGATTGCAGACATCGAGTCTGCACAGTTGACTAGCTTCTGCCCTGAGGGGTCGAAGGTGAGGTATGCAGCAGGGTGTTTACGGGACCGAGCCTGGGATTGGTGGGAGTCAGTGGGTGACTCGTTGGGAGCCTCAGCTATCGAGGCTATGACCTGGTCGGACTTTGTGACCAGGTTCAGGGCAGAGTTTGCGTCGGCTGTCGAGCTTCAGCAGCTGGCCAGGGAGTTTCTAGACATGAGACAGACGACGGAGATTGTGGTGGAGATCACCGCCAAGTTCCGGGAGAGGGCTTTGTTGGTGCCCCAGTATGCTGGTGACGAGGATATGAGGAGGACCCGTTATCATGATATGCTACGAGCTGACATCCGGGAGCATGTTAGCTTTTCGGCTTGCCCTACCTTGGACTCTATGATTGCCAGGGCGAGGGAGAGGGAGATAGATTTGGAGCATATCCGGAAACGGAAGTCACAGGAGGGACAGACAGTAGGGGCTTCGGGGAAGAAGCCCAAGGGATCAGATGGTAGGCCGAAAGGCCAGTCAGGACCGAGCCGCTACAGGAAATGCGGCAGGCCGCACGAGGGGGCGTGCAGGATGGGATCATCAGGCTGCTACAAGTGCGGCAAGTCTGGGCACTTTAGCAGGGATTACACTGCTCCGGCAGCAGTTATTCAGACATCGGAGTTACTGTGTTTCCACTGCTACCAGAGAGGCCACAAGAAGGCCAATTGCCCCAGTTGACAGTTTCAGCGCCGGTGAAGGTGCCAGCTCCAGCGACCCTGCGGATCACGGATGGCCGGCAGGGCAAGGCAGAGGCTCCGATGGTGAGGAGCCGAGCATTTCAGTTGACTACCGAGGAGGCACGCGCCGCACCCAATGTGGTGACGGGTATGATTCTTTCCCTCTATTTTATTTTTATGATGTTATGATATTGATATGTGCTCCGTATGTATTTGTATGTATTAGGATCGTTCCATGTGAACGGCATCCCAATTCAGGTGTTGTTCGACTCAGGTGCATCCCGATCATTTGTTTCCCTTGCGCTTAGCAAGAAGTTTCATGAGACTTCGGGCGAGTTAGATTGCCCTTTAGAGGTAGAGATTGCTGATGGTCGATCGGTGCGAGCATCGATGGTGTTTCGAGATTGCGTATTGTGTTCGTTTGAGGAGCGCTACTTGGTAGACTTGGTTCCCATTCCATTGCACGGGAACAAGGTGATTATAGGCATGGATTGGTTGATGTGACATCCCCATTTTCACGGTCAGAAAAGACCGATTTTGTTTATGCTTTATAAAAGTCAGAGTACTTCTTTTCATAAAAATGTTGCGGAATTTGTTCCTAGAAAAACACGATAAATACGTTATTAAAACATTTTCGAAGAGACGTATTTTATTCATTTTAAAACATTTGGGATGTCATTGTCAATACAGAAACATAAGCATAAACAGAACTTACATTTATTTACACTAGTGATCTACATCTCTTTAATCTCTCAGTGTAATGTGACTTCATATCAACATCTGTGATATAAATAAACTGAGTGGGCCAGGTTGGGAAACATGGTGAGTACATAGGGTTTTCAACCCACAATAATATAATTACTATGTTTAAACAATCAAGCAATTAAACCCAATTACCCATCCCCATTATCTTCTTTACTCTTAAGGATCTACCCTAAGAATCAACTATTTCTCGTTCATTCATTCCTAAGGATTATCCTAAGGAATCGACAGGAAGTCCATCGTTACCAAATCTTATAGATTACAACTAGTGAACACGTAGTCCAAAACATCTGGTAAACACTTAGTTCAAAAGTAACTAGTGAACACCCTTAGTTCAAAATACCTAGTGAACACACTCAGTTCAAAGATACGTAGTGAACACACTCAGTTCAAAATACTTAATGAGCACCTAGTTCAAAAACACCTACAGGTTACGAGCTTACTAGCGTTCCACCGGACCGTCTAGTATCGCCCATGGTCATCATCTATACTCCACTAGATGACTGGATCACTTACAACATTGATGTCTCCCATCGTGTTATCACAAAACAACTATTTCATCTACCCATGTTTTACCCAACACATTTTGTAGATATAAAATACATATACAGTTTAAATCATTTAAAACATGTATAAAAATCTTTCACCCAGCATAGACAGCAAGTATTCAGACAATATGCACACACAACACATAATTTATATTAAAATACTTCATATCTATGTGTAAGATGAAAGGGACTATGCACTCACCTGAAAGGTGGTGACTCAGCACTCAGACAGTGCTTCGATACTCTCAAAACAATTTTCCTTCGATAAAACCTAATACCAATACCACTAGGGTTTAGTCTAACGATAACCGTGACAAATTAATAGTCTAGCTATTATTATTATCATATAAGCGTTAAATAACACTCAATATAACTCATAATAATAGCCCAAATACTTATTATAAGTTCGTAATAACGTTACTATATTAAAACATAAGTTATACTAAAGATAGGGTAGGCATAGCTCACTTACAGCGGGTTTTCTTGAAAACTGGGATTCGTTGGAGCAGCGTTCCCGAGCCGAAAGGCTCTTTTCTCGGGGCCGTCGGGCGCTCCGGGGCTTCCGCCTCGTGCTAGGGAGTTACCCTAGGCTTTGGGGGGTTAGGGAGGCTTAGAGAGAGAGTTTAGAGAGAGAAAGAAGAAGGTTGAGGGGTGAGGAAATGAGGGAACCCGACACCTCTATTTATAGGGTGAAATCCTGACGGACTCGCCGAGTCAGTTTACTGACTCGCCAAGTCAGTGCCACGTGTCATCACCTGATGGCTTTCCTTGGGGAGAAAGCCTTGGCCCATATTCAGCCACGTCACCCTTTTTGCAGCAGCACCCTGCTGACTTCTAAATCCCGTTACTTTCGCATACAAGCTCCATTTTTTAAGTTCTTTTTTTCCACGCATAGGTAAAAACAAGATCTACAACTTTCATTTAGACTCTATCGGCTAATTCTCGACCGATCTCAAATTTAACAGTAGGAGGCGTTTAGACTGTTAAATGACCGCGAAGAATTCGTAACTCCTTCATACGGACTCCATTGTCGTCTATCTTTTTACCGTTGAGTTCCTATTAATGAGATCTTCAACTCTCATTTAGGTCGTGTAACCCAAAAACTGCTCAAACTAAAATTCGAGTTTCGGGTTGTACACTGCTAAGCCGAAACTTTGAAAAATCATAACTTCCTCATACGAAGTCAGATTTGGGCGTTCTTTTTATGGATTTTCTCTTTTTAACATAATCTACGACTTTTGTTTAGATCACTAAGGCTAAATCTTGCTCTATTGTAAATTCACTTTTTACGCTTCCCGTTGCCGTGCCGGTTTTGCCGTAAAACTTCGACGGGCCATAACTTCTACGTTATAACTCGGATTTCGGCGTTCTTTATATGTACGGAAACCTTGTGACATATTATACAACTTGGTTAAGATTATTTATTCTAAATAATCTTTTGTCGAAAAGTCGTTTTCGACCCTTATTGCCTCTAAATTGACTAGCCCGGATCTACGGGCGTTACGGTTGAGCCCTAATGGGGCGGTGATAGATTGCGCGCAGCAGCTAGTGCGGGTCAGGACCCCAAGAGGGGGAGAGTTAGTGATTCATGGCGAGAGGCCGCAGTGTGGACCCGCAGTATGTTCAGCAGCGAGGGCGAGACGCTACTTTCAGCAGGGATGCACAGGATATGTCGCGTACGTGATGGATATCCGGGAGGCGGGTAAGGCGACAGTGAGCGAGGTTCCGGTGGTGCGAGATTTCACAGATGTTTTCCCATAGGAGCTTCCTGGGATACCTCCGGAGCGACAGGTGGAGTTTAGGATTGACCTCGTTCCTGGTGTGACTCCGATAGCCAAGGCACCGTATCGGTTGGCTCCTCCTGAGATGCAGGAGTTGTCTACACAGCTGCAGGAGCTGTTAGACAAGGGATTCATTCGACCGAGTAGTTCACCCTGGGGAGCCCCGATTATGTTCGTGAAGAAGAAGGACGGGTCGCATCGGATGTGTATAGATTACCGGGAGCTGAACAAGGTAACAGTGAAGAACCGTTACCCGCTCCCGATGATTGATGACCTCTTTGACCAGCTTCAGGGAGCATCTTGGTTCTCCCAAATTGATTTGTGTTTGGGTTATCATCAGATGAGGGTCAGGGAGGAGGATACGCAGAAGACTGCGTTTCGGATGCGCTATGGCCACTATGAGTTTGTGGTGATACCGTTTGGGCTCACCAATGCTACTGCCGCGTTCATGGACCTCATGAACCGCGTATGTAGAACGATGCTGGATCGGTCTGTGATAGTCTTTATCGATGACATCTTGGTTTATTACAAGACTCAGGAGGAGCATGAGGAGCATCTGAGAGAGGTGTTGGAGACCCTGAGGAGGGAGAGCTTGTATGCCAAGTTCTCCAAGTGTGACTTTTGGTTGCGCGAGGTGCAATTTCTCGGACACCTTGTCAACCAGAACGGGATTCTGGTCGATCCGGCCAAGGTCGAGGTCGTGATGAGATGGGAGGTTCCGAAGTCTCCATCTGAGATTCGGAGTTTCCTGAGATTAGCAGGCTACTATCGGAGATTTATTCAGGATTTCTCCAAGATAGTCGTACCCCTGACGCAGCTGACGAAGAAAGTCGTGGTCTTTCGATGGGGACCCGAGCAGCAGGCTGCATTTGAGACACTAAGACAAAGACTGTGCGAGGCGCCGATCTTAGCCCTGCCAGAGGGCGTAGAGGATTTTGTGGTATATTGCGACGCGTCCATTTCAGGGTTGGGCGCGGTACTGATGCAGAGGGGGCATGTCATTGCCTACGCTTCGAGGCAGCTTAAGCCTCACGAGGCGAACTACCCGACGCATGATTTGGAGTTGGGGGCGGTGGTTTTTGCCCTCAAGATTTGGCGGCATTACCTCTACGGGGTTCGATGTACCATCTACACGGACCACAAGAGTTTGAGGTACCTCATGGATCAGCCGAATCTGAACATGAGGCAGCGTCGGTGGTTGGACGTGGTGAAGGATTATGATTGTGAGATCCTTTACCACCCGGGGAAGGCCAACGTGGTGGCCGATGCGCTTAGCCACAAGGCGGCACTGATCAGGGATATGTGCATGAGGATGACCGTAGTGACTCCCTTGTTGGAGCAGATTCGGGAGGCCCAACAGGAGGCTATGAAGGAGGAACATCGAAAGAGCGAGCGTGTGGTGGGTCAGGTTTCCTCATTTGATTATGATAGCCGAGGACTATTGACACTACACCGTAGGGTGTGGGTGCCGTATCACGGAGGCGTGCGCCAGATTTTGATGGAGGAAGCGCACAAGTCCCGATTCTCTATTCATCCCGGGGCGACGAAGATGTATAGGGATCTTCGTCTAGATTATTGGTGGCCCTGCATGAAGCGAGATGTGGCATGGTACGTTGAGCGATGCTTGACCTGCAGGAAGGTCAAGGCCGAACATCAGAGACCGCATGGCAAGATGCAGTCGTTGGATATTCCACTGTGGAAATGGGAAGATATCACGATGGATTTTATCACGAAGCTTCCCAGGACCGCGCGTGGAGTGGATTCGATTTGGGTCATCGTGGATCGATTGACCAAGAGTGCTCACTTTATCCCGATTCAGGAGAGCATATCGGCCGAGAAATTGACCGACATCTATATCAGGGAGATCGTGGTGCGGCACGGGGTGCCAGTATCGGTTATCTCGGACAGGGATGTGCGTTTTACTTCCAGATTTTGGAAGAGATTTCATGACGAGTTGGGCACTCGTTTGCATTTTAGCACCGTCTTTCACCCGCAGACGGATGGTCAGAGCGAGCGGACCATCCAGACTCTGGGGGATATGTTGCGAGCGTGCGTGCTAGACTTCGGTGGTAGCTGGGATACTTATCTTCCCTTGGCCGAGTTCTCCTACAACAACAGCTACCACGCGAGTATTGACCGTCCCCCATTCGAGATGTTGTATGGTCGGAGGTGCAGGACCCCGATATGCTGGGGTGAAGTAGGCCAGAGAGTCATGGGGAGCACCGAAGTGGTGCTCAAGACAACCGAGAGGATCCAGCAGGTTCGGAGCAGGCTTCAGACTGCTTAGAGTCGGCAGAAAAGTTACGCCGACAAGCGCCGATCCGACCTGGAGTTCCAGGTTGGGGATATGGTTCTCCCGAAGGTGTCGCCTTGGAAGGGCGTCATTTGATTCAGGAAGCGGGGCAAGTTGGGCCCGAGGTTTATTGGGTCGTTCAGGGTTGTAGCCCGGGTGGGCAAGGTGGCGTATAGGCTGGATCTGCCAGTCGAGCTTAGCCAGATCCACAACACTTTCCATGTTTCTCAGCTGCAGAAGTGCCTAGTGGACGACTCAGCAGTAGTGCCGTTAGAGGATATTCAGGTTGATGACAGCCTGAATTACATTGAGCGCCCAGTCGCAATCCTCGACAGGAAGTCGAAGGATTTGAGGAACAAGAGGGTGCAGCTAGTGAAGGTGCAATGGCAGCACCGCAAGGGTTCGGAATGGACTTGGGAGCCGGTGGACGAGATGATGGAGCATTACCCCGAGCTATTTCAGGATCGAGCAGCAGACTTCGAGGACGAAGTCTAAAATAAGTCGGGAGATTTGTAGCACCTGGTTCCTGGTACGTAAATCTTATTTGAGTATTTTCCATTTTTAGCCTTGGACTCGACCAGTCATAGGTCCGACTCGTCGAGTAGAGACGGGACCCCGGGACACGTTTAAGTTGGTGACTCGGCGATTCCATATTCCGGACTCAACGAGTCACCGCTGTTGGATGAAACCCTAAGTTTCAGGGGGTTGCACCATATTTAAACTCTCATTCCACCCCAATCTCGCCCCCATTCACCCTCATAGCCCTATATCTCTCTCTAGCCTTGTTTCCTTGTGAGTTTGAAGTGTTTTTGTGGTGTTCTTGAAGTTTTTGAGGAGAAAGAAGAGTGAATCAAGAAGAGGAGAAGGAGGCCAAGCATCTATGTGTCATTCCAACATTTCCCTTGAGGTATAACTCGTTTCCCCTATGTTTGTAAGCTTATTGTCCCTTATAGCTCCATTAAAGTCCTCTTTGAACCATTTCCAAGCTTGTGTATGTTTGAGGGTTTGTAATAAGCTGATTGACCTTTAGATCTAGGCATGGTTGAGCTCCAGGAGCTCAGATCTACTGTCTTTTTGGAACCATATTGCATGAAAGCCCTAGATCTACCCCTTTTGGTGCATTTTGGACCTTAAAACCCTCATGGTTGTCTATTTACACATAAAGTTGGAAACTTTACGTGATAATCAAGCCCCAGGATCACGAATCTATGTATGGCATGAGCTGGATTCAAGCAGAATCGACCATATAGTAATTGCATGGTAACGACTCGGCGAGTCGTTCATCTGACTCGGCGAGTCGGTTCGCGAGTCTCCGAGTTTGTCCCCTTTTCGTAGTGTTGAGTGTGAGTAGTGAGTCATGGGGTGTGACTCAGTGAGTCGAAAGCTGAACTCATCCATGGAGGAACTCGGCGAGTCAATGCCCTGACTCGGCGAGTTCAAGGCAATCTCCTTAGATCAAGAACAGACTCGGCGAGTTGTTCATACAACTCGACGAGTTGTAGCATAAGTGTTCTTCGGATGAAGTTGAAATCGATGAGGTGTTCATACAACTCGGCGAGTCTTAGCATAAGTGTTCATCGGATGAAGATGAACTCGACGAGTTGTTCATACAACTCGGCGAGTAGGATGAAGGACTTAAATATCAGTTTAGAAGGAGAACTCGTCGAGTCATCGCCTAACTCGACGAGTAGAAACGGGATTCAGGACTATCGTTTGGGTAGGGACTCGGCGAGTTGGAGAGCCAACTCGGCGAGTCGGGTCAACTGAAAGTTGACCCTGACTTTGAATTAGGGCATGATCAGGGGTAAAATGGTCATTTTACCCAAAGGACAGTTAGCAGTGTTTGATTGAGTATGTTGTGGGAATTACAGCCGGAGGATTTCCGGAGCAGCAGTAGCAGCAGTAGACAGTCAGTTCCCGATTAGATCAGCAGCTACTTTGAGGTGAGTTACCTTCCAGTAGCGGTGGGTCTAAGGCCACAACCCCAGCCCACCAATAGGAGACGTATGATTAATGATTGTCTCTATGATATCATCTAGGTTTGCTACTACATGTTATGTTTATATGCTAGCATGATCTGTTATATGAGTTAGAGGTAGTAGGAGGGGAGCAGTCCCCGAGTTCGGTTGTTAGGACCGAAGGGTAGTTCAGACACCCCAGATATGTCTGATAATATGTTATGTTATGATATGTGATAGTAGTAGCAGTAGAGGGTGAAATAGTCCCCGAGGATCGGTTGTCAGGACCGACGGGTTGTCAGCACCCCAGAATGGTTTGACATGGGTAGTGAGCACCCCATAATGGCTTGAAACGGGTAGGACGGCACCCCAGAATGGCCGCACGGGTAGTCGGCACCCCAGAATGGCCGCACGGGTAGTCGGCACCCCAGAATGGCCGTACCGAGTAGTCAGGCACCCCAGAATAGCCTGGCAGTATGTATGATATGTGTTGTATGGTATGTGGTACGATGGGGGAACTCACTAAGCTTTGTGCTTACGTTTTTCAGTTTTGGTTTCAGATATCTCCTCAGCTAGGGGAAAGGAGCCGGCGCGGTAGCAGCATGTCACACACACACACTCTCTTGTTTCCATAGTTATGAGTTTACCCTGGGATTGATACTCTGATATTTCGATTGGTTGTATGATTTGGCTTTAGACAAGGTTTACGTTGTGATGTGGTTTAATCAAACAATGTTTTTAATTGTTAATGTTTTCTAAAATAATGTTTTAAAAACGAAATTTTTGGACGTGAAAATTGGGTCGTTACACATCTTGTTGCATTGGGTGTTTCTGATTCCATTAGAGGTGCAACATTTAAGGCACTAAGCTTTCAAATGTCACACCGCGAAACCAAGGATAGCAGAAACGTCCGGGAGTGGAGGACTTCATGTATAGTATCACAACAACGAGTATAATAGTGCTCAAAGTAAAAACAACAAACATAAATATAATTGAAAAAGTTACACCATAGTACGAGGTTACATGTTTTCTAAATCGATTACATTATGTTAACAAAAGTAAAATGTTTAACGCCTTAGCGTTCCATCCTCAAAAGCTGCTGATTTTCCGTTTTACTGATTCCCTGAGAATACGAGTAGTTTTGAAAAAGTGTCAACAATTAAGTTGGTAAATTCATAAGAGTTTATTTGAACAAGATGTCATTTTCCTTGAAAAAACGAATGAGTATGATTCCAGAAAATCCAATATTTTCTTTATAAAATGTGTAAGGAAATCTCCTATGTTATGCAATAATGTACCCTAGAAAGACCCATGTATTTCCTCTATAATCACCTAATGTATATGAGTTATATAAAATTTAAGTTAAATAAACTATCGGATATAATGGGTCTGCCCCAGGTCCACAACCAAACAAGGAACAGGAAGTAAGGCGGGCCCACCAATTCTAAGTCGATCGCAACTAAATTCTTATATAACTCTGACATATACACTTAGCAATTATAACCGGAAACTAACAAATTCTAGATGGATTGTAGTTCTAAAATCATAAAACCATTTTGTGTAAACCCGGTACTTTGTAATGTACCCCTTTAGTTTATGAAAACCCGGTACTTTGTATTTGTACCCCTTTGTATAGACACGGTACTTTGTATCTGTACCCCTTCTATATGAAAACCCGGTACTTTGTATTTGTACCCCCTGTATAGACCTGATACTGTGTATTTGTACCCCTTTGTATAGACCTGATACTTTGTATTTGTACCCATTCTATATGAAAACCCGGTACTTTGTATTTGTACCCCCTTGTATAAACCCAGTACTTTGTATTTGTACCCCCTTGTATAGACCCGATACTTTGTATTTGTACCCCTTTTATATGAAATGAAAACCTTTCTTAATGAGTTTGAAATGTAATTGTAACATAAACTATACCTATTATAGTCTATCATAATGTTTGTAATGCATATGCAACCTAACTATACTTATTATAGTTTAGCATATTTGTTTGTGGTGTAATATTATTTGTAGAGGTAGTAACCCCTTGTATATGATTCATACCTTTAGACTAGGGTAAATAATATGTACTATCAACAACATGTATATATATAATAACACACACCTTGCTCAACAAGCTACAAGGTGCAAATGAAATTGTTAACCATTTTTCTAGTTTTAACCTTGTTGTTCCTATTCTTACAAAAATCATAGAAAAATCATTTGAAGTCAAAATCAGAATCTGTAAATTATGAGAGCTTAGAAAATGTGTCTATTTTATTCATAATTTTTATCATGATTTTTAGTGACATTTAACTTTTGTAAAAATGTCCAACTTCACAGACTGGTCCGAAGTGGTTTTTGAAATGATAGGCTGTTTGTAAAAATCGCCATAAATTGTAGAAAAATTGTGTGGAGATGTGTGAGTAGTCATTTTAAAGGTATAAACCTGAAATATTTTCACCTAATACAGTTTTGAAAACTAAAATGTTTAAGTTGACCAAAACAGTCCGTGAATGGAGTTAAACTTTTCTGATGAATGAGTTTAGTTGTGTTCTTGGTGTTTTAACTTGTACCCCCCCTAAAACTTAAGAAAAACATGAAAATATAGGGGTATGAACTCACATTGTGTGTTCTTAGTGGATGGATGTTGAAGAAAAGAAGTGTTCAACTCAAGAACACTTAGAAGATGCCTTGAAGGTCCGAAGATCTAACACAAATGTGATGGAATTTGTGTAAGTATTCTATGATTTTGGGTAGAAGGAAGTGAAATAATAATAAGGAGGATAATATCACTTACCAAAAGTGGAAGAAAACTTGATGACCAGCCCTTGAATCTTAAATTTGAGAGAGAGAGAAGTGAGAGAGAAAGGTGTTTGTTCTTTGGTGGAGAATGAGAGAAGAGTGAGGAGAGATAAGAGTTTTCTAGACCTTGACCAAGATTATGGATGGAATTATGGTAGGAAGAGGACAATGATTGACTAGGTATGGTGGAATAGTGTCTGGGGATGGTCAAGGAGTGGGTATGGGAGGTTGTTTATGTTACACACTAAGGTAAAGTCAACACTCCACCTCAAATATTCAACCACTAGATTTTATTCTTAAATAAAGATTTCCATAAAAATGTGCTTAGATTATGGAAATATGGGGCCTTATATGTCAAAATATAAGTTCAGGTGAAAATCCCGCGTTAAAATCACGAAAAAACGGGCTTAAGACGCTAAAAATATTGAAAACCGGGCAAAAATTGCCAAATTCCGAAATTCAGGGCCGGAGGTTCGGTTCCAGATCATAGAACTGAAAGTGGATGAGAACTGAGAGGAGGGTTCAGTCCTTGAGAAGTCTCGCATGCGAAGGGAAAGGAGCGAAGGCGAGGCTCGGTCCTAGGTGAGGTTCGGTTCAGGCGAGGTTCGGTTCAGAAGGGCTAAGTTCGGTTCTCACGGGGTAGCTTCAGTCCTCTTACCTTCGGTTCTTCTTAGTCTTGGTTCTAATAGAAGGGTTCGGTTCCTTAAGAGGGTTCGGTTCCTTAAGGTTGTTTTTCGCTTAAACTTCCGTTTTCGAGCGGTTTTCGTCTAAATTAAGGATCAGGATGCCCCGAGTGATTATAAGAAGCTGAAAGAGATTTTGAGAGAGATTTGGGAGATATTTCACATTCTTGGAGCGATTTCTCATTCAGAGAGAGATTTGGGAGAGATTTCTCATTCAGAGAGAGATTTGGGAGAGATTTCACATACTTGGAGAGATTTCTCATTCATAGAGAGATTTGGGAGAGATTTCACATTCTTGGAGAGATTTCTCATACAGAGAGAGATTTGGGAAAGATTTTTTAATATAGAGAGATAGAGTGAAAGAGATTGGGAGAGGCTTCTTTTGTGACCTTTTTGGGTGTCCAGCTTCGCAACGCAAGGTCCGTAAACCCTGTTAAGCCATGTGTAAGGATCTTACCCACTCCCGATGAGTATGCAATAGTGTTTTATTGCTTTGGTTCATTACTTACCACTGTTTTAGGTTAAAGAAATCTAGATATACGAACTTTTCAATTAATGATTTCTCATTAGAATAACGAGTTGTATATAAATCTCATAACGTAAACCATAGTATACAAGGGTTGGTTGAGTTAACCGGTTTGACTTGTTGACTTTGTTTGACTCTGACTTGACCAGAATTTAACGGTTGTCACATCAAAGGTCAAGGAGTTCTTGTTATTACTACATAACAAGTTGAGGCAATCATTATAACTTGTTTATTATGTATTTTTCGAAATAAGCATGGTAGATTAGGGTTTATTGCTTTGGTATTCAATGTTGTATGTTCAAATTAGAAAAACCTAGATCAAAGTTGTAACACCTAGTTCAAGTGTTGGTTGGAAAGTTGCCAAATTAGGAAGGTTTTATGCATGGACTCGGCGAGTTGGGGGATCAAATTGTCGAGTAGAGTCGAGACATTTTGGACGCGGGTCGGAACCAACTCGGTGAGTCGAAAGGCCCGACTCGGTGAGTCAAAGTTGTTTAGAGAAAACCCTAGTTTAGGGGTTTCCCCCTATGTAAACATCATTATACACATTTTTAGCCTTCTTTAACATCATAAGAGAGCGTTTACGACCGCAAACCCGCTAGTGTGTGAAGTAAGAACATTTGGGAGCTTATTTTTGGGATTGAGGAAGAGATTCCAAGCTCGAATAAGAGGTATCAGGGGGAAAACGCTAGATCTAGCATCTATTTCGTCTTGGGCATCGAATTAAGGTATGAATCTGTTATCTTAAGCCTAGATTGTATTTGAGAGTGTAGGACCAACTTTGAGGAAATGGAAGCAAGCATAGATCTGGACCTATCACAAGGATATGGTTCCAGATCTGGACCTCCTTAGGTCCCAAATATCATAAAGTTGCACCTTTTATTAAGCTCATTCCCTCTCCATGCATGAAAACGGTAACATCCCAAACTTCGCAGGTATATTTCAAATCCCTCCTCTTTTATAAGTTGCCAATTATAGTCCCTGGAGTGGCTGAGTTGGGCCATGAGAAGTATAAGGACTAAAATTGCCACTTTGAGTCAGGAAGGAGTACGTTGAGCATACATAAGGGTACGCTGAGTGTACTAGGCACGCCTTAGTACGCTGGGCGTACACTCATGTACGTTGGGCGTCCTCATGTCAGGTGCAAACCCTAATATCTAAGGTTGGGGACTATACAAACACCCTTATATCTCATTTACCCTGATTATCCTCAGCCTCGATATCCCAGAAAACGTTCCAAACCCTAGTTTTATGTGTGAGTGTGAGTGTGAGTTAGTGTGCATTGTGAACCTTTGAAGGTGAAGTAATTGCACCAAGGAGTTGGATAAGGAGATCAAGGCTATAGATATGAAGTTGTGTTGTGCCCTAGAAGCTCCAGATGGTAAAAATCTTGGAACTTTATGCTTGTGTGTTATAGATCTAGTAATTTTAGCTTTATGGAATCTTTCTTGTCCCAAAAGTCCCAAAATGGTGCATGTGATGACTTGGACGAAATGGGTTATCCTTTAAGACCTTAGAAGAGGCCCTAAGTGATAAAAATGAGGTCCCAATAGCTATATTTGTCTCATGCATGAAGTAGGAAGGTCTTAATGGATTAAGACCATGTGTTAAGAACTTTCTGTATGTCCAAAGTGATAAAGTTCGAAACTTTACGGTTCAATGGCACATTTGGTTGATGGATCTGGAATTTGGGCTTAAGTGCTTAAGCCATTAAGCATTTATTAGGGTTTTGGTGAAACCCCGTGTACGCCCGACGTAATTCCTGTACGCCTAGCATACGGGGTCACACCCCGATGGTGGTCAACATGGGACAGCGTACGCCCAACGTACCGGAGGAGTATGCCCCGCGTACGTCCTCTTATTGGACTTTGGACATTGGGCTTCGGGATTGGGCCGCTGTTAGACTATTTGGACTTGGGCCTTGTTGGGCCCTGAATAATTGAAGGTGGGTCCATTCCGATAAGGAGTCCTTTGGTAAGGCCTAATTAGAAAGTTAGGCCCAATAAAAAATTGGGCCATTGTTGGGCTGTGTTTTCAGACATGGAGTAGTGGATGTATATTGGGCATTGGGCCCAATTTAGTGAAACGGACAATATGGACCCTTTGGCAACTTTGAGATTTCCACTTATTAATTTAGTATTTTTCATTTTCTTAGGCAGCCGAGGTGATCAGTGAGACAACGGTTGGAGACTCCCAGTTCAGTTCTGCACTACTAGCTAGGTGAGTTATCCTCACTATATCAATAGGGTCTAAGGCACCAAGGCCAACCCTTATGGATTGTATCTGGTTATGGCATGTTATGCTTATTGATTAGCACTCTGGTAGTTAGATTTATGGTATGCTTAGTGGCCTGTTATGTTGGTATCCTGGTTATAGGATGTTGTTATGCTAATTGATTTATTATAATGGTTGTTTGAGATATTATATGCTAGCATATGTTATTTATGTGCACATGATTGTTTGTTTGGGGGTTGGGTTGAGGCGGTCCTGCTTCGTGCTGTAGGTCAACATACATGGGGCGGTTTGTATAGGCTGTAGGCCCTGAGGATGCAGTCCAGTCAGGCCGAAGGCCCGACGAGCGGTCCGGATAGGCTGTAGGCCCTACGAGGCGATCCAGTCATGCTGAAGGCTCGGGAGCGGTCCATATAGGCTGTAGGCCCTGAGGAGGCGGTCCAGTCATGCTGAAGGCTCATTATGCATGATGTTTGTTATATCTTGTTGGGTAGTATATGTTGTTATTTTTGGGGTAACTCACTAAGCCTTCGAGATTACATTTATTGATTTTTGTTTCAGGTACTTCAGGTGACCGTGGCAAGGCGAAGGCGTGACTCACACACCCTCACATTTTATGAATTGGGATTTTCTGGGAACTTTGATATGAAATCATTTTAAACAATTTGTGAGCTATGTTGATGTTGGGTAATTTTTGATTACTCGGATTGGTTTTTTAAAGTTTAAATTTTTAGTAAAATTTTTGGGTTGTTACAAAAACCTTGATTGAAGATTAATTTTGATGTTATGGCCATGTGAGGCCTTGCATGCACGTAAAGTTTGCAACTTTACGTGTAATCCGCACTAGTAGAGTATAAATCTGAAGTTTGGGGCCTTGAGTCCCACTGGAAAGGGTCGTAAACATAAAGGACTAAGGGGACTCGGCGAGTCTAGAGGGTTCACGGTCAAGGGTTCACGGCCAAGGGTTCACGGTCGAGGGTTCACGGCCAAGGGTTCACGGTTAGTCGTTTACGGCCGTAAACATAAGGGAACTCGACGATTCTCTTGAGCGACTCGGCGAGTCGAAGAGTTAAGCAGGGAACCCGAAGAGTGGCCGACTGTACTCGACGAGTCAAGGTCAATATGGATTGTTGACCATGACTATAGACTTTGACTTTGACCAGTTTTACCCTGGGGTTATTCTTGGGATTATGTTGAGTTATTTATTCATCAATTATGGGCAGCTGAGAAGGAGCAACGCGTGGGATATACTTGACTTCAGCTTATCAGTTCAACATTCGAGAGGTGAGTCTTCTCACCATACCAATGGGTCTAAGGCACCAAGGCCGACCCATTTTATGATAGTTGGTATACTTGTTGTGTAGAGGTGTGTGACATTGTTATGCATTGATATGTGGTAGAGAAAGCTTTTACAGCTAATGATAGAGATAACCTTCAGGGCTAATGGTAAAGATAGCCTTTATGGCTAAGGGTAGAGACTGTTGGATTAGTGTCTAAGGTTGTAACTATATTTGGTAAGTACTTGACCCGGTTGAGCATGGTCCTTTTGGGTTGCCTTCACCATAGCAACTTGACAGGATGATTTGTTAAGAGAAAAAAATATTATTGTTAATATATTATGAGAATAATATATTAAAGGATTAATAATATTATTTGATTAATATAAATCATATATTAATTAAGAATTAATTTGGTGACTTAAAGAGGTTAATTGAATAAAGGGGCATAAACTGTCAAATGTGTGATAGTTGTGTTTTGGGCTATGTATCCTTATAGATAATGGGGTGGACAAAATTTAGGGTTTGGGAACCTTAAAATCGTCCAAGCCTAATATCTAGGAGGGTATTGGATTACTTAGGGCCTAAGTTATTCAATTAGGGTTAAAGGTGAAACCCTAGTATCCCATAGTATAAATAGACCCCTAGGGCGAGGGAAATCGGCACTCATGCAAGGCAAGAAACCTTAGGGCCGATTTCTCACCCTCATTCCTCTCTCTCAAATCATCTTCTTTCTAGTTGGTGTTTGTAAGCCATTAGAGGAGTGACAATTATGACTCTAAGCTCCAAGAAGAAGAAGTATCAAACAAGCAACTCAAGGTATTCTTTTAGATTTGTTTTTCATATGTTATGAATTGTTAGTTTACACTAGATCTATGAATGAAAGTCTTGGATACATGCATGTTCAATTAGAGAAACCTAGATCCAAGCAATTAGGGTTTGCATGTGCATATAGGAAAGTTCTTATGGCTCAAACCCATCAGTGGTATCAGAGCTTTGATTGATTTCTATTGAATTGATGCATTGGTTAATTGCTTGTTGCTTGAAAATTTCGATTTTTGGTCTTCTGCCTGATGAACTCGGCGAGTTCCACTATGGACTCGGCGAGTAGCTCTAACTCGGCGAGTCCATAGTGGGAACTCGGCGAGTTCGAGCGTCAGAAAGATGGAGTTTCGGGATTTCTTGCTGTTTTTCTTGAGAAAACTTGCCTTAACTGTCTAGGGTCATTAAAATCTGATTTTAACTATATATATATGAGTATATTCTTGACCAAACAAAAGATAATTGCCAATTAGTTGAATAATAATTTCTTTATATGATAATAATTGATTATTTGAATTGAATTGGTGAATTGTTTTGCAAGTAATAATGAATTAGATCAAATAGAGATAATCTAATTGTTGATTTACATTATTTGCTATTTGATCCTTATGTTTTGAAAAGCTTAAAACTTGTCCTCAAGTTTTGAAATTTAAGTTTTGTGATTAAAAGTTTAATTTGAATAATTTAAATTTCAAACCCTAGAATTTTACAAGTTTAAAATTCAACCCTATACTATTATATGATTACAAGCTTAATATATATATATATATATATATATATATATATATATATATATATATATATATATGAGTTAAAATATGTTAGTCTTACCGTTAGTAGGCCTTATTCACGAAGCCGGTCTATAAGGTGGGTATAAGGTTGCTGCCTATAAAATGACGCTTAATGGGTGTACACTCACACCTATTGCTTGCTTGACTGGTGGAGGGTCGTTAGCCGAATGGGTAGGATAGGGCAAACCTCTTCGCATTAATAAGTATAATGAATCCATTTAAAGTAACTAAACTATTTTATAAAATTCCCAATCTTAGTTACTCTAGAAAAAGTGAATTGATGCAATCCCATGAAATTACACTTTGCACCCTCTATTTAGATGTTAGTGCAGCGCGTGTGGTTAACCGGCACACAAATTGGTTATAAGCAAAGGTGGCAAAGGGTGATTCATTGTTTATCATAGTTCGGTGGAGCGTGTGTGGTTTACCGGCACATCGAATAGGTGATTGTCACAATGATGGCACTATGTAGATTTGCATGGTTATTCACACCCGCTTTGTGATCCTCGGTTTCCCAGTCACAAACTAGAGGGGCATATCGAGATTTAAACATGCCTTTGAAAAGTTCAATGAATCTCAAAATCTAGAAATTCTCAATACATTTAAAACTTAAAGCTTATGTATTCATGGTGAAGAATTAGTGAATCGTCATTCACTTACCTCCAAATTATTTGCATATTGGATTACGGTATCCCTTTTATAATGTGTAAATACTGTTGTTGGGTCCTAGCCCTAAAATTCCATTTTGGGTGTTAATTAGGACTTAACTCTAATCAACTTTGGTTCTTTCTATTTGTCGATGTATAACGCAAACAACGCTGCTGCTAGCTCATTCACGCTAATGAGCCTTTGTCAAAAGGTGACTTTCGATGGATCGAACTTTAGCGAATGGATAAGATACATTCGCACGATCGTGCGTTACGAGGACAAGGAGTATGTTCTCGATGAGAAGCTCGAGAAGATCAATCCAGAAACTACCACTCCCAAAGAAATGGTTGTGTTTGAAACACATGAGCGTGATGCAACGAAAGTCCATTGCATCATGATAGCCACCATGAACTCCGAATTCCAAAAGTCCTATGAGGACATGTATCCTTATGATATGCATCTAGACTTGATGGAGCGATACCACCAAAGCGCGAGGCAAGAGCACTATGAGATCATAACGAATATGATCACTGCTAAAATGGGAAGTGGAGAATCTCTTACCGTGCACTTGCAAAAGATGCAAAGGTATGTCGATCATCTTCGCAAGTTAAATGTCAAATTTGGGGAAGATTTGGCTATTGACATTGTTCTCCACTCCTTGCCCTCATGCTACAACCAATTTAGGATGACCTACCACATGAACAAGGAAGAGGTCACACTAAGCAAACTCCAAGGGCTCCTAAGGAATGCTGAGAGCAACCTTAAGGACAAGTTTGTTGCACCATCTCCCAATCCATCTGTTGCTCCTGTTTTGGCTATTGGGCAGGGAAGCGGCAAGAAGAGAAAGGCTTCTTCGAAGAACCACCGCAAGGGAAAGTCCCAAGATGGTTCCTCTTCTAGTGGGACCAAGGTTGATCCTACTAAGCCCAACCCTAACCCAAAAGAGGCAGAGTGCCATCATTGCCACAAAATAGGGCATTGGAAGAGAAGCTGCCCGGGATATCTGCAAGCCATCAAGGATGGAAAGATCAAGCCATCTTTTGCAGGTATATACACAATTAAATCTAATGATTCATCCCATGCTATTTCTTGGGTTCTTGATACAGGGTGTGGTTACCACATTTGTTATGATTTGCAGGGACTAGGAAGAAGTAGGGATGTGGAGCTTGGAAGAATGAATCTAATCATGGGAAACAGAAGATTGTCGCCTGTTACAAAGATTGGAGTGTATTCTTTAGTGCTTAGTAATGGATTGAATTTTGATTTAAATAATTGTTGCTACTCGCCAGATATGGCAAGAAACATCATTTCTTTTCATGGTTTGTTTAAACAAGGGTTTAGATATTCGTTTATTAATGAGAATGGTTCGATTTATGCTTATCTAAATGGTGTTTTATATTTTGAAGCAATGCCTTGTTATGGAATTTATGAAACAGTTATGGTTGTAGATAACCTGGGAAATGATGTGTTGTGTATGGATTCTTACAATAGTATGGATAGAGCATCCTTGTGGCATTGTCGTCTTGGACATGTCAACAAGAAGCGCATAGCCCAACTCCAAAAGGATGGAGTGTTAGAGTCATTCGACCTTAGGGAAGATGACACGTGCGCATCTTGTTTACTTGGAAAGATGACCAAGTCACCCTTCACTGGCACTTGTGAGAGGGGTGAGGGTTTATTAGATCTCATGCATACCAATGTGTGTGGGCCCTTTAGATCTACCACAAAGGATGGGAACCGCTTCTATGTGACTTTTACCGATGATTATAGTAGATATGGGTATATCTACTTAATCAAGCACAAGTCAGAAACGTTTGAAAAGTTCAAAGAATTCAAACATGAAGTGGAGAATCAATTGGGCAGGAAAATCAAGATGCTTCGATCCGATCGAGGAGGAGAGTACCTAAGTCTCGAATTCCATGGCTATCTCAAGGAATGCAGAATAGTTTCGCAATTGACGCCACCTAGGACACCGCAGTTGAATGGTGTGGCAAAAAGGTGTAATCGAACCCTATTAGACATGGTACGTTCTATGATGAGTCGTGCTTCACTACCTATCTCATTATGGGGGTATGCCTTAGAGACTGCCGCCCATATCCTTAACAGAGTCCCTACAAAGAAGGTTGCCAAAACACCTCACGAGATGTGGACAGGGAAAGCTCCCTCGTTAGCACACATCAAGGTTTGGGGTTGTGAAGTTTTCGTAAGACGAGAGACTCACGACAAGCTTGAACCTCGAAGTGAGCAATGTATTTTCATCGGCTACCCGCATAAATCGTTTGGATATATCTTATATAGACCGAGTGACAATGTTGTCTTCGTTGCGAGGAGAGGGATTTTCCGAGAGCGAGAACTCATAAGCCAAGGAGACAGTGGGAGGCAAATCAATCTTGAAGAGATTCAAGAGTCGAGCGATGAAGGAGCCTCTAACGCTGGCGCTCAACCCGAGGAGGAAACTCCGGTTGAACCAATTGATGAGTCCTTACCTCTTAGACGTTCCGAAAGAGTTAGATTTCAACCCCAATTGTATGGATTTCATATTACTACCGAAGGGGATACGTATATTAGTGATGGTACACTAATAAATATAGATGAACCTAACAACTATAAGGAAGCCATGGCAGGCCCATAGTCTGTAAAATGGAAAGAGGCGATGGACAGCGAGATTTAGTGCATGTATGACAACCAAGTTTGGAATTTGGTTGACAATGGGCCCGGACGTAAGACGGTGGGGTGCAAATGGATCTTTAAGAAGAAGACCGACGTGGATGGGAATGTGCACACGTATAAGGCACGACTAGTGGCAAAGGGCTTTACTCAAACTCCCGGAGTTGACTATGATGAGACCTTCTCACCAGTCGCTAAGATAAAATATATTAGGGTGATGCCAACCATTGTTGCATTTCATGATTACGAGATATGGAAGATGGATGTCAAGACCGCTTTCCTGAATGGGAAGTTGGTTGAGGATGTTTACATGGCTCTGCCAGAGGGTTTTGTCGATCCGAAGCATCCCAAAAGAGTGTGCAAGCTTGAGAAGTCCATTTATGGACTTAAGCAAGCATCTCGCAGACGGAATATTTGCTTCGATGCGAAAGTCAAAGAGTTTGGATTTGTACGAAGTGAAGATGAATCATGTGTATATGTCAAGGCCAGTGGGAGTATAGTTAGCTTCCTCGTTTTGTATGTTGATGACATACTGCTCATAGGAAACGACGTCCCGACCTTGCAGGAGGTTAAATCCTGGCTCGGGAAGTGATTCGCTATGAAGGACCTCGGAGAGGCTTCCTATATTTTGGGAATAAGGATAGTGAGAGAAAGAAGTAAGAGACTAATAGGACTTAGTCAGAATACTTACTTAGATAAAGTACTAAAACGTTTTAGTATGGAAAACTCGAAGAAGGGAGAACTACCGATACAAAGTAATGCCAAGTTGAGTAAGACTCAAAGTCCGAGTACCGAAGCCGAGATAGCTGAGATGAGCCGAGTACCCTACGCTTCCGTAGTTGGCTCAATCATGTACGCTATGACTTGTACTCGCCCTGATGTGGCCTTTGCTTTGAGCATGGTCAGTAGATATCAAGGGAACCCTGGCAGAGCTCATTGGATTGCTATCAAGAATATAGTTAAGTACCTTCGGAGTACCAAGGAATGGTTCTTAGTCCTCGGAGGGAGTGATGACTTAAAGGTGTGAGGGTATAGTGACGCCAACTTCCAGACCGACAGGGACAACTACCGTTCGCAGTCAGGCTGGGTCTTTACCCTTAATGGAGGAGCAGTGACTTGGAAAAGTTCCAAACAAGAAACCGTAGCTGATTCAACATGCGAATCAGAGTACATTGAAGTGAGCGAAGCGTCAAAGGAGGCGATGTGGTTGAAGAACTTCATTGGTGATCTTGGAGTTGTGCATGCTATAAAAGAGCCTATGGAAATTTTCTGTGATAATGAAGGAGCGGTTGCCTTGACCAAGGAACCGAGAGATCATGGTAGATCTCGACATATCGACAAAAAATATCACTTTATTAGACATCGAGTAGAAGAAGGACACCTCGTAGTGAAGAGGGTATCGTCAGAGGATAACCCAGCAGATCCGCTTACGAAGGGACTGAGTAGGGTTAAGCATGTGCAGCACGCTAGGAGCATTGGGTTGAAAGACGATATTAGTTTAGATTAGATAGTTTTGAAACATGTAATAGATAAATGTAATTTACATTTGATGATTAAATAAAAGACTATTATTTATAAGTAAAGTTATTGTCTTATGTTAGTTGTTTAACTATTTTTTCACTTTGCATGTTTTGACTTCCTGAATAATTAAGTTATTAAGAATACTCGAATTATTCGAATGGTCCACAATCGTCCATATGTTGGAAAGTGGGTATGAATGAAGATTGTCATGAATTGGTGTGTAGATTGTCTAAAAGATTATTAGACATAGCAAAAGTTTGCTACAACGTTCATGAGTGATTATGAACAAGTTTTGAGCATTGGAATAAACCCGCGCTTGCTGGAATCACTTTTTGGAATATGACACAAGTGATCGCAAGACGATAATATCATATGGTCTTAAAACCAAGATATATGGTTTATTGTTTATTAATTGGTTGTACATTGACAATGCGAAACCACATTAGTAAATTGATGTCATAAAACGCATTGTTGTGAATAGTTGATTAGTAAATAGTGAATGCATATACGTCGAAGTTTATATGTTACTTTCATTTTGAGAGGATAAAAGCGATATCACGGCGGCTTGATAATTTGATTTGAATTATGTGCCGGGCCCGGTCAGGACTGAATTGATGTGTTCAATTAAGTTCTATGTCAAATCAATCTGAGATCGAGAAACCAAAATTCTGGACAATAAGTCCCATAAGATTGTCCATGTAATATCTAAACAGAGGACTGTACGATCCCTTATCTAAAGGACAGAAGTTTGATAAGATCAGAGTTGACAACGTCTTTGAGAGCTACGATTGCTAATCGGTTTGTATTTGCATATATAGTTACTAGAATTATCCAAGTGGGAGACTGTTGGATTAGTGTATAAGGTTGTAACTATATTTGGTAAGTACTTGACCCGTTTGAGTATGGTCCTTTTGGGTTGCCTTCACCATAGCAACTTGACAGGATGATTTGTTAAGAGAGAAAAAATGTTATTGTTAATATATTATGAGAATAATATATTAAAGGATTAATAATATTATTTGATTAATATAAGTCATATATTAATTTAGAATTAATTTGGTGACTTAAAGAGGTTAATTGAATAAAGGGGCATAAACTGTCAAATGTGTGATAGTTGTGTTTTGGGCTATGTATCCTTATAGATAATGGGGTGGACGAAATTTAGGGTTTGGGAACCTTAAAATCGTCCAAGCCTAATATCTAGGAGGATCTTGGATTGCTTAGGGCCTAAGTTATTCAATTAAGGTTAAAGGTGAAACCCTAGTATCCCATAGTATAAATAGACCCCTAGGGTGAGGGAAATCGGCACTCATGCAAGGCAAGAAACCCTAGGGCCGATTTCTCACCCTCCTTCCTCTCTCTCAAATCATCTTCTTGCTAGTTGGTGTTTGTAAGCCATTAGAGGAGTGACAATTGTGACTCTAAGCTCCAAGAAGAAGAAGTATCAAACAAGCAACTCAAGGTATTCTTCTAGATCTGTTTTTCATATGTTATGAATTGTTAGTTTACACTAGATCTATGAATGAAAGTCTTGGATACATGCATGTTCAATTAGAGAACTAGATCCAAGCAATCAGGGTTTGCATGTGCACATAGGAAAGTTCTTATGGCTCAAACCCATCAGAGACAACCTTTGTGGCTAATGGTAGAGATAGCTTTATAGCTAATTGATACGTGTTATGTGGTAGAGGTAGCTTTTATTGCTAGCATGTTATGTTGATTGTGTGTGGGGTATGCTATGTGGAACTCACTAAGCTTTGTGCTTACAGGTTTGTTTATGGTTTCAGGTACTTCAAATCCCAAGAGCAAGGGCAAGGCGTGATGGCACGGCGTGCACTCTCTCACATGCGTTCGATGGGACACTCCGATATTTGGAATAAAAGTTGTATTTGACTTATGTTTTGAAAACAATTACAACTGGGTTTCTTAATGTATGGAATTATGTTTGACTACTCTAAAAATGAAAAATTCCCTATGAAAATTGGGTCGTTACAAAAGCAATTAGGGTTACATGAACACCATAGGAATGATGTTATGCTCATAACCCATCATTGGTATAAGAGGCGAGATCATTTTTTTCTAGTTGAATAGATGCAAAAGTGAAATGCCAAAGGATCAAAAAGTCGAATTTTTGTTGTCTGGGAAACCGACTCGGCGAGTCTAGGGTGCTGTTGCCGGGATTTTCGATTTTTTGAGCAGTTTTTTATGAGGATAATCACCAAAACTCGTTTTTCTTGCCTAAAATTGTTTTCATGATTGGTATGTTTATCCTTATCAAAATTGGTGGATTTTGTTAAATATGGATAATATAAGATTATTATGATTCAAATATTTGACCTGGTAAGTTTGAAAAGTTTCAATTTACACCCTTTAGGTTTTATAGTTTTAATTTGGACTTAAAAGTTTTAGTTTTAAAATTTAAATAGTTAAAACCTAATATTTTGAAAGGTTTCAAAATTTGTCCTCAAGTTTTGGAATTTAAAATTTTATTAAAAGGTATTTATTTTGAAATATTAAATTCTAGAACCCTGGTATTTTGAATAGTTCAAGTTACACCCTTATGGATTTTATTAAATTGATTAAGAGGTTAATTAAAAGAGAGAATTAGTAAATCCATAATAATATGGTTTAAAGGTTAATCAAATTAAAAGTATAATTTGTTAATAGATTAAACCACCTAGTATTTTAAAAATATAAAATACACCCTTATACTATATAGAATTAAAAGTTTAGTATTATATATGTATAAATAAATGTCAGTCTTACCGTTAGTAGGCCTCATTCACGAAGCTGATCTATAAGGGGTGTTTAAGGAAGCGACCTGTAAAATGACCGTCATTGGGTATCCACTCTTACCCACCGCACCCTTGACTCGTGGAGGGTCGTTAGCCGAACGGGTAGGATAAGACACAATCTTCCATTATAAGTATAATGAAGTAAGAAGTAACTAAACACTTTTATAAATTCCCAAATCTCAGTTATTCTAGGAAAAATGTGGACTTGGTGTTGATCCATGAAATTGCACATTACACCTTGTTGGTCGTTAGTGGAGCATGCGTGGTTAACCGACACACTAATATGGGACCAGTGAAGGATGGCAATGGGTAGCTCGTAGATTATCATAGATTAATTGAGCGTGTGTGGTTAACCGACACATTAATTAGGTGATATACGTATTCGAGAGTACCAAGCTAATTTGCATGGTTATCCACGCCTTGTTTGTGATCCTCGGTATTACAGTCACAAACTTGAAGAGCATAATCGAGATTAAACATGTCATTGAAAACTTCAATGAATCTCAAAAGATCTAGGAGTTTCAATTCATTTTCGTTTTTCATGGTGGAAATTCGTAAATCGTCATTTACATACCTTCAAATATTCTGCAATTGGATTACGACATCCCTTTTCTGAGTTGTAGAATATTATGTTGGGTCCTAGCCTTAATATTTCATTTGGGTGTTATATTAAGGATTGAATCAACTAACTTTAAATTCTCCCATTTCGTAGATGTCAAAATCTAACAACTATGGTCTTCCCGAATCCTTTGGGAAAAGCTTTCCATAAGAAGATGATATACCATGATTGGATTATGGAAACGGAAATCATGCTTCACTTCCTCCACCGCCTCCAATAATTCTCCCTGACCCATGTGTTCGAAGACTTGAAAAGTTTAAGGTCACTCAAGCCCTATTGGTAAGCAAACAAGAAAATGGAAATTCTCTGTGTGCACACGTCTTGAAGATGAAGTCACACGTTGACAAGTTGGGAATGTTGGGTGTCATTGTCTCAAGGAAGTTGGTTGTTAACTTGGTTCTTCAATCACTTTCCGAATCATATAGTGAGTTCATTAGAGAGTACTATATGATGGACCATGACGTGACCCTCATTGATCTTATCTATTTGCTTATTGTTGTTGAATCATCAATGATTTGGTACACTGGTCAAGCAAATTTTTTGGGAAGATCAACCTCCCAAACTTCCATGGACATTGACAATGACAACATTGGAAGTCTCAAAAAGTCTTCTCTTCCCATTGGAAAGGGATTGGTCGAGGTCAAACCGTTTGACCAAGTGGTAAAGATAAAGGCTAAATTTGAAATTGTCCCATGTGTTGTTTCAAAAGAGTCTGTTTCTTTTCTTCGCAAGGATGGTAGAGTCAAGATGTATGACTCTGCATCAGGTAAATCCACTATCTAACTCTATTAAGTTCCTATTTGTAAATTCTTGATACATGATGTGATAAGATTGCATTTTGATGTCTTGTAGGATCGAAGAAAAGAAAGGAAACTTAAAGGAAAAGTGAGCTAAGTCTGATCACGAAGAAATGGATTTCGATCGCATGGTTTAAAGATCGGATTTTGAGATGCTATTTAAGAGTTATGATAGATTGCTTAGAAATGTTTAGGAACATAGTTTTCATTTGCAATTGCATCATAAGAACAAGTTTTTCCGCACTTTTATAAATAAAATAAAATTTTGTCTTATTTATATATCCTTGCAATGAATTTTGTGAAAATTGATGTTTGTATGTTTCTATTGTTAGCAATATTGAAAAAGGATGTGATTCTTAGTTATGTTATTTTTGGTAGTGTCGAAAATTTACCGAATAAGTAAAGATTTTCATCACCCAAGTTTCAATTGGACAGAAACTTGGAATCATGCGACTTATATTGTATGGTGAATGAGAACCTTCGTATTTGGGAAATTAAGACTAATTCCTTGTTGACATAAGTATGTGAGTCAAGTGAAGGACTAAGGATCTAGTACGAATTGTTATGCACTAGGTCAAGTCCACCACAAAGAACGATAAAAAATTATTCGTCATGATTTGCTAAAAGTTTAGTAAATATTGTTATGCTTACAAGATTAAGTGTAATTTTGAATCATTGAAAAGTTTCAATGTGTAACAGAACGAATAGGAAGAATCAATTAGGAAGAAAGATAAAAGTTTCTCCAATCTGAATAAAAGGGAGAATAATTAAGTATCTTGTTTTATGATTAACTTGGTGATTATGAAACCATATCACAATGGATCCTCTAAGGACACCTTAGTTGTAACATCCGGACTCCCAGGTATATTATTATATTCTTTTATTTTTGGAGGGTGTGAAGGGACTGAGCGAGTTGGTGCTTAGACTCGCCGAGTAGGGTCGCAGATTCTTATCCGGGTTCATGGCTGGACTTGGCGAGTTCATGAGTGGACTCGGCGAGTCTACGCTGTTTAATGAAACCCTAATTTCCTGGATTTGGGACCTATTTAAAGGCCCTTAGGGCCGTCATTTGCGGCTACCAAACCCCAAAGAGAAACCCTAAAGGAGCTAGAGCGTTTGTGAGAGGATAGGAGCCATTTCTTGATCTTTGTGGTTGATTCTTGCAAGAAGGAGGTGTTTCCATCTTAGAGGATACCAAGGAGGTTGTGCATCTATGGATTTCGAGCAAGAAACTTCATCTTTGAGGTATTATATCGCCCTTTTATCTGTTTTGTTGAAGGAATCCATAGATGTAGAGTTTTATGACCTTTATTGGAAGAAAATTGTGAGGATATGGCCCCTATTCACTTTGAGACTTCAGATCTGGACCCATAGTGGTCTAAAGAGCTTACCTCGGTTTACTTTATGTTTAGCTATGGAGGTGTTGAGCTAAGGATGTTACTTTTGGGGCTAAATCACCAAGAGAAACCTCCTAGACGTCCCATGAGTGTCAAGATTCGAACTTTACGTGTTTATCAGGCTTGGGAAGGTAAGATCTATGGATCCAAGGAACAGATCTGACCTCAGGAGGCCATTTGAGTTTGTACATGGCTTGAACTCGCCGAGTCCAAGGGCAGACTCGGCGAGTAGGGTTAGGGTTTCCCGTAAATCACTCAGTGAGTGGACTTTCCGATTTGGGGAAATAAATCAGTGAGTCAGAAGGGGATTAGAGGACTGGAGTTCATAGCGGAACTCGCCGAGTTGATCTTGAGACTCGGCGAGTTGAGTCGGGGTGGCCCCGCGATTCATGTCAGGTGTAACTTGTCGAGCAAGGGGAGGAACCAACGTGCCAAGCGAGACTAGAGAGTTAGTAGACACGTGTAGACTCGTCGAGTCGCCTAAGTGCACTCGACGAGTCGGGTCAAAGTTTGACCATTGACTTTTGTTGACTTGTAGGATTTGGTCAACAATGTGGCCTTTGAGCTAAAAGAGGGGTAAAATGGTCTTTTCCTGCTGAGGGTGCCTAGAGAGGGTTGAGTCTAGTCCCGAGAGTTATATTTATGAGAATATTTACTTTATGTGATTAGGTGGAGGCTAGATCATATTTCTACCGAGTTAGAGATTTACCGAGACATCTGAGACGAGTCTTCTTACTATACTTAACCAGTGTGGTACAGAGATATGTGACAGTGTATTTTAGAGTTATGTGGCAGTAGATTTGCATGCTATTTATGTGTTGAGATTTATTGTGATATGTGATATGCATGATTCAGAGTATACAATGTAGGACCAATGGGTCCATAGAGCTAGGGCTAGAGGGCCCATAGAGAGTTAAGACTGGAAGGTTCCATTGAGACACATTGACCATAGGGTCAACAGAGTTATAGCCTCGAGTGGCTAATATGTGTTAGAGTGGTATTTTGGGGAACTCACTAAGCAATTATGCTTACAGTGTTATGTGTTGTGTTTCAGGTACCAGCGATGATCGTGGGAAGGCGCCGACATGACTCGTACACACGCACACTGGAGTTCATATGTTTTGATCTTCGGGTATTGTATTAAGATAATGATGATATAATGTTTTAAAATGTGGATGTGAATGAAATTATATGGTTTTTAAAATGCGAAAAATTGTTTAAATTTTTATGGTGTTACAAGTTGGTATCAGAGCCTTGGTTTGAGGGATTTGGATGCATCTTTGGGCGTATATGAACTCAAACTGGGGATTTGAGGAAAAGTTTTGATAATAAAAGTAAACTTTTTTAAGAGTAAAAAGAGTTTTGAGACAAATAGAGCAGAGCTGTGTGTACGATCAGCCATCGCCCGAACGGTGATTTCCCAAAATACCCTTGTAATAAGTGTTACGAGATATATTATGTTATGTTATATGATGAGATATACTATGGATGCTAGAGTAGGCTAGGTATCCTTATTAGGACTAGAGTGGCCTGATATATATGATGCCTTAGTCTAGGAGTCTTGCTGCTAGGGATGCTTGAGAGTGTTTAGATAGCAGCGAAGAGCTTATGAGAGATCAGCTAGCGAGTAGCATATGAGTAAAGAGAGTAGAGTACTTGCGATTTGGGACTCTGGGAGGGGGACTTGGGATGAATGTTGATGCGGTGTGGAGGATAGTATTGGGCCCGTACTACCGAAGGCACCGGGTCAGTGCGTAACCCAAGTAAGAATCCTTAGGGTACCAGAGACCAAGTAGGATTGGGAGTATCGAGTGTGTGTACACCCGAGCGAGTCTCTGTTATCTTGTGTTGTATTTCAGAGAGGCATCATGGTGGGGACGCGCCACAGACCAGGGACTAGTGGAGGGGGTGTGAGTGACGAGGAGCTCCGCCAGATGATTCATGATGAGGTGGCTGCTGCCATCCGCGCTGAGATTCCAAAGATGTTCGGGTCTATCAAGACCACCCTGATAGAGACATTTGACGAGAAATACGCTACTATTTCTGATGTTGTTGTTGCTGCGGCCACTGCAGTTGTAGTTGCGGCTAGACCGCAGGGTGGTGATGCGTTGCTGTTCCGGGAGTTCAGCAACACAAAACCACCAGAGTTTGATGGGACTCGGGACCCGATTGCAGCGATGAGGTGGATTTCAGACATCGAGGGGTGTTTTTTCACCTGCTCATCTCAAAGCATTTGAGAGTGCGGTTCGCATTGAACCAGCTTCGCTTGGGAGCGAAGGACTGGTGGAAGTTTGTGACGGCGCATTATTCGCCTACTGAGCTTGTTGCAGTGACTTGGGAGAGGTTCACTGCTATGTTCCGAGATGAGTACGTTCCCCAGGTGGAGAGGGAGCGTTTGGCCTAGGAGTTTCTGACCCTCAAGCAGGGTACTGAGTCTGTCACAGTGATTACGAGGATGTTCCATGAGCGGGCGATGATATGCCCAGAGCACGTGTCCTCCGAGCAGGCACGTATGAGCCGATATCTAAGCATTTTGAGGAGGGATATACAGGAGTTTGTGGTGAACTCAACATACCGGACATTTGCTGAGCTTTAGCCAAATGCCTGGAAGATGGAGATAGAGCTAGAGACTTAGGCTAGGGAGGAGGCTGAGTCTCAGGGGAGGGATCGGCGACCGGCGTAGTCTCAGCCGGCAGCCAAGCGGGCCAAGCCCGCTGATTCGAGATCTGGGAGTCAGAAGGGTCGCACTTGTGGCAAGTGCGGCAAGAGCCACGATGGGGTGTGTAGAGCGGGGTCTTGCTACAAATGTGGCAAGGAGGGGCATATGGCCAAGGATTGCCCCAAGGGGTTTGCAGTATGCTTTCACTGCAACCAGACCGAACACCGCAAGGCAGAGTGTCCACAGTTGCGAGGGACAGCCCAGGGAGCACCTCAGGGATCTACCCCTGCTGCTATCAGAGCTACTGAGAGCTGGCCAGTGAAGGCCGAGGTACCGAAGGCACGAGGGAGCCTTTCAGTTGATTACGGAGGAGGTCCGCGCGGTGCCCAACGTCGTGGCTGGTATGTATCCTTTCTTGT